>NC_087394.1:28698559-29308506 GCF_031307605.1 Tribolium castaneum
ATGAATATTCAAAGGAACAATATCTCATCCTGAGGAGTCAGGAGGCGAGCGCCTGCCAATATTTCACCGATCTGCATCTAGAGAAATTAAAGGCTGTGTTGGCGCCTGTTTCGAAATAAAAGAATGCTAAGAGCGATTTTACAGCCGGATCGAGTGATTGCTCGATGCTGTTAAAAATCCGATGTTGCACCACTTTCTATTTATGCATTCCTGCTAATTACGAGAACGCCACCTACACTGCTCAATGTTTATTTATTTGATTTCGTACGACCAACTACCGCAATACGTTCTTAATTATTTATGGGCGATCGGCCAATCGCAAGCCACCAACAGGTGTTTAATGAAAATTTTATTGCTGTTTGACACTGGGAGATAGATTGTGATATATGGTATTATGCGGTGGGTTTGGTCGCGCACTTGCAATGAATAAATGCAGCTAATATTATATAAACACTAATAGGGACCTACTTGCCATTCCGAATGCTAATCAGGCAATGGGAAAACTGCCTTGGGCTCACCTTGAAGCTCGCAATAAAGGTACCATCATGCCCGAAAAATGCTAAATTCTCACATTTATCACCAGCGAAAAAATACAAACCGAGAAAAATGCCTTCCGGTCAATTGATAACACGGCGGGTTCGCCAAATTCCACACATAGCGAAATACATGAGAAGATGCATTTAAGGAGCACTTGAAATTATTGCCTTTTAACTAATAACGATGGCATTTTAATATCAAACTTTATTAAAAACAGAATTTTAAGTATCCCGTAAATTACAAGCAACTACTGTGCTATTAAATAAGTGTAATGATAATAGCAGGCCTGAGAGCCAACCAAAGACATATTTTTTCAACGGGCTACGAATGCTTTTCATACAGCTTTTACAAGCAAATATTAACAATTCTGCATTTTAAAGCGAGAATTTTTAAACAATTTTCGACATTTGCTGCTCTCTCCGGTATTTTGCTTTTTAAGTCACCTTGAATACAAGCTACTAATTGGTAATTAGCAAAGTTTAACATGAACTGTACTCGTATTTAGATTTGCTTCGTTTGAAAATTTATAACATTATTCAATATGTAATACTTTACTATTTATAATAAAATAAAATAAATAAATAAATAAATAAATTAAATTAAATTAATAATAATAATAATAATAAAGAATAATTAAATACATAATTCTTGGACACTGTCAAAATTTCCGGTTTTTCTCTTGTGTAAGACAGTTTTGACAACTGTTCTCAATACGAAACGTCAGATTATTTTTGACAAATTTAAAGCAATTTTAAGTCTTGTTGAGTCTAGTTCGAAAAATAAAATGTTGTATTCAACTCGTTTTCGTATAAATCGGTTCATTTATTTTACCTCGTGGATGATAAACCACTTGTTTTCACTCATAGTTTGATAATCCACACGTGAAATAAAACGTCCGATTTACACTCAAGCTCGTTAAATAATAGTATATTAAAAAATAAGTTTCATAAGACCAGCTTTAAAGCTCGAATTCAGTTTCAAAAACGAGTGCCATTGAAAGAATGAGTGCTTCAAGGTCTTATGAAACGACTTTTTTTTATACTATTTTATGTAATTTGCCCTCTTTTTGTTGTTTTAAACAAAACTTTTTGTGACAGTTGGTAATATCTCAATTTTTTTAAGTAAAAAAAAATGGATTTAAAATTTATGTTTTATCAAAGATTTGTCAAAAAACAAGAGTTCGGATGCCAATGGAGGGCATAAACGCCCCCTGAAATTTATAAAATTTGCAAAAATATGGTCCCGAATTTCTTTTTGCCAATCTAAAAATTTTCGTAAAATGTTCCGTCAAATAATGACTATTATGACATCGCACTTGATGACGTTGAGTGCTTTAAAATGCCTATTAAAACATCAAAATGGCGGCAAATTACAAAAATAACTATTATTTATTGTGCAAAATCTATCAAGCTAGGTAATTTTTTACAATGGTTGTTTAATAATATTATCAATACGTGTATTTTATCCAAATTCCTGACGTTTCTCCTTTATTCTCGTTTCTGTTACCAGTATTACTGTTATTGTATCCTATTAAACAAAATAGGTAAAAAGAGAAACATGTTGCTGTAACTTATTTCGAAAATTTTTTCCTCAGAAGGCGCTCCAGCTAATACTACCTACCCAGATAATAATCACGAATTTTAATTTTTAATTTTATGACGCATGCTAACAAAAACCCAGTTATATCTTCAGTAATGAATAGATTTTATCAGTTTGGACGCAACACCTGACGCTGCTTATAGAAATTAATGACCATCTCGTTTTAAATTTCTCAATAAAATAATTTAACCCTTTGTTAATAAATGCTGTCTGTTCCATCAGTTTGATGGAATTGATACAGATCGAGATATGGCATAGAATGGATTGATCGACTAAACCACAATTCTGTAATGATTTCTTCGTAATGCAACCGTCTATTGATACAAGAATTCAATAACCGGCCCAGTCCCGGTTAGAGAAATTCGAAAATTGAGGCCTTGCTGCAGTCATACTGATAGGTTAATGTGTGCCACATTGTGATGTCTTGAACAAGCCGCGACAAATATCTAAACAGCTTTGACAATTAAACAATAATATCAGCTTATTCGATCTTGTTTGTAGGCTAATTACAAAACAAATGTACCGTAGCGATTACAATTAGGGCCGGTTAATTGGCTGGTTAGGCACTAACCGCAACCCCGTTGGTCGAGGTGATACTATCAGTTTCATGGCATTCGCTATTGTTTCACGCAACCGAATCAATTCCGGAATTTCGCTCTGAAAAATGAAAGATGACTCACCGTCTCCTGAAGAAGATCCAACATGTGAGCCTCCGTCTCCTGAAAAAAACCAACTCTCATCAATTCTCGAGCTCAATTACACAAACCGAATTTATCAGTCGCTTTATTGCGCGGCTGTAGCTTCATTCATAAGTTACGGTTCTGCAGACGGTCACGTAATTCGGTCTGAAATTATGCTTAAATTGGGGCCGTGTTCGCGACGATTTACTGGAATCAGCATAGGCTTTTGGCATGTGTATGGACTCTTTGAAATATTTATCCACGATATCTGAAATATGTCAGCGGCGGTTAGAGGTAGGCTTCGAACACTGCTTCATAAATAATAAAACGTATGCAACATGTTCCATCTCGACGATGCGGGATCATCCCGAGAGCAACTTGCTTGTCGGACATGTTCAAGCGTGCTTGCGCATTTTATACTTTTCAGCCTTTCCTCGTACCCAAGGCGCACCAATTAAACCCGCAAGGAACTGCTCGACTGTGACAGTTTTTAGGCACTTTCCACCCAATTGAAACCATTTGCCAAATTTCACCTCACAAGCCAATAGACCGATTTTGAATATTTTATTGTAATTTGTTTGATGTGTTCCTTCCGATACAACTTTTTTCATCCTTGCTAGCCTTTATTTATTTAACACATAACATCCTGAACCACATTAAATTCCCCACAATTAGTCCTCGCATTAAAAATTCAAATCAATTCAAATTAGATTGTGACAAATGTTAAAATTTGTCACAATTCGATCGTGATTGATGTCGAGGAAAACGTCTTTCTGTCTAATTAGCCAAGTCAAGGAATTTTCTGTTTCTACAAACCTTTTTCGATTAAATGAAAAACCGTAAAAAATACGGTTACGTTGGCTAATTTGTTGTGATAAAAAATCGCATCTAAATCCATAAAATGTGAGCAACAATTTATTTGCTCATTTGGATAATTGCCGCCGCCAGAGGCCAGGCTGGGAGCAAGGTTTGAAGAAAGTGCTTTCTGGTGCAAAGTTGGCGTCGTGCGTGGAATTTTAATTAAAATGCAGGAACAAATGCATTTCTCTGCTAACAAGCACAGGATATGTCTGGCAGTAGCAGGAGTGGCGAATGACGCAGTAAAGATATGAAACACAATAGAGAAAATGCAGACAAAAAATAATAATGAGAACAAAGGAGAAACGTAAAACGCACAATTAGAGCACGTTTGCAGGAATTCGCAATCTTCTCTGTGACTAATTGTTGAAAAAATGGAAATATCAGAGCGGAAACTGCCAGCAGAGGAATTTAACTTTTTCCAAATTGTCACTCTTACTCTCATCTGCTCCAATTCGTGTCGTTTTCTACGTGTGCCATTGTCAAGTCGGGCTTTTTGCCGGGAACAATGACGTGTTTGATAACAGGCCTGACAGCTTCCTAATGGCGGGCTGTGCATTCGCGTCGTCATAAAAAAGATAAGCCGTTTAATGTAACATAAAATATGTAGGCGATGTCTACACAACAAAAACAAGGTATCACTTAAAACCTGCTTGAAATTATAATCTGGAAATAACAATTTAAGAATGGTCGGCGAATCCGCTAAAGATCATATTGGCACCGATTTACAAGCCATTACATTGGTCGTCCGGCCTCTACATTATGCCGAAGACGGACATAAACACATCCCGAGTGCGCCAGCGGAATAACACGCACGCAAAAAATTGATGGCCGTGTTTTCTTTGCAATACGACACTCGAATTTTGTGATTGATTTCATTTAAAAGAGGCAATTTGGAGGATGTGGGTGGACGCGCTTGATGGTCATTGATTACGGATAATTTCAAGCTTAATTTAATGGCGATCGATGCGGGCTTTTTATTACAGTGCCCGAAAATAATCTCAGGGTGGAACAGTATCCGCTCATTTTGCTACAAAATCGAAAGACTTTTTGCTAATTCTGGACCAGACAGGCGGATGAACTGCCACGCGTCTTCAGAGCCCAACAACCAGAACCTGATGCTGTCCTGCAGCTTTCAACAGCGACAAATAAACTCGCTGAAAATTCGCAAAAACCACCGAGCGCTTTTTCAGAGTTATAAATCATATTCCTAACTGTTTTTGCCGTTCGGTTCTGCAAAAATTAAATTAACTAATAGGCCAATTAAATATTTATAATATTATTATTAAATATTAATTGCGGGTTAATTAGCTTGACATATGGGATAATAATCAACGAAAGTTCGATTGTTTGTTTTTAGAAGGAAATGAAACACTGGCGAGAGTATTATGCAACTGATTTCTATTTTTTAAGTCTTTATTATTGTCATTGTTCCAACTGCAATATTGGAATGACATACAATTACGGTCCGACAAATTCTGCCATTTCTAAAATTAATTTTATTGGAGGGTTTTTGATTCTGCAAACAAATAATAAGCACTAAAAGAAAACAGCTACTTTGAGGAGTTCAAGCGCGATTCTCTTAAAATGACTTCTCCAAATTCGCATTTAACCCTTTTTCGTGTTAAGGATTGTGGTTAAAGACAGTGTTAAAAAAACAAATCTATAGTCATTTATTGTAGCAACGTTTTCTTTGTACACCATAAAGTTTTATGCAACCCTCATAATAGGATGTTTTTACAAGGGTGACCCGAAAACATTTACGGAAGACTACGGCCTGTCTGCAATGAATCACACAATAACTAGATTTGGGGTAACCAAAAAAAAATTAATGGTGTACAAAGAAAACTACAATAGATTTCAGTGAAAAATGCATTGAACTTTAACTTCCAAGTACCTAATCTTAAGACGTGTTTTACATCACCAAAGCCATGCAGTTTCCAGACACTAGAATTACGCAAACCGATGACTTTGTGTGTACCGACTTAAGTGACCTTTAATTTGTTAATCTTTGACCCCTGCAACTTAATCTTTTGCGGAGAGAGTCAATATAATCTAAGCCTTATTATGGGCTAGATCTCACCTTTAGCTTGACCTTAACACTTATTAGGTAAAAATTTTGGCAGACGTCTGCAATGAGCATAAAAAAGAAAAATGTGAAGAAATGCAGAAACTTCCTTCGTGAATAACCCGCCTTACCATTGAGGAATCCGACTTCCGTCTAATCCAACACCAAACAAGTTATCGTAAACCGCTCGCCCATGAAGCAGTCAATTTATTTATTCCTAATCCGTTACTTCGAATTCATTCAAAATTTCTCCAAGTCGCTTGATTTTCAAAAGCTCGTTTCCTCACATTTCTGAATAATAACAATTATCCCACTATCAAGAACTGACTTGTGTGAGAAACCAATTAAAGCACATTTTCACGCTTATCGTCCAAATTTCGTTTTTGGAACCAACAGCCAGGCGTGTCATTGACAAACACAGATAATTGCAGGTATCGACGACAAAACAAACAATGGGCCCCGAGTTGAAAATTATAGAGATTTGATTTTTTGTAAGTGTTTTCAAGCCATAGCCTCCGAATTATCATTCCGGTCTTGGTATAATTGGCGCTAATCACGCGGTTGCCGGATTAAGTCATTTGGGAGCGAATTTTTACTTACGCTTTTTCTTGTGCTCCTGCTCCTGATGATGCATCGACCCCGACGTGGGGTCCACCATCATGGAGTGCCCCAGGTGTGCTCCATGACCCCCTGGCTGGCACTCCATCGTGATCATATTGCCCTCAATGATGGGACCGCACTGAAACAAACAGCGAAATTAATTTCTTGTGCGATATGATTTTGCTTCCAAAGTGCCATTAAAGCGTATGGTACAAGCCAGGAAAGTGAGAACGCGTCTCGTAAATCATGTTAAAGATCTGCAAACGGACGCTTGCCATATGGCCTTATTTATCGGAAACCAATACATCTCCTCAATTAGACGCAAGGCTGGCGCTCCGGAGGTGATTTTAATGACCAAAATCCATGTCAAAAGGTAACTAGGGGACGCACGAAATTAATTTATTGGAGCGAATACTGTTAATCGCTCTTAATAAGACTAGAGTGAAAGTGAAACGTATCAATGCCTCTCGATGAAAGGCCCTAATGACGTTACGTGCTCTTCAGCTGTTGCCACGTGTCGTTAGATCCCAGATAACAAAAAACAACAGAAGGGCGCAGCCCTTTTCCTTGCACCCGTCACTTGCTCGAAGAAGGCGGCAAGACCTCAACGAAAACGCCATATGTTCCCTTCATTAAGGGAAATTCTTGCGATTGTTTGCGGCTTTCGCAATTTCCTTTGTGGTATATGTGAGCATTAAAACGCCGACACTTCCTCCCGATCGGTGGGAAAAAATCGGTAAAAATAAATGCACAGTATTTTATTTAATCAACAGTATAATAATAAATGCACATTAAAAATAATAAATGCACAGAAAAATAATAAATAAACAGTAAAAATAATAAATGCACATTAAAAATAATAAATGCACAGAAAAATAATAAATGCACAGTAAAAATAATAGATGCACAGTAAAAATAATAAATGCACAGTAAAATAATAAATGAACAGTAAAAATAATAAATGCACAGTATAATAATAAATGCACGTTACAAATAATAAATGCACAGTAAAAATCATAAATGTACAGTAAAATAATAAATGCACATTAAAAACAAAAATGTGCAGTAAAAATAATAAATGCACAGTAAAAATAATAAATACACAGTATAATAATAAATGCACATTAAAAATAATAAATGCACAGTAAAATAATAAATGCACAGTAAAAATAATAGATGCACAGTAAAAATAATAAATGCACAGTAAAAAAGATAGATGCAAAGGAAAAATAATAAATGCACAGATAATAACAGTATCTCAAAACTAGAGAGTGTAGAATTCCACATTTCGAGTTTTACGTTTACGGATTTAATCTTTCTTTCGAAGCCCCAGCCTGCAAGCTAGGTATTGAGCGTTTATTATTTAAACAGAAACTAGATGCTGTGCATATACGTTTTTTTACTGGGCAAATTTTAATTAAATACTGCGCGTAGTTCACTTGCCATTTAAATTTTTTACTGCGCAAAAATGAATTAAATACTGATCATTTATTATTTTTTACTGATCAAAGCCGAATTTATCACTGATCGCTTTATAACTACCCGGAAAAAATGATCAAATTTTCGAAAATCGTGCGCGTGCTAATGGCTCGAATTAATTAAGTCCGACTAGGAATTTTTAAGCGACTTTGACAAATCGACTACGAGCACAGATTACGAAATTAATTAACTCCCATTAGGATTTACTTCGAAATTAATACATCTTCTCCTAATTAATAAATGACAAATTCCAATTAAGGAAGCTAGAATAGCGCGTTTGGCTCGATTATAACTTATTTATTGTGACTACCGTACGTCAAAATATGCGGGAAAAAATGTGTAGACACGAATGCCAGCGGCGGGACAAAACTACATATTGATAATTCCAATTTTGTTTTATCGCTGTAATTAATAACCCCCATATATGGCCGACTGAGAGTGGCTAACTCAATCCAATTCACATCAAAATCAAAAGCGTCCGTTTTGAAATTTTCCATCAAACTGGTTTAAAACTGGGAACAAGCTGGACGTCTCAGACACTTTTCTTTTCAATTTGATAAAAACAAGAACATCACTTGTAAAGTTGTAAGGAGCTAAAAAGCGTATCCACTTCACAACATTCCTGATTAATTATTACTTCTTGTGTGCATCCTGATCTGTCAATTGTACATAATGTGTACAATAATAAAAAACAGACTTTTATGGTTTCATTTTCAATTAAAAACGTTGCTCGTTATTCCTTTTTCAATTATAAACATAGTAGAGCAGCATATACAGAAATAAATTGGTTATAATTAATTAATCGCTAATTAATTTATGTTTAATTGCTTTGATTATGTTTTTTGATGTTCTTCTAGCAATCGAAATGTTGGTCTGGCGGGCAAAGTGAGCGGCTTTATCATTGAGAGAAAATAATCGCGTAACATGTCGTGAAAAATCTTTGACATAGATGGAATTCTGTAAGAATTTTAAGTGCTCCTGTTCATTGGATTGTTAATAACAAATCACTCGTCGTCTAGTCGCTGAGGCAATAACAGTTTTGAAATTAAACTTATTTAAACTGCTATTATTAGCCGCATGCATGCGTTTTTCTTGCACAATAAGGCCGGACTTGCATCTGCTTGAAAAATGGGGCTTGATTTTGGCCGTGACAGGTTGTAAACATAAAAAGTCCTTGTTAATTGGTTTTAATTGGTGTCGGTGGGTGTGGAGTTTGTCAAAATGTGGCCGTCGGCGATGGCGCTGAATATTAATCGAGGCTTGAATCGGAAGAAGAAACAACTGTTATTCGGCGTTGTTTTACTCGAGTTGGAGGCGATGAATGAATTTTTTCGCCGGTTGTACTTTTCGGTCTAATACTCGTCGTTTGAAAAAAGCAAATTGCGCATAAAGAAGTTGAGACACGGTTTGATTAGACAGTATCGCTCGCAGACATCGAGGTGTGAGAAAGCAATAAGAAGTTAATCATGCATGGACAAAGCATCGTTAACGGGATCCATTCTTTCATTCTTGATTCTGATGATTTACAGGAGTCGCTTGCGTATCGTACCATTTGTAAATATTAAATGATTTGTCGTTTAATGATGTCAATGTATTAAAGTGTTTATATTAACATGATTTATGTCGCGACAATTAATAAATCAATGCATATTTATCGATGCTATTAGTTCGATTTATCGACGGCTTCTAAATGAATTCACTCTGGAATTAATAATAGAAATTGTTTCTGCGAATCCTCCGACATAAATCGAGGCGCTATCTGCTCATTATCCCGGATTTATTCCGAAGATGACAACTCCCCACAGCAAATGCTCGGGCTTTAGACGGCATTTTTGAATTTCAAATTTCGAACGAATATGTCGGACGGATTTCCACAACACGCTCGTTTCATGGCCTACGACGATCTTTGATTGATGACCGCTCTCGCAAAAATTATGCACTCGAACTCGTACTTCATACTATTTATTACAATGTTGCCGATACGCGCTTTATTTCCAATAATAAAAATATCATCGGCTTTAATATGAAATGTTTGCTATTGTTGTATTTCATTTTTAGTTGGCAGCACCGACTCGGCTCACCACCATAAATTGCCAACCCACTTCTAAGCGACATTTATTATTCGAGCATTAAACGCGCATCCAAACCGGAAAAATGCAAAAGGATCAGTTCTTTATCAAACTGCTCATTCCAAATCAACAGACACAAAATCAACAATTTATGATTACACATAGAACATACGAATAATAATAATAATGACAATAATAATAATAATAATAATAATAATAATAATAATAATAATAATAATAATAATAATAATAATAATAATAACAATAATGAGTTTTTATTAAATAAATTTAAGCAAAAAGAACAGATGGGGAGGTGAAATCTAGCTTGAAACATTTCAACTTATCCTCAAAAGAAAAAAAATTAATAGGTAACATAAAAATAATAAAAAAATAAAAAAAATAAAAATAAGCTAGGAATAAAAAAAAGTTTAAAACCCCATAAAAACTAAAAACTAAACGAGAAACAAGAAATAAAAAATAAAGAAGAGATAAGAAAGAATTCTTCAAGATGAAAGATGAAAGGTAAAAAAAAATTAAACAAAAAAAATCTTTGGCATTTATTATCAACAGTTAGCCAATTCAGTTGAGCAAGTTAATTATTAAAAAGCAGAAAAGTAAAAAAGCATTTCTGTTTCAAACTTCTGTGGTTGGGCTAGATGAAGAAATAATAATTTGTTATCTTTTTTTGTAAGTATAATGGTTCCAGCATTCTATTTTTAATCAAAAATACCTAAGTTGTTAGGTATATACCAAATGATACATCGAGAGCGTAAAACAAACATAGACGTTAAAACATCGAAAATTATCTTATTTTGAGCTAAAAACAAACTTATTTTCAACAGTCTCTTTTAATAATTTTGAAGAAATGTTATTATAATTTATTTCAATAAAAGCTCGTTTCAGAGACTCATATTTTTTGAGGCAATTTTTTCTAAAATAAGGAGGTAGGTAATTTGTTAAAAATCATTATTTATGCCCTTTTTGAAGGCTTAAACAAAAATTTACTTTTTTTACGAAACTTTGCTCCAACAAAAGCACTCGGAGAAAACTGTTTATTAAAATTTTCCTGGTACGTTTTTTCTAATAAAGTAATTTATTTTTGTTAGCATTGATATTTATGACATTACTAACTAAAGAATATTTTCTTTAACAAGATTAATAATTTTTTTGATACAAATTAAATACTCCTGTAGATAATTTCTATTGTTTAAAAAGATTATGCATTATGCATTAATACCTAGAAGCCAGGTTTTGTTAATGATTAACTTAAGGTATATTAAAATGTACTAATGCATTATGCATTAGTACCTAGATGCCAGGTTTTGTTAATGATTAACTTAAGGTATATTAAAATGTAACAGAATCTTTTTATTTAATTTTTATTTTTATTTTTTATTACCATTTAATAAACTTTGCGACTATCCTTATTTTTAATGAAAATTCTGATAATGTGTATTATATTTTTTATAAAGTGAATGGATTTTTTTCTCTGTGCATTTTAAAAGTCAAATATTGCGTTACTTTTGCCTTCTCGTAGGTTTTTTTCTTTTTGCATAAATTCTCTAGAACCAACAAAAAAATCAAACCTTAATTTTTTTTGAAATTACAAATTGCAAATAACTTTGAAGTGATTTCATTAACATTTTTCCTTAACATTTGGCCATGTTATAATTTTGGAAGTTTTGCCAACGCCTTGGAGCGGCTTTGCAAGAATGTGAGCGACCTGTGGAGTGCATTTTTAAAAACGAATAATTGCAGGACGCTTATAACGATCATTATCCTGTAGAAACTTTCGCCACTCTCTTTAAAATCAACAATGCAGTTTACGGCCCAGTGATTTTTTGCTATGTACTTTTAAATTTCAGGTGAATTAACGAATTTGTGTCGTTAATTTAAATAAGAGAGAGAAAGAGATTGCAGATTTGGCAAAAGTGACTTGAAACAAGAAAATTCCTAGTTATTTGTAATTATAATCATGGAACTCATTGAACCGCGGAATGCAAATACCATGTTAATAAGAAAATGCAGAAGCTATGAAGATGAAGATATTTGAGTAATGACTAACTCCCGTCTAATTTGCGTTGCTGTTGCGAAATGTGGATGTGGAATTTTGTGAATTTTCGGTTGACGTGGGCAGATTTGCATTTGTCGGTTGTTTAAATTCGGCAAATGTTCGAATTGGAATGATTTAAGGAAAAGTATTGTTAAGTATAGAGCGTCATGTAATTTATGGCTGTCGTTTCGGACATATTTGCAATTTTGAATTCTGCGCCGGTACGTGGCGAACCTGCTTGCCATAACTCGTGGAATCGTTCAAATCTTGTGAAAAAGTGTGCGAATTATAAGTTGTCAACGTCGAGTCGCGCACTTAATCATTTTCACATGATAGTTAGATTACACGCGAACTTTAAAATAATGATAGTGATAATAACTGCCGGAACACATAAATGTGATAAACGAGATGTAGAATATAACGGCCGCGAATCAAGAATGAAATTTGTTTATAATCGAACGCGCGATTACAGTATCGGCATTTTTCGCCGCGGCATAAAGGTTCAATTCAATATGTAAATACCTCCGACTACTGTTATTATCAATTAACGAGTTGCATAATTTCGTTTGTGTGTAAAACCGGGGATTTTTCCAAATATAAAGTAAGTTTAACGGTTGATTGACTGCAAATGTCGTAAGCTTAGACACTATTATGCAAAATAACTTCTCAATTAAGTTCAAAAATATTCGCCGCGTATTGACAACTAACATTAAGATTCACATCTAAGCATTCCGTAGGCAAACTCGACATCTATCTTGTTGCAAAACCTACGGACAGAAGGTTATGTACCCAGCGTTGCGTTCACGGGGATAATTACATAATCGGAAATAGCAATTAATATCGCGTTAAAACCCTAACCTTTCGCTTTGTTCACTTCGATTTGCAAATGCTTAAGCGCGCTGAGACGAGCATTCCTGCACAAGATCGCCTATTAACCATTTTAACTCCTAACCTTTTCATCGGAACTATTTATTTCCAGTTTACAGCATTGCGAGAAATGATAACATACTTACAACCGCCGCGATCTATCATTCACACTCTATGCAAATATTAAAAGCTCCAAGCGAAATTCCTGCAAATTAAAGCGACAAAAATTCGGGCGCATCCTCGTCCTTTCCCAGGTCACAAAAAGGATTTTTTTAATTATTGTAATATTTTAAAACACAAAATCAAAAAATTGTCCTTACTGCAGGAGCGCTCGAAACAATGGCAGTTTTTATCTAGTTTTTTAACTGTGTTTCAAAACATGGTTAACAGAAGATTTTGCGGTTAATTACAAGAATTAATTATTTGTAAATATCAGGTGGATTAAAAATTCAGCGAATAAAATTTGATTGCCTGTGTTATTGTAGATTTCTCCCAAGGAGGGCAATTGTGGCGCAGATAAAATATTTTAATGCTGTACACATTCTGGAAATATAATCTGAAATGTAATACATAATATATTGTACATTTCCGTCTACAGAACATATCATTTCCATCAATAAGAATGTTATGACGGTCATGAATATGAGTATAAAACTGAGGAATAGAATTAAGTCCATGTGAGAAAAGTTAAGGACATTTTGAACCGGATACCATTTAAATAGAATGCAGACGTAGGAAATCCTTTTAATAAATTATTTGACGAATAGATTAGGAAGAAATTATTAAACGTTGCTGATATGAATCTAGGGATTTGAATTTTATGTTTTCTAATTAATCAGAGTTGCCGTAAGTGGGTTAATGTGTGATTAAGTATGGAAAAAATTTGTTCCTTTTGGATTTTGATAAGGGACTAGGATGTGAATGGTGGTTCCAGCCGCAGTGATAATTTGATAATGTTGTGCCATCCTGCTGAAAGTGTTTTGGTGTGAAATCGGATTAGTTCATTATGATAAATGTAAATCAATTAATCTTTGGAAATAGTAATTTTCCTTTCTAGTAATCCCGACATTATGGAATATTAATCACTATTACTATTAATTTAGTAAAATTTAGTGTCGCATAAACTCCGGCAATAAAATAGTGATTTATAACATTGTGATAGGTTATAATTAGCGAATACCTAAAATCCACCTCACGCAGAAACAGAAATTCCCATTAAAAATGGTCTTTAATTGCGCGTTCGGAACAATTCTAAAAATAGCGCCCAGCCCTTTGCAATTAACTCCGGTAATGCTATTTACGAAGAGCTAAAAATCCGCGCAAGATCTTCCGGGTAATAAGCTCGCATCGGAGTACTTCATACATTATGATATTATACATTAAAGGAAATTACCGAGCTGAAATTATACATTGTTTGTTTGTGATCGGTCCCAGCGAGCCCACACGCCGCCGTCTTCGAAAAGCGTTGCCCAACGTGTGATGTAAAAATGTGGGTTTCTAGAAAGCATAAAATTTTTGTTTGGAAAATAAGTATAATTATTTTTGCTTAATGAAGCAATTTCGGTTTCCGCAACAGCGCAAATTTCGCCTTGGATGCGTCACAACGCAATCAAAAATGTCTTTCTATGGGAACAAACAATGCTAAAGCCGACATGAAGAGCATGGACAAAATAACAACACAGCACTGGCCCATCCAAATCCTGCTGTGTGCTCCTACCATGATGGTGGGCAGCGTTTGCTTGGGCCGCTCCACCGAGTTAATATACTCGTTGTAGTTGTGATAAAAAGCCTTGTTCACTTCCGCCGCCGCTATCGCCGCCTGGCGGGGGAGGGCCCGACTACCGATCAGATTGTGTGAATTAATTTAGCAGGAATTTTAAGTTCCAGCTTTGGCGGGAAACGAGCGCGTAAGAGTGGGACTTGTGGGAACGCGGATTAATGTGCTCGGAATTATAGTATTCGCTTTTAGGAGTAACTTAAGTCTGTCATTAAATAAATTAAGTTGTCTCCACGATGTTTACTACGAAAGTACGGTTGCATTAGGATAATCGACGCATAGAACGCAATTATTTTATTTAAATGTGCCCTTGAGTCGAGACAATTTGTGGTCTTTGCGTTGACCGATTGAATTAGGAGCGACTTTTTACGGTTTACAGTTACGTGTAACGAGCCAAATACTTTTCACATATCGTGTCATGTGAAAAATTATTTAATGTCCACGAGAGGTGTGGTCACGCCGAGACGAAATTCCTGCGTGGAACTGATGAAAAAAGCTCATTTTCCTGCGCTAACAATAATCTCAAATCAGGCGTTGTCTCATCGAAATTTTTCTAACTAAAATTCTAAACACTAAAGAATTGATGTTTGGATTTAAATTTGAAACTTTTTATTACAGAATAAACAGTTTTATTTAAATGCTCTCCTATCTCTTTTTTCATTAGAGCGACATCCACAGCTCTAAGTGTTTTTTGATTAAGTTAGTTTTTAACCTACAGACTGCCATAGAAGAAGAAATCTCTGAAAGGCAATTTCTTTCGATTAGGAGTTACTGATATTTCTAAAAATAGAGTACAAAAATTGTTTTATAAAATTTTAGAGTAAATAAATTTATTTAGTCAGTCCTCACATCTGGCATTCAGAACTGATGCGTTACACAGTAAATTGGGTCAAGGAATTTTTGAAAAAAATCCGTCTTTATTTTTTTTATATCTAGGTAAATTTATAAAATCAATGACATGTCAAATCTTAAAATTGGTTAGTGAAGATTTTATTTTCTATCGATCTGTATGTAATTCATTGGCATGGACTTTTAAATAGTGAACATAGGAATAATACTTTAACAGTGTTATGTCTTACCTCAAGCTAAAATTGCCAAATTCAACAAAATAATATATTTTTTTAAATAAATGAACACTGGAAATAGTCAAACTTTTCTAAAAGGCCTAAAAAAGTACAAAACAATATTTCATGATTTTTTTAAGCTTAGGTGATTCTTAAACTCTTAATCCGAACTGTACATATTTTTTGTTTACCTCAAAATGCCAAATACAACAAAATTATATTTTTTTTTAAATAAATATTCAAATGTTTCTAAAAGGCAAAAAAGTACAAAACTTTACTTTATGTTTTTTTTACGCTTAGGTAATTCTTAAACTCTCACAAACATAAATGTGACCATCCTCAAAATCATGGAAGCAGAAGCACAAAGAAGTGGAAAAAATTAACACATTTACTAAAACCAAAAAAAAAAAACAAAAATTTAATTTTTAATTTAAACTTTTCGGTTCTCAAGAGTGTAGAAACGAAAACAATTGGGCGAGATTTATCAAATAGCATAAACTGTAAAATCCTAGTAGGATTAAAGATTTAAAAAAAAGAGAAAAATATCTTAAAATAAATCGTTAATCAATTTTTTCTTCCTACAACATGTTTATTCTATTTTTGGACGGCAAACGTCGTTTATTCGATAAAAATTTCCGAAACAATTTCCTAAAAGGAAGTTAAGCAACAAGTGGCATCACATGTTCACCAAATCAAACTTTTCGTATAATTTTGTTTACTTTTAAAGGTAATTTAGAATAACAAATCTGTAAAAAGTGAAGCTTTTAAAAAGCTCGCATTTAGCTTTCGGAAGTTAACTCTTGTTGGCTCCGTTTCACCGGAACCAAGTTGGTAATCGTAAAGTGGGCATTTTTTCTCTTTAAGAATTTTCGCACAGTCTAATAATCTCATAAAACTAACTTTCAGTTAATTGCTTTGGTGTAATCGGCGTAACTTTTATAAGAAATTATATAATAGACCCTACCATTCGTAACAATGCGAATTTCTTTCGATTTTCAGCGAAATTCAAATTCTATAATATTTGAATATTGTTGTTTTTTGTAGCATCATCTCTGGAAATAGTAAAACGGTTTCAGCAGCAATCAAAGCCATGAAAGAGATTTACAACAATAAGTGTCATTTTTATTCTTCTGTTGGAACTACTTGAGAATAATAATAACGCAAATATCGGCAACACAATAAATTATGCGCGGTGAACACAACAGTGGCACATAATCCGGCTTTTTCAGCAAATTATCTTCTCAAAAGTCGATTTTACCAATTATGTGACCCTACATTCCGCATTGTGCGCTTTTGTCTTCGTCTAGTTTCCTGCAAACCGGCCTTATGAATATTTCAGTTTTTACTGCTTTATTCGGAGCTGGTCGATTTACGTAGTTGAACGTCTCCGAGTGACTTAAGTACATACTTAAGCCTGTTTTGCTGTATTACAGGCTGTATTTTTGACGAACGAGCTTCTTCAAATAGCTTCCAAAATAGCTGGAATTGCTGCTCCATCCTTGTGCATTCCTACCGAACGCTTGATCCTAATTAATCGTTTCGATTTTTTCCGAACAAATTAGTCGCAGGCCACCAGACGATTTTATCTAGGATTCGGTAGTTTTCCATAATTTTCCGTGTTATCAATGACGTACAAACAGCCATTTGCATAATACCGACGTTAACGGGTTTGTCGAAAAGAATTTTCGAATTTTTGTTGAATCTAATTAAATTTTCGTGTCGCAGCAATTGGCATGCAAGATGATACGCAATCGATCAACTTTATGGGGTCTATTAATGGAAGATGTCGTCTCCCAAGTGCGTGACGACTTCTTAATGCACTGCGCGTCGGAAGCCTTTGGTCACGAGGTGTTTTCTTTTCGCAGCAGCCAAATTAGTGTAATTAATGGATGGACGCTATTGATTCTTAGACCAAGAAAACGGAAATCCCAATCCATAAACACACTGCTCTAATTAAAATTTACTCGAAACCTGTTGTGGATCCGGTGATCGGACTTCCACGTTTCTAAAACCGTCTGGGAAAGAAAAAGTTGGCAAAATAATATTCATGATAGATGAGCACTGACACGTGTATTTTCTCGCATCTCGAAATGGCTGAAATGCGAGACATTCCGATAAATCTCGCGCAATAATTATCGACGAAGCCCTGGATAATTGCTAGACAGCACTTAATAAAATAATATCGAGTAATATAACACAGGTGCATGTGGGAATAAGGTGCAAGTATGATTTAATAAGGGTAAAACAACGTCCTCATATACCAACGCTGCATACCAGGGAATTATTTCGATTTATTGCGATGTTCACCGAGCTTTTTTGCGGAAAAATCGGGCTCGGCGAGCGAGATTCCCTTGCCATCATTAGTTATATTTGAACAAGGCATTTTTCAGATGCAATTAGAATCGACCGTTCTAAGTTGACAAAATTATACTCATTAAACGGCGACGAGGAGGAATCTGTAATTCACGACCATTCCAACATCAATATCTACAATTTATCTAATTAACAGCAGGAGATTCCGCGCTTTCGAAAAATACGAATTTTTGTCTAGATTGTCATTTAGAGACGAAGGACTTTTAATTGGGCAATCAAGATTGCTGCACTAGCCACAATTATTCAATACTTGACGAAATCGCCAGATTAAATATATTCCTAATAAATATTAGAGATGAGAGTCATTGTCGGCCGCTTGCGAAAGCAAAACTTTAATTAATTGGCGTTTCTTCATTTTAATTAAACATTTTGTTTACTTTGCGTCAATAATACCATTTTTGTCAGCCGTAAATTATATTCACAATTCCCCTTAATTAAATCCTTAAACAACGCAGCACTCGCAATGTTTACCTTATTACCGCGGTTTCAACTTCTTTTGACATTTCATAAAGAATAATTGCACAAAACTGGCAAAAATAAACGATTCGAAATTAATTTGCAAAATTTTCTGAAAAATACTCGTTTCAGAAAAATGCCGTGGCGCAATTTCAATTTTGTTTTTACTCGTTTTATTGTTTTGCAAGTTTTAATTTACTTTTTGTCCTGCTGTAACAAATTATGCATTTCTGCAATTTTGAGTCGAGCTCGATTCTGCTTTTTAGCATGTTTGAATTATTACGACAAAAACCGATTGTCACAATGCTCATTCCGCGTGGTTTGGGTGCTTTTGCAGCATCAAAGGACGTGAACAACACTGCGCTAATTGCGTCCCTAACAACCAACAGGATAAATTAAAAATTAATAATTCAACAGTTAATCCGACTCTTATGCTTAAGTTTTTGTTATTTATTATTGAGTTTATTAACTCAAGGAGCCGGTTTAGGCTCTTTGAATAAAGAATCAAAGAGTTAATGAGTGAATAATAAAATGGACTTTTTCCTTTTAGCCAGCACGCGATCCAAATTTTTAATATTTTACGGCGCCATTTAATAAATAAAAAGACCAGCATGCGTGTGCAATTAAAACTTTGCTGTTCTAGTTACATCTAAAGAACTTCTAATCGTATTCGTATTTTACTCGAGGCTTTGAAAGGAGTTTAAAAGAAAATTAAATACGCGTATGGTAATTAAATCTAACTGAGTGAAGTGTAATAACAATGATTACCAATAATTACGAATTGTTTTTATCGGCTAATAGTGTTTCGAGTGCTTTAAATGGGGTTAGGTCGGAGCTTGCGATATCTGTTAGTTTAGCGGCATAAATTTTGAAGGGAATAAGCGCGGTAATACAATAGACTCCGTAATATAGAAAATGCAACGCGATAAAGTTGTAAGATGGTAGTAAAACATCCATAAAGTACTCGCAACAATACCAGAGACCTGTTTAAAGCGTTTTAAGTAATGTAAAGCACGAAATATTTTTTTCGCTTAGGTTTCAAGAATTTTAGATGAAGATACACTTTGACTCGGTGTATTGTTTAACAATACACGTATGAATAACAAATTTTAAGCCTAGCCGTATTATTTTCCCATGCTGCTGAATTATCGTCAATTTTAACACCCAAAGCTCGAGCCTTTGTCTCTTTGTGTTAAAGAGATAATATTTAAATTTTCGGTAATTTGGTTTGCAAGGTTCGTATTCATTATTTGGCGGATATTTCACGTTCATTGAAGGTCAGTTCGATAACCTTCCAGGACGTATCACTAAAACAACCAATTTGACAAAGCTTCCGGTCAAACTCCCCAAACAACGAACGGAATTGAAACATTTTCAAACAGGATGTTTGGGAAAATAGGGCCAAAAATATTCGAAATAATCTCAACTATTTCATACTTGTTTTGAATTTGTCTCACCAGCCCGTATCAATTTAATGACTTGGATGCAGGTGCTTATTTCCAGAAAAATGACGGTGAGATAAACCGCTAATAAGCTCTTTAACAAGAGTTTGTCTTGTGTTAATTACGAATTTTCTTTTTGCAAAAAGTAACAAGAATCTTACCTTAAAAATCTAAATGAAAAAGGGCCTTAACCAATCACTCGAACGTAACAATTCACACGCACCAATCACAAATCTCGGTCCAAGTCAATCGCGACCATTAATATTATAACATGTTAGTTTTTTGTGCGGTTGAAGCACGTCATAGTAACATTTCATCGATCACAGAAGATTAATTAGCGCACTACACTCGTTCAATTATCCTTAAAAATAGTCGATTGTGTCACTGGGATAGAGTACTCGTCCTGAACGCATCGAAATCGGCACTAGACCCGGCGGAAGCACTGAAAATCCCGGAGATATCAACGCCAGCACAGAACACTAACCGGAAGATATCGATGCCGGGTGAGGCGATGAACTGTGTCGGTTCCGGAGGATTTTTCTCAGTTTGTGATAAGATTCCGGAACGAGGACCACGCCGACTGGGCTTTCGGGAAGGATGCGATCCACTGACTTCTCTGTTCCGACTGTGCCGGACGAGTGAGTGCCCGTCGCACTGTTATGCTTCAAGAATCGCGTACACCTGTTGAAGTGGAGGGGAATTCAACAACCCCACCAACAGGTACTATTGTTATAGTTTGATATCAAATGCAGGAAATTGACGGAAATTGTTGGAAGCGGACGAGCTTTAAGGGTAAATTAAGTGGACTTGTCGCGGGCTTGTCCGACATGACGATGCCGATTAGCTGGCAAATTTACGACCGGAGAAAAGTCGCGATTTGGGGAAACAATTCGGAGGAAATGCAATTATTGGCAGGATGTCGTGGATCGGGCTGGGAGGCTCGGAAACTCTAATTTGTCCTCGTAATTAAATTAGTGAAGTTATGCAGAATTTTGTCGTGAAAGTTGATATGTTAATGGTGTTTTATTCTTATCTGGTTTGCATGTTCTATTACTCTTAATTAAAATTATTTTTATGAGAAATTATATAATATTCCGGAATTTTTATTTTATGGATTGTTGTGCTATTAAGCGAAGCTAAAATACACCTCTAATGATCAGTCATTAATTTAATAATGCTAATTCTTAAACATCGGTCTTCAGGAAATCTCAAAACGTCAATGCTACTCAGAAAAAAATTCATAAATTATTATTTTTTAAATAAGTAAAATTCTTAACACTTCCTAATCCTAAAATACTTATTAAAAAATATCTCTGCAATTCTATTACACAAAAAACATAACCGACCTTTCTTATGTTTATAAATTCTTGTAAAACAAATAAATAAAAAAATATAGTGAACAAAGAGCAAAGTAAAATAAAAAAGTACCTATCGTATATCGATTAATAAAATACCGACCAGTCCTTGAGTATATTTGATTTTCTTCTTGCGGTAATACTTATTCAATTTCGGCAGGATTTTATAAAATTAAGAATTTTTCAGTTTTCAGGATCAAAGAGAAATTTTTATGAAATTGTGTTGATTCTAGAGGTTCTAATGATACAAGTAAAGTTTCATAAAGGCTCGAAGAATTATATGTTTAGTATTTTTTTGTCGTTTCCTCCAAATATTCTTCAAGCCGGTTGTTTTGTTTTGCTAAGAAAAGCTGATATAAGTAGTTATTCGATGGTTGAAGTTATTGTTTTTGTAGATAAGGGTTTTAAAATGCTGGACTTTTGCTACAAAGACAATAGTCTGATTCTTATAATTAATCTAAGTATCGGTAAAGATTCTCAGATACTTGGTAAAATTAGATAAGAAACTTTTGAGACACATTTACAGTTGAAGAATCGGTACTTAGTCGATGTTTAAAAAAAATAAAAATGAAAAAATTTAACGAAATTCAGTTTAAATCTTCAGATAAACGATAAATTGAAGCAGCTACCGAGTGAAATTAAAGCTATATTGTCGGTATATTGTAAGATTATAGTGTTGGGCCTCAAAAAAATTAGGGCCTAGAAAATATTTTATATACGTTTGTACCACGTAAGATTCAATTAATTTAAAATGAAAATGCAAGAAAGCATAATAATTATTTATTTTTAAAGGATTTTTTTTTATTATTATTTTTATTATTGACGCAATTATCTTTCGATGTTGGACTTCCCTACAGCTTTCACAGCTATTTTCACGTTTTCTGTCAACTTCAGCTTTGCCAGTTAGTTGTGCTTACCGTCTTAAGTAATGAAATAGACGAAATATTGATAACTAAATATAATTTTTCCTTATCTTATTGATCGAGATATGTAATTGTAAAAGAAATTACGAATGTAGACAAAGTTACCAAAAACTTATTACAATTATTACCTCATACATATGTACTTAATAAACTTCCAAAAATTTCTTAAGTTGTTTAGCAATTTTTTTCTAGGCAAACCTGGTTGTTGTTCCGGTTTAAAACTTAAAAAATAAGTAATATTATACCTTATCTTCAAATTATAAACAAATTCTTTTTTTTATAATTATAAAAACTCTTATACTCTGGTCCCTTAAATCATATACAATGAATTCAATGTTTAGATTTAATACTTTTTACTTTTTGCAACAATAATAATAACGACAAGCATCTACATTGAAATATAAATGGTAACACTTATATTACTCATAAAAACTATGATATGTATGTATAGGCAGAATGTAAAATTGTTAGGTATTTGCTTAAGTCATAACTGTAGCAATAAATATTCTTCGCAATATAAGTAATTTTGAAATGAACAATCATCCTGTCATATTTTATATAAAATATTATTTGTTTGCATTTTAACTGCCAATTTGCATTCTCAAATGTAAGTTTCTTTAGGTATATACGAGTAGATATATATTTGATCACGTTACATAGCGGGGGAGAGATAAATGCGAAAATTTATAAAATTTGAATAACAAGTTTATTTATTTTGTTGGTGTTAGAATAAGCGTAACTATCTTCGCGTTTAGGTTCAATATTTTGTGAATTTTAATGGAAATCAAAAAATTAGTACAAAGCTTCAAGATTTTGTACAGAAAAATTACAAAAAATTCAAGCAGATCATAGTTTTCAATGACAAGTCATCGCCCGCTTTGTCATCTTCAAAGGACATTAGAAAAACTCCTGGTTTGCTTGAATTCAGTAATATTTTTTAATCAACTGTGACTTTCATTCTTTCACCGCAATATCATAAGTCATAACACAACCACAAAATTTAAAAATGTGCCAACTTAGTCCATTAAACGCATAGTTACACTATAATGGAAAAATTTTATTCAACCAAAAATATCTGATTACATCGAATAAGCAGCCGTGAAAAAAATTATTATAGTCGGATCCTGTGGGTCATTTTTACAAGAGATAATAAAACTTGATGGTCATGTTTAATGTACATAAATCTGAAACTTTTGCTGCTTCGTTCGGCAAACAGTTACCATCCATATTTAATGCCATTTCGAGTAACAGTAGTTTTGAGTGTAATGGGCATAATTAATTATTTTTTAATTGCGGGTTTGAACATGGAAGCAGCATCGGTATGTTAATAAAGGAAAAATCTGGAAACCGAAAGTTAACAACAAACAATTACATAAGGCGCCGCAAAAAGGCGAAATTTCGAAATAATTTCGGCTGCATTATCATTTTTTATCAGGAATTATTTTAGCACGTAATTTGTTTTGCCAATTTCACCGCAAACCGCAGCAAATAATGGAATCTAAAAATACGCGCAAAGCAACCTTGCGGCCCATTATCACCAAATAAAAATATCGAATGGCAAAAAGTGCTCCTACCACATTGGGTTTCACCTTCGGCGGCGCAGGTAGAGCACCGAATTGTTTGTCATGAAAAGTAAACAGGAGGTGTGTAAAAGTTCCTAGCCAATCACAATGGAGAACAAGATATGAGGCGTGACATACCGTATAAGTCATAATCATTAAATTATTCATACGAGCACAATGATGCATGAATGATTCGGCTGTTGGTTAAACAGTGGGGAACGCCGGAGGATTCTCCGGTCGCTTCTGGCGGATTTGTGCAGAAAATTGCATAACCGGAATCTGAATGGCAAGTGACATTTAAAACGAACTAACTTATTACCGGCGAGCGGACTGCTCCTGCCGTAAATTTTATTTTGTCGTTTATGGAAAATAAGAGCAAGAGATGGGGGGCGTTTTTAGAGCGGTTTTATTAGGAAAAATGCTTAATAAATGCAGGGGATCGCGAGATAAGGACGATAACGACGGATTATTATTCATGAATGGACAAATATTATATTGGAGTCATAAATTAAAAAAATATATCAATTATTTATGTCTGATCATATCTGCACCTTCTACCAACTAGCCATACTCATCAGGTTAATTAGCTTCAGATATTCTCTTAATTAAATCATAATTTATAAGTTGAAAACAACCATTATGTATTAGAGAGCATCGAATTTCTTAATTTGGAAGATTTCGAAATTTGTTTATCGATTAATTTCAAAATTAATAAATAATTTTCTCTGCATACTTTTCTCTTCAAAGTCCATTCTGCTATAAAAGCAATATTAAAAATACTTAACTGGGCGGTAAAACCAAACTTTGATTTAATTTTGAGATCAAAAAAATATATAATTTTTCTCAAAAGTCGTGGTCATTGCAAATACTGTTACGGGAAGCGCAGCTTATTAATTTTTTCTTAAAAAAAAATAAAAAACAAAAAAATTAAAGCATTCTAAAAAAGTGTTTAAAACCAGAGCTTCATTTGCGTTAAAAAATGTTTCTGGCCTTATCGAGAGTAAAATATATATACCAAATGTTTTAGGTATAAAAACTAATACCTACGTAATTTTATTTTGCTGAAGAAATTTTCAAATATTTTATACGTAGTTCGCAGGATTTCAGATACCTTTTCTATAACAACTCTAAATTTAATATATTTTTATATAGAACCCGAAAGTTGTAAATATTCAAAGAGAAATAACTCACAAACTCCCTTAAAAAATAATTCTTCATTGTTCTCGAGATCTTTTTTTTTGTTTGATTTATTTTTAGCAATTAGCAGCAATCAAAAATTGTTTTTAATGTGGAGATACGACTTAGTTCTCTCAATTTTCGTCAAATTCTTTTTGAGAAAATGGATAAATAAAAACTTGTACTTTAATCTTGTGATAAGGTACATTTTTTATATTTTACGACTGACTAAATTATATCCAAACTATTTGTTTCTTAGAAGCGTTTATAGAAAGCCCTGTTAAAATTTAATTCGTTGTTAAAAATTAACAACGCTAATGAAGTAATGAACCAACCAAATTGCTTTATTTTGGTCAGGTGATCAGTTATTCACGCATTTAACTGCAAAAAGAAAAGTTTATTTTTGCTTAAGTTAGATATTTTGAAGACCACAACTTTAGAAAGTGTGAGGGCAAATATTTTTAAACATGAACAAGAAACAGTATATGCTTTGGCAAATTTAAACTTTAAAGTTAATTATTCTTATAAATATATATGAAAAAAAAATTAGACACAAGTGGCTCAACGAACTAAAATAACTTAGTAGGCTAAGGATCTTTTAAGATTTGCGATTTTCTCTTGTTTATGAGGAAAGCTACAAATTTTAACAGACGACATGAAAATTTTTCGTATGTTTACAGTTGACTTATTTTTAAAACGTAAAGTGTTTTAATTTTAATTTCTCATCATTGATATTTTACAAAAAAAAATACGAAGTCACTATTACACAATTTTAAATTAGGCACTGGGCTACTTCCGCAGTAAATGTTTCAGTTAATTGCCAAAAAAGTACAGATACTAAGGAAATAACAATAACAGAAAAAAAAACAAAATTTAGCTGCATATTACATTATTATTTTTTGTAAAAAAATATTTTCTACTGTCCCTTTTGTTAAGACATATATAATTATGTATTTTCAAAAATAAAGATTGATGAATGTTTTAATTATGAAGTCAATCACACGTTATTACTACTTAAATAAATTCACAAAGCAAATTAAAGCGAGCAAACGTTTTTAAACAAATAAAGCTGTTAGAAGTTGAAGTAAATTGTTACTTTACAGTTAGTTTTGTGGCACTTAATTTGTACCCATAAGAACTAACTCACACCAGTCTTCATGATCTGTAGCAGTTAAAGGTCACCTAATTTTTTTTACTAAATTGCTTTGAGTTGTATCTCAAATCAGACGTCCTAAAAATTTATTCTAATTACAAGAAAAATGAACTTAATTCATAGGGTCTACGAAATATAAGAATTGCGCTCCGGAAATACTGTTTTGTTTTAGCCATCCGCCAGGTGTTTGACACATGGTTATTTATCAACTTACGAAAAAAGTGATCAAAAATGTTATTCTACTCCCATTCTAAAGAGTAGTGACGTATATTCTGAATTAAAATATTTTCAATTGCTACTTCCGTTTGACAGAAAATTACTCGTATTCTGCTTGCTTATTTTCTTCCACTTATGTAATCTTTTAATTTGAAAATTCGTGTTATCGCAGCCTCTTTATGCGCCCATTAAATTTGTTTATTTTGCTCCTAAACTGATCAAGTTAAAAGCGGAAATAGACATAAAAGTCATGTTTTCCACCGATCGTCTTTAATTTGTGTTTAATCTCGCATCGAAGATGACCAGAATTTCTATCTGCACTATCATTATCCATAAAAAAGCAATTAAGAATGTTAATGCGCTCGATTTTCTATTAGTCCTGAAACGAAACGAATTTTATCTAAGCCGAGGTATAATTCCGGAATGTGTCATGTTGCATGTAATGAAAGTTACTGAAATCAGGTCCGTTCGTGTGAACGGTCTCTATATTCGTCGAGATCTCATTGACTTCCTGGTGCGTGGTATTCAGAGTATTAGCCTGCTCGGCAAGGCCAGAGTATCTGCACTTAATGTGTGTATATCATTAGAATGCACACAAGCCGCAGGGGGCGCCTCTCGTGCGGACACCTGGCCCACCAACTAACACAAAAACCAGATGCTACCTGCGAGGAGGCTGCGAGCCGCTCTACAGCCCAACTACCGAAAAAAATAACGCAAATAGGGAACTCCCCGCAACTCTATCCACAGAGCTATTTTTTCGAATTCTTGCTGTGAGCCTCCAAAAACTAGCGGTCATCACGTCCTGGTCGCGACCATGACGAAACCTGCGATTGTATTTTTTGGCTTCACACTCGACGGATTTGTCGCCGATTCGTGAATGGGAGCGCCTTGGCCATTGCCGTTGTGGTTATCGGGCTGCACATCTGTCATTCATCACCATAAAGTATTCCGCCGGAGGACGCCCGGACCGGCTCTGGGCCACTATCATCACCAATTACGGCTACCGTGTGCCACCAGTCGCTCATCCAAACACTGACTCGTCCTCGTAGGCCAAGGACCGAAATTACGCGAGAGGAAATTGGAAGCGACGTTTAGGAAATCGAACTGCTCGGAGCTGGAGTTGTTTGTGTGTTTTTTTGGCTGTTTTCGAATCATCAAAACTGTTGTTGTTGCAACATGAGCTTAATTACAAATATATGGGGCACATTTTTACATGCCCGGGTATATCAATCATGCAAGAGATTATTTTCAGTTCTATCTGGAACGCACAGTTTTGATTCGAGCTATAATTACGGATTCTGTAGCGAGGCAGAGCTCAGATGAAAATAAATCCGGGAAACGGCGCCGAGGGCTAGCTGAAAGTATTACAGCAAAAATCACATTTTTTCACTACACAACTCATGTTTGGGCCAAATTCATTTTCTCTAATAACAAACACTTACAAGCTATTTGATTTGAATTATCAATTTTCGATATTTAAAAGCTTTCTGTCTCATCATGTTGACGTTTTTTAAATTTGGAATTTTATAATTTGCCAATTAACTTAATTGTATTAAAAAATAATTGAAATTCATTGATTCACCATTTTTACAAATAAGTACGGTAGTATGTCGAAAAATTAAAAAAGAAAAAAATTAAATGTACAAAAATGATCGTCAAATACATAACAAAATACTACGTCATGAATATGTTAATAATATATTATACAGCGTGAGCCATTTTGGATATCACTGAAAATAAAGAAAAAAGTTGAAAATACCGAGACACCCATTCAAATTCAAACTACCCTTTAAAAATTAAAAAAAGTTATGTTTATTTATTAAGATATTATGGACTGGTTTACATAAAGCAAAATTGAAATTAAATTCAGAATTAAACTAATTCGTAAGTTGCCATTTAAAATGCATTCACAAATGTCAAGATAATCTCTAATTAAATTTTTTTAACAATTTAACTCAATGGTTAAAATTTAATTCATTGTTAAAAGTTAACAAAGCGAATGGACCAACCAAATTGCTTCAATTTGATCACATAATCAGTTAATCACGCATTTAATTCCGGATTAAATTAATGACTTCTATAAACCGGTCCTTTAAGTTTTATTATACGTACAGACCAAGTTCTAGCACAATCATTTTTCAGAAAATGCAAAAATAGATCTGAAAATAACTGTAAAACCTAAAAGGTTTATTTGTAAAGTCATCAAACATTTATTTTTTGTTTGCCATTGGATTTTTCTTTCTAGATGATAATTTATTGAGGTAGGTTGTATCTATACATATTTTTTTAAAAACGCAATAAAATTAAAATTGTGAAAATATTTCGTGTCTATGAATAAAATGAGGTATACTATACCTACCTGAAAGTGTTGAAACTCATAAACCACGTGAACTCATGCAAGTTGCATTAGAGCAAAAATTCAAGCTTGCCAAAGCTTTCATTAACTTTCCTGCACCGATTATTTAATAATAATTATTAATTAATAGTAATATTTAATATTATTTTATATTATTAATTAATTAATAATTATTAATTAATAATAATTATTATTAAATAATCGGTGAAAGAAACTTAATGAAAGCTTTGGCAAGCTTAAATTTTTTCTTAGAAAGTTATCCTAAATTTGTATTTTCTAAAATAGCACGATTAAAATTAAAACAACCAATTATCAAGAAGCAGAAGAACTTTTAAAAGTAAAATGTACATACGATAAAAGCTTGAAAAAAACTTTGGATAGTTGGATACTGCACAGAGAGAAATAAATTTGAACATTTTTTGTAAATCGATTTTTGGAATTTCGACTAAGATAAGTCCTTTGAGTTTTTATTAAAATTTTATTTTCTTAGTTATATTTATGTTGTTATTATACTTATTATTTCTTTCAGACATATACAGAAAATACTGTAACGAGATCTTAGAAATAATAACTGAAAAGAAAACAATGACTAATACTTTAATTACCAAGGTCCTTCAGCTTTTGTTCTGAAGGAATAAGGGTATTTAGTAAGGTTTTCTGAATGGGACATGAATTCACGAATAAAAAAAGTGTTAGACTATTTTTTTTAAATATGTTGCACTGTATGTAAAGGATTGTAAGAATTTGTGGAATTTTAACATTTTTCCTGAAATCTTTCAATAAAATACCTAATTATAATTTTTACATTTTTATGAACAACCTAACTTATTTAGATATTTGTCGAATTGATAATTCTTCTTCTCACCTAACTCACATTTTTAAAAAGTAACGTATTATTTTACTTTTAAAAAATCAAAAATAATAAGAAGATTCTCAGCATTTTTTAGAAACTCAAATGCTTTTTTAAGGATTTCTAAATTTAAAAAATCAAGCGAATTTTCAGTAAACAAAAACAAAATAGGAGCTTTGATAGTTGTTCCCCAATCACACAAGTTTTTTTGCAGAAGTTGGTATTTTCTGTTGCTTGTTAAAACTAACGAAATGGTTGTAAAATATTGGGTGAATGATTCAGTAATTATCTTGCGTTTTTTTTGGCGCATCACCCAGCTGGTGGAGCGTCAACTTCGGGAATTGCGACAATTAAACGACCAAACTAGTTCGAAAAAACTTTATTTATTCAACAATCGGGAACATTTGGTAGATAAAAATATATAAATAGCACCAACAATCCCATTCACTGTAACGGCCATCTGTCTGCAAAAACTGACCAAACTCCCCATTCATTGACGACATTAAATTTTTACTTAAAGAAGCGGCATAACTTCTCATATACCTCGAATGCCATCATGAGAGTACCTCGATCAAAGGCTTCTTATAAATCCTAGAGGAATGCTCTCACAGCAGCACGCTGTTTGGTCAGTCTTAAAAAATGTCAAGAACGAAAGACGGTGCTAACTGGCTAATAACTCTCCGATTCATCATGGTTAAGTAGTGAGAACTAATAAATGAGTTACATATCGCGCTCTGTAATTATTACAGGTAGTTGAAGATAAGCAGGTTACGCCGCACGGACTATTCCGTCCACCCACATGAGTAAGATCGCGACCCAGAACCGGTCATTACGGTCCTGCAAAAGGAAAATCCAATCCGTATCCGCTGCCAGCAGTTACATAACAACTCATAATTACAATCATGAATATTAATGGCGAATAGTTTATCAAAAAATAACACTTTAATACGAAAATAAGCGTGTAATAAGATTCAATTATGTCATTGCTCCAAGACGACTCACATCTATTTATTGGAGCACTTCTGCCAATTAGCGCCCGGCCCTTGCACGGGAAATAAACCAAACTCACACTCAACCTACACTAGAGTTCCCAAATTTTCTCAAATATTTTGAAATATTGAAACAAAATTAATTACAGCGAATTGATCTAACTTTCACTGTTGGAAACTGTAATGATGATTAATTGAACACCTTAAGGGTTTGGACTGGATCTGGAGCCTTTATGTGGTAATTGTACCTTTTACTATAATCAGCTTCCGAAGACGTAAAGCTTTGACTTTATGATAGCGTAATTACGTTAATTTGAAAAAATTCGAAACATTTTTTTCACCGTGTTCCCACACGTTGTGCAAGCGGCTTCTATCAATCATTTTCAATAAAACTGATTAATTTTTAGACGTCAGAGCCGAGAATGACAAGCATAACATGCTTTAAAGCACAATGCGACTAAGAATTGCGTAAGCCGCTACACAAATAACTGAAATACGCTCCTGACAGAATAGGTTTATAAATGGTGTGTGTGCTGGCATCCTTCTTGCGAAACTGCAAGAACAAACTTCGCTAATGGAGCTCAACCTGCGATAATTAGAATATTTTATGGCTCCCGATGATATAAAGAGACCACCAGAAATGACTAAAGGTCGGCGAATAACCCAACCGCACGTCCTTGTGCGAAAAAATGCCCATAATTGGTAATTTCAGATAACCATCAGACCACAAGATCACAATTATCAAAATCAAGATGTCACTGACTTAACACGTAGCCGAAAAAATCGTCCTTTCAAGGTGAGCTTACAAGACAACACACTGTAACAGGTTCTCCATAAAAAGAAGGCAATTTTTTAATAAAAAGACTAATTTGGGGATTTTTATGGGCATTATCTTATTAGCCGGTAATAAACGTGTGGAGAGCATTGAAAAGCATGTATTGGCCGATTTTTTCGTTTTGTTTGTGTGTTTTGTAATCGTGATCTATTTAATTAAAGAGTAATTTAGATCAAAGTAAGCCGCGTGTAATAAATACCTCCTATAAATTACCCAGTCGGACCAACCGATAACTACAACGCACTGAAAAAAATATTAATGAACTCTTAAAACTGTGCAACGGTCCATTGTGTTTCAATAACCAGAAAAATCATTTTCCCAAACGGAACCCAATTATCTATTGGGAAATTTTACCGCTGGGAGGATGGCAGTTAAGCTAAAAGCAGCATAAAATTTTTCAAGAGCATAATTGCTATTTATGTTGACGTGTTCTGATTGCACTATTTTAAGAATTTCTGCGTTATTTGGTATTTTCTAGAGAAATGTCCGCCGTGGTTATATCGACTAATAAATTGCACTCTGGGAATTTATTGTGATATAAGGCTTAATGCAAAATTACGCTATAAACTCGCTAATGTTGTCAGAAATACACTTTGTAACCTATCTGTGCTTTCAGCTCGAAAATCCACGAGAAGTGGACTGCAGTAGCTAGCTGATTCCTTGATTCTCTCATTTACACTTAGATTTATTCAATCGGTCAAAAATTCAGGTTCCAGTTTCATTAGCTGAAATTAGATATCCCAAGAAGTTCATCGAGCATCGTTAGCATTGACGACAAGCGCTATCCTAACCATGCAGGACCTTATCGAGATTTATTGCACCTGAAATATTTCCTCTTCATTTAATTACAGGCGATATTGATGACTTTATTGCGTGTAAAGGAGACTTCTATCATAGCTTCTTAGATAAGTCATTGTAAAACGAGGCTTAGTTCAACAATTAATTCATCCACCGAGATTAAATTAAAACCATTTAAGGCCGTCATTAATTAATGTACGTGGTTTCAAAAACTACTTAAAATTGGGAAAAAATCCAGAAAACTAGTTCATATAAATCACTGAGGTAAAAGAAACCTGGATTAATCACTGATTAATAAACAAGGATATTAAACGGAGTGCAATTAAGGCGTGAATACTTAGAGCAAAACGGGATTTCGTGATTTGTTCGTACGCCACTTTATCTATGAGAATTATTTAAGCAGTAATTAAAAATTACTCTTGTTTTTCGAGGTAAAAACGCGGGCAAAAGTAGAACAGACTCCTACACCGGTTACCCAAGTTGTATTCTTTGTGGTGCTGCGAACGCTGGTTGAAAATAACTCACCTGATTAGAGGTAGACTTATTTAGGACGATTCTCACGGTGAAAATTGCTAACTGCGCCGATAAAACATTTACGGCAGATTTGATCGCCTTGAAAATCTCTCGGTAATTTTTAAAATGACATTGTTAGTTCCGAGATGCAATTTAGCGTGGAATGTAACATATCCAGATCGCAGTTACGACTTTATTTCATATTTTGTTACATGTCTAAATTATAGCTTCCTCTTGATTTTAACTCCGGTTTAAAAATTAAAGAATGCGTCAAATGGAGCGTGATGTGCATAAAAAATTTTGCTTTTGAGTAACAGTGCTTGCTTGAATTTTTCTTTTTTGTGTTGTACCTGCTATTAAGAAGTGAAATTTTCTCATCAAGCATGTTGATGTTGCAAAATTATTTATCGTGGCTCGCTATGTTTATTTATAAGCAGAAGAACTGGAGCGCGAAAAATCGATGAAAATGTTGTAGAACATGGCACTTGAAATCTTGAAGAATCCCTGGTTGCAACACTCTAAGCATGCGTGAATAAGTTGTATAATTCATATTTCTATATTCATTACCTTTATGTAATTGGCTTTCAGGTCCCAAGTTTATAGGTCCAATAAGAAAGGAAGTTTGATTGCGAGAAAATTGAAGTCGGTTTTTTCTCCTAAACGAATAAATCGTTGCGTTATCCGATCGAGACTTAGAAATTACAGCCATAATAACGAAAATAAAGAAGTGGCACATTTGACGTGAAAAAACGACCGAGCCAAATCCAATTCAATTTCAGCTTTCAATAGAAAACTATAAAGTTTTATGTTATGGAATAACAAAAAGCCCCACTTACATCCGCTCTGCGGAGGAGATCCACAAAATAAATAAACATTAATGCATTCTCTGACAAAAAAGAGCCGCCATCGTCTTTTTACCTCGAATTAACTGTGACTTAATATTCGATAATCTTTACTACTAGCAAAAAGGCGGTTGGAATCTTTCGGCACGCTGAGACATAAAAGTAATTTGAAAATAATAGAGAAATTGTCAAAAAATCAAATTACTGATGCCATCTTGGAGCGACAAAAAGGCCGACAAACTGATATAATACCAAAGAAGACGAACCATTTTTAACATTTTTTCCACAACATTTTACTTCGATGGCTCGCTTGGCTGACTGTGTTGGTCATCTTGTTGGTTTAATACAAGCAGCCTGAACGAATCTCGCAGGTTTCACTGGAGGTGTGTGGAATTGTCAATTTTTTGCTAATCCGCACTTCCGCAAGAAAACTTAATTATTCACCTAAACGTGTGTGCACGTAATTACAGCCCTCGCCAGAGAAAGTTACAAGCAATTTAGACAACAAAAACATTTTTATTATTGCTCCAAATTGTTGTAAACAATAAAATCCACTCGCATTTGCATTATATCTATAGATGTAGTTTTTTATATATTTTATCTAATTTTTTTATTTAATATAGTGTTATAAGTTTCTAAAAATCGTGTGGCCTTAACAAAAATACTATAAGTATACAAGGTCTACATGTATACAAGGAGCTCAAAAACTGGCGCACCAGCTCAGTGGTACGTTATTAAGAAGCAAGTGCAGATTACGGGAAAAATGTTGAAAAAATTCTTAAAGTTATAATTTAAAAAATCTGGAGCTACAAACTTATTGTGTTAACTTCTTTAGTTTTCATTATTTTTTTATGTTTTTATGTTTCATACCAGGTAATCGTTCCGTAACAAAACGATGAATAATTATTTTAAAATTTTCTATCAGATTTTAACAGTTTTTTTAATTTAAAAAAATTAAAATTTATCCAAAAAATCACAATGTGTAGATGTGCCAACACTGGGAATTATTTCATAGGAAACCGTTTCAAAAATAATTTATTTTTATTGTTGCTCAAATTATATTGCGATCATGACTGTTAGACAACGTTGCCACATACCATTTAAATAAAATTAGTTATTTATCAATAACTTTAATACAAAGAATTTTTTTACTATTTTTACCATTGTATGTAACCACCATTGAGTTTGTGCGCCAGTTTTTGAGCACGCTGTATATGTAAAAAAATGCCGCTCTACTCGAATGAATCCGCTGTCAATAAATGTCAAAACTGTTTAGTTATAACATTCACAATTTGTCTGTTAACTACCTACATCCAAAAGTTTCGTTAAAAAACAACCCTACAAGAAAACATTATCAATGCTTATTTCTTAGTGAAGAATGGTAATATTGAAGATCTTAATGCCTGTCAATAATTTTATAAAGCGGCATTTGTGATTTTACATGAAAAATTCATAAGCGACTTGATGAAAATCATTTTAATACACCTTGTACATGAAAGGGTTTGCAGTTGCTTAGAATTTTGTATGTAAATAAAATTGTTAATGTTTCTTTGTTATTTAGAATTTAGATTATTTTTGCACTTATGGTAATTAATTTATTCTTAAATTCCTACGTCCTGTACTAATTCAAAAAATAATTAAATGATTAAATTTTACTTTGTTCAACAACGGAATGATCAGGTTTAAACCCTCTTGAAATGTTTTAACAACTTGTTCCATAATTTCTTTTTGTATCCCCTTTTTGAAACGGTCATGGTGTTTGAATTGTCATAATTTTAAAAAATTCAATTATCGCGAGAAATACTTGGATAAATTTTATTTAAAGAATCAGAATCTTCTATAAAAAACGATTTTTCCAACTATGTAACACTTTATTCACTTAAAAGATACTTGTATCAAAAAAACATTACATAAAAAATATCAAAAATGTACCTGTACTAACATTAATAATAAAATATGTGTCTTGGTTTGGTACAATATATCAGCGCTATATTCAGTTTAGAAATTAACTTGATTTGGCTTAAAATAAAAAGGTCTAATTTTGACAATTACATAAACGAATTACACACATCTCAAATAAAGAATTTTGAAAGCATAATCTGAGTTTCTTGTAATTTCTAAACCATTTTTTAAACATTGATCACGTTTTTAGCAACTCTTGTTGTTCTGTTTGCAAAATACTTATAAAGTTCTCAATAAATATTGAAATATGTAGTTCTTCATTTTAGGCAATCAAATACCTTAGTGAGCTCTAAAAATACAAGTTTTAACGGCTTGGTTGTCATTGTGAGCAACGTTACTTTTTCAAATTACGTTGCAGGAAATTAGATATTTTACAGCAAGTCTGTGTAAAAACGGTGATAATCCTCCATCTTCACTTAGCGATGATTAAGTAACAGAAAAACTGTAAAATCGCGTTTAAGTGTGAGTCTCCGCTCCGTTAAAATGAATTTCACCAAGAAAAATGCGACAAATTTGCTGTCACCTCAATCTCAATTACGCGACTTCCGCCGCCTGAAATTCGGAAAAAATCTAAATTAAATAATTTGACAAGTTAATTCGAACGCTTGACCTTCCCTCCGGCGTAAAAAACGGTAGCAGAATTAGTTAAACTCGCCGGCTACAAATATTGTGATGCGAGTTAACGGCGTCGACAGGAAGAACACCCAACGGTTTATGCTTCATTAGTGAATTAATATTGTGATTAGTTGTGCCCGCGGCGGGCACGAGAATCGGCAGTTTTGTGAGTGGCCGAATAAGCGGCGGGGTCGAACTAGTCATGGAGCACAATCTCCGGACCCCACGATCGCGTAGCTCGGTTTATCTGTAATTAAAATCTCCGGTATTTGTGTTTAAACAAGCCTCAACTGTCACTTAAACTCGCGTGTATTTGTGTAATGTGTATATTTAAGCGGATATTATGCAGTAAGCCACGAGCATTAGACGTTGAATAGGAATTAGGTGGCGCAGCTTCGCGGCGGATCAGATTCTAATCTCTCGTGACATGGTTTTTTGCGAGCGAGGAAAACGGGCATTTTGTGTGGGTGTGTCGATGTGCGGAAAACTGGTTTAACGGTCCTAAGCCGTTTGAAAAATATTTTTAATAACACGCGGAGAGGATTTTTAAACGGCCGCTTCCTTCCCCAACAGCTATGCCTCGATAATTACAACCTATATTCTGTAATGAATTGATTCTCTTGCATATTGAACGACCTGACATCGGCGCAAGTTATTGGCGATTAAGTGATTATTATGCCTTCTTAATAAGTTCAATCTTTCATTTATGGCAACGGCTTGATTGAATTGTGATCTACGGCGGCGCTAGATGTTTACCTAATGGCACAGACACGTTTTGGTGAATTCTGTGGCGTGTTTTTGACGAAATTTGATGAAAATCATCTTTACCTCCGGAATTGAGAACGTTTCAGAACCTATTCGGAATTTTTTACCTAATTTAGACAAATTAGACAAATTTAGACAAAAAAAACAAATGTCTGGTTGTAAAATGTTAACGTTAACGTTAAAAAACTAAAAGATCCAAATAATTTCATTTTTGACCAATTAGGTAAAGTTCAGGACAGTTAAACAAAATTTGTGAAGTGACTGAGCTTTCGACTCAGACAAGTGCTTAGATTAGTAGCAAAATTTACTATCTGACTATCAATTAATTTTGAAATATTTGCGAAAAACTATTTTGGAAACTTGTAATGACATCCGAAGAACGATTTTCATAAAGTAGTTTTATTATTTGAATAAAAATTGAATGTCTTAAGCTGTACAAATCATAGTTATACAAAAAAGAGTACGTTTTGCATCAGATTTTTGTAAATCATCCGAAATAAATTAAAACAATCAAAAAAAATTATTAGCTATACATTAAGGTTGCATAATTATGTTGAATCAAAATTTCTTTTCAAATTTTTAACTCAGTAATAAATGTAAGAAAATTCAATCACATGACGCCATTCTAGAGTTTTCAATTGGTTCCAGTTTTGTATATACCTGATGTGTCAAACCGAACAGTGAATTTTAGGCCAAATTAGAAACTTTTGTATAGTTTTTCTGTAGTAAAGAATGAATTTTGTAAAAAGAACACTAGAATCTGAAATATCTTTTTAAGTATGACAGCGTGGGAAAGCCATTTTCCGAATTTTCAGAAAGGAGAGAGTTTTGCCTCTTCATTTCTAGTTTTCAGCCTTTCCAGAAAAATGCTACCTGACACTGAAATTTCAAAATTATTTCTAAAATGTTAAGTTTCTTAAAAAAAAAGTTTTTGGGAAAGGATAAGCGCTTAAATTGAAGTAATTAGTTGGATTCAATAATTTACAGGCAATAACGTAAAATGCAGACGTATTACAACTGTTAAATAATTTTTCAAGAGTGTTTTTCCATTTTCTTAAAGCTTAGGAAATGGAAATACGTGTCTAAATTGATTAGTAATATTTTTTATCGTTATAACTTTTGCTGTCCCGTCCGTTATCGCATCACAAAGTTTCTCACGCTGTTAAACAAAACCAAGAATTTTTCATGTCCACTGTTTAATTTTAATATTATTAAAGTCTTAATAATAAAATTATTAATTATATATAAATTATTATTATATTATATAAATAAATTATTAATAATTAAAACCTGCCCGAATATTTTTTTAGAGCTAGTTTCACCCACATATTTTTTTGTCCCGTTCGTCTTGTCCCGTCCGTCATGTGTAAATAAAAAATAAATTAATCAGAAGTCGTTACACATTGCCTTATTCTTCGGTTTTGTGGTTTCAAAAGTTTCAACAGGTTCCATTTTTACCTCAAAAATAGTTGTTGGAATTAGTGCCTTTTAAATTAACATAATTATATTGTTCATAATTAAATGTGAGGTCTTTTTCGTGTCCCGTCCGTCATCAATTTGTATTACTTTTTCCTATTCGTATTTAAAATTTTAAAAATGTGGCTCTAATTGTAGGTTGCAAACAATTTGTTTGTAAAAACTGAAAATAAAATCTAAAAATTCGTGCAAAGTGTCCTGTCCGTTAAAATGGAATGGCTGTTTTTCAATAAAAAAATTCATAACTCGAAAACTAAAAATTCTAAAGCAGAACAGTTTGTTTCAGCGAATTCTGCATCTCATTCTACATATTTATTCCAAATTTTTTTTTTTTAAATGTTTGCCTAAAATTATAGATAGTATCTATAATCGAAAGTCCCAAATTTGGTACATTTTATAAATTAGCGGTTCATTTTTGAACAAATATTTAAACTCTTGAAGAAAGTAAATACTGTAATTTTCGACAATGATGGAATTAAACGAAAACAGGCTATTTCCCTGCAAACCCATTTTTCAGTGGTTTTGAGTTAGGTCACTTTTGACGTCAATTCTGTGGAAGAATGATTGTTGTAATATTTTTATGCGCTAAATAATAACATTTATGATTGGTGTTTAGTCTACGTTTCCTGTTGTCCATTGTGCCTCTGTAAAAAGGTAAAACCCAGCATAATTCAAATTCTGATCTTAATTCAATCATAAAATTGCCCAACAACAAATCAACATTTCGCAAAATACCACGTGACTCCATCTCGGATAATTAATCGTGAGTTCTTAACACACCTGATTTTCTTTATTCAGACCCTATCCGTGATAAATTATCAGTTCATTGAATGAATAACTTGCATTTATCAGTTTCTGTTACACCCACATATCATGCCACACAATCAGAAATCATAAGCTTACATGCACTTACGATGTGTGGTCCAGGGGCGCACTAGGAGCGACTGAACCTTCAAGTTTTAAACTTACTTTTGAGAAAATTTCACATTTCCTTAAAAAGTCAACGGTTTTTTCGCCTCGAGTTCCAGTTAGCAGAGGTGCAACGATAGAGTGATTTACACCGGCAAAAGTGCAGGCGCCTCGGGCCTGTGTGGGAGAGTCCGGCTCTGATCCTATTCAACTAATTCACAATGACACCTGATAAAGGCGCTAGCGATTGTGCTAATGCTTTTGGTTTCGAGGCGTTTGGGCGCTCGATTTCCTTGTTATTAATTGTTGGATGAATTGTAATAATTGCTAACTGTAAACACAGGAATTTTGTTGCAATAAATCGTGCGAATGATCATTCGAAAGCCATTTACGTAGTTTTTTGTCCCTGCAGCTTTTCATATTTTCGCCACTTCCTGGAGGATGAGTTACGCACCGAACTCCTGAAAAACCCTCATGCGGGTATCATTTTCCCAGTTATTCGAAAATTATTGGAATTAACCACAACATACGCGCATAAGCATAACTTTCAACTGATTTTATCGTCCCATAAATTGAACCAGATTATTGAAATTCTTATTTAACAATAAATATAGAAGCTCCACTTTCTAATCAATTCAATCATTTTTCATGCCTTCACGAGATTTCCGCTGAAGCGATTAGTTCCTAAACGCGACAGGAAATTGTGGTTTATGCTCTTTTACCATAACTAAGTGTATTGAATTTATCTCTTCTTCGCTAAGTGAGTGGGAAATTCGTCCGGACCTTGACGTGCTTTTTCCAGCGAAGATTGTTGCCTGGATTTTGAGACACCAGCAACCGTTCAAAACATTCAATTACGTCGTGCTTGACCTGCAAAGTCTCCTCGCATTTTTGCAACCACACCTGCTTAATGCGCCGCTTCACCGGCACTTTATAAATCAATGATATTGCACTGACCACTCGTAATAACCGAGTGCATTCGGTAACCCAGTGGCCTATCACCCGGAGAGCAATCGGATTTGTCTAAGTTATGGCCGATCTTGCCCATGAGGAAGTGGGTGTTTGATGGCAATTATTCGCGGACATTAGAAAATGCCGTGCATCTAACCAGTTATTGTTCCACTAAACTTAATCATTTCCCTCGATTAATTATCACTTATCGTATTTTCAATAACCCATTTCAGGTCAGCCACATCCTCGATCGACTTATCTGAGCATCTGCAATAACAGCAGCGTGTGGAAAATAAAACACAGATTGTCTTTTCTCTAATGCACTTGTTATTCATGATGCGGGATGACTCAAACTTGGAAAAATATAACCGGAAACAACACATTGTGTACAAAAAGCAAGGCCGTTCTTAATTGTTAAAGTCAATCAATCAAGCACGTTCACTCAAATACTGTATGCAAATAATATTACCGTAATAATTTTTAATTGCAGTTTTCTAATTTCATATAATCCGTGCTACGCATATCTGGTCATTAGTATGGTGATTTTGTGAGCTCTTGGCACGAAAAGGAAGCTGCACATGTTTTACATTTTGTACCTACATATTTTGCTAATTATTCATTGTGAAAGCAATTTAAATAATTCGAGAGGAGTGTTGCAAAAATATTTGTACGTATTTATTCATAAAGTTAAAAGCGTTTCAATCTGAATTAAAATAAATTAACATTGACGTCATTGTTTTTACAGTTGATCTAAACTTTTACCATTTACCAATTAACATTTTTAATGTAATTCTTCATCCCAAGCTCACATTAACAGAACTAGGACAACTTTAATACTGCTTGTTACTTGCTTAAAATACTAATATTTTCGGTCAAAATTGTATAAATATTTCTTTGAGCCTTGATGATGCCAACTTAATTTTCGAAACACGTATCAGCCATAAAGGGTCCATGCACATAAAAAAATCCATAAAATTTATTGTCACAAGATATTTTTTCCAAAAAAGGCAAAATATACGGTAGTACGTTTGAATGCATTATTGGGAAGCTCTAGCAAAATGTCTGAGCTTTCTGCTTTGTGGCAACAAAAGATTGTGCGTATGCACGGATATGTAAGAGCCCATTTAGCCTTTTAGGAGCTTATGTATGCCCCTTTTGTTCGCTGCTAGTGCGTGGTTGTTGTTCTAAAAATTCCGAAGTGATTTGGATTAGCTGGTGTTGGCAGTTGATTGTCGTTTGCAGGTGAAGTATTTGTTGCATTGTCAATCCCAGCGTCCACAATGTCTCAGAACAATTGGAATGAGTGGAGGAACATTGTTCGGTAATTTAATGTCTCTCGAGTTTCCGTCATGAATGCGATAAAGATGCAGTTACGTAGGAAAGGAACGCAACTTGAAAGAAAGCAGAACAGGCTGCATTACCTTTGATTGTAACTGCTTGTCGCCGTACATGGCGTATCGACTTAATAAATTATTAACTTCCACGCGTGGCAGTTTTTGAGTTGCGCGTGCGTGTGTTACAAAGCTTTTACACCCACTTTATCACCGCGAGATGCTGATTTAAGGATCTATTCCAGGGAACGGCCAAAATATTGCCTTTTGATGCCTCTCCTTGTGCATTATCCTTCTGCCCCAACACTTCTCTCATCCTATTCACACCTATACATCAATTTTAGTTGCATCAGATACTTAGCAATTAGCAAAGACTAACGATTTTCGAAAATATAAGTACGTTAAAGGTCATTAAATTTTTTTCAGAAAAATTCCCTCTCGTATATACGTACGTGTATAAGTCAAATCAGCAGATCAAGGGTCGGCCTTTATTAAAGACTTACAAACTTTAGGCTTTCTATGTTTTATTGTAGAAACCGAAAATGTGGTCAGGAATCGTTGCAGGAAAAAACCTATTTGCATTTAAAAAAAAATTAATAACAAATTCCATGCAAAGTGAGAAACATTATCAGTACTTATAATAATAATAATAATAATAATAATAATAATAATAATAATAATAATAATAATAATAATAATAATAATAATAATAATAATAATAATAATAATAATAATAATAATAATAATAATAATAATAATAATAATAATAATAATAATAATAATAATAATAATAATAATAATAATAATAATAATAATAATAATAATAATTCGAAAAAGATACTAAATGCAGGAAACGGAGAAAATAACGTAATTTTCGTCATAATTCAGTGATGTTTTAGGACGGATTTCCAATATTTAGCCCAAAAACGTAATTAGGCATAAGTATTATTTTTAATAAAATTTTGCGTAATAATTATTGAAAAAGACATTCTATAAAATCCTCGAATATGGTAAAATATAGAAGCCCTTATTTCCTAATCAGAAAATTAGTATATTATGCATTTACATATTTAATACCTTATTGAAAAAAAAAACCTTTGCCGTATATTGTCTAATAGAGAAGTGCTTACATATAAAGGTAAAAATAGTAAAAAAATTCTTTGTATTAAAGTTATTGATAAATCACGAATTTTAAATAAATGATTGTGACAACATTATCTAGCAGTCGTGATCGCAACAATTACAATAGAATTTGAATAACAATAAAAATAGATTTTTAGCTAGGAAATAATTTCCAGTTTTCACACATCTACAAATCGTGATTTTTTGATATTTAATTTTTTTAAATTCAAAAACTGCTGAAGTTTCATAGGAAATTTAAAAATATTGTAGCAATGTTTTCTTTGTATACCATAAAATTTTACAACAGGTAATAGTGTTTAAGATAAGCAACCCTCACAATAAAATGTTTTGACAAGGGTGACCCAAAAATATTTACGATTGATTCGTGTGAAAGACTACAGCCTGCCTACAGTAAATCACTTAATAAGCTTGCTTGAGCAATTAGGTTGAAGAGTCTTTGCAGTTTGGGGTGATCATAGTAAAAATTCAGTGGTGTACAAAGAAAAAGTTACTACAATAATTATCCGTCGTTTTGATGACCGATTACTTAATGTGAAAAAATAATGAAAACTGAAGAAGTTAACAAAATAAGGTTGTAGCTCCACATTTTTTAAAATATGACTTTACGAATCTAAAAAAATTTCATGATTTTTCCCGTAATTTACCACTGAGTTGGTGCGCTAGTTTTTGAGCAGCCTGTATTTAAAAATTTTTTGGTCTAGTTTAGCAACATTTCATAAAGAAAACTAGTTTTTAGCTCAAAAACCTACCCTAGCACTTGAAAAAGGCAAAAATTTTATCAATTTTGAAAAAAAAATAAAGATTTAGCTCGCGTTATTGATAAAAAACGTGCATAATAAAACCAAAACTATTTGATACTCTCATAAAATAGGTTGATTTGATGTTCCAATAGTCCTTACACTGAAGATGCCATAAACAAATTTGCAATTTTTTAAGACAGACATGTTCTAAAGCTTTGCATACACCGAACGATAAACCCAATATTTAAAAATTTGAGCAAAGATTAATCAATAGAAGAAAACTGCAAACACAAAATGAGCATCTTTAGTTAGAAAACTAAAAACTCGATTGTTTTCAAAAATCAACGATTTCGTGGTTTTAGAGCATCTGCATGTGTTTATGGTTTTGCTCGAAAGCTGCAAAGTAATAATATTTTTATAGCTCAGTTTGCTAATTTTTCACTTCCTTCTATAGTAAAATTTTGGTCGAATATCTACAAACCTACATACTGCATTTTTACTTATCGAATTCAAAAACAATTTGCACATGTAACTACAAATATAAACAATGCAAAATAATTATCAAATGGAATGACCTAAAAGTACCTATAAACAATCATAATGTTTAAAAGACTCATCAATAGAACACTGTAAAATTTTTTGCCTACATTCTTCCTACGGACTAGGCAAGCTTTGACCCTGATATTTCAAAATAAGTGAAAATTGCAAACTAGTTGAATCTGAGATTGCGTTTCTGGTTGGTTTTAATTTTGTGGATTTGCATGCACTTGTGATACAAATTTTGGATCGGTCAAATCGCCGGTTATCTGCCTTATTATGTCCAATTTGGTCTCACGCAACAGTTCCATGAACTGCACGAGTCGCATGTGAGCCCTGTATGGCCTGTGCTTTTTTAATCACGTTTAAATCGGATCCAGTTGTATCAAATTCAAGTCGGGAAAATATCCCTGTGTCAAAGTAAAAGTCGTTGCAATATAAACCTCGACTTTCTCGCGCCAAGTCTCGTTTCGTTCCCTAATTCATTCCTAGCGCAAATGTTTAATGAAATAATTTAAATACGATATAAAGTTTTATGAGTTTGCTTATATTGCTCGTAATTATATTTTATTATTTAGCACCGCAGTTTTCTCCGCGTTATATGCTAAAGATATCGCTTTATAAATTGTTGCTCTTCGTGTGTATATCGCTGGCAGAGTTCTCGGTTATGGGCGTGTTACCGCAATCATAAATCACCCATGTGATAATGCATTTCTACACGACGAGTTACTTTTCATCCCGACAATCTGCTTAAACTATCAAATATTACCAACAAATAATAATAATTCTACCTGTATGTAACGCATGAGAGTTGGGAAAAATCGACACGAATAGGTAGCGGTTTGCGTCCAGCGAGCAATGAATCTTCTGACGTTGCTCGACAACACTTGCACAAGCAAATTTCCAGATATGTGCCGACTATAATTAACAGTAGCGCAAAATCGCATTTTTCGATCTCACAGATAAGAAATAAATTAGCCTAGATTCAGAACCCTTTCTATAAACCGTGTAATTCTATTCAAAATGCCGGTGATATATTATTCCATATAGGCAATCTTTAATTAGAGTTTTCCATGTCGAGGCGACGATTGCACAACCCGAACAAACAGTCATCACATTCTGCAGAATGCTCTCAGCACCACCTTAACGCAAGCCAGTGGGTGCCCGGTAATTTAAACCTCTTACCAACCGACTTGTTAAATGCGAATTCACCAATAAAACGGTAGTTATATTAAAGAAAATTGTTATGTTTCATAGCCGGGGAATAAAATCTAAGTAGCAGTAAAAATTTTATTAGTCCTAAACTTAACTCGACTTTCGAAAAAATTGCTTAATTATATGGTCGGCTGTGTGGGCTATTTCCCCAGGTTTCCTTATTCGCTAGCCTTCACTCGGTGGTGGCCGGAACTGAAAGCAATTGCTCATTTCGGTGCAATCAACAATGACACAATTTTTTCAGTCAATCAAGAAACGATAAAATTAGCCAACGAGCACTAATGTGGCATAATAACGTGGTGATTGGTAAACGATTAGCTCCACCAAATGAGCTTTGTATAATCTTGCATGTGAATAAAACAATTTAAACAAATGTTTTTTCAGAAAAAAGCACTAAAAACCAAAAAATAATGTTTCTCTACCAAAGAAAATTTTTGCTTACAAATCGAAATTTAAAAATTTTTAAAGCTTTGGGAACAGTGCTCAAATTAAGACAGTAATTCTGTAATGTCGTATATTGTTAGGACTTATGACCGTTCCAAAAGCTTTTATAAATTTTAAAATCCAAATTTGTAAGCAAAAATATTCCCCTCTGATAGAAAAACATAATTTTTTATTTTTTAGTGCATCTTTTAAATAAAAGCTTTTTCAAAAAAAAATTTTTATTTTTTTATTTATTGCTTTTTAGTCTTAACTTATTCTAAACGTCTTTTTCTCTGAGATTTAGTTTCGCCGTATTATTGTAACACCATTATTTTGCTGATTTGTGCAAACTTGTTTAGTGGTATGTGAGAGAAAACAGCTTTAAGCATTGAAAAGACTTCCAAACCTCTGTTCTGTGTGTCTATACTCTATCATCCAAGATAAATGAATTTAAAAAACCATATTTAACCCCTTTAGATGGTATTTATCTACAAAGGATTGCATTGTCATGCAGATTACGTAAGTATGCAAAATTTCAGTTCATTGGGACAACGGGAACCCTTTCCAATTTGGTCCAAAAATATGAAACAGACAGACAGACAACAAAGCAAGTTAAATAAAAATACTGCCAACTATTAAAGCGCCTCATTCGCATTTTATGATTTGAAGTTATTACTCTGATTATGAAGTCATAAATAGCCTGGGTTAATTTAAGGTTAATGAGATATTCTAGTTGATTCAAGGTTGCCAATTAGGTTCGTTGTCAAGATAATTGGTTAAAAACTCTAAATTTTCTTAAACGAGCTTTATTTAGAATTTATTTTATTTCGCTCGGCTCCTGTGCCGGCTAAAGAGAACTAGAAACTTGTAAAGTAAAAAGGAGTAAAAATTATTTACATCGATGTTAAATAATAATTAAATATAAATAATTTATGACTGACAAAAAGTGTAGTACACTGTCTGCAAACGGCTGAAACAACGTGAAAAAGCTCATACGACATTGTAAAATAATTGCGGCGTATTGTTTCACGAAGCAATTATATCGGGTATAATTGTAGCCAATTTTGATAAAGCGTGCACTTGTGCTGGAAAAAGCTGCTCTTGCAGACGCACCATAAGAAGGCAGTTATTAGCAAATTTATTTGGTACTGTGGCAAACGCGCGTCGATGTATGGTGTAAAAATCACCGACAAAAACTAAACGTTTGGTTGATAAAACAATAAGAACTTGTATTGGCGTTTACCTTGTACGAGCGTGTTTTTACCATTTTATTGTTAAATTTATTTCAAAAAGACGAGTGCAAAATTTCTCGAATTATGCGGTATGCATCTCGATAAATCCTTCAGCGAACCAATGCGGTGACAATAAAGCGGCTTTTTTCTCTAATTAATCAGTCAACAAACAATCAAACTCTCAGAATTAATCATTAACTCCCCGACGACGAAAAATGCCAGCGAATTAAGACTTACTTAAAAATAGATTATCTGACCGTTTATTTAATTAACCGGTAAATTGTAGCCTGCCATATTCCTATGCTTATTGATGGCAGAGCCATTATGTAAATAGAGTCGCCAAGTTAGCGCGGATTCTCGCTCGCCGTTCCCGTCCGAATTTGATGCTCCGCTTGAGCCTAAAATCTCGATGCTGGAGCAGACGCTGAACCCGGAAATCGCATTTTCTACTTTTGAGCACGACACTCGTTTCGTGCTGTTAAAATCGTAGTTAAGCTGCTGTGACAATCATTTTTTATGGACAATGTGTGGAATTTTTCTCATAGATCGCACGTGCCAGAGTGATAAACTATATTCTAAGCTTGTCGCGTGCTCTCTATTACTTGGCGTAACTAACTAGCTGCACTTTGATTATAAATGGCATACTTTTCTTCTACTATTGTGTTGTCGTGAATTACTTCCACTGCACAATGGCGCGAATGCACTTTCATACACTCGCAAATTACGACCTGGGTTGGTCCGTTTAACCAAGAATTGAAATTATTATGCCCGTGTCGATGAAAGTTGGTAGAATCCCCGATAAACACATAAATATTTACTAGGCTAGCGATTAAGGAAATAAGCTGAATGAATGGTTTGGATTAGAATATTAATTCCAATGCATGAAGAGATATCTGATGCTTGTCTGACATACAAACAGGAGATTATTAAGCCGTAGATGCATATTTAAAAACTGCTTCTTACAAAATAAACTTTACTATAACACCATTATTGTTTCAGCTGCGGAATCGTTACAAACTTTGTCTTTTATATGGAAAAAACGTTGCTTTACCCACTTTTTTGCCAAATAACTAAAATAGTTTAGTTATTAGTTAATCAATAAATAAATTACAATAAATGCCGAATAAATCACTTCACTTTAAGTTACATTAATTTAAATAAAAATGTGTCAATTCCAAAATTCAAAACCGAATTATTTTTCATTTTAAGCCAAAGCTTAAAAAAACAAGTCAAAACCAAATAAAATTATGTACCTATCTATACCTATTCCCTAAAAAAATACAATGTGTTTCTAGTAATATCTGAAATGATATCTGACCACCTGAAAACTTATCTGTCACCTAAAGTAAAAAAACTTTTGTTAAACTTAATCGAACTTTAACAAATGTGTTAAAAATATCAATCAAACTACAAGTTTGTAGGATCATTCATCAACTGATTTCTTACTGTTACAAAAGTCTTAACCAACACTGGCCATCTGACGCTTTCAGTTAAAGTTAATGAATTTTAATTAAAAAAAATTTCTTTCTATTTCAAAAGATTTCTCCGCTGAATTCGAACAAAACACGTTATTTCAGACAATTTCGCTAAAATCAAAACCGAAGATCTTTAGAAAAGCAAACACATGCAACACAAACATATTTAAAAAATAGAGAAAAAGAAATAATAATAAAATAAATCGGTACTGTATAATTTTATGCAAACGTGTATTTTTTTAATTTTACCTTCATCTAATTCTGAAATCCACTTATTTGAACAATTTTTTCATTTGGCTAAACTGTGAAAATTGTAGAAAACCAAAAATTGGTTAATTAAAAAGTGATTAATTAGAAAAAGGCTATTAGACTTTTACTTGTGTCACTTCACCGAAATAAGTTCCCAAAGTAGAAGCCTAAAAAGTAAAACAAACAACAATTGATTTGAATTTGTACGGTTCCGCCTGAAGGATTAGTATAGCTTGAAGTGTAAATCCTATGTGATAATTGATTATTTGATTCTCTTTGTTTTGTTTTGTGCATTTAGTCGTGTTTCATTCGCGTTAAAGTAAAACGCGAAGAAACTAATCTTTATGATGGCTCGTAAAATTTAGCACAATGTTAATTTAGTTTTAGGTGTTCGTGTAAAAACCTAGCTGTGATGAACTCTTCAATGCTCTGTTTCCCGTCTAAACGATGACGCGTTTGTATTAATCTCGGGCTGCCTTATATAGCCGGGTTTTAAGCCTGGAAATGCACGTGCCTTGTCCAAATAAGTCTCCAAATGATCTAAAAATCTAAAAATTGCGATTATTAATGTACCGTTAAAGGGCGACAAACGGTATGAGCTTTAATACACATTTAACATGAAAAGCGTGAATGAGTGGCAACCGTTTATTATCGAGCAAATAAAGATGACTGGTATTAACCATAATTTTGCTCCTGGGCTAGGAAACTTCTCGGTATTCAAATATGGCACACTTGGAAGATTGTATGCTGCGATATTGAAATATTCAAACAAAAGAACAAGTCCTGACATTTGGATTAATTTCGCTTTTAACCGTTTTCAAAAAGAAATCTTTGCTGGAGGCAAAACCGTGATGAAAAATCGCTGAAACGAGGAGCACAGCCAATTTCCATTTAATTAAGGCTCGTGAAAAGTGAGCGCTTTTGTAGCCGTCCTTAGAAGTAATTATTTAAAATTTATGCGAGGTGGTGTTTCTTCAATATTATCAATTTGTAGTCGAATCTCGTTTTTCCCGTAGTTGTTGACTTATATTTTCATTCAGATTTATTGTATTCAGACATGCGTGAAATAGCATTTGAAATTACATTTAAATAACAAACACACGACCAATTAAAGGGGTGTGCTCGAAGATTTGAATATGTTTAAATTGAAATCGCCTTTTATTGTCACTAGAATGCATTTGACATGTTTCGCGTAAATGGCGCACTAAAAACTGACTAAAAAGTGCTTTATTCATTATTCATGTCATAGAACTGCTTAATTAAAATCATAAATAAATGACTTTACCTCACGCAAATATTGCAATTTTATGCAAATTCTAAACGGATTTTTACATCAATAAAACTATTCAATCATTTTAAATGGAGCACTAGTTTTTGTAAGGCAATAACGAGATTATAACGAAGTAAACGTAAATAAAGTGATTGAAAGCCTGTGTGCTGCTAATTTCTCGGACGATTTTTAAATTCTTCAACACCAAACGCGGCACTGCCGTCATTATCCTCTGTCAATTTTCATTATTGCCGCAGATGACGAGTTCATCAATAAACCCATCCAACGGCCTAACGCTATCCGGCACGGAGAACCATTTGTCATTAATTTTTTTTAATTATTTTTATGATAAGAAATTAATTTCTTTGAAGGTACGTAACTATTTCACAAAAAAATTAAAAACAATTTAGGGGCAAAAGCACTTAGTAAAATATATCTCCAATCTGATTTTACACTCTTTTGTACCAGCAAACGTAAGCAAACGTTTTTGTGCTCACCTATTATTAAAAATAAACTCAAGTCCTTTTGCACATATCTGGCAGGAATTTGGTAAATCTTTTTTGTCGCACTTTGTATTTATTTCAAGGTTTTTTAAACGTGTGGTAAGTGCAAAATAATAAAAAAACAAAATTAAATACATAGTCTATTGATAAGTAAAATAAAATATTTTTTAAATCTTACTTTACTTACAAAATTTAAAATTTTAGTTTATAGAAAAGATTTGCTTTGACTAAGATATATATTTATCTTACAAGTGCTTTTTTTTAGGTACATTATACCATTGTTTTCGGTAAGAGAAATCAAATTTCTCTCACAAGAGAGATAAAACTGTCAGTTCTACTCACGAGTGAGTAAATCTAGGGAAAATTGGGGGAAAACAATGAGACTGTTTATTTCATAACCATAGCAACACAGGTCACTACAAAAACTGATACTATGCTAATGTTATAGGCGGCTATTTACTTGAATTTCTTAGATTTTTCTTACAATGCACCTGTAAGATAAAACTCGAATATCACACGTGATCGAAATGCCATTATAAAGCTCGTGAGAAGTGTCCTACTCGTGAGCAAGCGCACTCGTGAGTCAAAATTCTCATTCGCATATAATTATGCATTTCTATCACTTTTAATATAATCTACTATTATCTTACAGGTGCAGTTTTTTAGGTACATTATACTATTATTTTCGGTGAGAGAAACCAGTATAAATCTGGCAATCAATATGACAGCTTTATCTCTCTTGTGAGAGAAAAATTTGATTTCTCTCACCAAAAACAATGGTATAAAGTACATTGGTATATAATAAAATAAGATAAGATAAGATGGAATGTCGTATATCACACGTGATAAATGCCATTATAAAGCTCGTGAGAAGTAAGAAGTTAAAATTCTCACTCCTATATCATGATGCACGTAAATTATAATATACTATTTTATATTTATCGTTTATTGGCTTCAATTTAAAAAATTGTTAGACTACAAAAATATTTATTTTCGTAAAATTGTAACAGAAACTTTGTAAACCCGTTTAGGCTGTATTTGTATTTTCAAATTTCCGTATATATATATATGTTTGAATTGTTCTAACTTCAATAAGTGGTAATACCTATTTAAAATAGTATTATATTTGCATAACAACCATAAAGTTACAGTTTTCATATGTAGATTAAAACTAAAAAATTGTATTAAAATGAAAAATCTGTTCACTTTTTACGCAAAATTGTTAGAAACAATTAAACTTTCTTTAATAAATGGGAGTCGTTTTAGCTGTCACGCTATTAAACCGCAGTGATAAAACTCATTACTTCAAGTACAGCTAAACGATGAGATGAGATTTTAATACAAGATGGATGATGCATGTTTACGTTTTTCGCCCAGCATGTGGATGCCTTATAGAGTTACAGGACGTTTAGAAAAGATGAATGGAATGCTAGAAAGCTATTCCTGCTCGATAGTAGGTGTATTTGTGAAGTGAAAGAGTCGAGTTATTTGTTTAAAAATCAAAATACCTGTACGCTCATTGAATTTAATAATAATATATCACATTGAAAACACATTCATCTGCGATAAGCAGCTTGGACATTCACCGGCATCTTTAAACCAATAATAACACGACTCGACACTTCTCCTCCAACGAGAAAATAAAAACTGGATGAATGAGAAGCAGGCTGAAAAACGAAATCAATTTCCAGCATAATATTCTAATATAAAACCGCTATATTTGTAGCAGACAACCTTGCTACAGTTCGATAACATGCAGCGATACAATTTGTTTGAATAATTGTGTTCCCGTCGAGTGACGATGCGCGATTTTTAAACAATAGATTAATCACTGTTGTTGCTGCGCGTCCAACAAGTGGCTTTCGGGGAATTTTGACAAATTCTAACTGCCCACAAGCCGCTTTAATCACCCAGCCAATCTCCCAACACCAAATATTGAGAAATAAATAAGAGATGTCCCGAGTCGAGTTGGAAAAAATCCCAACCATTAATCTGATGAGCATTAACGCACTAATATGGGTTGGAACCCATAAATATTAACGTTAACCAGCCGGCCAACATATAATTACTCGAAGAGAGGTGTTACTCTGGTCCAGCACGAACGTTGTTTGTGACCTCACTTTACTTCAGTTTCTACATTTGTTTTATTATTTATTGGAGCGCTAATGGCATGTGAATACGATTCTCGTCCCATAAATTAAATTATTTTTTCAGGGGCTTCTATATTAGGCGAAGATAACACTATGAAAAACCCACAACAAAACTGCACTTTGCGCAGAAACAGAAGTAGTCCACTGTGAATCAGTTAACTAACAGTGTTTTGTGGCGAATTTTTTAACGCCTCGATTGATTTCAATGCGATTTTGTGTCGTTTTGTTGCATTTAATAATGTTAGAAATCAATTGCGACGGTTGTTAGCCCAAATTGGGGCTACTTGACTTGGTTTCAGGACAAGGAATCTGGTGAGAAAGAAGTTAGCTTTGGCTTTGGCATTAAATAACTGTTGTTTTGCCAACAATCGAGCGAATTTAGTTTCACAGTGAACGCGATACGTGTTGATACGATCCTTTGTTTACACGTAAGCGATCCCTGCGTGTAAAAAATCAATCCAGCTGAAAAAACCTTGGAAAACAAACCCTTTCGTTTTCTTCGGCAAATTCAAGTGGAACCGGCCGGTAAAAAGGGTCGTAATGAAGTTTTATCAATCAAATTATTTCCTTCGAGTCATGCCGGCGTTTTAAAGCAAGTGTAACGTGGGTGTTCTTATTTCGATCTACTATTTCACAGTTGTTTTTCGGGAAACTGGAACGAATCTATTGTCTTGCCACCACTGAAAAGCCAGGGATGATCGAGCGGTTTTTGTTTGTTTTACCACGTCCTGCACGGAGCCAGTTCTTCTGGCGATTTCGTAATAGACGTTTAATTACTCCGCATACCGGCTGAAAACGCCATTTTTTCAGACGGGCTTCAGACGACCAATCAAATAGAATTAATCGATAAAGTCACTTGAACTGTATTAAAATCTGCTTGTCATTACTTTTTGTTGCTAATATTATCAGGATTCCTAATTGACACCTCTTTATTGGAATTCGTTTTACGATTCTTCCTGGTGATAAACCACAATGAAGAAGGCTTAGTGACGGCTGCCCCAAGATGTGAATGACGCTGCATAGAGATAATTATAAGTTTATGGGCACGAGCAAAAAGTATCAAGGGTTATCGGCTCACGTAAATGGAATGACACCTATGGTGCCGCAAATCTGGACACTAACACAAATAACATTTTAAAAATACAAAATCCGAATACATAATTCCATGTTTCATTCATTTTATACTTATTGAATAGAAGACTACGACAAAACAACGTACATAGAAGTAATTCAAAACAAAAAATAAAAATTTCAAAATCTTAATTAACTGACCAGAAAAAAATACTATAACGAAACCTTACTTTTGAAAGCCAATTCCACAATTACTTTTTCATTCAAAGTAACTTATAACTATCTCTTCTGTTAGGTATTATGTACCAAATTAATAATTAAAATTAAAAAAAAAATCTATACGACTGAAGATCAAGGGACTTTATTATAAACAGCAGAACAAATGCCTGGATTATTATTATTAAATTATCCTCTTATACGAGTAGGCATTTTCAAAATTTTCTTTAGACTAAAAATGTTTCCAAATGCATGGTCTCTAAAGTTATAACAGTTTGTGAAGAAATAAAAAAATGGTCATAATTTAGCTCCAATATATCTGGTATAATATGCATAAAAATATTCTTTTTTTTTCAAAATAGTCACCAAAAATAGTCAGAATCTTAATACGATTAATGTTTTGTTCATATGTTATCACCATTTAGTTTATTTAGTTATCAATAGTTGCTGATAATTTAATAAAATTTAATCGTCGTTTGCAAATGAATGAAAACTATTCAAACCAAACAAACACGAACTGTAGGAATCAGCAAATTAATAGTCATCCACTTAAGTCAAGAAATGTGCACATTGGCCTGCTAATACTCGTTAAAAAACTTTTGTTTTTAGTAAATCATTTTGAATAAACAAATTTTTTTTGTAGTGTTACTTACATTTTTTTCAGTTCATGTTCCTAACTAAGATAGTTTTATAGAAAATACAAATATCTAAGAAATTGTAGTATATACAGGCTGACCCAGGCGTGTGTAATCAGCCTATAACTTTTTTGTTATTTGAAATTTTGCCATGTCGTTTTCATTATCCAATAGATCTACTTAAGGTTGAACAGTACTGAATAAAAAAATATTCGTAGTTCAAAAATTATGAAAAAAATACTGTAATCTTATGATTACCTTTTTACCTTTTTATTTTTCTATTAAAAATCGGCACTGTCTTTTTTTATAAATTTTTGGGGGATAGTAGGTAACCTAAACATGTTAATGTTTAGTGATTTGAACCTTAGGTTTTTTCTTAAAAAGTAAAACTATTGAATTTTCCAATTCGTTACAAACATTTAAATTGAAATAGAAACCGTCCATTGTTTGTAATTTCGTCATAAGCTCAAAATGATTAGTTCGTCATAAGCTTACAAGGGGGATTGATGGCCGAAAAGATAAATAACAGCGTATTCAAATACTGTATGTACATACATGTATGTTTATTTATTTTTTTCAAATTGTCGTCTGTTTAAATTATTAGAACCTAAAGCCCTTATTAACTTAATATTGTTAATATTAGTATTATTATTATTATTATTATTATTAATGTTATTATTACAAACATCTGTTTGTAAATGTTTAATGTGAAACATTAAAATTGGAATTAAAGCGGCTACGAAAAGATTTACTCGGTCACACGTGTTGCTGTCAATCCTAAAGGAGCGCGCTTAGAAGCTCATATTTTTAATAATAATAATAATAATATTTATTTTATTTTCAACAGGTGAAACACCCAATTACAGAAAATGAACTTAAACTTAATGATCGTGCTGCAAGCAAAAACTAATAATTTAAATAAACTAAAACAAACTAATAATAATACTATAATAATAAATTAAGAAACAAGAACTAAAATTAAATTTTACCTAGCCACTAAAGTAACTAATAATATGATTTTTAATGTAATTAAATGAATGAAAATGAATATCACAACTACTGCTAATTTTGTTAAAATTACTACACATTACATATAAAGGTGATTTTGATAGAACATTCGTATTACAACTGCAACTGTAAAAAGTCATGGGATGCCGTGAGTTAATTTTAGGAACCAGAAAAATTATCTTATTAACAAGAGCAATACAATCAATCTTGTTGTTTAGTAATTTATGTAAAAATGCAATACTTGAGATAATTCTCCCAACTTCTAGAGAATTGATATTAAATGTCCTTAAAAGCACTAGTTGGTCACATCCCCTATCGGGGTAATTTTTAAAAGAAATATACCATAGCAGTTTCAAAAATTTTCTTTGGACTGATTCAATACTATTTATGTGTGTGGCATATATAGGTGACCAAATAATTGCACAATATTCTAACTTGGAGCGTACAAGGGCAAAAAATAAGACTTTTAAGGCTCTTAAATTAGTAAACTCTCTACAGTTGCGATAAATAAATGCTAAAGTTTTATACGCGCTATTAATAATATTTGTAATATGATTCACAAATAAAAGTTTGTTATCAAAGGTTTTTGATCGGACAGCGAGATTTTTTGCTTATGTAATTGTCCACAAGTAGTGGTTCTACTCCATAAGTAGTCTCTGTAAGCTGGTTAATTGCAGAAATAAACAGATTACCACTTTTGGGATAGTTGTGATAGTTTAATTTGCTATAATACAATATACCCAAACTATTAGCATTAGACCGATCACACTCCTGGGTTAGCCAGTAGAACTCGTATAAACCTTTTTTTCACAATAGTTACAAATTATCATCTAATAGTTGAAATAAATATGTGAGTACCAGTTTCTTTTAAACACAGTAACTTTCATAAATTCATGACTAATGGAACTACCTTTTGGAAAGATGGTTTGGTGTTTGTTCTTGTCTTAAAAGAACAATTTTTGGACTGGATTTTCACTTGCTGAAAAAGGAATCCTTGCTTTAGAATGGCTTAAGTCGTCTTACTTTGGCTGAAAACGACGGTCTTCATATAAATCTTGTTAAAATAAGTTGATTTTTGATGATTCCTCGTTTATAAACGAAACTGAAAATGACGTGAGTTGGTTGCAGATCTTATCATGCTCAGATATGGTAGCTAAAAATCCAACAAATTACAGTTGTCTCAAATCTTGTCTCAAAAATTCGGTCTCAATTTCGTAAATACTGTGAACTGTAAACATTTTCCTCTAATTATTAATTAACTAATCCAAACCTGACCTGACCTCATGCCTATTTCTAAGAATTTAGTTCAGCAACATAAGGTGCAGCAAACTGATTGTTCTTTAATCCCGACTTGTAATAAATTATTGTTAATGCAATAATTAATATGAATTAGGTATGCACTAATGGTTTGTGCGTAATGAATGGGACAATACAGTTCGACATCACTGGTTTTTCGTATCGTAATTAAGCTTTAATTTTTTACTAGCCTATGAGCATTAGTTGCCAGAGATGTAATTTAGAAAAATCGCTTCGCAATGTATTAAAAAGCCTGCCGGCTATGGCGAACGCGATGACAATCTACAATATGATCATCGAGAAGCCATAAAGCGGCCTCAGATCATCTGCAAACAGCCTTAACAGCGCTGCAAATAACGGCAAAAATAAATTAGATTTTGAAATGATTGTGTTTTAAGGTTTTCTAAATGTGGAGCCGACAATGTTTCTGTCACAGAGTAAATCACGCGGCAGTCGGACAAAGACAAGTCAATATGTCAATAGCTTTCATCAAGCAACTTATTTATTAGATGTACCTGGCCTTACCTACCTTACATGAGAAATAAGACATGATACATCAGCATGTTTAAGACAGTGATATATGAACGGGACTTGCCGTTATGAATATGCATTTATATAAAATATTTACTATATTAATAGCTCTTCCTTGATCGAGGGTTAATAACTCTCAAGGCGAAACTAGACGAGGCTGTCGCACTTTTTAATTTATCGCGACTTTGCGTCTAAGTTCACATGCTTGAATTATGTGAGAAAGCTGAAATATAGCAGAGACAGATTGTTATGCCCTTTGACAATCATTTTTTAAGCGGAACTATAAAGATGGTGCCGCAAAGATCCAGCTTTTTATTTACGAGATTTATTGGAAGGTTCTACATGCGACTGGAGGGAAATTTGTTTTGCAACAGCTTTTTGCACCCGCTGGCGCTGGCAAAAGCGGAAAACCATAACTTAAAGAAAAGGTCGTGGTCGAATTGGTTCCCAATAATCTCTATAAGTATAATTCTGTAAAAGGTAATGGTCGAATTGGTTCCCGGGTGATGGTCGAATTGGCTCCCGCATGAGCAGGTAGGTAAAAAGGATTAAGTCAAATATATGTTAATATTTTAGATTTAAAGCTTGTAGAAATGTTCAAATAATTATTTTCTTGGCACAAAATCCAACAACAAATTTCATTTATTCATGGCTAACTGGTTATTTAAAAAAAAGGAGAATGTAATTTTTTAAGTCCAATGCTCTCCTGTAAATTTCGTAAAATGTTTCGTCAAGTAATGACTACTAAGACATCTCACATGATGACGTTGCGTTCGTTAATATGTCTATTAATACTATTAAAGCATCAAAATGGAGACAAATTACAAATATAATTTTAACATTTTTCGACATAGTACCCATTAAGTACTATGCGCCTTCTCCATCGTTTTGGAAGTACTTGAATACTCCAAGAAATATTTATCCACAGCCTTTAAATTGTTAAAATACGATTTGTTTTCGAACGTTTTGGAACTTGTAAATTTGTTCAAACACTTGCAAACGCCATTTCTGTTATCATAATACTTTAATCTGTTTATCTGACCTACCTGACCGACGGGAACCAATTCGACCATCCCCGGGAACCAATTCGACTATAATTAGAGAGGATTACAAAATTTGGGAACAAATTCGACTCGTCCCAAAGAAAATTTTAAGAAGGCACTAAAACAAAAACCAAATTATTAGCGGCTGTTGTTTTGCAACGCCAGCGCTGAAGAATTTAATTACTGGATTCGCAAAAGATGCTTCGTAATTGTTATTGTCGTTGATTTGTCATTGATCGGTGGGAATTGCTTGCACCTATGCATCAAGATAAACAATCACCGTGGTGGTTAATTTGACCCAATTTCACACGTATCAAGAACCCGTATTACAGTTAAACAACATCCAATTATTCGCCTTCCGTCGAAAAAAGCAGGAACACCGTTTTCGATTAAGCAATTAAGAAAGTATCTCTTACTTCGGCTTACCGAAAATCACGTAGTGGGTTTTTTCGCTTCCTCCTCGCCAGAATGCAAATCTTAGCATAATTTTTTGGGCACGTCTCAGTGACATTCCCACAATTGGAACAAAATGGATGTTTGTTTTTCGTTATTTTGAAAGAGTACCGCGGTTTCTTTCAAGCGGAAAACAACGATCGATGCGCATGCGAACGAATGGGAAATGTAAGGTGTTACTAATCAGCGTTTCCTGTCGCACAGACGCGGATTAATGATTTTTATTTCTCGGACTTTTGCAGATTCGAGGAATATCCCCCAATTGTGAAGCTAAATTAACTGGAACTTGAACGCGTCGAATGATTTCTGGCCTTTTGACGCGCCGCGTACAAAAGACCAACAAATTAAATAATTACAAGAGCGACAATAAGCAAATCCCAGACGCCTGTTAGCAGCGCGACGGATTACCAATTTGCCAAAGAGAAAGAGCTTCACTGTTTTTAGCCTCCTGCGGAAACAAAAAGCCCGCTTCTGCGAAACCAACTTGATTAAGAATATTCCAGTGAGACGTGCACACAAACGCAATGTTTATTTTTCGTGTTAGTTTTATTTTTGAAATAAAAAAATACGAGTGTTCCTTGTGGGGGTCTCGCGAGTTCAGTAGAATCGCTGTGGGTAAATAAGTTTCTCATCCAACATTTCTGCCAACATCCTGTCGTCCGGCCTTTAAAGAATCCGCTGAATTCCACATTAGTCGTTTGGTTTTTTGCCCGGCGTGCGAAAAGCCTTTGTTGAATAAAATAATAATTAAGCTCATCCGATAGCATCGCGTCCACGTATAAGGAATGTATCGGTAATCATTAAATAATGAGTTGACATATCACAGCAGTAAGAAGTTGTGTAATGCGTGAAGCCGACTTTGGTCGGGATCTAGCGGCGTTGTGTTATTAGGAGTTGGTGTAATACCGTGTAGTACACGCTGAGTCAGGCCATGTAATGAATACCAAGTGCTCGCCTCTTGCTCGCTCTGGATGGGATGCAGTCGCCGGTGGTCCCACAAATATTGCTGGAAAGCTTTCCGATTCTGATTAAATTTCGTTCATATTTTTGAGGTTGTTGGCCCACTAGGAGCGATTTACGGGGAATCCGGGCTACCGGATGGCTCCAATGGGTATTGTTAAAATTGTTCGGAAAATTTGGAGTCGGCGAGAGGCTTAATTGAAACTCAAAGAGGCGGCTTTACATTTGCCGGGCAAGACCAAGAGTGGTTTATGGTCGGAGGTCCAGATCTTTACGATTCAATTACCTTTCATGATTTTTACTGAATTTATATCCACTTGAAACGAAAAATTTCAAATCCGAAGATAATAAAGGGTGTGTGCAAATGTACAATATACGACATGTAGAGCGTTAAACTCAATTAGCCACAATAACACAATTGGATTAATTAACATGTATGCTCATTAATCGACTAAAATTAATGAGACGTATGAAAGTTTGTTGAGTTGTAACGCCATCAACGTTCTTTGTTTAGGGCAGTGTGTCAAGTGACATTTTTGGTCAATACAGTAAGAATAGTTGATCAAAATTATACATGAATATTATTAGTTTTCAAAAAAGCATACTTGAAACAATTTACAATACACGGTCAGCAATGAAATGTTATTTTTTGTAAAAGATAAATTTACTTTTATTTATAAGAAAAACCCATCTTTCACATTGCTATACTTACAAAGTGAGTCTGCTGAAAGTATATCTAAAAACTAATAATACAGATGTAAGTCTAAAAGTTTTGTTCTTTTTATGCATATATTTTTTTTTAATTTCTACGATTCCTTATAATCAAATTTATTAATAAAGTACATAATTAAATAATGTAAGTTAAATGGATTTTGACAATTTGTCTAATTGTGACATAACACATTCATTCCCTTATTTTCACTTATAAAATTTTTAAATGTAAATTAAATGAAGATTCAACATACAGGGTGATACAGGGGTACGAGCAAACTCCACAACTTTTTTTCTATGCAAGATATATTATTGATTTGAATTTTTTAAACGCTAGGTCTTACGATAAGACAATAAGACAAATTCTAAAAATATTTCAAACTGTATTCAGGTGTTCCAAAATGAAATTCCCCACTAAAGTCTGTTTTTTTAAATAAAAATCCTAAATTTTTTTTGCATTTTTAAAATTGCAATATAACGCACTCTGGATTTTTAAACCTATCTGTCATAGTTTTTGACATATGTCAATTTATATGTAAAAATAGCGTCGTGCACTGACTGACAAAAAAATTTATAACTTGAGAACTATTCAAGATAATTTAATTAACATTTTTACAGTCGATTCCCTAAGCTTTAGATCATCCTTGCAATGAAGGTAAACTCGGAGTCAATATTTCGTCGCCTACTAGGATTTTCTGAAACTGACAAATTATTACAAATGACAATGAATCAATTTTTTCAAATGCAACTCTTTATATTTCATGGCATCATTGCATGAAATTTTTTGTGGATGTAGGGTTTGTGGGGTATACTTTGTATTATTTGTGAGATTTTTGCAAAATAAAAAATATTGACGTTTTTTCTCGGAAAAAACACAATTTCGAAGAAAAAATATTAAAGACGACAAAAAATTTAATAAATGTAATTTGAAATAAATAAGCAAATTTAAAAATCTTTGTTTTATTTTCATAATGAAATAATGGAATAATGTGAAAATAAAGAGAACATTGTGTTGAATTTTTTTTTTATACAAATTGTGCGTTCCTGTTGATTTTTAAGTGGCAGATACTTTGCAACATTGTGGGTTATAACTTATAATATTTGTTTTTTTTTCTAAGACCGAACCCATCTCTTTTCTTCGTTTTCTTCAAAATCTAAAGGTAGAATTGTATGCGTGATTCTAAGCTTCTACTAGTTTTATACACTTATCCAATATCACATTTTTATTACAATATCTTGTTGATTTGATGAAATATCACAAAAATTCACAATCTGTCACTGTTACTGTTAGTTTATGGCGAAATTGATTTTTGCAGCTGTTATTTAACAGAGTATGTTATTACGTTAGAAATGTCGCTATCAGAGTTTACGTAATACAAATTTATTGTAATTTTTCCAGTAACAGAGCAACAACATAATAACAGAAGTTAGAAGAGTAGAAAATATTATTTTGGAACATTCTGTATAGAAACTAAAATATTTTTAGAATGTCAATTATTATATAGGACCTATCGTTAAAAAATTAAATCGATAGCTTTCATAGAAAAATAGTTACAGAGCTTGCACGCACCCCTGGTCATCCTGTAGTACCTAATAAAAATAAATGACTTCAAATTTTGTTTTGTGTTTTTATTTCAATTTGTCTTGTTTTTAAAAGACTGGTTATTTAAATAAATTAAAAGAAGAAAAATTTGAAATATTCAGTTGATTAACCAATCTTCAAAACCGACAAGCAGCGAGTCACAATAAAGTGTTTTATTTCCTTCCCTGAATTTATCTCTTCATGGTGACTATGTTGTAAATTAAATTAATTTAAGACTGCCATTAAACTTTAAAATTTAATTTAATCATAAAAACACAAGCCAAGTATTTGCTATCTTCTTGTTTAAGGAGTACGAAAAAATTAAAGCTGTAGCTAATAAATTCAAAAAAGTAATTCTGCCAGTAATTAGTACCTTGGTAATATCGGTATAATAATGAAAGCAAAGCTGCGGTAATAAAGTTGTTAAGCTCGGCGTCGAGTTTGTCGAATCTCGCAATAGCACCTCTGGTCAAGAGTATTAGGTAAGTGCATGCATTTGTATTTTTCACGTCGGGGTTGATTCGGATCTGACCTAAGACCTCGTTGTATTTTTCGATACGTATACAAAGCACATTCTCATCTAGCTGGCAATGCAATATACATCCATAATCCATTTATCGATTCACACGGTCAAAAACCCATCCCGAGCGACTAATTTATCTGATCAAACACCACGCAGCGAACATACCACCGTGATATTACAGTTTTATCAGCGAGCTTCGAGCAACCAGACCGGCCTAACCGCAGATATACACACTGTAATCATATACTGGCACATTTTTACCAACGATATCTCTATATGTAGCTGTCAATTTGTGTGTTATCGAACAATTACAAGTGTGATGGCTGCTTGGAATTGTTAAATAGTTGTTAACTCGGAGATCGCCGATAGGAGGACGCACAGTCCAGATACTTTCGTCTCTTCATTTCATACGTCGGAATTCTATTGTGTTTTAATTAGATCACACGTCCACTTATTATTTGATAAACGCAACTGTGACGCACCGCAAGCGGGATCTTGACAATTACAAAAAGCACAACAAAATCAAATATGTGGAAGCCTAATAATTGTTTATTTTCATCGCAACCATCAAATTTTTTAGAAAGTAGTCTATCGTGTATTTGTCAAGATTTTGATTAGCACTTATTTGCACTGTTATTATAATATTTATAATCTATTAAAAGCGTAACAAAAGCAACTTGTTCATTATTTTCCCTTATGTTTTTTTACGCTTTTGAATGAGCAATTGAGTATTTTTTTGAACAAGCGTTAAATAGAACTGATCTTTTAAAATGGCTTTACTTGAGCTAAACAAGTTACCTAAACTTAGAAGCTTTTTTGAACTACAGTGAAATCTCTCTTAAAGGACACCTCCTATAAACGGACCCATTTCATTAATAGAAATTTTTATTGGCTCTGTTGTGAGTTAATGTATTTTAAATGGTATTGTTTCTTTTAAGCGGTCTCTCCAATAAACGGACGCGGACAATGCAATTCAAATCCTTGGAAAGAAAATCTCTCCTTTAAGCGGACATCATGTCATACCCGCGTGTATTATTAAGTAGTTATTTTTATGAAAATCCATGGGAAAATAAAATAAATAAGCAAGTACATGTTTTATTTCAGCGTTAAACTAATTCAGATTCCGACCTTAGAAGAGGCAAAAAATATCTGAAAAGTCATAAATTCTTGGTTAGTTTACCCAAAATAAACCGAATATGCGAAATTTTTGTATAGAAATTTAAAATAGAAAAAAACCTATGCAGGAAAAAGCTTCTGAAAGGTGATAAGAAAGGTTTTTAATTTATCACGATATAAGTTTTAAGTACATTTTTGACGAATCTGTGAGTATTGGTGAACAAAATGTAGTAAATTTTGAAAACAAATATTATTTTCTTCTATGAAATAAATTATACGTATTGTTGTTGTATCATTACTTATTATCAATGCTGCTACCTCTTTAATAAATTCTCTATAGTTTGTTTTTGTGCAAACATTATTATTTCTTTTAGGAGAACACCTCCATTAACCGGACAAACATTATGTCACCGTCACCGTCGGTGTCCGCTTATAGGAGATTTAATTGTAAATGACGCATGCTCTTGGATTTCAATATCAATATCAATATCACAAATTCTTGATAGCACAGAAAGCAAAAAACTTGTTTCGATAACAAATTCTTTTTGTTTCATGGAAATGTTGGATTTCAGAACATTATGTTGTTATAAAAAACAATGTTAATTGTTGTTCTTTTTCGTAAAAGTGCTGTAATTATGTAGAACATCCTGATAGTCTCTAAACGCAATAAACATTTTAGCTTTTCGGTCAAGACAGTCAATATTTGTCATATTGTCTTGACATCTTTTTGAGGGTTCAGCGCTTTCAAACTTATAAAAAATTATTTTGGATTTTTTTGTAGTAGAATTCTCAGGTTTAAACTTTTTTTGAGAAGAGAAGGGAAAAGGATACAGAAAAGAGGAAAAGTAAAAAACAAATTGGAAGAAATAAAATTAGTCCTTTTCTCTCAAATTTTTATAAAACGCTACATGTTTGGGCTAAACAACATTTTTTTATTCATTTTTAAGATTTAAGATTTAATTAGTTATTATATAACGATCGCCAAAGATGAAGGAAAATGTGGAAAATAGTAAATCAATAAATAATTAATTGTTAATAAATAAATAAATAATTGTGAATGTTTAATATATTAACAGCTTTTTACAAAGACGAAATACGGGAACGAAAAAGAGGATTTTAATATCTTGTGAACAAAAAAAATTGCTTTAGTCCTTATTTAACTGAGTTTGAATTGAATTTGGACAGCTAGTCCTTCGAACACTGGTCTACAAAATAAAGTTATCAAAACATCCAAGCCTTTTAAAAAAGAAATTAAATGTTGACTACCCTCGTGGAAATAAATTACTCCTGGGAATTAAAAAAACTGACTTAAATAAAGCTTTTCCTTTTTCTGTTTTCTAGTATTTTTTAAGTCGCTTGTTTCTAGTACATTTTTATTAAAACGCTACATGTTTCGGCCAATAATTATTTGGTCATCCTCAGCTCAAGTTAAGAATAGGATGGATTAAGATAAAACAAAAAAAACTACTCTTGACTTTTCTAGGATTTAAAAAACGAGATTTGAACTTCACATTTAAGTTATTGTAAATAGAAATTGCATTATCAATTTAACGATCGCTTAAGATGGAGGGAAATGTGGTAAACAATAATTCAATAAATAATTAACGGTTAATAAATAAATAAATAAATAATCGTGAATATTTAATTTATTAACAGCTTTTCACAAAGACCGAGTACTAGAACGAATATGATGATTTTAATTTCTTGTGAACAAAAAAATATCCTTAGTCCTTATTTAACTGAATTTGAAGATAGAGTCCTTGGAAGAGTGGTCTACAAAATAACATTTTAATACTGATCTGATATCAAAACATCCAAGCCTTTACAAAAATAAATTAAATACTAACCACCCTCTTAGAATAACAAAACCTATTTCCAAGATTATCCTTGTCAAATTAAAATACTACTGTGATTTAAAAAAACTGTCCCGAATAAGGCTTTTCCTGTTTCCTGTTTTCAAGTATTTTTTAAGTCGGGAAAGACAAGCTTGTTATATCGCTAATACATTTGACATATTGTTTTCAAACCAACGAATAATATTTCTTCATTTTTTGTTACTTAAGGACTTTTTCCTTTTTACTTGTAGTACCAATCTTTGCATTTATTGATTTGTTTAAAACTTATTCCAACGCCACAACTTTTGAATTTTTCGGGGTTTAACGCTTTCATCAACATCTAGTTAAACTTGTGATTGTGAAAATAATAATGTAGTGATAATATGCTCCCCTTTCGTGATAAATTAGTCGCATTTTGAGCGAGCGTTGCGCCACATTCCCAACGTGGCTGTATTCCAAGCATCCTGGCAAAAAATAAGCTGTGGAATATTTTTGGGCGTGCATGAATCAACTTGATATATGAATGAATATTCAGGAGTCATATATTAGAGACGCAACGGCGCGTTTCCGCGAGGTCAACAGACGACTTCCGGTGCTCCAGTCTGCCAGGTCCGCACGCGCTCGCTTCCGGTCATCACCGGACTCCCATTTCAAGATGCTGGAGCGAAAGGTTGAACCATTAAACGGTATCTTAATCGAACGCTTGCACAATACCTCATCGGGAACAGGTCGCTTAAATTTTCAATAAGTGATTACGGTTTTGACAATTGAGGATATTGAAAAGCCGAAATGATCGCCCAATTACGGACTAATAAGACACAGCGGAAATTCTGTAATTACAAGTATTACAACTATAAAATTATTATTAAATTGCCGTTGTTAAATGTATTAAAACGAATTGTTCGTGGAGTGTTTCCTAAAGCAATTCGGAAGTAAGATAGGCACAACTGTTGGGTTAAAAAAATATGAATAGGACGCGTGTAATGAAGGACTTTTGATGATGGTTCCGTGTTTACAATATACAAAAATGTGGGTTTTTTCGTGGTAGCTCTTCGGGGCTGAAACGATAATTCTATGTAATTAAAAACATTCGCTGAAAAACTAAACGTAAGATGTAATTATTAACCAGTAAACGGTAAGTGAACCGACAACAATATGGGCAGTGAAATATCCTAGACAGTTTATCTTGACACGGGTTAGCGAACCAAACGTTCCTCCCTGATTTAATTAAACTATAATTACAGCACAGCGTTAGAAATACGATTATTAATGTGGCTGAAATTTTCATTCCTCCAAAGCTGTCTAATGACAGTCCTTGTGAAAAGGAAGTTGGAAAAAATCCGAGCTTTCTTTCAGGAGGAAGAGGGTTTCGAACTATGTCGCTGTCCAGCAAATGAAATGTAATTTGAAATAATGAAACTAGACCTTGGTAGTTAATAACACGTATTTAAAACATAATTTCCAGTAAAAGTAAGTAAAGCACATGAGAAAATCTCGGCCAACAGATTCGCATGGTCTGCGTGGGCGAACGCAAGCGACAACATGTAATGGACAAGATGATGACCAGCCGAGGTCGAATTAGTTTATGTCAACAAACTTGCCTTTGTCATTGTTGCAGGGTAGGATGGCATTGTTAGCCGCACGAAATTTTGTTTTGTTGCACAAAACTTAAATATCATTTTCATAAATAATATACATAATTAATGGAATAATAAATTCGGTTTTTAGAAGCGTAATGTCACTCACAAGTTGGTACAATCTGGCATTGGCGTGCCGGAAATCTTTAATTTGATTTTAAAATTCAACAAAATTAAAAAGGTAACTACAGTTATTATCTTTTGAAAATTGTTATCATTAGCGAATTATTGTAACGTTAAACAGCCTATTTTGTTGTAAAGTTGAAACCTGTTGCTTTGGTAATGACCACACAAATTTTCCTTTGCTAAGGACAACAAATAGAATTTTTGTATAGGTACGGGGTGAGCCTGCTAAAAGTATTTTTTACTGTATCTCATAGTAAGTTCTCTATGCCTGTATTTTTTTTGAAAATTTTGATAACTTGAAATGTATTAATTATTGTGTAGCTGAATTTGGTTTCTTAATTAAATTACACTTATGTTAAAGACAAGATTCATTTATTTTAGGTGCTCTATCCTATAACTCTCTATAACAAATTATATATAAAGTGTTCCGTCTATACCCCACAGTAGAAGCATTGGTAGTTCTAACAATGATAGCCATCTGAAAATTTGTGTACAACCATAATTTCTCAGGTGGTGCTCAATGCAAATATTATCAAGATGGTGACACTTTCGGTTATACCGTAAGTCGCTATCAACTTCCTTAGTTTAAATGGAAAGCTATATTTTTCACGGGTTTTACTAGTTATTTTAATGTAGTTTTCATAAGCTTTCCCTATACCTAAATTAAACCGTTTACGAAATATTTAGGGTTTTAAAAAAAAATTAAATTTGCACCTTCTAGTTCAAAAATCTGCCATTCTTTTAACTTTGGAAATATTTTTTAGCTCATTTGAAGGAGGAAGCCTAGATCTTTCCTTTGGTGTTTTTAAATTTCTAAAAAAGAATAACAAATCCTAAAAGTTTACAGTTAAGTTTTCATAATTTTAGGCACCCATAACTCAATTTTTTTAAATGAAATGAAATGAAAAGTTTGATTTCATTAGATCGTAGAAAAATTAATTTTGCATCGATCATTCCCTATACCTATGTTTAATAATTTTCAAGTTACAATAACTTTTTGTTGGGACTGAACAATTCATTAGCCATAGGTCATCTCTCATAGGTTCCCATGGAAACGAGAGAAAAAAAGTGAGAAGTTAAACAATTAATGAACGATCAACACAATTTTGAACAAAGTTTGTCTTTTCTTTAATCAAAAAATTTTTACGGTAAACCATACAGAAATAGCTGTGGATAGTAAAAAAATTTTCACAATGTCAAAAAAATAACGTAACTTGAAAATTATCACAGGTAGGTACAGAGAATGTTAATACAGATCGATGCAGAAAAATATTCTCATCCATCTAGTGAAATAAAAACTCAGACTTCTCATTTGAAAAAATAAAGTCTGAAGTTGTCCAAACTTAACGTTAAAATTTTAGGATTTATTAACTTCTTTTTCAATTTTGAACACACTGGAGAACAGATATAGGCGTTTTTTTTTCAATTTTCCAAATATGATTTTGAAATTTCTAAAACTAAGACAGTTACCGATTTTTTAAGTGACAGTTGCAAATCCAAAAATTTTAAAAAAATCTTAAATACCTCGATAACGGTAAATCTTAGGTATAGGAAAAGCTGATAAAAACTCCCTTAAAATAACTTAACTAATTCAACTCAACGGATTATGGCTCAGTAGCAACTTTCAAATAAATATCTTTATTAGAACTTTCAATACCTCTAAAGGGTTTAGACGGAACAGCCTGTATTTTGTCAAAACCAAGTTTTAGTACTCCATAATATGCATAATTAAAGAATTTTGAAGCAATTTTTTAAAATTTAGATAAGGGAAATTATACTCGAAATTGTCCTTTTCTCTCAAAATTTATACATGTTTAGTTGAATTAAGAATAAGTACCACTTAAAAAAAGGTCGATACATGTAACAGTTTATAAACAAAGATTGATATTAAACGATTTGCCTATGCAGGGTGCCTCAAAACACAGCATTGTAGAAAATCACTTCAGCAGTCTAAATTCACATGTTAAAAAAATAAAAGTACAATAATTCATAAAATAGTATAAGCACGTTCGAAAAAACTTAGTCTTCTAAAAATATTTCCACATACGTATTGTTTAATTGCATTACACTATACAGATACTATGGAACGATAAATAAATAGATTAACGTCTTCTAAATACTTAAATGGCTTTTTGCTGGTATTAGAAAAACAAGAAATTATCTAAAAATACGCTATACCTACTTATTATATTAATTCTTGGCAACTAAGGAATGCTCGCTCCTCGACAGTATATTGATTGATTAATTAATGGCTGATTGACTACAGACATCAAATGCCACTGGAAATACTGTCAAATGACTAGCAAATTTTCTGCTGACTACCTCTTCAAGAAAATAAGATTACTGAAATGTCCTCATTTTGTTTTATCCATGAAAGACTGGATTATTCATAGCGCGAGGAATTTACTCCACACACCTTCGATTTTTCGTTTTATGAGGTTACCGGAAACTACCGTATGATAAGTTTCTCATTAAACCTGGTCTTACGGTATCCGCGTTGATCCACCCAACATCCTCGCCTCTTAATAGAAACCGTCGATACGAATCACAAAAATGAAAAACAATAATTACACATACGTGTAATGACACGTAATTGCGATCAGTATCATTGAAATCGGCAGAAAATGCGTCATACCTTGTGCGGTCTCGAAATAAAATTTTGGCTACTAATATCATAGCGACAACAGGTAATAAAATTCCCAAATTACAGATTATAAGTTTCCGGAAATATTTGTCCGAAATTACAAACGTGCTGGCAACAGCCGGCCACTCTGTCAATAGAGTAATTAGGTACAGTTAAAGAAGCGCAAAGACGACAAAAATAAAGGGAGGGTCTCTGATTACCGTCCCGGGGTACCGTTAGCGGTAATAATCGAGGAGGATCCGCTAATTCGGGAAGAAATCCGCGCAGAGATGATATAAATTTGCCCGAACGTGATGGAGCACAACTGGGCACTTAATGAAATTAGAGTCCAGGCGGCATGAAGTGCATGTAACATCGCAACTTGTGCAAGATATTATGAGAAATGGTTTCTAAAGAGCGGTGTTAGTTTCGCGGTGGCTCACGTAGTTTTGTGGTCTATCAGGCTACCTGATTCCACATCCGGTCTACCACCTAAGAACCACATCCTCTCGCTTGATCTTATGCTTGACAAGAATAAGGACCAACTAGCCGAGAACAGTTCTCACAGGCACCTCCCGTCTGATTGGTTTTTTGCTTGATCATAGAGAATGGTACTTAAATTGTGTGAAATTGTTCTTTGCGATATACACCGCAGAGTTTATTTAGATCGACTGTGAATGGGTCCAAATTGCTGGTTTAATGAAATACGTAATTTCGAAGCTTTGTCTGAAGACGAGTTTTTATCGGCTGGTTTTGTTTTTGTGCCGGTGGCCTCTTTGTTCGAACCCCAATCATGATTAATCCAGAAAATAATGTAAACCCGGCCGCAAATGATTTCATTTCCCGAATCGATTCCAATCAAAGCGTGAGTTCGAGGATTCGGGAAAAAAAGACAATGCGGAGTATTGAGTAACTAGGTGGTAATTATGGGGGAGAAGTGACTGGAAAAAACGTTCGATGCTTCAAAAGCAATTAAATTCAGGCAAAAAGTGCACAGGAACTTTCACGTTACACATTCTAATGTGGATCATATTCCATCCCGGAACAAGCTACTAGGAAAACAGTCTTAATTACTTGTACACATCTTAATTATATTCACTGCGAGTAAAATTACTACTAAAACTAATTACACAATATACGTCTTCATCACTCAACGCTGGCTGTGGTGCATTTTTTCAATTCGGAACAACGTAATATTATTACATGCTTTAATAAATCTGAAGGAGATTTGTGCGATCAATTAAAAGTACCGTAAAGCGGAGAAGAATCGACATTTTTAATGAAGAGCATTATCGATCAAAGAAAATTAAAAGAACTAATTGGAAATTTAAAATCACAACGACTAAACAATGAAAGCGTTTCATTACAGTAATATAAAGTCCTACAATTAATTCTGTATTAAAACAATAAAATTCAAATCCACCTATGTATTAGAGAAATTATAAAAAAAAATTTTTTTTTAATGTATAATACTATGTGCAGACTGTCCTAAAGGAATTTTTCGTCCAATATCTTCGTCATTAATAAATTAAATTGTTTCAAGCCAAAAAGGCACAAGCATCTAAGTAGAAAAACACAGTTTGGGCGTCCATTTAGACACCCATTTGTTCACCTGACTAGAGGTTGCTTTTTTCTTAAAATAAAATGAAAAGATACCTATAAATATTCCATATAAAGTAATTATTTTATAGATTATGCTATTATTTGTGATGATTTTATGTTCAAGCAACATTTAGCTGATGTATATAGAAAACTTTTGTAATTATTTTTGGAATCCCTATAGGTACTTCTTTTAACTTGCTCAACGTTAGATCATGCACTTATTAGACAAGCGTAATATCATACGTTAGGTATACAGGGTCCTCAAAAACTAGCGCACCAACTGAGCGGTGCGTTGTTGAAAAGCATGTGTAGATTAGGAAACAATCTTGAAAAAAATTCTAAAGTTATGTACCTTTTTTCTATGCAAGCTATCATTTTTTTAAGGATAGCTTTTACAATAAGGCACGTTCTAAAAATATTTTAATTTGTATACAAAGTGTTCCAAAATAAAATACTCAACTAAGTTCTGCTTTTTTAAATGGAAGCTCCAATTTTTTGTTACATTTTTGAAATCGCGATTAAATTGTCGATATAACATATCTGGTTTTATAGACTTATCTGTCATAGTTTTTTGATTTATGTCAATTTATGTGTGAATATTGCGTCGTGCAAAGACCCACAAAAAAATTTATAACTTTAGAACTACTTAAGATAACTTAACAAACTTTTTTCCAGTCGATTCCTTAGGGTTTAGTGCATCTTTTGCAATAAAAGCGAACTCGAAGTTAATATTCCAGCGCCTACTTCGATTTTCTAAAAATGTCATACTAAAAATTGCAATAACTCGATTTTTTCAAATGCAACACCATATACTTTATTGTACCATTGCATGGCACTTTTTAAGAGCTTTTTGTCGATATAAGGTTTGTGGGGTCTAATTTGTAAAATGTGTAAGATTTTTGCGAAATAAAAAATATGTTTTTTTCGGAAAAAAATCGAGTTGGCTGTTGTAAAATTTAGCACCCCAATACCATTCTGAAAAAAATATATTTTAAGTAGGTAAGTGAAGTGTAATAGAAATTCTAATAGAAATAGAAATACATCACAAAGGAAACAATTGTAGTACTTTTTCTTTATAAAACCAGGGAAGCTGGACGAACAGAAAACATTCTAAAAGTTTCCAGAAAATTATAATTATAAAAAATGCATAAATAGATCACCATCCAGTTCCACACAAGCTGCTATTCTCCTGATAAATGAGCACCTCTAACAAGTAAGCAACAGAATTACGAAAGCCTTCCATTCAATTGAATGCTTGCTAAGTTCGGAATTTATTTACTAAAAAACCAGCAGCTTGTGTGGAACACATTTATGCATTTTTCATGAATAGCTTTTTCTGGAAACTTTTAGATTGTTGTCTGTCCGTCCTGTTTACCTGATTTTATAAAAACTACTTATTTTTCTATTAGAATTTCTATTACAGTTCACAATTTGTTAAAAAATACTCTTTTCAGAATGGTATGGGAGTGTGAAATTTTGCGACAACAGCCTACTCGATTCTTTTTTTTTTCCTAAAAATCCATCAATATTTTTTATTTCGCAAAAGTCTTAAAAATTTTACAAATCAAACCACACAAACCCTACAACCACAAAAAGCTCATAAAAAATGTCATGCAATGGTGCAATAAAATACAGGGTGTTGTATTGGAAAAAATCGAGTTATTGCCATTTGTAGTTTGTTATATTCAGAAAATTGCAATTGGCGCTGGAATATCGACTTCGAGTTTGCTTTTATCACAGAAGATGCACCAAAGCTTTAGAAATCGAGTAGAAAAATATTGTTAAATTATCTTAAATGGTTCTGAAGTTATAAATTTTTTTGTGGGTCTTTGCACAACGCAATTTTCATACATAAATTTGGTCACGATTAATATTTTTAATACCAAAATAAAAATTGATGTCAACAAGTTTTCTTTTAGTATAACATTGAGCCTATACATTGAAACCTTATCATTTAGATATGGAGACAGTAAATATTCTACTAATTAGTTTATTGTAGCAGGAAATACCTGCATAGCTCACATCGTTTACCACGGCTTTCAATCTTAGTTTAACTAATTGGTGCTTGAAGCTAGCAATATTATCATGGATTTGTTTACATTTTGTAATTCGATGGTAATAAAAAGTGAGTGGATTATAAAACCGTAAAATACTGAGCGCCTGGAGTATTTTCGAGAAATATTTTCCTGCTTGGCTCCCTCGTGATGTAGCAATTACAAGCAACACCCCATCGATGAGCACACAACTTCTGATTAATAAATTGTCATAGATTTTTGTGGCAAATATTGAACATCATTTAATATAATATACACGTCATGTAAAGATAAAAATGATAAGAAATTAGACATAATTGATTGCCAGCAGGAGTTCCCTCTGTGAAAAGCACAAACCTGAATCATCTTTAGGAAGCAATTACCTGAACATTGTTTCGCATTAGCATATAACTTATTAGGCCTAGGGCATCCCGGTCGACCGTTCGAATTTCTGCATACATAAGAACAAATAAAACTTTATTCAGGTCTCTAGGTATAACAGAGATCATTACTAGAAGCTATAAAAGTCTCGGACAAGTTCGCAGAGGCGCGAGCTTGCTGGGAAAGCAATTAACATCACTCAAACGCACACCAGGCTGCTCTTCTGTGCATACATTACAGCGCAAAACCGGCACATTACGCTGTTTCTTCGAGCTATATTAGCTATGAACTCCGTTGGATGTGACGTATTATAACTATAATTGCCATACTTGCAAACTGCTTCGTCGAAGCTCAAAATGGTTCTATCAGGATCGGAGAAAAATATCAAACTCGTCCCGATATCGTATTTTACAATCTGTGTATTTTATCTTCTATATGTGATCTGACATTCTCCATGGCAGCTTTAATAAATTTTCATGCGGGGCTCTTTAATTGAGACATTGCAAAAATTAACGAGTAATTAGTGTTTATGCGACGTCGTTAAGCACCTCAAAAATTTGACGAGCTTTACGACTTAAGTATCTACTCAAAACTCTAGCAGGATTGAATCCGCAGGAAGCCCTCTTCTATTTCTCCACCACATCGATTAAGCCAAGAATGTTACACCAATAATAGCGCTGGCAAACACAAACCACATTTTTGAGCTAAATAAATGTCTCACACGTTGGCAAATAATTCCATTCTTGCAAGTCATAATTTACTCATTATGTGTAATTAATTTTTCCCAAAGAATGTTAACTCGCTTTACTTATATGATGATATCAATTATTGGTTACCTGACATGACTTTGGCCATTTTTATATTCATCAATGGGAACTGCCATAAAACTGCTATAAAAGTAAATACACGCACTAAATCGCCTGATTGGAATTAAGACAGCTTTAAGGTATGCTCATATCCAGCTTTTTTCTTATTTTCACTATAAAGTATTTGATGTATAGTTGTTATTTTGCCGGATCGACTTCCTCCGACTATCACAAATGCTATACGGGATCGTAACTTCTGAAATTACGGCACCATGTCAAATCCAGTAATTAAGACGCAACTACAATCGGAAAAGTTTTCTATTTTCAGAAATACCTTTCTCATCGGTAATTTGTAACCACAATTACGAGAGTTCGGCTATTTGTCACAGTCCGACAATTTGTAACGGAGTTCTTTCGCAAATAATACGTGATGTGGGCGGAGATTTGCGTTTACCTTTATTACCAAAAAAATTTTAAACAAAATTTACCGCTTTTGAAAGCCCACAAACCACATGTTTCCTGCTTGTTATTCATAAATAACAAAAAATGTTTTGACTTCTGACTCCTGAATACGGATATCTAAAGCTAAGGATTTGGAACGACGTACAAATAAAACGTCCCCGTCCTTCATAGTTCCGGTAATGTCGCCAGAGGCGCAGCTGTTCCATTACCGTCTGTTTTCAGAGCAGTAAATTTAGAAAAATTGTTGTAATTAAATAACGGTTAGCACAAGGCGATTAAAAAAATACAGGCGGATAAAGGATCAAATTCTCACTAACAGGAGATAAAAATAGTGCAAAAATCAAATCTTAAACTATATTTAAAAAAATTTCAAAGTTTTACCATTTTGCACTCTGCCCCATATTTTTCAAAACGCTGCGAATACAGTTACAGATACAAGAAAAATGTTTAGAAGAAAGTTGTAGGGAATTAAATTTTCTTTAAAACAGTTTGCAAGACCATATCCCTATCTTCAACCATCTAGGCCCCAAAATCATTCAAAGACGCTGAAGCGATGGATTTCCTTCATTTTGCCGGTGGTCAAATATCGGAAAATGATCTTATACCTAAACCGTAGAAAATAGACATATTGTGTGGCGGACTTTTTTATAGAAAATTTAATTCTCTTCAACCTCGTTTCTGTCACTTTTTTGTATCCTCAACCGTATTCGCTACGTTTGCAAAAATATAAGCTGGAACGCAAATTGATAATTCTAAGCAATAATTTTTCTAGACACCGTCGCCTATTTAGTAAAACGCTGCGAATACGATTGAAGATACAAAAAAGTGTAAGGAACAACGTTGTAGAGAATTAAATTTGCTACAAAAAAATCCGGACACCATATTTCTATCTTCAATGATTTGGGTATAAATTCACTTTTCCATACTCGACCGTCTTTGAACTGTTGAAGATAAAGATATGGTCTCGCTGGCTGATTTTTTTAAAGAAAATTTAATTCTCTACAACTTTCTTCTGAACATTTTTCTTGTATCCTTAACCGTATTCGCAGCGTTTTGAAAAATACAGGAAAAAGCGCAAATTTTTAATTTGAAATAATTTTCTCAAGTTTCTCATGAAAATTTTAGTCTGCAACTTTATATCTCGTTTCATCTCCTAAGTTATAGTCCTTTGTACTCCGGAAAATAGCGACAATATTTTGGTAAAGTTAATTGGGCGATTTCTCCTTGTGGGTAAATTTAACTTTTCCCCGACATCTGAGCACTTTCGCTGCTCGATGTGAGGTAGTTAAGGAGACAGCGTCGGTTCTAAGCACAAACAAAACTAAAAAGCTGGCACAAAAACCCCAGTAACTGTAAAAAATCCATGCACTGTCAAAACAACAGAATTATTACTATAAGGAACAGGTAAAGTCCAATCATAATTATTTTAATAGCAGTAGGTAACGCTCGGCATTATCCTCGCTCTGCCAGTCATTTGTTTCGAACCATGACGCCACGAGCCACAACCAACAACTATAGTTCACCTGCTATCTTAGAACATCTTAGATGAACCACTTTTGTCTGATTTATTCGTTCGAATGGCGCGGAAATATCGGGCTATTGTCTACTTGAATGGAGATTTGTTTGCGACAGGACGCGCTTTAATTGCCGCCGGATTTTTCCAACGAATTGTAAATGAAAACGGTTTACAAGGGTTTACAAGAACACACGCGTTGCTGCAAAATCAAGCCATTTCTATTCTCCAGCGAGTGCAAGAGCCACCAATAAATAAACTGCCTTCAAACTATATGATTAAAATTGTTGGCGGAAAAAACTTGCAAGGGAATTTTATAGTGCCACTTGATTCAACTGGCCTGTTCCGAAATGGAAAAAATTCGACGCGCAATGAAATAACTGTAATATATCTTCGATTTTTTAGCTATGCTCGAGAGCATCGTCACGAACTCCATGTTACATAAGAACCGAAAAGAATTTATAAGTACCCGAGATAATTATAATGCAAAGCTCATTAAATTGCAACGAGATGATTTAATTCGAATTGTATGAATGAAGTCAAGATAAATGATTCGAAATTTCTAAAGCTCTTAGATCATCGAGCATGATTGAGGACTGCATTTCCTCTGAAACGTTTCTCCGACTGTTCAAACTTCTCAAAACAAATAATGACCTGAATATTTAAAATCGCTAACCGTGCCCATAATGCAAACCGTGTAAAGTGTAACAATATAGAACGCCCAGTAGCTATATAATATTTTTTGAAACAGTAAGAATAGGAGCTGGAATTTTTACACATTGAAAATATTTCCAGCAGTCACGACAAATACATATTATTTTCTGCCTCCGTTCGCCATTTTTAAAATCAACCAACACATTGTTTATATCGCCATTGTTCGCGCTCTTTTATTCGGACTGTGTGGCATTTTAATATATTCATTGTTTTGTTTGTATTAGCAGCTTTAGCATCTCCTCACTGACCTCTCCTTGAATTTCTATAAAGCATCACTAAGCAGGTACCACCACTCAGATGCTAATGCAAACGCCAAGACACCGAACTTAAAATTCACAATTATTTTTCCTTAGAACATTATTTAGTTTAAAGAAGCGAAAGATAAAAAAAAACAAAAAAATCAGAATAATTAAATCTACAATGTGTTTTTAAATGATTCTCATCTAGTCGTGAATTTCTCATGTAAAATCAAAAATGCCGCTTTATAGAATTAATGACAGGGATTTAGACACCCAATATTACCATTCTCCATTTATTAAGTCTCTAATTCGGAAATAAGCTTCACAATTTTTTTACATGTAAACCAATCATTTAAAAACACATTGTACATGTAGAAATAGCTTTTCTAAGTGTGTTCCTAACGTTTTTAGGAAAAAGAAAATGCTAGTCGGAGTATTAGCATCTGTGCAAGGCATTCGAGTTCTAGAATAATTAATTCCTATTGACAAATTGCCGCAGAAAATTAGCATGTTCGAGCAGGTCCTAGAAAAGAATGCTCGAAATGGCGTAATTAGGCAATTGGTATGGACAACCAGTTTAAGCCTGGACGCCATTCGATTGATCCGGCTTGGGTATAAATCACAAATCGACAATTCGCCTTTCTATGAACGCCAATTTATTTACTTAACAAAATATTAATTATTAGTTTAGCTAATTAATTTCTAATAAATATTTCTGAACACATATCATATCGCGTATCAATTAGTTGAGCCGCAGACCGGCTCTGAGATTAACTTACAACGCAATATCGAAGATTTATTGGTTTTCAATCAGAAGTGCCTTCCATAAATCAGGACTTTTATTCAGAGAGTATGAGGACTTTATTAAGCTTTAATTTTTACAAGTTCACTTTCCGAGGATAGTGATTATACAGCGTGCTCAAAAACTCAATGGTATGTGGTAGAGAAGTGGTTACATATAAAGGTAAAAATAGTAAAAAAATTCTTTATATTAAAGTTATTGATAACTAATTTGAGGTAAATGATATGTGGCAACGTTGTCTAACAGTCATGATCACAATATAATTTGAGCAACAATAAAAATAAATTATTTTTGAAACGGTTTCCTAGGAAATAATTCCCAGTGTTGGCACATCTACACATTGTGATTTTTTTAGATAAATTTTAATTTTTTTAAATTAAAAAACTGCTAAAATCTGATAGTAAATTTTAAAATAATTATTCATCGTTTTGTTACGGAACGATTACCTGGCATGAAACATAAAAACATTAAAAAATAATGAAAACTGTTGAAGTTAACAAAATAAGTTTGTAGTTCCAGATTTTTTAAAATATAACTTTAGGAATTTTTTCAACATTTTTCTCGTAATCTGCACTTACTTCTCAGTAACGTACCACTGAGTTGGTGCGCCAATTTTTGAGCACTCTGTATTATAAAATCACGTCAAAGTTGACAAATCCGCCAGCGTCGTACAAATAATTTCAATTTCAATATTTCGTCAGGTCATCATCTTTAATCGGTCGAGATCAAACGGACACCTGCACTCGACGTGATTGCTCCATAGTTCACTGGTCATATTTGCTCATTATCCCGATTTCGTTTAAACCGATCGGAAAGTGTGGGTGCACCTGCCCGATTTATAATTCTCAAACCGCAACATAAAAGGGGTTTGTCTGATCGGTCTGCGCTTTTTGTGATCAACAGAAAAAATCAATTAGGAATTAGATATAGCAATTTTCGAATCATGCTCACAATATACGATAATGACTTAATGATGTCGTGTTTGGTGGGATTCGATGCCGAATCAAAGCCACATGTGGGGCCACTCATGCTTTTGATCATTAGAGTGGAAAATGGAACTAACAGTTTAGATGAGGCAAAAAAAATGGGAAAAATATTATTGCGCTATTTCAGATTCCAGTAAGAAAGTGGGTAAAAAATGGTTACACTTTACCACAATTAACAAACTGCTGTTTACTAGAGAATTCGTTTCTTTATATCCTTCCTGGTGCGAGGATAAGTACGTGTTTCCCTACTTTCATTAATCATAGATTTAGCATTTTTCAATTTGCAAATAATTATAGTCTTCCTTATGTACTGCGGAAAAAAAGTATTGCAGTTACACTTTCTTTCGTTAAATATTCTCTCCAATATGAAGCATACTAATGTAATAAGTTATTAATTTAAACAAATACTGCAACATTCATATTATTTTTTCGGAATAATTTACAAAAATTTATGATATTTTATTTTTAGACGTATAATTTTTAATACTCCTAAGCTTTTGTTGGTCGATACCGTTTCTTTCAAAATGTATTATCTACATAAAAATAAAGGAAATTAAAGAAATAACGTGTCAGAAAAAATCAGAAAAAATAAAATCTAAAACTGTGTTAATAGTTTAGTGCATTTCAAACAAGAATCAATTGTAAGAAGGTTAAAAAAATTGGAAAAGGATAATATACCAAAAAAACTAAATAAATCACCCAATTTTTTTTTGAACATCCATCATAAATATTAAAATTTAAATTAGGTATTTTGATAATGACTAAGCGTAACATTAAAAACAGGGCGATTCGACTTATCAAATAATAATCCGTATTAGCAAATTCTACTTTAAATAGTACTTAAAAGTAAAAACAAAACTACACTAATTTAATTGTAATTAAGTATTTTAATTCATTAACTTAATTATTTGAAAAAAATCGGTTATTTCAGCTTTCTGAAAGTGAGGAAAAAGTTTGGTGAGTGCGTATTTTTTTTTCACTAATATGTTACTAGTACCACGACGTATACTCTACTCTGGAGTGTCTAGACAACTAAAATACAAGATAAAATGAGTATAAACTAGTAAAGTAGGTTAATCAAAATAAATTCAAATTATTAAATCAAAAAAAAATCGGTACTGCAGCGTACACAGTGAAGCAAAAAATCCAGTCCGGTTTCCGGATTATTACAGATCCGGATTTTGGCGACACCACTGTATTATCCAAAAAAAATTACTTTTGAACCACTGAAATATTAGTTAAAAATTTTTAATGTTTAAATTAAAAAAATTCTTTAAAAAGTTTACAAAATATGCACAAATAAAACACAGGGTGTTAGGAAATGGCTCAGCAATATTATTTAAATGAATATATCATAATCAGACAAGTTGAAAATCCTTTTATCAATTTTCCAAAAAGTACACAATTTGTTAAAAAAAATTTTTTTTAACCCATCTGTAAATGTGTGGCGTATGGTAGTTTGTTTATTAGCAGTTTCAAATTTCCTTAAACAAAATGGACAGAATAGAACCGGAAGGTTTAAAGAATTTTCCAAAATTGTTGCCAGCATTTTTTTTGTGAGGGAGATTCAAATCCCGGTTCTGGATTTTTTTCGTAAAATTAAAAAAAGAACAAAGTGAAATGCAAGAAATACGGAATCCACTTATAAATTAATTTAGATCTGGCGTTTTGTCAATAATTTTAAAGTACAAGCTAATTTTTATCATCCCTGGGAAAACTATGCATTTGTGATATTAAGTTTCTCACAGGATATACCAATTTTATGGTCTTTAAGGGTATTTAACTTTTTAAGTCGTTTATTTTGTACTTGATCCATTTGTTTTGCCATTCTCTTCTACCATCAAAATTTTGCTAAACCATTTCCTAACATGATCCCATTAAATTGTTTAAGTTATTCAACTTTTAGAACTTTTTTATTTTTTTAACTTCGCGAGTGCAAATCTCCAAAAAATTATCAGAGCACTAAAGCTCATACTTTTAAGATGTAAAGTATAATAAATATTTTTTAAATTTTTTTTAATAGATGCTTTTGGTTATGGCGTAATAGTTTCTATAAGAACAGTGTGATTTCGTCAATAATAACAGTTATTTCAAAAAGTAGGCAAAACAGACAAACAAAAAGTCAATTTATAAACAACAGTATTACACTAAAAAAAATTGTATTATACCTAGCTAGTTTCTGGAACACTCTGTAAACATAAAATTATTTTAGATAATTTTAGTAGACATTTTAAATCCAAATTTAAAATTGAAGTATTTTTTATTAGTAAATTGATAGATAGGTAATGATAGTTACTTTGGTGTTAGAACTTGGTTAGAACTCCTTCAAACAATTTTTTAACATTCTGCGTTTTTTTACTCTCTAAGGAGTACCTCTTAGTGCTCGTGTTTATTTGCAAAGCCTTGTTCAGCGTGCGATTTAACATAAGTCCTCCGTTAAAAAGACCAACTGGTGCCACAATCTAGACATCTCGCAGCATCCTGGAGTAGTTAGTATCACATTACAGCCTTCTGATTCCGTCGGGGCCCCAACGAAGTAACTCTCGTCCGTAGGAGAGGCTGCGAACTGCCCATGCCCATGGTACGCTAGTGACGATGGCAGTGCCGTATTTTTTGAAGCCACCCACGCGGAACTCACCTATCTGCCGGCAAGAACTTGGAAAAAATCCACACGCCACCTATGATATCTGCGGGCAATATATAAATTTACGAGCCTCAGATATCAATAAGGCACGTCCGCATGATGTATGTCCTCTTAATAACTCTATTTTACATAATAAGTCTAGTGGTGGATTTGATAGTGGCTGCATGCTCTCGAATATGCTGCCGCCTCTCTTGTATAATAACCAGTTCCAAAGCGTGAGACTGTAGGTGGCCGTTAGATACATTGTTATTAGTTGTTCGGAATGATTTGCACTCGATCGGGTTTGTTTGAACTATAATTCATACGCGTTTTGTAACACAATCCGCCGGATTTTTAGCCATGATAATTTAATTTGGTGGTTTGCTCCCACATGGGCGAAGCGTGACCGCTCAGAAATTTCCTCAAGCTCGGATTTCCATGGGATGTGGGGCGAAAGCTCACGTCTGTATGCGGAAATTGCGACCATTTGCTCACAGAATCTCAGGAACTTGGCTAATACGAATAATTTTGTTTGTAAATATGTACGGTAATTTAAACAGGAACACAATTAACAGGGAAAAATGCACGGAACACCGCATGTTAAGAAAATTCTTACAATACTCAAAGGAATTATTTTATAGGCTGGAGGATGTTTTCACAGAATTTTCTTGCAACCCATTTTCACAATTTTTCTTCATAATTGAAATACAATTAATTTAATGTACACCATAAATAAATAAAAAATAACAGACATAACTTTTTACATATTTGCTATTCAGAAACATATAAAAAACCGATTGAGTTATTTTTAATAAGTTACACTTTCTTCTTGTTAATGACATTCATTGAGAGCTTGTTGTAAGAAAACTACGAGGTATTATATAGAGTGTCCATAAATGAATGTTAGATCGTAGTAGGTAGGTATGCCGCTTCTTGAAAAAACGAACAATCTAAATATATGAAAAAATTGGTTTTACTAGTTACTGGGGTAAACAAAAATTGGTATTTTAAAAAAATTTCGTAGATATAAAATAATTAAATGCGGCAAATTCAAATTCCAGAGCCACCTGAGATCCTACACTGTTATAAACGGTCTGTATTATGGGGAAAATAATATCCTAGGACTTTGGAGATTGTTAGGTTGCTATTATTTATTACTGAAAATACTCTGTATACTGTATATTTGATTATAACTACCTAAAATAATTCAGCAATGCAGCGTTTCTAAACCTTTCAGTATTTGCCAAACAAGTTAAGAATTTCTGCACTAATGCCAATTAGAACAAATTGATATTATGATATTTTCTGAAGCAGTTCCATTTTTGTGAGAACTATTTAAGTATTTTATTCGTATATGTGATTTTTTTAATGCAAATGCTATCCCCAAAATCCCTAAATTTTGCACCAATAAATTATTTCAGTATTTTGGACAATTCCCGTGAGCTGAGTTATAAAAAAATATTAGTAGAACATTTGGGACTTCCCATGCCAAGAGGTATTTTTACTTGCTTACAAACTCTGCAATTTAAATTTTTTAATTAGCAAAAAATTGGTATCTTCATTAAATGTTAAAAATTAAAATCTTTGGAATTTAAGCTTAATTAATAGTTCCTCGATTCTCGTATCATCGATTTTTGAAATATTGCAGTAGTTGTCAATAAAAAGATTATAAATTAAATAAAATCGACAGAATTAAGTCGTAACACGATTTATTGCGATCGTTTTTTGCAGTTAGTTAAGCAGCTAGATTAACTCAATTTTGCCGGCTTGGTACATAAATTCTCATTAAAAAATGATCATTCCAGTTAGTAGAACAGCCTTGTTGATTTGTGAAAATCGATAATGATTAATGTAGGTCGTTTATGAATTATTATATTTATTAATTTTTACCGAGTCGTGCGCATATTTTGCATAATTTTATTTATGTGTTTACGAAAGGCCTTTATTTAGCAATAGCACACCCATGCGTTTGAAAAAGGCGACAGTTTTTTAGAATGTCACCGCACATGATATGAAATATTGCACATAAGAAGAAAAACCAGTTCTATGGAGATTTTCGCAAAAACCTGCCATTTAATTGGCCGTTTAAAATACCAGAGGGCGGAGTGGCGACACAGTGACATACCAGTTATCACCCATCGGCTAATAAATTACTTTTGCAAATTGCATTTAGAGAAAGCGCATTTTTCCAGATCCATTTTACATAGTAGAGATACAGGAATGATTTAAACGAGGCGATTTTCCGACAACGTTGCAATTACTGGAACAACTCTATTACAGGCGGACGGATCAAAAATTACCTCCATTATAATAATTATCAATATAATTACTTATAAATATATGTAAAATTAATTAACGAGACAAACCTCGACAACGTAACAAATCAATCGAAACAAGCTGCATTCACACTGTTATTATCGTTATTCCCCGGATTAGTTCTACGCCAATGACCCTTATTTACCAGAACTAGGCAATATATTCTCACCTGTCGGTGGTCACTGCGACTGGACACGCTTAATTTGTACACCGATCGTCGATTGTTTTTTACAGAGATCAAAGATGGCGCCGCTCCTATTGTCCGCCACGCCATTGGCCATCACTCAACCATCAAACGGCGAGATTTTCGCGTAATTTTGTGTTACACCGATCAGGAAAGCCGGATTTTGTCAAGTGAGACAAAGAGGAAATTATTCAGCGAAAGTCCCACGTAACCCACCACATTAACCAATCGAACTCACCGGACAAAAAACACGACACAAAGCTATTGGTGCCTCTCTGCAAAGCTCAAATTGAGTCGTTATTTCTGATTTTAGCGACTTGGTTTAGCTCGCAGGAGAATGGTGACCATTAACTACTTTATTTTTTCCAATAAATAATATTAATGTTCGTTTCATCTCTATAATCGGCCAACTAAACTCGTATTTAATTACTTTAATTTACAATAATTATTGAGCATAGCCATGCGAGTGTTCCATCTGATATTATTTATTTTCATCACGACTTTGAAATCTTCAAAATAAATACGTTCGAAATCACGATTTATTGAGCGAGTTTTTTTAAGAGTGCTTTATTGATACGAGAAATAGCGTCTCCTGAGCGCTCATAATAGTCATAATAAACAAACGTTGAATAAAATTAGACGAATTTCGTTTTTGCCAGAAAACGCAAACAAAATTTGATGAAACAAAAATCAAAGAACAACACAAATTACAAAATTACTTTGATATTTTCACCCTGAGAAATATTTAAATACTACTACTACTACTAGGTACTATATTCCCAGACCCCCCCATAAACAAGGTAGAATTTCTTTTCTCTATTAGTTTTCTGTTTTGAAAAAAAAACCAAATATTACGAAATAAGGTAAATAAAAGTCGATAATGTTGTTTATAAGTTAAACTATAAGTCAACGCTTTTAACACTCTCACAGAGACTTTTCTGATTGGTTGTTCCTTTATAGATTCAATTTACTTCTAATTACAAAAAAAAAAAATTTGCACATATTAGACTTCCATCACTTGTCTAACAAACAATTTAAACTCAACGGAATTAATTCTGATAAAGATAAAAAAATACAGTCAAGTCTTTCAAGTCTTCATAAATGTCCAAAAGTTCAAAAACACTTTTTCCTTCTTCAAATGATAATAATCAAAGGCCTCTTATCTCGATTATCCTTTCAGTGACAGATGAGACTTTCTGCCTTATTTTTGAGTGTCGTCCAAAACCCAACAAATATTAATATGTTTATAATAATGATATAGTATATTATTATACGAGTTTTATAAGACGTTGCGTTATGGCATGAATGATTTTGGAGCACGACGAAGGAGTGCCACAACTAAGTCTTCTAAAACGAGAGTAATATACTATTTTTTCTACTTTATATTTTTGTGGTTTCTTTTTGATTAGTTTAACTTATCAAAATCTAAAATTATTTCCTCTTAATTTTGTTAATTATTCGGGCTTTATCAATAAACTACTTGGTTTTTTTAATCAACATTTAATAGTTTTCCTTCATTTAAAATATTTGTTTTTAACTTTATTGGAAACTAAAGTAGAAAAATATAAATACCTAAATAAATTAATAAAAAATGCTGAAAAAAAGCTCAACTGTGACACTAAAAACACCTAATTTCTTTCAGTTCCTGGAGAAATAGTTTTCAAAAACGCGTACCTGTGTATCGACACGCCTTTAAAATCAGATCAGTAAATCGTAAATTAAGAGCTCCATTTCACCTATCCCATAAATCGGCTGAAATTTAATAAATTATTGTTGTGCGAGTTATTCCTGTAGTACAAGCTGTGGGCGTTTAACTTTTATTACATTAATCTGGAAAGGATCGGTATAAATTTAAACGCTGTTCTCTGGCCGACACTTTGTTTTTATCGCACGTATTCCCCAGTATTTTATCTAAAAGCCGTCTGTACGTTGTCGGCCATGCCAAACTACCTGAACTTTTTTGGGAAAATCTCGAAAAGGTTAGTAGTTACATCTCAAAATTCTAAATGACAAGAGTGAGATATTTCCACTTCGAGCATGGCTGTCAGCACCTATCTTTATCTTATATTTTAATGCACGGAACTTGTTGTTTTAATTGTATTAATTTATAGCTAGATAGAGGTTTATTTTTGCTATTGCGAGCACCGAGAGAAACACCTGTGTAATGACGCGTGATTCATGAAAATTCTTTCAGTCGCTCTGGCTCGCCAATGCCTACAGTTCAGTTGGTTTTTGTTTTAAGCGCCTGAAAGTTGTGCTTTGGCTGAAACTGATTGACAGCCCCGTAAAAATGTCAAAATTGAAGACAATGGTCAGCTCCGACACTTAATAAATGAGGCTGTAATTACCTCACGACCATCCTGCAAACAATGGGCAATCTAGAGGTAGCGAAGATGAGATGACGTGTACGCTACATATGAATGAATGACTCCACCTTCAGCCGTCTAACAATAAAATTACCTCACTTCCCTTGCTGGACTTCCGTTCTGCCCCACAATAACAATATTTAAGTGGAATTCCTTCTCTCTTTCAAAAAACGGAGCAATTACGAGTCTCCTGACGATGGTCAGGATGTGGTCAAAACGAACTTTCAGTCCTCCAGACTGGTTTTTGCTCCTTGTAATTATAAAAGTGTTTATTAAATCATGGGACGAGACTGACAAAAAGTCGTTACAAATTCGGTGTCAGGTCCGTTTTGTTTTCAATTTCACCCTTCATTGTCACGGTGTGTTTAACTCCAACAGGTTAACAGTCAGTGGTGCATATGATTATTCATTTATTTTATTCACTGCAGGTAGCTGTGAGAAAATGGGGTGGAAGTACGTAAAGTGGCGGGCTTGTGTGAAAACCGAATTTTGTAATAATAATAATAATTAAAAAGGCAAAGTTGTTTTATTGTTACAATGATCCAACAATGGCAAATTACAATAATAATAGTCCGTCTGCCTACACAATACTTCTAAGTATCCAACCAATGACATCACGCAATAAAACATGAAAAATCATACAAGAGGAGAAATCATTTTAATTGCCGCACTTCCTGTTGTCAGAGCGGGCGCCCCAACGGAAGCCGGAGACAAAGCACTAAAATGATTTTTTTTATTCATAGGTGTTGGCAAATAGCGATAATAGCGCGATATTCAAATAATCGGCCCATGTGCTAATTAGGCGATCTGGGTCAAAGGACGTTTCGAGATCTGCACTCGAGATAGTGGCGTTTTTACAATAAAATTCTAAGAATGATTATGTTTTGAATAAAATCGCATTGCCCTTGAATTTTTAAATTATTCGCAGGATGTTAGCCATTTTTATTACATTAGCACATACAAAAAGGATAAAGAGTGACTCATTACATTTTTGACATCAAATTTAAGAATGGCGCTTTAAATGCGCACTTTAAATGCTAATTATCAATGGGAAATTTCTGTAATCAAGTTTATGGTAATCCGGGACTCGGCAGCGGGTAGTGCACGGCTTGTCTTTCCACAACAATGCCTATTCAATTTTTGGAGGTGTCTTCGACGAGTTTTCGCAACTGAACCTTGACATTTTGCTGAAGCTTTTCTCATTATTGCCTCCAATCAATTAAAAAAATAGAAATTCCGAAAGTCCTTGCGACGAGAACTTGTTGATATTTCTACGATTTTTGTAGGATTCCCGATTCCTTTTATTTAACAATTTCCAACGATCCCAAGAAATTACTTTCCGATTTTTTTATTTTTACAATTATGTTCGATTTCCAGTGTCCGGCCAATAACTCTTGATATCGTTGGAAAACACGTTTAATTTTCCATCTTATGAAAGAAAGTTATTGAGATACTTGGGGATTCCTACTAAATATAAAAAATTGGCTATTTCTACATCTGAAATAACCCGGAATATTCCAATAAATTGGTCAGAAAATTTTATGTACAATTATCTACAACGTTGTGCAAAAGTATGGAACGAAGCGTTTTGTGTCTAAACTATGTGCCTTACGTTAGTACATCATCAAGTACTTTAAAAATGTGATAATTTTTCAAGAATAAATTTTTTTGAAATACGAGTTATTAATTTTTTTTTTCAAATGGCACACCACCACGGTGGTTTTTTTTTTGGTAAAAGACCATGCTCTTGAAATTACTTCTAATTCAATAATATTGTATTTAAACCAGTAGTTCTTTGAAAATAAATTATTAAATTTGCATTCCGAGCTCGTTACGAAGGTTTTTCGAACTCGGTCGAAGTGGTTGTATCTATGGATGTTCATACTTGCGAAAAATGTGACGAAAAAACACTAGTTTAAAAACAAAATTATTGAATTAGAAATAATTTTCAAAGCATAATCTTTCACCAAAAAAATCGCCGTAGTAGAGTGCCAACTCGAAAACTAAAAAGAATTTCGAAAAAAATTATTCTTGAAAAATAGTCTCATTTTTAAAGTAGTTGATGTACTAATTACTTTTTTCGTAAGAAACATAGTTTAGGCACAAAACGCTTGGTTCCATACTTTTGTCTAACGCTGTATGTGAGGTTCACGTGTACAATCTTGTTCTTCTAGATTGCTATTACTTGTAAGTGTGCTTCTAAATCTTTCATTTATTTTAGTATTTTTAAATTTTTCCGGTACTCAGATGTAAGTATTCCAAATTTTATTAAGATATCATAGTCGATTTGGATTTTATCCAGGTTACAATATAACGTCAAAGTCAGTTGACCAAGGCAGACCAGAGGCCTGAAAATATTTTGAGCTGAACAAACGATTCTGCCATCAGATCTAAGATCGCAAGAGAATTGACAATACTAGAGAGGAGTTTAAGTTTCGCCAAATTCTTAGTCTGACTATAAAAAAATTATCTCAAAAACGCGAAGAGACATGCGACTGTGGTTTTTGAAAATCGATAGAGCGGTTCAAAATCTATACGTTTGGTAAATTTTATAGGCCAGATACGTTCCGTTCGAAAATTATGAGAGAAAGAATTCGATAGTGTCCTAAAAGCACGATTTTGGGTGTTAGAAGCATTGTTTTAAAATCTTTAAATATTTTTTACTGTCTTAGGTCACATTATTGTACTTATTCCTCTCCAGCAATTAATAGCCAATTATTAGAAAAATTTTGAAAAATATACAAAATTTCGACAAATTTTAAAAAAGTTTTCAAAAAAATTCTGTAAAAAATATTTGAGCTTTCTAAATCCAATTCTAGACTCAATTCCACACTGCCACCCCCGTAAGGAGGAGAAGCGGCAGCGGATACAACCTTGCAAAAAAGGCCCGGTTTCTGTATGACTAAACCTCAGTTAAATTTTATCTCTCAGTTAGTTGATTCCGGAGCTTTCCAGGTGATTTCCGGGTTCCTGAAAAGACGATGAGCATTTGAGCTTTCAGTTTAAAATCTGTGTAAACAAATTCCTCAGTATCTAAGAAAATTTGCTTTGATGGTTTCAGACGCTTTTGTTGTCATTATTACGTAATTGCGTAATTAAATACCTAATGAACTATACAAAATTAGTCTGCTGAAAGTATTTTTTACTATAATATCTCAAAAACTAATAATCACATGCACAGAAATCAGCATTTGCTATTAAATACTTTATTTTCTTATTATTTTTCAGATTTTTTCATACAGTTCTTTTAAATATTTATTCGTAATACTCGAAGCAAAATCAAAATTCTGTGTGAAACATTACTACAAAATTAAAGCAAACAACTATTTCCTCTTGACACCACCATTAACACCACTTGGTCAACACAGTTTTAATATGTTACCAAAATCTAGATAATATTATCACGCGTAACTCAGTCTTGCTATTCATCTTAATATTTGTTACGAAACACTCGCCGCCATCAGCGTCAAATCTAAATTGTAATCCTGGTACAAATCAAGCAGATTCTAATTTTAGAAGACCTTCCTTTTAATTGTCATTTTCTAAAAGAATAATTAAAAAATCTGGCATAAATTTGAGCTAACAACTTCCAGTGTCCTTGATTGTGCAATTAACTCGAAATTCAAAAGTATCCTTTTAAACGCTGACGATGATGCTTTACATTAACCGTCTGCTTTTTTAATAACAATCTTAATGTGGAATAGTCTAAAACGTATCTTGACGTAAATCTAACAATTAGTGGCTCGCGTCTAATTATCCCTTCCAGCTTTCAGACTTAACGATTAGTGGCACACGCCATGATGAGCGCACACGTCACTAATTAGCAGAGAAATCCGCGTTATTTTTACTGTTCACGGCTGCTGACTTCAGATTGATGTGTGTGGGGAAAACAGTAAGTGCTCAAGTTTGCAATGCTGAAGCGGCGTCTTCGCTCCAGCAACCCTTCCCCCGAGCAAGCATTCGCAATAGTCCTGAGCGTAGGATTCTGTGACATCGAGTGACACTCTTACGCAAAGATGAATAAATAACTCTGTCAATTATTCAGCAAACGATAAGGTCTTTTGCGAAAGCTTCACTTATTCCGCCATAAATTTCAATAAGCGACCGAATAAATTCGCCTCGATTTATGACCGTTTAGACAATAGACGCAGAGATGAAGTAAACAATCGCTTAAATCAAACCAGCACTCAAATCGACAATACCGGAAATTGTAACTCCGCCTTCTTGGCCATGTTATGACGTCAAATTCCCAGTGGCTGTGGTAACGCTCTATCATCCAAGCGAGGATAAATCCCAACTTGCCCGAAACTGGGTTAAGTGTTTGTTTTTGTGGATAATTCAGACTTTTTCCGGTGAATATTTGGTAACGAGCAGAAAATTCCCCTTAAACGGAAAATTGCTCCGAGGAGGAAGCGTTTTTTCCAGAGCTTGGAGCTTCCAAATTAACCAAATAGATAATAAAATAATAAATTAAATGCACAGTATTTTATTTAAACCACAGGTATTTTTGATCAGGAAAAATAATAAATGCACAGTAAAATAATAAATGTACAGTAATAAATATTATGCAATAAGTGAATTAAACCATTGTTTATTTGCGAGAAGAAAATTTAATACCACGAGCGCAAGCGAGTGGATTAATTCTTCGAGCAAATTAATAGGTTTAATTCACGTGTCGTATATATTTTTTTATTCAATTTTGACCAAAATTTACCAAAAAATGTTAAAACTAACCGTTCGGTCTATACAAATCATATCACATCCATAACAACGAGTTGTTTATTTATTTGCAAAAGTGCGAGAATTGTAACGCGTATGGAAAAAATGGCTAGAATCAGCGATTTTAAAGAGGAAAACCAGGTTTTCGTGCCTGAATTGGTCATTCAAGAAGCTTCAGAAGCTATAAATAAAGTGGTGCCAGCAAAATCTAAACAATTATACGAAAAAGAGTATTCAAATTTTTGTGAATGGAGGAAGCAGAAGGATGCAAAGGGAGTAGACGAGAGAATAATTTTGGTTTATATTTCTGAACGATCCAAAAATGCAAAATCTTCGTCATTGTGGGCGTATTATTCGCAACTGAAGAAAATGTTATCTGTTAAAGAAAATATCGATATAAGCAGGTTTGTGAGGATTATATTGTTTATAATAAGTTTTGAACTAATAAATAATTGTTGTAGATTTCATCAGGTATCTGCTTTCTTAAAACAACACTCTGTAGGGCACAGCCCAAAGAAATCTAAAGTCTTCAGCTTCGAAGAAATGGAAAAGTTTTTAGACACTGCTTCAGATGATGAATATTTGCTGCAAAAAGTGGTTTTAATTGTGGGAGTTTTTGGAGGCTGTAGATTTCGAGAATTAGTTGCCATGTCAGTTGATGATGGAGGCAACGTAATTGTGGTCAATATTCCTGGCACGAAGACTTATAAGCCAAGAACATTTACTATCATCAATGGAAGTAACTCTATTCCTGCCATTGACGTTTTTCGCAAGTACAGAAAACTACGACCCGAGAGTATTTTACACAAACGGTTGTTTATCAATTACCGTAAACAGAAATGCACAGTGCAACCAATTCCAGAAGAATATACCGGACATAGCTTTACTGGCAGACTCTGGAGCCGATTTAGCAGTGGTAAAGAGACACGGAGGATGGCGTTCAAATAGCGTTGTGGAAGGATATATAGAAGATTCTCTTAATAATAAAATTGAAATTTCAAGGAAAATCATAAACCATTCTTCAACAATCATTCAGAAGGAATCCACCTCAAATTCGGAAGCACGTACTTCCGCGTCATCAACATCAGTGTCAAATCAAAATATAAATTTGCCTATTCGGAAATAAAATTAACTAGACGCCCTCTGGTGATGACTTTTGAACTATGTCGAAAACAGTAAAGAAATTTTCGTAATGCCACATTTAACTGACATTTAATGAATTGTTCAACAATTTTGCGTGTATAGTGTTAATTACTTACAATAGAAAGAATTACTTTAAAAGTACGTGGTGGTAAATACTAGCGTTGACTTTGGTTCTGTAGTTTTTCATGGTATAATGTGTTTATTGTTGGAACTTGAAAGTGGATAAAAAGTGAAAAATATTTAAATTTTGATTACAAAGTGTTATCAAACAGTTGTCTAATTAAAGATTATAAGTAATGGATCACAGCGAACACAAAGTTTGGCTCAAGAAACCAATAAATTAGTGAAGTGTTATGAATTTTAGGTTAGAATTTTCCACTGAAAAAATCAGGAAATGCTGCGGTAAATCTACAAAACTACAATAAAGATTAACAACTGCTGATACATTTAAACGTAAATTATGCCAAAAGGTAGGTTTTTCAATGTCTTTGTAATAATTTTCCAATAAAGAAAGTGAACCAAACAGTCATTCGTTATTCGTGTTTTCCTCGTCATCTCTCATTTGTCAACATAAGTTTCTTGCATCAAAGATGAAATAATCATTCCGCATAGGCAATGTAATAATTGTGAAGCCCCAAAATTCGTACAACGCTCAAAATATCCGAATAAACATTTTCCCGCCATTTATGGTTACTGTTTTCGACCTAGCTCAGTGGCGCCCCCAACGGTAATTTTACTTCCGAATTAATGATAGATATGGTGTACATTTCAGTAGCCTCAGTAATTGTAACATTTATTTTAAATAAAAGTATTTGTTGGTATTCATTAAAGTTATTTAAATCAATAGTGGAATAATTTTTAAATCACTAGTGAATTAAAACCGTTTTAATTCACTAGTGAATAAATCACTACTTATGCTTGTTACTATGGAATCAATAATGTCACTTTATAATGTCAAAATTGAATAAAAATAATAAATGCACAGTAGAAATAATAAATGCACAGTAAAAATAATAAATGCACAGTAAAAATGATATATGCAAAGTAAAAATAATAAATGCACAGTAAATAATAGCATCTCAAAACTAGAGAGTGTAGAATTCCATATTTTGAGTTCTACGTTTTCGAGTTTAATCGTTCGAGGGATATGTTACCTTTTAGTTCCCTGGGGCGAAGCCCCAGCCTGCAAGCTAGCTACTGAGCGTTTATTATTTAAACTGTGCAAACTGAAACTAGATACTGTGCATATACGATTATTTTACTGGGCAAATTTTTATAAAATACTGTGCGTGGTTTACTTGGCATTTAAATTTTTTACTGTGCAAAAATGAATGAAATACTGATCATTTATTATTTTTTACTGTTCAAAATCGCATTTGTTACTGATCGCTTTATTACTACCCAATGCTAAATACGCCATTATTTGCCGTTGGTTGCGATCACGTGCATTAGGCGTTTGATGTGTAAGTATATGCCTGTTGATGCAGTGATATAATATATTGTTAAAAAGTCATCGGCCCAAGTGAGTAACGGGTGCCGCCGACCGAGCCAAATATCGTACGGGTGGCTGAGTTCTTTATAGCTACTTTGCTAGATTTACTCAGCACGAGCCCCTCACCTCCAAGTAAACATCGACAACACAATAAGATGAGATATAGCTTCCTTATACCTAGCCTTCCGACAATAATGGATGAATTGCGCCGACAAGACATAAAACTAATGCCATTGTTGCTTTTATTAAATTCCTAAATCCATCCTCATTACGAGCGTCCAGCTCTAAATGATCATTTTCTGTTTCATTAACTGTGAATGCAAGATGGATGCACAGTCGAGGCAACAGCAACAATCAATTTCGCGATTGTGTTATAACGTAAAATTTGTACAGTTATGATGGAAAAAATAGGTTGGTCCTAATGCTACAACCGTAACTGATTGAACCATCAATCATGATTTTTAAAACAATGGACAACGTTATTTAATAGAATCGGATTGCATAAGCGCTTTTTTATAAGGACCAAAACGACATTATTTTCAGTGAAGTAATAGCGGTTGTTATTACAACTTCAATTATTATTCAAAGAGGATTATGTAATCGGAGACTTACAATAGGTCACTAATGCAATATCGGCGACAACATAATTCATGTCAAAACATGTTCTATAAAACAAAACCGTGCATCGGATTGTTACTTTAATGACCTAAGTGTAACGAGATATCTTAATCTTGAAATCGAATAAATTATCTCCTGACACTGTCCTTTTTAGGAAAAATCATTTCAAGGAGATTGCCACAGCGGTGTGAAAATAAAGGGTTTCAGTTACACTTTTCAAGCAATCGAATTCCATATTCAAAAGAAAAATGTGGAGCGATTTATAAGACACACTTTGCTCACATTTAATTTACTCTAGTCATTGAGTCGTTCATTGTTGAATTGTTCTAAACAAAAGTCCGTTTTATGGATGCCAGCATTTAAAAGTTATAAGTTTAAAAACAATTCTAGCCAAATTTCTAAAAATCAAGAAATTGTTATTTTTTCACATAAAATCACATTTTACGCATAAAATCATAACTATTTTAATTTTTTCAAATAATTATGACACCATTGACAAACTAGAAAAAAGGAAAAATTCCAAACACCCCCCCACTCTCCTTTTTCAAAAATGTCTCAAATTTGATTTAAACTTGTCTTATAGATTCCGATTCGTTCTTTACAATAAAATTAAACTTTTTGTCCTAGGTCTATCGTGATTTTAAAACTGATTTTTTTATGAGAAATTGTCTTGAAAGTTTTACGTCGATTTTAACAGCGTTGAGATTTATGCCCTAGCTCAAAAAATTTCATCGGCATTTGAAACTTGAAAAAAGAAACTAAAAACTCTCACACATTTTTCGCCTTTTTTCAGAAACCTTAAAACTTTAAGACGAAAATCCGCTTTAAATTACCTATTTATTGGTGAAAACCCAGAGTCGCTCCGGGCAATAGTGAGCAGTTGTTTTAAGATTTATAGTCATATTAGGTATTATATCATTCTTTTATATTTTTTTGATAAAAATTACGAGATCTAGTTTTTCACTCAAAAACTATTACATCTGGAAAACCATACTTTTGTGATCCAAAAGCTGATCCAGAGTTTTTACCTATTTAGCTTCGAAAACTCGAAAAAATTCATTTTTTCCAACCTTGATCCAAAAACGTTTTATGCACTTTTCTAAGTCTTCACGACCTTTAAAAGTGCAGAATGGACATTCAGGTTTGATCCCATTTTTTTTAATTTTTCAATTTTTTAATATGTATTATCAAAATCAAATGTTTCATAACTGAAGACCTCTCAGTTAAGTAGAAGCATGTCTAATGTAATTTTTAACACGAAAGTGTAATTAGACTTATTAAAACTTGTCTTCATCGTCTATATTTTTAATACATAGTGTATCTATTATTAATATTTTGGAAATAATTGCCATTGTTTTACTTAATCCTCTATTTAAATTTTAAACTCTTAAAAGATATAAAGGGTAGAACCCTCTAACAGTGGCAGAACGCTGTACCGACGAATAAAAAAATATCTACGTTAAGAAAAAAAATTGCAAAATAAATTCAAATGATAGACCTGGAACTTCTATTGACGAAAGTGGCGAGTCAGCTTTCATGCTTTGACAGAGTTCATCAAATTTGTAATCGTACAATTAACATTTATATAAATGAGTTAGGAAGGACCTCAGCAATACATTTTTTTTAATTTGTGATATTGGTAAAAATATTGTGTGATCCACGCAAAAAAATTCTCCATTCTAAAATATAATCGCGGTTTTTTTTTAGAACAATTTCGTTCATATCCACTTATACCCTAAATACGAGTAGTTATTTTGCTTAAGAAAAAATAAAAATAAAGTGAATAATAAAGTAAGATGAAGTAATTAATAGTACAATTAACATTTATATAAATGAGTTAGGAAGGATCTCAGCAATACATTTTTTTTTTGATTTGTGATATTGGTAAAAATATTGTTTGATCCACGCAAAAAAATCTCCATTCTAAAATATTTTGAGAACAATTTCGTTCATATCCACTTATACTCTAAATACGAGTAGTTATTTTGCTTAAGAAAAAATAAAAATAAAGTGAATAATAAAGTTAAGATGAATTAAAAAATAAAAAAAACTAAAATCTACAGAATAACAACAAATGATAGTTCATTTGTTCATAAAAAACATTCATAAAAAACACTATGACTAGACCAAGTTTAATATATTTTTTCGGTAGAATTTTTTTCTGAAAATTCAGCAAATTTTGAGTGGTAAACAGCTGATCTAAATTTTGTACACCATACTTCTTCTATACATCCCATATACATGCTTTTACAACCCCGTAAATCCTTGTACATCCCTGGAATTCCTTGAACTTGTACACCATACTTCCCCAGCTGTTTATACCTCGGCGAATTTAGAAAAAATATTGTGTAATACACGCGAATAAAAAATATCCATTCAAAAACATAATCGCTATTTTTTTTGAGAAAAAATTCGTCCTTATTCACTTATACCATAAATAGCTAATTTGCCGTAATTTGCTTAAAACAAAAATAAAGTGGGGAACAACAAATCTTACAAGACTCATAAAAAACACTATGACTGGACCAAATTTAATATATTTTTTCGGTACCCTTGCCACTATCCTTAAAAACAATGAATCAACAGGTTTATTCGGAATTTATTAGACCACAAAACGAAAAATTCACCGAAATAATATGAATAAATCTAGTCTATTAATTTTTTTGTCAATCATGCATCAATCATTTGTGATTTTTGTGATGACTCACAGTGAAATCTACCACCAAAATAAAATACATTCCGTTATTTAAATAATGTGGTCGGGTTTTCGCGATCGCATAATTCCGGCATAAATAATCCCAAAGGGAGGCAATCTTCGTGAAATTTAATGGCGGCCACAAATTAGCCGGGCCAATTATGAAAGTGTAGTGCACTCGGGAGCCATCGTTATTAAAACCATAGAACCCGCAAGTGCCGTATAGAGCGAGGTTTATAAACTCTTCGTGGTCCCGGAGGTGTGTGTAACCACCGGCACGAGCAGCCTCCGGAACCGTAGACCACGCATATCCTGCAGCACGTGCTCGTCGTACCTCTCCGGAATACGTTGGCACGCTTTCGTCTCTCTCCTCCTCAATGGGCCCGCATAGGGCCTCCCATTCGCGTCTTCATTAATGACTACATCCACCTCTCATTATGTTTATTCGAACAATAATGTTAGATTTGAGTCATTCATTCTATTAGAATTTATGAATCGCGCCGACGTTCCTTCCCAATTACTTTCTGGGAATCTGATCACCAATGGAAATTCATTTGTGGAGAAAAAAGAAATTAATTGGGCGCGTTCGGGTTGCCGGAAATAGGAGTTATTTCTTTAATAATGTTGTCAGTGAGCACATTTACAATTAACAAAAATTGAGTTTTCATTACTTAAAGACGGCGACGTGCTGACAAGGTTAAAAAATTACACATAAACCACGCTCTTCCGGTCATTGTTTTAAGGGTTTTTGTTGCATTTATATAGATTGAAATCGCGGCTTTTTTGGAGTTTTGTGTAAAGTGGAAATTAAAAGCTGACGTTGTAACATGAATTAAGCGACTACTAAACCTTGGATTATCATTTTTTTAATGGCAATTTACAGGTACTTTCCTCCTTGCTACTGGATATTAATTATTTTACGGTAGACGAGGTAAATAGACATCGGATATATACTTTATTCGTAAATGCCATCGAAGAATCGTTCAAATTAGTATAATATCGGTGGTAACGGTCTGTTATTATCATTCAAATCGGCTTCAGTTGATTCTTAAACGTTTTATTGCATTGCTACCGAGCAAACTTGTTGAATTTTTATTACTTCAATTCGTTCTTAAGGCCGTTTAAATTAATTTAAACCCCCTTGGTCGCAGGCTTGTTAGACTGATGCTAATATTTCCTAAAAAATCTTTTTTCCTAAATTAAAACCAATACAAAAGATTTGTTTGTTATAAAAATTGTGAAGATATGTGTGCTTTCGTTTTAAAATTAATTAACATTTATATGATTGAAATTAAAAATATTTTTACTAATTAAAATTTATATTTATTTTGATCATTGTCCAAAAACCTGTGCTAAATGTCAATTTCTTACGATATCTTTAAAATGGTGTCATTATTGCTTACATAATTTCGCACCCCTCTTAGGATTTTCAAAACCAATTAAATCATTATTAAGAAACATCAAATAATTATTTTAAAAAGTGATACACAGTTGCAGCAGAAACTTTGGGTTATTAATAATAAATAATGAAAAATAAAAATAATAATAATACAAGTGCGAAAACACAAGCTTAAAGTTCGAGGACTAGAGACCCGAGCGTTTTCGCATAAGTGTTATTCAAATTTTTTTTGTTGGAACATTTTAATTTAAAGCACGTTGCCATGAGAAGCGTGTTTTAAAATAGTGAAAACACGTTACTATCGAAAACGTGCCAATCTAGGTTTCAGTTATTAAAAAAAAGGTTTAAAATGTTACCAACAAAAAAAAATTGTTTGCAGTATTGGAAAGGAGATACCATGGACATGTTGCAGCCACTTGATGAAATTGTTCATTTCATGAACTGTTTGAGCATTACATGTCTAAATACTCCTATAACTTTGTCATATAATATCTAGATCAATAATAAAGTACCTTTTAGTATAAGACTTAAATTGATATAGCTTTATGTTAAAAAAGTGTTCCAACAAGAAAAAATGGAAAAACTTTAGAGAAAAAGATCCGAGAGAAAATGTAGTTTTTCACGAGAATGTTTTCAATAGATAAAATTGAAAGATAGTGCGGTATCCACAAAAGTTAAATACTTTAAATTAAACGAGTGTAGAAGAACTTTATACAAATCATAGTAAAACTAGAAAAACGATTTAAATTAGAAGATAATTCAAGTTATAACCGATTTCAAAGATTTCATTTTAGCAACGTGAGGAAGAAAACAAAAGAATCAAAAAACAAAAATTCAAAATTTAAAGATTTCTAGTGTATTTTTGTAACATTATTTTACCTATCATAACAAATAGAAAGCTAATTCTAGCAAACAGCTCCTAACTAAATTAAAAAATAAATAAATGAAAAATGACCAACTTATCCTGCGGGAGAGGTCACGAAAGACTGGATAAAACGTATAAACAGAGATGGGACAGTGGTTAGTTTTTTAATCTCTAGATTGTAATTTAGTCTAGAGATTGAAAATGATAAAAATTTTGTGTGCAACGAAGCTATGTACATAAAAGCTGTAATTACCAGTCTTTCTAAAATACTTTTAGCCAAAGACTTATTTTAATTTTGTAGTCTAATAAATCAACATATTTTTGGTGTATTCAAAAATGAGACTACTATAATGAGCTTGACAGTTTTTATCGTCAAATATATTGGATAGCATCCTTTGCATTGAAAAATCGGACCTACTTTAGGCCTTTCAAAGTAGAAATTTAGTTAATCCTACCTGGAACATCTTTTTCAACTTACAACATAAATATTTGTAATAAATTATTATTTTCTTTTTATTGATGAAAGATCCCTTATTTATTTCAGAATGTTTATTTAAATTACTAGATACATGTTTTGGAACATTTTTGTAATGGCTATCTTCAGGAAAAACAAGAATACTTTAGCTAGGTATTCTTGTTGAACAGTAAATTATGAAAAAACAAAGCTTAATTTTACTCTTTAACAAATACTACAATTTCTTGTAGTACTTGAAGATGATCATCAGAAAAACGTGCCGAAACAGGTAGCAATTTTCGAGTATGAATTCCTAATAAAAAATATTCAAATTAAAAAAAGCTGCAATCAAACTTTTTTGAAAACAGCTGCTTTGCTTTAGAACTGATCGAAAAATCAATTAATATTTTAGACTAACCATTTCTGAAAAATCTGCTGAAAATACTAAGAGATGCGGAAACGAATATGATAAAATATCTAGATCCCCTTTTTATAGGTACCTCTCCTTTGTGTATTTATAAACAATTTTAAAGCTATTGGGAACATGTAATTTTTAATTTATTGTTATTACTTTTAATTAAAAATTATCCAAGTCCCTTAGGCTCGAAGTCTCGAAGTGTAAGCTGCAAAGATATACAATTTGAGAAAATTAGAGCTTTTTGAGCTTTTTGACACAATAAAATCTGAGAATGTTGTGAGAGTGGAAAATGCGTTTAAAAAGCCTGTTTCTAGTCGTTGGTGTGTCAAAGTCAAGGTCTGGGCACCCATCAGCTGATTTGGGAAAAGAGCGTGGAAGTGAGGAAATACGAAGGAAGCGGCGTTGAAGTTCCGTTTCGCGTATGGAAGCACTCGGGTGGTTCTTAGCGTGAAGCAGCTCGGGTAGGTCAGGGTCGAGGGTAGTTCGGATCACCGGCCATCCGAGGCGTGTGAACTACTGGTGTGAGCTAACAGTTTAGTGTGTGGTCACTGTAGAGCGCTCAAGGGTGCTGGCCCATCCTCCACGGCCGTCACTATCGGTGCTATCGGTGTGTAAAAATCAACACTTGCTGTCATTATCTGATCCAGTGATCAGACGGTTTTCATTTCGGGATTGTTACACTGATTTAGCTTTGATCGAAATCGAAACTTGCAAATTCTCACCCTCTAATTAATCAATCAGCAACCGATCAAGTCGTGACAAAACGCTCACAATCTCTGTATTTGGAAAGTTTCAGTTTTGCAGCGAGGATAACTAGTTCTTAAATAGATTCATGTATTTATGGGTAGAATTCCAGCTGCTCGGCATGTACATGCTATAATTGTTTTTACACATGCATGTACTTATATCTACATCATCTGTATCACTTCCGTCACGATAACCACATTGGTATAAGTCAGTCAGTTCATAAAGACGGCCGAGGAATAGCCGGAACTAAACTCAAATAGCTCTCCTTACCATTATGGGCTACTATAAAGCCACTTTCAGAGCTGCGAGTCGTTAAACGCCCACGACTTGATACGAGAAGTGCATCACTGGAGATGAATGAAATTTACTTTTCTCCGACAAGAGAATGGCGGCAATTATGACCCTTATACATTCTGCTTTAATTAGGAGAAAGTCACAATTTTGGCAAGAAAATAATTAAAATATTACAAATAATTTAACGCAAAGCAGGATGCCAAATAAAATAACAATGTGTTCGATGTACACAAAGAAAAAGAGATTTGTATAAAAAGATTACTGATTAGTTAAGAATTGCATTTTCACGGTCAAAAACTTTCTACTTTCTTCCAAAATAACAAAAAAAACACGAAAATTTCAAAAACGTTTCTCACACTGCTGCAAGTCCTAGAAGTAAGAAAGACTTTATCATGAGCGCAGAAATTGAACAAACACTATATAATTTCTTATTTTGCATAAATTGAGCAAATATCTATTAAGGACAGTAGTCTTTGTGAAAAAAATAAGCTAAGTTAAAGAAACTACGTAATTATAATAATAAATTACCGAAAAATACAAAACTAGAGTTTGTTTTCTCATTTTCTAAATCTACAATCTGAAATTTTTTCTAATAAACTGACCTATTTGACCTTATCTGGCCCTTTAATTTTACAAAAAAGACCAGTTTAATTAAAAAAACGAGGTTGTTGTAAAAATAATAAACTTTTGTTTAAATATCGTAAAATTAAAAAATAATTTAAATTGACAAAATAATCCGAAAAATTGGACATTTTCTGCAACTTCCTGCATCAATTCAAATATAAGAAGAAACTTTATTATTGCGATTTTTGGTTACATGTTCAACAGTATAAAGGTAAACAATTCTTTAAAAAACCAGATTGCAGGAAATTAAACTTTTTTTTTCGTTAAAAAATAGGTTTAGTCAAATTATGAACCATATCGAAAAATATAAATTTGCATCAAAATATGTGGACCTCAATCACCTGACAAAAGATCAATAATTAAAATATAACAAATTCTATAAAAAAATCTGCAAATTTTTGTATAAATTAAGATTTTTTTTATTAAACGAATTTTATTTAAATCGAACGAAATCCGCCAAAAAATTTTTTTTCGGGTTTGTTAACATTTTACTTATTTTTCTAACTTGAAAAATTGAAATTTGAAATTAAAACTAAAAAAAATCAAAAAAGTCGGCGCCCATTCTAGCTACTTTCAAAAATCGCTAAACTGAGCATTTTCTAGATGTCAGATTGTTGAAAAATAAAATCATTCTTAAAATGTCTTTTAAAAAGTTTTTAATGTTTTAGTGTCAAATTCAGAGTCAATATCAAAACACCTGAAGTGCTTCGGAATCAACATCTTATGTAAAATCGTTGAAAAAATTTAAATTCGTTGTAAATGGCAAAATTTTTAAATAAAATTTACACAGTCTGAGAATTACTGCTTTCAAGCACCGAAATCAAAAATATAAAAAAATTATAGGGCTTCCCAAAATTTGCTTTTAACAAACAGAGTTTGTTAAGTTAAAATTTCCTGTGACAATAAGTTTTTAAGTTATCTAGCTATTATTCTGACATTTTTCTAGTTATTTTCAGGCGAAACATGGAAACATTTGGTGGCATACCCGGAAGAGACGTTATTTTAAAATGAGCTAACGAAGTATGCCTATTGTTATCTATCTCTAAACAGAAAAAATACAAAAATTGTTTGTTATTTACTATAAGGGTATTTTTTAATAAAAACTAATAAGGAGAGATATTGGAAGAAGTCCGTGTGGCATGGGGAGCTGTGGGAAGCCTAAAGATACGAGGAAAATTTTAAAACTGAACTCAGAAAATACAAAAAATATGATAGGTCGAATTTTTTTATTATTTTGCGTTTTTAGAAGGTATTTCTACATTTGCGAGACCCTTTAATGAAATTCTGTCGAAAATGATCCGCCAAATTACACACAATTTTTTCCATTTTTCAAGCGGTATTCTAATGTATATTCCTAATACACTTTTTCATAAAAGGTCCAAAATCTTAATCCTGTCTTTCCTAAAAACAGTTGTCAAGATCCGTTCTTGTAAATTAAATAATTAAGTTTCATTCGTGTCCCTAAGGCAGGTTACGCCCCAGAAGGCGCGACATTAGAGCGTATAATGAAAATTGAGCGAAAAATCGGTATCTAGTTAAATATAATTGTTTTGAAGCGAAGACTGGGCGTTGCTTTCGCATATGTAGCTGTTATCTATGAGTTAGGATCAGTTTAAAGGCGCGCTAATTTCCATAAGCGCAGGAGGATAATTTCGCGAAATGAAAGGAGGTACGTTGAAATTTTTGCCCCCGATGTTATGTAACGGAAGACGTTGGTCACGATTTATTGCGAACGGTGCGCACTTCTTGCGTGTTGCGCTGACCCGGCCCTGCAAGCGTCAACTGTTGTCCGGCAATTGCAAGTATGCATTTGCAAGGATACGGAATGTGCTCGCTCGCATGTGTGTCAGGTTAAAGGGCAGAATCTAGCGGTTTTACGCTCGCTCACTAATCATAAGCTTTATTATATGTCATATCGCGCTATTTTATGGGTTTCACTCGTCACCGCCACCAGCACTTCGCGCACCCATGCATTTATCAAAGCGGAAGCAAAAGTAAAATCGACCTTCTCGCTGCACATGCAGAGTGTTGAGATTAATTGGAGAACAAATTATACTGATTATAATTATTATTGTAATAAACCGATGGTTAGAAATGGCCTCTTAACCCCCCGGTAATTGTTAAGTTGCATAATGTCGACCGGTGATGGATTGTTAATGATGCAAGCGGGACTTTTAAAAATAGATTAGACGGAGCGATTTTTCGAAAATGTTTACAGTTAGCGTTTGGGCAAAAATGCCTCACGCTACCAGCCACCAGTAGGGACTTTTAAATTCCGCCAAGCTATCATCTATCTGTCATTACATCGACATGTTAGGAGCCGTTTCACATTACAGTCGTATTAAGATAAATGATTGATACACAAATCACAATAAAAAGAAAAGTCATCACAATGATTTAACTACCTATTATTTGTCATATCTATAGACCTATTAACAAAACAAAAAAATTGTTGCCTCATTACGGCAATACCACTTACTCATTTTTGAGTTAACATAATTTGCAAAATCAGGCTTTTAAATTACTATCAAGATTATGATTAAATCTTTTCACTCAACTGAAATGTGGAAAAATGTTAATTTGCGTTCTGATATGTAATAAAATTAGCCATTTAGTTTTAATTAGCACTTGACATTGCGGTTAGAGTTCCAGCCTAGTTCTTTGTACGGTCAATTATTTACTTAATAAACATTTAAAGGTATATGTAACAACACTGTTTTACCACAAACTGGTATTACCTACGACATACACAAATATTCTAAGGATTTTTTGAAAAGGAACAAAATGTATGTCAACGTCTTCAAATAAAAAACGAGTTTCAACGCCTGGTTATTTACAAAAGCTCACCGGAAAATTCCGGGTAGTTTTATTTAAATTAAATGTTCGATTTACATTGTCGTAAAAATTGCAACACCAAGAAGGAATTAGAATTTTTTGACAAAACTTCGCACAAATAGTTGACTATTAGCGAGTAATAAATTATTAAAATTTGAACGATTTGAATCAAGTGAAAAGGGAATTTTTAACATTTAAGGTCTTTTACAAGCAAGTGTTATTCTTCCAATTTTTTGCTTTTCCGACAAATTTTTTGTCTTTTTTTAAGTCGTTTAAGTTTAAGTGCTTTAAAAGCGCAGTTAGGCCTGGAAACGACAAAACCAAAATTACTAACAATTAAGCAGATTTGAAAAAGGCAAGATTTTTGGACTACGAATAGGAGTTTTTCATTTAGAGAAATTGCTAGTCGTTTGAATAGAAATCAAAGTACCATTAAACGATGTTATCAGTCATGGACTGGAGGAGGCCCAGGATAGCGCCTTAAAAAAAACAAATAAAGTCCAAAATGGTCGTCTTCGGATTATGGTAATAATTTAATTACAAGACAAATTTTTGGTGGATTCAAAAGTCGTCTTTTATCACTTCGGACTGTTTACCATCGAAACTAGTCGTTTGGACTGTTTCCTTTTGGATTTACTTCGCATGGGAGAAATGAGCAAAGACGCATCTTTAAGCCTGCGACACCAAACTTTTATTTCTAAACACAAAGTGATTCTGCCATAATGTGGTCAATGTATACAGTGTATATTCTCATCTGAGGATAACTACTTTGTGGTAGAAACACGTTGTCTTTCCAAATAAGAGTTTTGGTGTGTCAGGTTTAAGCCGTGTTTTTGCTTATTGCTCCCATACCCAGGAAATCCAACAAAAAGCAGTCCAAATAACCTAATTCGATGGTAAACAGTCAGAAGTGAAGTACGACGACTTTCAAACTCAACCATTGCTCAGAATTTTTTTTTGTACTTGAATTACTGCCATAATCCAAAAATTACCATTCTGGACTTCATTTGTTTTTTTTTAAGTCTGCTTACTCTGCTGCTTTACCTTAAACCTTCTCTAATTAATGACTAATGATGATAATGATAATAAATAAATCGCAATTTCTCTAAATGAAAAAAACCCTATTCGAAACCAAAAAATTGTGCTTTTTTAAAATTCGTTTAATTGTAATTTGTTTTGTGTCAAACTTCAGGCATATTTTCCTTTTTATAACATTTAAAAATAAACAAACTAAAAAAAACACTGCAAAAATTGACAGAAAAGTTTCGTCAAAAAATTTCTATTCCATCTTAGTGTTGAAATTTTCTGACACTGAGTTTCAGCGAACAAGAAACATTAAAATCAGGCACAGTTTTATTAAAAATGTGAAATAGCGGATAAATACGTAATTACAGAATCGAGTAAAATACAGCCCATCACAAAATAAAAGACAGGTATGACGATAGCCGGCAAATAATAAAGACAGCAAGGTAATAAATTCTGTAACCGTGAGTACAGATGTCAATTTGTGGCAAAGGTCAACGCGAATACAAGCATTGGAGGATTTATCAAAAACTACTTCATCTGCATCTGTGACTATTTTACACGAGCTTTGTACTTCAACAGCAAATTATTCTAATTCTTTATAAATGTCCCGAGTGATTTATTCCCGATTGTTCCAACAATTGCGTAGATTTAGAGTTTTTAAGCCACTTGCTTAAACATGCGATTAACATATTTTTAATTCGTAGCGTGTGCATTATGTTATTAAGATAACAAAAGTAACTGTAGCTTTACATAAACACGGAATTAAAACTTTCTGATTTTTTGCTCTGTTAAATGTGCTGCATCTTATCTGCCTGCAATTAATTTCCTCGCCTTGTTATATAAATTAGATGTTATTTAAACAAAAACAATTTATTAGAAATTAAACTAGAAAGTTGCTTATTGTAACTGCAGCACGAATTGTTATGAGTTATTGCAATTTTTAAGTGCTCATCAACAATTTCCATCTTTTGCACAATGCATGTGTGCATTTTACCTTTAATTTGAAGTTGTAGACATGAAACGGTTTGCATTATTCATTACGTTAACGATTTTTAAAACTGTGTGGTCCATTAGCGTTTCCCTCTATAAAAATTGTTTCGAGAATGCGAGGAAACGTAATTATCTCGTGGAAGTTATATCAGAGGGGTACCATTTTTATGCACATATGAATGCAGGAGACAATGAGAAATTAAAATAACAACGAAAGATAATTTTTAATCGTATTCTGCCTCCAGAGACCGGAACGTCCTGCTACTGACCAGGTCGGTTACTTTGTATGCACATATTTCAACGGCGGCTTAATTAACGAAATTTTGTGGGATGACAGTGTGCCGGAAAAAATTCCATAAATATTGTAATGCGCTGCGATAGTGGCAAATTTACATAACGGGGGTTGGGGTGGCAATCGGACAGTTCATGGGAAAACGAGATTTCGTTCCAAAACCAAAACTGATTTGAGTGGAAACTTTCACATCTGGTGTGAGCTTTTCGAGTCGGAATTTTTGCTGCACTTTATGGTTATGAAAGCAGGAGGTCTCCGACTTCCTCAAATGAGTGACATTTGAGTCGTGCTGCATGTGATTATAAATCATAATGATAAAGCGATAGCTCCCTTTCAGTGGTGGCATTTTTGAGTAATCGCATCAGAATGGTGTTCGCAATGATACATAATTGCTGGCCATTGTTTGATCTAATAAAATTCTTTGTATTCTCGGTGCATTGGCAAGAGCAATTCATCAAGTGAGTACAACTGTTTTAGGTCACTTTCCTTTCAAGTGGAGTATTCATGCTTTGAATAGAATCAAGTTTAATTTACGGTCTATGTTCAACATAAATTTAATACAATTGCCAACACATTTAAACAAAAAGGACAATACAACTATATAATATCGGATTTAGCTGTGCACCTCGTGACATAGAAACCATGTGATTAATAATATTGTTTACAACGCAGCATGCACGATTATTGTGCTTTTAATTAAAACCGCGTTGCGTATTAACTTGGCGAAAAATAACAAACTCCCATTTCTGGCGTAACCGCGACTGTGATTAATTAAAATTTAGATTCTTTTATAATTTAAATTGCGTGCATATCCTGTTCCTATTTGAGCATAAAGTAAAAATATTCCTTCCTCCGTACACGGCGACACACGAGGGCTGGAGGGTTGGTCAGTTCCGGTGGAGATTGGACGCATCCATTGAGAAGAATCGCCTACTGTGACGACACTTCCGGCGCTCTGGACAGGTGCCCTTCCTCTTCTCCAGATAACGACGATAATTTTAACTCTTTTATGGGATACAACGCGACTTCTTATGTAGCGTGTCGCTATTACTATTTTTATGGGAATCTACTTTATTGCCGTATCACAGATCAATCACTATTGATAGACGTGTACTACAGAATTAATCAAATTATTTCATTTGTGTCAAGACAGTTTACGCAAATGGCTGTGTGGGCCGCTTAATTCCTATTCTGCAAATCATTTCCTTTGGTTTAATGACAGAGGTTCAATAGCTACTTTGAATAATTGCAACAAAGCTTTTTGTCAGCATAGCATTGTAACCAGTGATTAATTTTTTCAGGATACCGCACGATGTAAAGTTTCCTTGTTGTTTTTTTCAAAATAGTTTTTACTAAAATTACTTAAAAAATTTTTGGTTTACATTGATGCCTTTAAAGATTCTTGGCCAACTTAAAATCTGGTCATAGTTAAGAGTAATTAAAGTAAGTTTTAATTAAAATAAGTTTTACAAATTTTTAATCGTTTAAAGCGCATTTCTCGTTAAGTGTGGATACAGTCAAATATTTTTTCGTTAAAATGTGTTATTTTTAAATAATAGTGTTATTTTAACAATTATAATTAACTTTTACTCATTTTTTGATCAAAGCTCAGGCTAGAAAGAGCTAATGTTTGATAAAGAGAGCATTTCCAAAGCTAACAAATTTTTTTCTAAAATAAGGTATGCATGTGTTACATCCCAGAACTTGCCATTAAAAAAACAAGTTAGCTTTGTATTCCCAAAACAAATGGAGATAGAAATTTGGTAAACATCTGAAACGATAGAATTTAAATAATTTGAAGCATATACCAAATTCCAATAAGTACTGATAAATAGTTTTCATAATATTTAACTGTATCCATACTTTTTAGGAACCCTGTATACCTATAAAGACTGATTTTTTGGGCCTATATTACAAACTTTTTAACTTATAATATAGCTAGAGCTTTAAATTTTTTTTGCAGACTTTCATGAATACTTTCTATATCTATCTCTTACAATTTTTAAAATATTTCTAATCGACTAAACGTTCGAAAAATGATATAAAATTTTGCCAATGATTAAAAAAAATGATTTATTTATCCACCATTTTCACTCGAGAAGTTGATGGTAGACTGACTGAGTTACTTTATAAAATTCACTAAGTTAGCATAAACCATAACTAAATATTGTTTTGCTGTTTATTCGATAATAAACAAGCTAAAAACTAAATAAAATGTTGAGGTTTAACAATTGTCGACCATTTTACAAGGTCTACTTGATTAACTACCTATACAAATTACGAAGTAAAATCCGTTTTTTGTGATTTTTTTCAAAAACTGTAAGAGATAGGTCAAGGACGTGTTGATAAAAATCACCATAAATATTATTGTTCTTTGGATTGCCGTTAAAAAAATAGAGCCGATACATTTGAAAAAACTGAGTTACAGCCGATTTTTATAACCATTTTGAAAAAATCATAGTAGCTTTTGACTGTTGACAGTTTTGAAAATTCTAGAAAGCTCAAAAACTGTGATATTTTAAATAAACCCTTGCAAATGAAAATTTTAAACAAAAAAATAGACATATGCCAAAAACTATTACAGATAAGTACCAACAAGTTGAATAAATTTTACTCAATTTGAGAAAGTGAATTCAAAAATGCAGTAAAAATATTTGGTTACTATTTACAATTTCAAAGTTTGTGCCAATTTCACGTAGTTGTAGAAGCTCAGCCATTTTGAAAATAATTTAGTTGAACTCGGAATGGTCGATTTGGATCGTATACAAAATTTTAAAGCTCTACTTTTATTAGAAGATTGCTTTTTTATTAGAATCACCGTGTATAAGTTAGATCCACTCAAGCCACTTTTGCGATAGTAATCTTCGTCATTTCTTTAAGAGTTGCAAAAGATGGAACAAAGATATTTAAATTCAGTGTGCGTGTAATTCTCAGGCTGTCAATAGAACGTCTCAATGCTGTCCGCCAAAGCTCGCCAACCAAATAAACACACTATTCACTAGTTCTCTTCTAGTGTTCACTTCGTAAATCTCGGCTAATATGCCTTATATGCCCGTTGTGGACACTAAATCTAGAGCCGCACACAGATCGGAGTTGTCAGCGAGTTGTTTACGTACTCCCGGAATGCTTACGGCATCTGCACTTCTTTTCCTTAGCTTAATACTAATCATCCGAGACACGGCTTTAGATCAAGCTTGATGTGCATTAAATGTGGAGCGCAATTGCGAAATGGCCAAGACACCGGGATTGACCAACTTCACTTTATGTACGTGTATTATATGAATTATCATCCGAGTTGGTGTATTTATGATACGTGACAGTCACTTGCTGGGATTGTATTCGTGATCGTAAATCTTTCGACTGGATTGACTCGACAAGAAAGGATTCAGACCACAGAAACACGAACGACAACGCAGCCGGTTGTAATTTCAGCTTTTAGGACAAGAAAAACCGAGCGAGTTGGCGTTTAGCGAATGCCGAAAATGTGAGCGAACCGAACGAGCAAAGCGAGCGTTTGGCGAATGGCTGGAACAAAAATTGCGAGTCGTTTCGACACGACGTTGTAGCTAATGTCCTGGCAACATTAATCATTGGTTAATTGATCATTAATTAACCGTTTTAATTGTCAATCAGGGAAACAAGTCGCTTTGCAATTTTCCTTTCTTCGGCGATTTCTTTTTTCTCCATTTAAATCCTTATCAACGCTTAAATCTCGACACAATGACTTTCCTGTGCACCGTACAATTACGAATAACTCACGGACATAGGCATGCTGATTTTTGAATGGCACGCTTAGACAAATGACGATCGTGCGCGAGTTTAGCGCGTCGGAGATCGAAGGCCTGATTGGAAGCTAACTAGTGACATCCGCATCCATCGCTGTCCGAGTTCTTTATAAATTATAAGTATTCATGCTATTCTATGTCTATTTGTCACTTCTATACGTGCCCCAGATAATGCGACGATATGACACCACAAAAGAACTGATAAAAGTCATGTTACAAGTCGAAAACGTTCGCGATTGTTAAGAGGACAATTCGTAACAGTACATTTGCATTGCGAGATTCGAGTCTTCCTGTTGGGGCTTCGAGGAAATCTAACATCGGAGACGACAAAAGACCGATCTATTGACGGAAAGAATGGAACAAGAGCCGATAGACTCAATGCAAGACCTCGTTTCGCGATGTGTGTGGCCATCTTGCAGCTAATTATATCTTTAAACAAATTGGAGCCATTTCTTCCACTGCCTCAACGTTTGCATCCTCACTTTTATCCGGCAGGCTAAAGTCTGACTACACATTTCCAAGTATTCCCACTTTTAACCTCACGGAATGCAAACGTCGTTTTTTTACCATTTTCTATTAGACCAAAGTTTTGTACAAACCAGCACTTTTTTCTCATCACTTCTCTTCAAATAACAAAAAAAGAAAAAGTCTCATTTTGATTACAAATATGATAATCCATTTTTCTAAAAAGAAAGCTCAATGCAAGGACAAAACACACGCTTCTTTTCTCGAAAATAAATGAATTGAATTTGAAACAAATGCAATATCTTGGGCAACTTTTTTAGCCGAAAAATTAGAATAGGTACGTAGTTAAAAATCAATTTTATGTGGAGTTCCATTTGTTGAACACTTTTGAACTTAGTAAAGTTTCGATAACTAAATAAAATGCAATAAAAGGTGTTTATTTTGCTTACAAATAACCATGACTTAATATAATATATTTCTCTAGAAAGAAAGTTCATTGGAAGGTCAAAACGCAGATGTCGTTGGCTCTTATAAAGAAAATAATCTTTTGATATAGCTTTTGTTAACAATTCCTATACAGAAAAAAAATACCTTTTTTTCAAAAAACTTAACTTGTTTATGATTTTTAAATCTTATCTACTGACATTGAAAAAAAATACAAAATAACGAAGATTTCGTTTTATTTCTTATTATAAATTTGGTTTTTATTGAGTTTTAGGTGACAATTTTGGTTTACAAGCAAGAAAATATGAAGACAAAGAGGTTTCCTGGTCTTGTCTCTAAACAATTTACTGCAAATATCTCGTTCAATTAAACGTTTTTGAAAAAAATCAAACTATATACTTATTTGAATTTATATCGCTAATTTAATAATAGATAAATCATTTTAAATCATTATCTTTATCTTTACAAACAACGGTAGTATATTCAAGACTTGTAAAACAATTGGTTTACAATTCATAGATTATTTTCAAGAAATAAGTTGAAATCATAATATTTAAAAAAACTCTATAGAATATTTTTACGAAAAAAATCTACACAGTTGTTTAATTGTTTCATCCCTAAATACGACTGTTGAATGCAATTTATTCCCAACAAACTACAAAATTTGCATCTATACAACTAAAACTCCTTAGATAACTTATATTGTTTTGTCAATGTAAAATGCCGACAACATATCAAATATAACCGTAATATCTTAGACCACCGATATATAAATTGAATCTAGCACATGCTATCACAGACATCTAAGTTATATAACCGTTATATAACCTTAGCTATATAAGCCAGACATAACCATGGTTAGACAACCTATGCAGACACTGAATCTAACATGGGCTATATTGCTTAAAAAACATATCTGTTATCTAACCGTAACATAACCATGGTTACATAACTGTTATATAAACTGGGTCTAACATAACTAATGGTTAACTTTATATAACTGCTATACCCAAATCTAACCATTGGTTATGTTAGACTTTGTTTATATAACGGTTACATAACTGTTATCTAACCGTAACATAACCATGGTTATATAACCGTTATATAAACTGGATATAACATAAACAATGGTTAACTTTATATAACTGCTGTACCCGAACCTAACCATTGGTTATGTTAGACCCAGTTTATATAACGGTTATATAACCATGGTTATGTTACAGCTAGATAACAGTTATGTTTCTTAAGCAATATAGTCCATGCTAGATACCTCAGTAAAATTGTGCTATTAGGGCTCCATTTGTACTTGTTTTACGAAGTCGTAACTTTCAAAATATTCTTCAGATTTACATCTTCCTTTTAATTCTAGAACAATTATTGTGTAACAACTTATGAGGATACTAAATGTTTGAATTTTTTTATAAAATTTAAGCTTTAAAGCTTGAATAATGAAGAAATTAAGGAGTGATAAATTCGATAATTGTGACAAATTGCACAGAAGCCGGTGCATTCGGCGTCCGGCGGCCATTACATGCGACGAGCCCACTTAGGGTGTTACATTGACCTGGAGATGACCCCGATAGTGCCCCATGGAATGTAGCTTCAGATCCGAAGAATATAAGGAATTACATGGTAGGTAATGTCCGTTAATAGTGAATTTTTTCAATTTCCAGCACATTATCGTTAATTCCGAGTAACCGCCAATTATGACGTCACATGGAGCTGCCAGCTACGCCGCCCTTACTTTAAAATTCTGCTGATAATGTATTATCCACGAAGTGAACTTGTAAGCTCGTTAAAAGCGAGACTAGGAAGAGGTTATTTTATTACATTTATTAACGAAAAGTCCGTTATCCGCTTTCGATACACTACACTAAATTTATAGCTACCACACCTGTTACGTATTTGGGATTTTTACTCAACCCCCTTGAACCCGAACTGTACATTTTACAGCCGTTTTATTTATAGTTTATACAAATTGATTTATTAGCGCGGTCATTAGCGCTGGGATTCTTCTAATAATTTTATATAATAGGAGGAACGGAGTTGAAAATTTATTGCAGATGATGACAATTAGAGGGAAAAAATCGAAAGCACAGACCGCATTCTACTTGTCTGAATAACCTGGAAATTGGTGTAAGACTGCACTGTCCGCGAAATTCTTTAATAATTTTGTAATTTGCCAACTTGGCGGAAAAATTAATTTATTGCCATCGCTTCGAAAATACCTTCGTAACTAATAGCTTATGTAATTATGTTCCTTCCTCTTCGACGAATGATTCAGATTTGCTCCATGTCGCGTCGTACACATAAAACACATTCAATAAAAAGATAATTGCTCGCTTCAAATTACAAGATTGATGGCTGCCACACAAATTATCGCTGTAATAACACAAAAATCCAGCAAATATAACATAAATTACTGAATTATTTTAAAAATCATTTTTTCAAACGTATCAACGTGATTCCATGCTACAGAGAAAATTATTACTTCCTCGAAAAATAATAAATTTCTCTATGCACAGAATAAATCAACTCGAGAAATAGTTTCGTATTTTATTGCAAAACACATTTGTCATTGAGAATAATTAAAAAATTTGGTTTTTTAGCACTTTGATTTTTTTCGAAATTCCCCACAAACGGTGACCGTTTCAGTAATTACCGCGTTTCGCCCAAAACCCATAACGCAAAAAACCACAACGGAATTATTATTCTATTAAAATTACGATCACTTGAAATTTCTTGTGGTGGCGTACAACCATAACTTGCGGTCTCGACAAGATCTCAATAACTTTACTTTTACCAATTATTATCCACACGAATAAACGAGAACCAAATTAAAGATAATATGTTCGGACGTAACAATTAAAAAAACGCAACTCACAGCGTGACCGAAAAATGATTTCGCCAGCCCCAATTTGGACGCTTTAATTTGTTATTTCTCTTTTCTCACCACCAACCCTACAAGTGTTTCCCTGTGCGCGGGAATAAATTCGTTTCGCTTTTTGAGCTTGCCAGGTGCCGGCAAAGTCGTTACAGAAGAACTTGAGGATTTCCTGTGCCCTTCATGTGCTTTTTCTTGGCAATTGTCCGACATGAGTTAACACAAGTGCACTTTACATGATTAGTTTGTCAATGCGGCCGCAAGGATAGCCCGACCTTTCAACCCATCATTAAAGTCCTGAAATGAACCGAGGAGCGGTTTGATAATTTCGCATTGACGGATTACAAGCTGGATGCCAATCGATATCAAACTGCAGGAATGCACGCTACAAGTTCAAATTAATAACAGGAGTTGGCGGTGAAGACTGTATTAACTACCGGCATTTCAGGAATCTTTAAAAATCGTCCTTAGCAGGTGTGCATTGCCTACATTTGCGGGATAAGTCGATATTCTTTGCACATCCGCACTGCTGTTTTAAGATTATGTCCTGTTATTATCACTAATGCAACAGGCTTTATTTATATTGTTGCCATTAACAGTGGATGCAGGGAGTTTATGGGAGAACTCCATCAGGGATCGGTTTTCTAATGGCGATGCTAAGAGGAAACGATAATATCGATTTTATGCAATCGTTCATTCATTAAGCTAATTAAAAACCCGACTTATAGCCTTAATGCATGTCATTTTATGTCAAACGAGTACTCCAAACGATTTTTGAACAGAGAAGTAATTGAAGAATTACTAATTAACTTGTAATCGCGATCGTAAAATATAGCAACTATACATTTTTCCCAACTGTAGCTTCAAAAAATCGTAGGTATCACTTTCTTATTAACCACTTTACTGCTTGGAATTACCTTATTAAATATTTTTTCCTAATCGCAAGAATTTTAGTATGTGCATTTTTAATTGCCGAGGTTAGTGCTGGGAGGTCTCTTTAATTTAATAATATCAGATTCCAGTAAAAATTGCAGATCGGTATGCTTAATTAAAATAGAAATAATTAGTAATTTAACAAAGTTAATTCCTTTCATTTCATTCTCTATTAGTTTAAGTGCAATTAATTTTATTTACGTCAGATAATGACAAATGCTTTCGTTGTTCTAACAGCAATTTGCTTCATGTTTGGTTCTGTTACGAAAAAATATATATGTGGATTGAGAAGATTTGATTAACAACCTGTTTTTTTTAAATAATTAAATCCAATAGCCTGGAAAGAGAATTTCAAGTCTTAATAAAATGTAGGGAGTGTAGTGTTTTATTTTTAGTAAGACCCATCATAAAACGCCTCTAGATTTTACAACGAATAAACAAACTACAACAAAGTATTTTTCTCTTATAGGTACAAATAATGTTGTTCCTTATTCCATAGATACGAGTAGCGGTAGTATAGCTTTATTCTACAAGTGGTTACTATGGTACAGTCACGATCAAAAAAATGACACCCCGTTTGGCTAATTTATAAACTAGCTGGACAGTGTGTAGAATAATTTGTTTGTTGAAATTTATTTACCTAAATGATTTTAGTCGGACTTTTGCTAAGTGGCCCGGTTGGTAGGGGTGTCATTTTTTTATCGTAACTGTACATTATTTCATTTAGTCATGGTCTGTTTTTGTATAAACAATTTTCAGTGTCAAAATCGGGTATAAAAGTAGTTCATATCGCTTCAAAAAGAAAATTGTGAAATTAGATTTACATTACGTATCCAGATTTGAGATGAACCTAGTTAACTAAATATCTTCAATTAAAGCCATACAACAAAAATTGGTGATTTTTTATTCTACTTTGTGATTTCTTTATTCTATTGGTGATTTTTTTATTCGATCGGTGAACAAATTTAACAAAAATTTCTCGATGAGAGATAAGAGAAAACGTTGTATTATACACGTAAAGGAAAGTTGGCATTATAACAAACAACTTTTCTTTACTTGTATAATAAACTACTATTTCTTTAAACTTCACAAATAGATTAAAACTTCTGGATGCTTTTTGTTATAAAGAGAAAAAAAGTAAATTTTTATTCATTAACCGCAAAAATTAAAACTCATTTTTTCGATGTTTGAAGAATGACTGAAGAAAGAAAGAATTATAAGGTGGTTTCATTAGTTGGTATTTGTCTTCGATTATCATCTTTTTATTCATGTGGTATGGTAACAAAAGTAAAAAGCACATCACCACAGATCTTTTTGATTTGTAACTCATTTTCCATCTTTTAGAAAAATTAGACAGATGGTGCTCAGAATGCTGTAGAATTTAATCTCGAGTCTATTTTTTATATAGAAAGTCGCAGTTACTTTCAAAATGTATATTTTCTCTTAAGATATCACATACTTTGAAATCTCAAAACTCCTGAATTCCTGACCTGACGTGTTTATATTTTTTTCTTTGTTATATTTTTGTTCAACTTTGTTTTATTTACAATTTCATTGTGGTGCTTATTTTAATTTATTCTAATATAAAAACTATACAATCTCTAACAAGGATCTATAAGAAACTTTTCTAAAAGATGAGAGGTTTTTCTCGTTCCCTGCAGGTTGTATCTACACTTTGGAACTAGACCCCTCGTAGATTTTTTTTTTTAGTCAAATAACCCTTATTACTTATTACCTACTACAAATTCTTTACGTATTTGCAAACCCCAATCCATTTGTTAAAACTAATATTTAACCGTAGCATTGTTGGAACAATAAAGAGATTATCAATTCTGAATTGGGTAAAAAAATGCAATTTCTTTGTTCAGCATCCTCAAAAATTCCACTTGACATTGGCTGGAATGACGCAACACAACACAATAATTATGTTTTGCTAGCAAAATATGACATCCGAAATTACAAAAATGCTTCCCTATTATTGTTTACGATTCAAAAATTTCCATCGCACTCCAGGCGTTGTCCGTAATTTGACTTTGATTATATTGCCACTGGTAAAATACCTATTTATAATATGCTCTTCGACACAAATATTTATCCAGCATATCCATTATTAAATATATCATCCCGTTAATCACAACTAACAATAGATGCAGGCACCTTCCTTCGGGGTAGACATAGAAAACAGCGATAGCTTTGAACACCCAAGTTGGAAAACAAAGTAGAAAATTTTCAAAATTCTTGTGGAATTTTTTGCCTGGCTGCCGAAAGCCACCGTGATTTAGCATAGACGTAAGCGGTTCTGTAATATTAATTTCCGAGCCCAATCATAAGTTCATTTCCTCGGAGGAAATGGAGGGCGAGGTGTATTGTGGGCTCCACGGTCCGTCAGCCAACGGTGACTTCGGCACTTCCTGTGGGGCACGTGCGCGCCATCTTACTCAAGATCTCACCTATTAGATATCAAACACAAATACCATCTTCACTACCGCCATATTAACTTATTGTTTTAATTGCAACTCCACAGTCTAATTGCTCCAGATAACGGCTGTTTTACACATAATGTTTACACAAACGCGATTTTTATTCAAACCGAATCCGGATGCTTATCTCTCTTATCACCCAAGTCCCCATTATTTGAAAAACAAATTGGTCCGTAAAATTGAGAAAAATGGGCATTTTGGCGGCTAATTTGGCTTGCAACTCCCGTATTAAACAATTTGCTCGGATCGTTGTGAGTTCTCACGGCTGACCTCCGACCCCGTATCTGTCTGCAAAGGTGTTTACACATTAACTTTACACCATTACCGGTACTGCTCGGGAATTAATCAGAAAATCTACATAAACGGCAACCAAAGCTAAATTAGTTTAGGTATGGCGTGAAGATGCTCACGAACGTTTTCCATTACCACGACCAAACTTGACTCAAAGATGGATGCAACAACAAAGTGTACCTACACACTTGAGACAACACCAAAACAACTAAAAATGTTTTCGAAAAATGCTGATTTATAATGGATGATAAATACGTCTTTGCGTTTATGGCTATAGGAGTGTAGAGAATGTTTTCAGTTACCCACATGTGTATGCGACCTGAAATTCTTTTCGGGGTTATCGAAATTCCAACAAACTTTTTTTCATTTTTATTTCTCTACAACATAGCTCTCAGAAGTTATTATTTTCGATTCACCAGTCTTTAGAGACACATCTTACATGCTTCTCCAGTGAATCTTTAAATTTAAAAAAAAACGTTAAAAGCTTCAGTGCAAGGTGAGATCTCCTATTATTTTATGATAATTCCACAAGGTGTTTTCCCATGTTTTACAATTTTAAAATCAATAGTAACGAATAAAAATAATGAGAGTGTTATTGGAACTGTTTCGTTTTAAACTGAAAGCACAAAATGAGTTTTTATTTTTCACTTGACTAGAAATTAAGAGACATTATGTCCTTTTTAAAAGTTTTTATTTAACTTGCTTTGTTGTCTGTCTGTCTGGTTCATATAATTGGAGCCAAATTTGAAAGGGTTCCTTTGTCCCAATAAATTGAAATTTTGCATACATACTTACGTAATCTGTGTGACAATGCAATCCTATGTGGTTAAAAAACCCCTAAAGAGATTAAATGGGGTTTTGAAATTTTACGTTATGTTTACAAATGGGCTTTCGATGTGTACATACAGAAACTTATACCAACATTAACGGTATGTTGGTTATTGGGAAATATATTAATACCTAATCACTTTCATTACGTTTCGTTACAAATTTTTTTTTTAATTCATTTATCTTGGTTAGGATGTGCTTTCAATGCTAACAGCTGTTTTCTATCACATACCACTAAAAAAGTGTGCACAAATCAGCAAAATAATGGTGTTACAATAATACGGCGAAACTAAATCTCAGAGAAAAAGACGTTTAGAATAAGTAAAGGCTAAAAAGCAATAAATCAAAAAATTAAATTTTTTTTTAGAAAGAAGCTTTTATTTAAAAGATGCACTAAAAAGTAAAAGATAATGTTCTTTTATCAGAGGAGCTTTCAAATTAGGATTTTAAAATTAATAAAAGCTTTGGGAACGATCATAAGTCATAACAATACGGCAATAAAAGCTTTGCTTAATTTAAGAAAGTAATTCTGTAACGCCGTATTGTCATGACTTATCGTTCCCAAAGCTTTTATAAATTTTAAAATCCTAATTTGTAAGCAAAAATATCCTCCTCTGATAAAAAACATGAGTTTTTACTTTTTAGTGCATCTTTTAAAGAAAAGCTTTTTAAAAAAAAAAACATTTTTATATATTCCCAAAATTTGATGCTTGTCCTGTGTGTTTCTAATGCGATTTCGCTGCCAGCAGAAGCAGTCTTTGCATATATGGCAAACTTAATTTAATTTCGTAAAAGCTGGAGCGTGAGAATTGCCGTAATTAATTTACAAATTAACCATTACGTACTGATTTACAAGAGCGACGCTATATCCTGTAAATGCGCCACTTACGGACCGTTAATTAATAAAAATGTCGGAAAAGTGGACTGATTACTGTCAAATTTTCTTGCGAAGGATGCTGGAGCGTATCCGGTAAATGCACTAATTATAGGCTTGGCGTGGCTTATGAGTGACTTTCGATTTTAATCAACGAGTGTTCGTTGAAGTCAGGAAGTTTTTATCACCGAATACCTACTTTCGTAATAACAAGGGGTTTGTGGAAGAGGGTGGTCATCGAAGGATGACTTAAGACAGTTGGGTTTCTTCAAACTGTTGCTACAGCTGCAAAAAGTTTACGCTTTGTGAGTTGGAATAAATAACGTGCTTTTTATAGAGCAATTGCAATTAGGACAGGAGGCTTGAGTTGAGTACAGGAAAGAAATTGACAAAAAATAAATTTGTTATTTCCAATAAAAAGAAACAAGTTATGTTTGGCAATCGTTCCATTTCTTCTTTGTAAAGTATTTATTAAGAAACAGTTAACTATATTTCTGCTATTGAGGTGTGATTTACTATCTTAATCGATCATCTGTCATGTTCTAGTTTCGGCTCTTTGGACTATGAACAGATGCTACCGTTGGTAAAAAACTACCCACGAACTATTTAAGCATAAATTTATGGGTGTAATAAAAATAAAAATTAACATTAATAATGTTGTTATAATTAATTAAAATCTTAAAACATCCGTTAATTTCATGTCCAATTAGGCATTTTTTCGGCAAAATTAATAATCATTTTTTATGAAGTTTCGGATAATATAAGATAAAAAATTATTGATGAACCGCAATCAATATAATGGTAACGGAGCTTTCAATGAATCGGCAGGTGATAAAGGCCTAATTTCTAGAGTCAAAATTAAAAAATCCCCATTTTTTTCAGAGTTTCAAAATTAATAAATAAAAGATACACTAGTTTTAAGACAATCTGATCCGTAATTTTTTTATAAATATTCAAATAAAAATGTTTGAAACCGCTTTTATTTAATTTCACGTCGTGAAACTACCAACCTTTAAAAACGATCTGACTAAGTTTCAAAAAAAGTTTCATCAGGTGACATATTTAAGATTTCACAACCACGAGTTGTAAGTAATTTTTTATAAAAAAAAATGACTTCTACTTTTTTTCCTAATTTTTTATGTTTTCCTTATGTCTTTCTTTAAAAATTTTGCCTTCGTACTGCAGCTATATTGGTCATCTAAAGAACAAAGTTCAAAAAAAAAGTTTAACAACTGTTTCTTTGCTTTTTCCCTCGAATGGACACAACACAGCAGTTATTAGCTGTAAATTTGTCCAACCACGTGACATTATTAGTTTAAATTCTTAAAAGAAAAAATAACATTTCTTGTAAAAACCAAGAAAAACAAGAAAAAAACCTGTAGTCTTTACTTTTTAGACAAATTATTGTAACCGAATATGGACATGAAAGAAAGTTTTGATTTATATTTACGTACGTAAACAAAATAAGTTGTAAAACGTCGCTGATGCTTTGCTTTTACGGTTTTATTAATAAACTGAATAGGTCTAGAAATGGTAGTAAAAGAAAACAAAAAATTACCTATAACGAATTCTCAGAGAAAATTTCCCGTAAAAAAGATTTAAAAAAATTGAGTCAGTACCCATTACCTAGTAACTTATTGTATTTCTATCAAAAACAAAACATTTTTATTAAACAAAAATGTCTGTTGTGTCCAAAAACATTGAATTAAACCGAAAATTCGGAAATAAAATTAACTAGACGCCCTCTGGTGATGACTTTTGAATTATGTCGAAAACAGTAACGAAATTTTCATTAATTCCACATTTAACTGACATCTAATAAATTGTTCAACAATTTTGCGTGTATAGTGTTAATTGCTTACATTAGAGAGAATCACTTTAAAAGTGCGTGGTGGTAAATACTAGCTTTGACTTTGGTTCTGCGGTTTTTCGTGGTATAAAGTGTTTATTGTTGGAATTTGAAAGTGGATAAAAAGTGAAAAAGATTTAAATTTTCATTACAAATTGTGATCAAACAGTTGTCTAATTAAAGACTATAGTAATGGATCACAGCGAACACAAAGTTGGGCTCAAGAAACCAACAAATTAGTGAAGTTTGTGAATTTTAGGTTAGAATTTTTCCACTGATAAAATCATGAAATACTTCGATAAATCAACAAAACTACAATTAAGATTAACAACTGCTAATACACTTAAACGTAAATTATGCTAAAAGGTAGGCTTTTCAATGTCTTTGTAATAATTTTCCAATAAAGAAAGTGAACCAAACAGTCATTCGTTATTCGTGTTTTCCTCGTCATCTCTCATTTGTCAACATAAGTTTCTTGCATCAAAGATGCAATAATCATTCCGCATAGGCAATGTAATAATTGTGAAGCCCCAAAATTCGTAAAACGCTCAAAATATCCGAATAAACATTTTCCCGCCATTTATGGTTACTGTTTTCGACCTAGCTCAGTGGCGCCCCCAACGGTAATTTTACTTCCGAATTGAACGTAAAACGATGTTAGGAATTCCACCCACTTGTATGGCAGAGGTAAAGTGTCGAAATTTTCTTGATTATAGCTCTCACTTGGCCAGAAAGAAAAGCGAAGAAACGTCAAGAGCGGTGTAAATTTATGCTGTTGGGCCCTCCCTCGTTCAAATCAATCCAGCGATCTGGCTATACATCATGAGTTCTGTTTGCATGGATCTCGTCCGAGTAATAATTATGAAAAAAATAAAATATGATTGCAACAAATCTAAGCCGGCAACCGGCGCCCACAAATGATACATTGCGCTCTCGCATATAAAATATGCGCAGAATTTACAGCATATTAAGATAAGAATCGTACCGATCTATGATAAATCACGTGTAGCGCAGATAATGTTTGTTTAGAGTGGCTTGGGTAAGTATCCCCTTAAAGGCCACAGATCATCCGAAATTAGGTATTAGCCGACAGTAACGAGTCGTAAATCGCCGACTAACGACAATGCAGATAAAATCAAAAGATGCGGCGCAAGAGACTGTATCTACACCTTATATTATCCATATTGTGTAGTCGGCTTAGCCCAGAATCATGAGCCGTATGTAAATCAGTTCTGGCACCTCAGCAGCCGCTATCTTATCTGCAACAATTATTTGTAGTTTACTGCCGGCAGAGGGCATTAGTTACTGCCATTCTGTGCAAATGGCGCTCAGTGGCGGTCTCATCCGGATCGAGGAGATTATTTTAACTAGATATATTTTACTCGGCGTTTTCCTCTTTACCACCCGATGAGATCAGATTTAGAACTATTGGTTTTATGTGTGTTTTATGAACGGCAGATAAATGGCTATGGGATATTTACAAGAAATTGTGAACATTTCTTTACAACGGCCGCTTTAATCTTCGCTAGCTGTGCACATGTCGAGGGTTCAGGCGGGCGCTAAAGAAGCAATAAAATACACTACCTTTCATCCAACTAAGCGAAATTATTATTCAAGGAGACCTAGAGTAGCCGACTCTAATACGCCATCATAAATACTGGATGTTGCAAGCAAAAATTCGCAGATTTATCACGATCTCTGCACTCACTTTCCCAATACCTATAAAACACATCAAAGCATCTTCCTCATTCTGATGACCACTCTGTGCGCTCCACGGAAAAATCACCACACGCTGCTCGAGCGAAACACCGCCAGCCTAACATATTGCGTTGGAACACTTCTTTATTTGACAACAGTACAAGAAAAAAACAAGAATTCTATCCGAAAAATCGTAATAATGCTTCGGTCAAAACTAACACCGCAAAACATCAAAGAAACGCACCAAGCGCCCAGCCATTCAATTAATTTACCCGGAGACTTCAACGCTAGATCAAGCGGGCGACGAAAATAATCACCCGTACACAGCATTAGAACAAAGTCCATCAAGGTAATTACGAGACGATCAATCATCCTCTAAACAAATATTTATCATTTGTTCAAACGGCGTCCATAAATCACGAAATTAATAAACAGGCGCTTTCGATAAGGATTTACGCACTCTCAGAGAGAAGATGACGTTTATTTTCATACAATTCCCGCGCAACTACATATTAGGCATAAACAATCCTTGTTAAATGGACGTTTTTCCCAACTTGGCTCAAGTCGGGCCTGGGAACCATAACTAAACGATTGTCGCCTTCTGTGATCATGGCTCTGCTTCTGCCAATGTATTTTATTGCCACTTATCGGATCTTAGTTGTTATCGCGTTACGAACACAGAAACATGTGGTCAAAGTTGAGAGAAAAATGGAACACTAGGGGACAAGGAATGTCCACTGGGAATGAAAAAAAAAAACGTAGCCGATCCAAACATAGAAAAAACTCTGTTACATTAAGTTAATAATCTGAAATCTTATAATAAACTTGTAATTATTGACTAACCAACTTATACAAGATGAGTCTGCTAAAAGCATAATTTTATTTAACTCAAAAATTAATAACCACAGTTTTTTTCTCTATGCATGTGAATTTTTTCTACAATTCGTTATACAGGATGTATCAAAAATACGTGTCTTAATTTTAACAGGTACAGCACTCAACAAATAAAACATCTTTTCTTTTTGTAATTTTTCAATAAAAAATTCGCAATTTACTTAAAAAAAGATAACATACTGAAAGATGGGTACAAAAATAAGAGTCGTGATAGAAACGGACAATTTAAACAATTTAAAACAACAACGAAAATTGTTGCTATGAATACAACTAATTATTAAACACTGACCGGCTCGTTTACACAAAACAAAGGAAGAAAATAGTAAAAATTGTAAATAAAAATTTTGCAAAACGTTATATAGAAAAGTTGTTTTATTTGATAAGTTTTATTAAGTGGTAAAATTAACACACGTATTTTTGATACACCCTGCATTAAGTCCTTACATTCGTTAAAGTTAATTAATTTACTAATTATCATAAAGTCGTCGAAAAAGATTATTCTAGTGACTTTCTTAAATTCATTAATTTTGATTACAAGAAACTGTAAAAAATCTGAAAAAAAATCAATGAACAGAAAAAAATGTTAAGTATTTGGCAGCAAACGCTACTTTCTGTATTGTTATTAGTTAAAATTGATCGATGAACGTTTTGTGCAATTTACGTGGCCGCTGGAACCCTTAAAGATTTAGTTAGTTCATTTAAACGTTTTTCACGTCTCCCTTTTTTATCAAAATTAATTTAAAATATTAAAAAATGCTCAAAATCTCTTAAAAATTGCCAGATAATTTGAAAAGCTGGAAAACTATAGGTACCTATACCGGGTTCGTCAAGTTTTACACTCAAGCACTTTACACCTCTTAGAAGAGAGAAAAAAAATATGAAATAAATATATTCCACTGCACTGATATCCAACCTCGCTAGGAAAAAAAATTTTTTCTATTGATTCATTTGTCCAATAAAAAAGAAAAAACCATTTGACCAAAAAAATCACAATAGCTGTTTTTTACATCAATGGATCGGAAATACGAAATAAAATTATTCTGCAAAAATTTGACTTGAAAAAAATCGTTAGAATTAGATTAAAAGCCATTTTGATATTATTCATCGAAAATTTCAGTCTAATTTATGAGGGACAAGATTGAGTAGTAATAAATTTCGTATTTCGAGTTTTTTCTACCATCAAAATATTGTCATCTTTTCAGTAGTGAAAAATACGATACCTAATTGGCTATTTTTTCACCTTAACATCTAAAAAACTGAGATTGAGAATTGAGAATTTTTTTGGAGTCAACTCAACTATTTTTTTGATTTTTTCCATTGTAAAAAATAAGTCAATGTTTTTTTTCTAAACCTAGCTAAAAGTTTTATGCATTTTTTCTGGTTTAATGTTTCCAAATTTTTCAAAATTCTAAAAAAGTGAGACAAATCAAGTGAAACAATTTGAAATTTTGCCTTATTTCATCGTTGTTTTCGCGAATTCTTTCTTTCATTATTCATTGTTGGAAACTTAAGTTAAATTCAATTCACTGTGTCTTCGAAAGAAAGAAATTTGTTCACTAAGCTAAAAAATCTTGTTACATCACAACTCTTGAATTTTATTTTTTATAAGTACAAAGTAGCAAAGTTAACAACAATACAACAAATCTTGTTATATAGGTTGCAAACTATCAACGAAAATACTCACATTTCTTATCAACCGAAAATGTAAATCTGGATCGCTTCGTATAAAAATATTCAATTATGGGGTTACTCAAAAAAGTGAGTTTTAATTGTATGCTTAAAATTGCAATAAATGATTGGTTATTCTCTCCAGAATCGGTTGATGAAAACCGAAATGACAACCGTTAATTTATCAAGATGTAATAAACCTCCCCGTAAATTATAAAAACACCCCAAGTTCCTGACGAAGACACGACATGTAACGATCGCGTATTAACTATGTAATAACATATGGCGTGCGAGGGTAGTTTCTTGGCGGGAATCTCGTCTAATAGAAATTGGAAAAGACGGTGTTAACCCCGTGATCAGCTGTGCAGACGTTAGAATCAACCGTCCTTCCGTATGACGCGGATATCATTAAAATTCAAATTAAGCTCGGTTTTTATCACAAAAATTACACAGATATGGTAATGCAAAGATTCAGAATGAAATATAGATACTATGGGACACATGGCCACGGTTTTCGTTTGATTAAAAGAATTTTTTGCCGTTGTGTCTTCCTAGTTATTAAGCGGCCGTCCTTTAATATGAATAGTTTACTGTCGTGTATAATTACAATAACCATTAGCGAATAGTTGTACCGACAACATCATAAAAACACCCACTTGAAAGGGCCAGGTCTTTACCCTTCCCTGTTATTAGGAATAAGTCAAGAATCATGTCTCGCTAATATCAAGTAACGACCACTTGGAGGGAATTCCTTGGGCACGTGTCATTTAAAATACACCTGTCACGTGACACCTGATCGAACCGTTGCCCTGGGAAAGACCATATGGGCAGACCAGTACTAATCAGAGGATTGGCAAAATTCATAGAAAAACGGCGCTTATCAAGATGGGAGATTATCGCCGATTGTAAACAAACGTTCGTTTTTCTCCGCGGTTTTAATAACAGCGAGTGGTGTGAAATGAATTATTGAACAGCTGTATGTAAACGACCGTCCTTAACATTCGTCTGTGCTTCGCCTTTTGAGCAGAATACTTAATGGTAACCTATGTCATGATTAAAGCTCGTTCATTAGCCCACTAATTCCGGTTATTATTAATTTTACGGTCATTTGTATTAACATATCGGTCAGTTGGTTTATGCGTTAATTAAACCGAATGGTACATATTACACCCGATAATACATAATACCGATGACCGGCGTAATTAAACGGTTTCCGTTTCTTCTAATTGCGGGTGAAACACCCTGTACCAACAACTCAAACTGTTACGTTGTGAAAGAACCAATTTGCATGGTTTTATTGTTTAGAAAACAATAAAACACTTTTATTATTTTTAATTTCGGTAAACAACGTTGAGGAAATAAACAATTATTTACTAGAAATCAACGGCAAATTTCACAATAATTCAAGAACTGTCTGTGGTTTCGGTGAAAAAATTGGGCTAATTTTTTAACACGCCAATGCAATAATTAACCAAAAAGGTGACAGTAATTATAAAATACACCAATTATAAAATACCGCAAAAGCGATTACTGACTTACCTTCAAATACGCCAAGCTAAAAAAATAATTTCTCAACAGTCACCAAACTTTCAACAAAAAATCAAGCAAAACGCCTTGCCACTTCCTCTAAATAAATGTATTTATTATGTAAGAAATTAAGTACATCTCAATTGCAAATATAAATAAATAAGTCACACTGCCGACTCGGTAACTTGTCTCAAATCCTTGGTAGTAACCGCCAGAACCTCCTCACACACCTTCTTGTAGCACCAGGAGTCGCCCTTGAGCCGCTTCCTCTTGATCCCGATAAACCCAAACTGCCTCTCCTTCCCCAGGTCCACCTTCTTGTTCTTCTTGCTCGACGAAGGAGTCGTCACAGACGCACTCCCGCTCGTCGGGGTCCCGAAACTCATCGGCCCGTTTTTCAAAATCGATCTGGGCGGGGTGTCGCAACTTTGCGCCCGCGACGTCAGCACCCCCAGAGGGGGCAAGTAGCAAATCTCCAGCTCGAAGGAGCAGCCGTTGCAGGGATGCAACACGTTGGCCTCCACTTTGCCCCTCAGAGTGAATCTGAAATCTCTTGGTCGTGAAATTCGCCAAGAATGTTAACACCTAATTTAAAAGCTAATTATGCGACGCCGTTGTGGAATCGCAAACGATTAGCAAATGCCATCACGGTCTCGGTATCTCCGTGTATCTATTCCGTGTAAGAGACGCACCGATACGGCCGGATCACGTCGGTTCGTCCGTCATCTAGCGACTCCAGAGGACGCATGGACTGAATAGCAAAACGGGCCGGAGGCCGGACTAATGGTTCTTCGCATCGGCGGCATATCAATTAACACCTCACTGAGATAAAGGCCACGCTAATTTATTACAAAACGCAATTTTCAACACGAGTGCGAAAAACACACACACACGAACCACGGACAATAATTTAGATTCTGCTCTTCCATTTTTAATCTTCCTTCTGAGCACTCAAACACAAAATTTCGAACACGCTTTTCTCGATAAAATGGGAACAGCAAATGTTGCAATTCCGTCGAATAAATGCGATGTTGTTGAAGTTCTGAATGGACAGCTCAGACCAAAGTGGACGTAATTTATGCATGGGAACGCATCTGTAGTCCTTGTTTAACAACTAAACGAGTCTTAACCTAGGGTAAACTGCATAGATTATGCTCCAGCGATTTGTTCCTTGTCTATTTTTAAGCCCGCTCTTGCAGCTTTTGTTTTTTGCGAGCAGGAAACGGTGAAATAGTGAAATTCGCTTGCGGAGAAATTAGATACTGGTAGAAATCAATTAAAATATTATTGGAGCTGTAGGCTGAAATCCGCAGAACTGAAATTAATTTGAATGAGCTACAAGGTCTGCGATCTGATTGTAGACTCGAATGAATGAATTATGTCATTAGAAAGAGGAATTTGTCGGCCTGGAGCTCTATGCAAAGTGAACCGTCCCAGGTAATTAAATGTCACAACATCTGAGGTCCTAGTCGGATGACTCGAGATTTCTCGAAAAAAGCCCGCATTCATTCGATCGCATTGAATCACGTAAATCGGCGGTCGATATGATTTCCGGTCTCCCAGTTCTTTGAATAATCCGTGATTTGTTCGATTTGATGCGTAGAAGAGAGACGGAGCCCATTTTTAGGGCTCGTCGTCAATGAAATACCGAATGAGTGCTACCGTTTGGTCAGTCGGCGGTTTCTCTTCTTTTTATCACGATTCTACCGTACGTAATATCGCCACAATTGCATATTATCTCAAATGTATCTTTTATTTGTGATAACGATAAATTTACTCAGTTTATGTGGAATTATTCCGGAAACGATCCCACTCGTAATCATTATGATCGTTATTAAAATTTTATGACGTTAATTAATTCCTGACGGCTCGCTAGTTAACGGCGAGACAAGGGAAGCGGCCACACACCCACCAAGGCCCGCCCCGAAATCGCATTCTAAACGCAACATTTTTCATCATAGACAAACTACCAAAAATTAATCTTAAAAATTAAAAATGGTACAAAAGTGTGACACTACACGGTCATTTCTAGAAAATATTTCTTACTCTTTTTTAGTAAAACTAACAGAACTGTGATTGTGTTTTAAATGAAATATTTTTTTGGGTTTGATTTCTGCAAAATAATACTTTATGAAAACTTTTTCGACAAAGACAATGATTTAAAAACTACGTACCTTTATTATTATTTCTTATTGTAAAGCTACGAGTCACTTCGTCAAGTTTTACACTCAGCCACTTTACACCTCTTAGAAGAGAGAAAAAAAATATGAAATAAATTCCACTGCACTGATATCCAACCTCGCTAGAAAAAAAAATTTTTTTTCCTATTGATTCATTTGTCCATTAAAAATAAAAAAAAACATTTGACCAAAAAATCACATTAGCTGTTTTTTACATAAATGGATCGGAAATACGAAATAAAATTATTCTGCAAAAATTTGACTTGAAAAAAATCGTCAGAATTGGATTAAAAGCCTTTTTGATATTATTCATCGGAAATTTCATTATAATTTATGAGGGACAAGATTGAGTAGTAATAAATCTCCGCTACAAAAGGACCCACTACCTACCCCAATAACAGTAATGACTGCAGAAATTTTACAACTAGCGGCACGGTCCCATCGGGATAAATTACAAAGAGGTGAAAAGTGCCTGAGTGTAAAACTTGACGAACCCGGTATGTATTTTTTTACGCAGTTTGGCCCAAAAAACCGATTGTATTATGATGTGGAAAAATGCCACTTAGGAGTGGATACAAATCGCTTTAATCAGTCACGATCGCCGAAAAATGCGCAAGTCGTTATAAATAAATTATCGCTGGATTATTCCGCAAAACGTGCAAACGGCCTTAGGTCCTCCCGTGCTGATTACCAGTTTGCACCTCGTAGGTGTAGGGTAATATTCGTGCGAAAAACGCCCTTGTCGATTTTGATTAAGTACGAAATATGTTATTTACCAAATAACTAATTAAGTGTTAGTAAAACTGATTAGCGTATGAATTATGAGACGTTTGAGGCACTCGTTTAGCCGCTGGTATGCTAATAGCTTGTTGAAATATCGGTTATTGAGGGTCGTAAATTACTGAACATCAAGAAAAAGATGTTACCACTTTCTGGCCGAACGGCCCGAGGCCAAATTAATGCATATTATGTGCATATGTATCATTTTAAGCGGTCAACTCGCTCCGTGCCGTTTTTAGATGTGTGTGAAAATTGCAACGTCCATTAACTGGAGCTGTTTTTCATAAGCTCGTTAGGACGTCTTAATCGAATTTACATGCGCGCTGACTTACCCTTTGCGGACGCATTCGAAGCCTTTCTTCTGGAAAGCTTTCGAAAGCTCGGTAATTACGTATTCGGGATCGTTGCATTGAGTGGTCGAGACGTTACACAAATCCTAGAAAAAAATTAAGTATCTACTTAAGTTTCTAAATTATGGGCTGGGAGTATTGGCTGCGAGTAATAAGCTACAGCCGTTCAGATATTCATTGAATTTTAGTTATTCTTGTAATTCTTTCGGAACGCCATTACCGTATGACTTATGGCCAGAGCGGTGCTCACATGAAAGACTAAAATGAAGTTGTCTAACCCGAGGCTTTAATGAGACAATACATCACCAACACTCGGCAAAAATTCCCACCTTTGTAAAAGTCACTTTTAGCACTCATCTTAAAATCACAATAAAGAATACAAGAAGACGAAAAATTATACATTTATTCAAATTGACTTTTCCGAAAGACATTTTTTTGCGTATTCTGACCAGCCAAAAAGTAAATTCGACCAAGAAATAACTGTTTTCAATTGCGAATACTCTACCTTGGTGCTCAAAATCACCGGTTGGTTTGGATCTTCGACCGAAGTTTTCCGCGGTGTGAGCACATGTCGCACTTTATGCAATGAGCGTTCGATGCTTCCCAAAACTCTTCTTGCCGATCCCGGAGTTTCAGCGTTTGAAGCACTCCTCTTTCTGTAAAAATATTGAATTAAGGGCATGGTTTAGCAGCCCCACAAAAAAGCGAAAAGTAACGACCAAAAGGATGTTTAAAACGCCATTTTTTTTTACTTAAACTATCCTGAAATGATATTAAATGGCTTTTTTTTAAGTAAACATAGAATTTCAGAGATAAAAAATACTGTGTAGATGCCAGGAATTTAGTCTATTTTAATTAAGAGCCCTAACAACTAAATACTATTTTGTAAATAAATGCATATCAAGCTATTAAATGTTTATTAAAAAAAGTAAATTTTAAAGAAAATTTTTTATAACTTAAAACCTATTTAAAAATTACTTTAAAACACTTATTTAACATAATTTTAAAACAAAAAATAACAGAAAAAATACCTCAGAACCAATTGTTTGAAGGAAAAATACTTGTTAGTAATTTGTGACATCTCTTTTGGCTTTAATGACGGTTCCAATGTACGTTGGCATATTTTTAAAGAATCTGTAACAGATTTCTTATTGCTCCAAATATGTTCTAATTTAATTTTTAAAACTTCCAATGGCCATTAAGAAAGATCTATAAGATAACTTTTCATTTTGTGCCAAAAAGACACAATGATATTTAAATCAGCGCTATTTGCTAGCCAAAACATAACAAGAATTACCAAATTATTATTTCATAAATTATGCTGTGTGACAAAAAGCATTATGTTTTTGAAAAATAAAAATATACATTCAAGACATAATTTTTCAGAGGGTGGTATAAAGTTTTTGCAAAATATATTTAATGCTGTTTACCGTAGGATCTATGAACTCAAATTGTACCACACCATTTGTTATTTGGCAAATTTTAACGGATTTTTGAAAGTCTTTATAAAAGGTCTCTAGTTTATTTCGTATTACCGTTTTAGTGAATCTTACTTAGAATCTCAAAAGTATACATCAAATTAAGACTCTTTAGTAAATAAGACTTTACTAGTCATTGTATGCCCACTACCACTTGTACCAGAGAACAGAGTTCTATGCTTTATTTTGAGCAGCAGTGAATGTGTTTCTTTGCCTACTTAAAAAAATATTTAGAAAAGTTAAAAATTTTATTATTCATTTGTGTCTTCCTTATAAAAAACAAGATCTTTTTTTTATCGATCAGCGACAACATTCGGAAGAATATTAGAATATGTTTCTGCAATCCATAAAGCAGTGATTTCTCCTAAAGTGCTTTTGCGGCAACTTTTACAAATTTTTACTAAGTATCGTAGCTTTTGTGTTACAACTCGCACCTCGCATCCATCTACTTGAATAATCGTTGCCACAAAAAAATACTTCATATTCAATTTTTTGACAACTTGTGCCATAGAGGACTCTAGAGTACTCCAGAAAAATTATTTTGCCTTTGCTGGAATTGCTATTTTTTAATAAATTAAAACGTAATATGAATACAAATGTGGGTAAATTTCATCATTTATATATTTTTTTCTGATAACATTGAAAATGAGACAATAAATTACAAAAAATACTTGAGCAGTATTTAAAAAATTAGATACGTTTGAATCCATACAAATTATTAGATTTTGTTCAAACATTTATGGCGTGTGTGGGCAAGGACCTGTTGTGTTTCCGAAAAATGAGTGGATGAAATAAATTCGCAATGTCTCCCCGATTCGTCCTTGGCCAGTTTTCGCAAAGTGCACAAATCGCGGCGTCCAAACGGACCGGAAACCGATGTTTATGATAATCAAAGCTGGTAAACATGTCCGGCCATCGAGGCAGCAACCGCGTGCAGGTTCACCAAGCACGTTCAACCCCTTGTTTACAACCCCTACAGTCCATATACTCGACACTTTACTGCTTCAATTACCACGACCGGAACGCTTAATCAGGGAGACAAACGCACCGGTGTATGCCAATTAGACGGCAAAAATTCGGCTCGTTAGCGAGCAATTTTTCGACTCACTCACCTTTCTGGAGTTTTCGGCGTAGATCTCTCCGTTGTGGATTTTTTGCTGGGCACTGAAAATTCAAATAAAATCATCGAATTGAATATCTTAATGGAAGAGGATAAATCCCATTCGCCTTTATAGTGCCGCTATAACAGCAACATCATAAAGGGTCGCGTTGTAACAAAGTTAAAACGGTGATATTTTAACGTGGGTCGGGTGAGCGATGCCACCCCAGAGACCACTTCACCAACTGCTTCGACGATATTTTCCGGCACTTTCTTATTAGTGCTTAGAACACTTGTGCAAACTTGAACTAATTTAAGACTTTTAAGCCATAAAGAAGGAGGTAACAGCCCTTGAAGAACTGGACACTGATATACACATCTGCACTCTTAAGGCTATACTAAGATGCAGTCATTTAAAGTTTTAACTACTTTGCTGTCGCCTGTTTCGTGATGTATCTCCTGTTTACTCGGAATTTATGCAATTAAATTACCTCCGGGAAAGATTTGGCCAAGACGCCAACAGAACTCAAAGAGTTAATTTATTGCTTCTTTAGCTAAATTGCAACAAAGATTTTCACGATTTCTTTGACAATAAAACAATGTACTCGTAAATCAGTTTACAGTTAATTAACTACAAAATAATTAATATTCTGACTTCTTGACCTTATCTATTATTTTATTGCCCAATATTTAATTATTGAGAAAATTATAAACATTAACCAAAATATATGTATGACTCTTCTTGGTTTTAATAAAAGAAGCAATGAGAACTTGAATCTCCAACTAAATTATATTTTTACTGATTATACTTATCATAAGTAGTTTTTAGAATTGCATTAGAGATGATTACAAATTGCTTGAAGAATTCAAAAAGTAAATAAAACCTTATTAATCTTTTTGACATAGTATTCGAGAGTAAGGTTTAAAGTAGTTTAAATAAAAAAATAATGTTATGCAAGTAAACAACAGGGTCCAAGAAGTAGAAATTATAATTTTTATTTGTTTATTTTTTGTTAATCGTAACATTTCATAAGATTTAGAAATTACATCCTATCACTCGTTAGGAGAAAGAGATAATTTTTAAGCTGTTTTTTTATTACGAATATGAAGAGCATTTCACATAAGTCAATTACAAATTTTGGAAAAATTGGAGTCTTCTCTAATTTGTTCACCCCTTCAAAAATTAGGTACAACGTTGTTAGTTAATTTTTGAGTAACTGATTAAGATAGATAGATTAGAATCATATTCATTCCGTCTCTTGATAGAACACATAATAACTGTTTCTGAAAAAAAACCAAACATGACTATTATTGAAACAGTGATTAGTTTGACTAGTATTATCAGCGGCTTCTAAAAATTAAATAATAAATTATTTCTAGTGACTTCAGGCTCTTATATATTTGGATGCGTACATTAGACGCAGGTCTCATAAAGTTGTGCAAAACACTTAACTTTTTGAACAAAAATTTGAAATTGTATGCAACCAACATTACACAAGTGTACGTCTCTTTATTGACGAATTTAGAAAGTCCTGTAAAGTCTTACTCTTCACTTTATTATTCTAGGTGTTCTGTAGACAATGTTAATTGCTTACTGATCATTATAAAATAGCATAAAAAAATGTTAAAGTAAAATAAAGAGGCCAATTCGAAAATTTCAACCACTTTCAACAACTTGCGTAACGCGTAAACCGGCCATTATTTAACCCGAACTCGCTCTAAACCTCCTTTATTTCTGACAGCTGCCTGAAATGTGACTTAACCTCAACTTTTCACCCTTCATTTTCCACACATTTCACCGTTTTAAACCGCAATTTCACTCAAGTAAGTACTTCAGACGACAACTAACCCCTTCGTGAACACACCTACTCCTAGCACCACCTTCACAAATTACAATTTTCAGCATGGGTGCCCCACTCGAAGTCCTCCAAGAATGCATGAAAAACACATCGTGCATACGAAATGTATGCATTTTGGCACACGTGGACCACGGCAAGACCACAATCGCCGATTCGCTACTAGCCACGAATCGTTTAGTAAGCAAACGCATGGCTGGTCTGGTCAGGTATTTAGACGACCGACTGGACGAGCAAGAACGTGGAATTACCATGAAAAGTAGCGCAGTGTCTTTAATAAACTTAGTCGAAGATGAAGACACGAAAGAAGAAAAGCCGCTTTTGTTGAATTTAATTGATACACCCGGACACATCGATTTCTCCTCCGAGGTGGGCGCAGCCCTACGCGTATGCGACGGGGCCCTAGTCGTGGTCGACTTAGTCGAAGGCGTGTGCGTACAAACACGCGAAGCCATCAAACAGGCGTTCACAGAACGCTGCAAAATGATACTAATTCTAAACAAAATAGATAAATTAATCGTGGAGTTGCACAAGGAAGTGAACGACATTTTCCAGTCGATTTTGCACGCGATTGAGGACTGCAATGCGATCGTTGCGGAACTGTACCAATACGAATATTGCAATCCTGACGTCGATATTGAAGACACCGGACTTTTGTTTTCACCGGACGCCGGAAACGTGATTTTTGCAAGTGCCATCGATGGGTGGGGCTTCACCCTCAAACAAATAGCCTCGATGTTTGTGAATGCCATCAAAAGTGAAACCGTAGACTCACTGAATACGAAATTATGGAATTTCGATGCTTACGTCGACGGTAAAACAAACACAGTTAAACTAGGAGCGATCGAAAAGGGCAAAACTAATTTATTTGTGCAACTGTGCATCAAAACGATATTCCACATCTACTCAACCATAGTCATCCAAATGCAAAGGGATAAAGTTGGCACCATTGTCCAGAAACTGAACATTACGAACGTGACGCGAGAAATGAACCACACGGACCCCAAAACCCAAGTCAAGGCCATAATGCAAGCTTGGAGCCCCCTTGCCGATGTCATTTTACACCAATGTATGAAAATTATCCCGCCACCCTCAAACATGCACGAAGACAAAATTAAATATCTCCTCGATTTTAACAAATTTTGCGAAAACGAGTTTCACAAAAATTGTCTCGAAAAACTAATCACGGTGTTCAAATCGTGTTCCTCTGACGACTCCACACCGTGTACTGCATATGTTTCGAAAATGTTTTGCGTCGACAATAAGAACTTGTCACAAAACAAACCTAAAGTTTTTATCCCCAAGCCGAGACCTAAAAATACTGAACCCAAGCAGGAAAATGGCGAAAAAACAAACCACACTGAAAAGGAAAAAAATTGCGAAGAAGAGAAACCTCGGGATGAATTTTCTATAATAGCACTGGCGCGAGTTTTCACCGGTTGTCTCAAAACGGGCCAAGAAATCTACGTCTTGTCACCTCAATACGTCCCCCAAGAAGGCAAAACAAGTGATACGTGTGCCCAATTAGTGAAAGTTAAAGAACTTTATATGCTTTTTGGTCGTGAGTTGGTCCTAGTTGATGAAATAACGGCTGGAAATGTGTGTGGTATCGGGGGGCTGGAGTCGGCTATAGTCCGCACAGCAACCCTATCAACAACTCTACAGTGTGTCGCATTTATTGAACACCCATCACAGCCCCCTATAGTCCGAAACGCCATCGAACCAACCAATCCGAAAGACCTTCCAATTTTAAGACAAGGTTTGCGCGTACTAATGCAAAGTGATTCTTGCGTCCAGGTCGTAATAGAAGAATCAGGAGAGTATGTTTTACTGACAGCAGGGGACGTACACCTTGCTAAATGTCTGGAAGATTTGACGACGAAATTTGCCAAAATTGAAATCAACGTTTCCAGTCCGATGGTCTCACTGCGGGAAACTGTGACCCACGGAAGCAACAAAAGCGACTTAAAGAAAGACCTGGAGAATTCGGTCACAGTAGAAGTGGCCCAGATTCGTTTAACCGTAGTTGTGGTCGCTTTACCGGACGTTATAGCCAACGAAATCGAAAAGAACTACAAACTGTTGCACTCAATCGAAGAACACCAACAAATCAGCGGATTCGAACTGTTCGCCAAACGTGCGTCAAAACCTGAAGACTTGAAACCCCCAACTTTAAAAATGTTCAAAAGCGACGTCACTAACGTCTCACTTAAACATGTGAGCGAGCAATTAAGCTCGGTTTTCGCTTCGTGTAAAGGCATTTGGGCCAAAATCGAAAATAAGGTCTGGAGCGTGGGCCGCATGCCTGACAGTATAAATTTACTAATCAACGGGACCAGTAATTACGCGCGAAATATTTACGAAACTTTGGACGAGAAAGACCCGCGGTCGTGTTTCGACCAATTTGTGGTGAACGCCTTCAATTCGTGCTGCAAAGCTGGCCCGCTGTGTGAAGAACCACTGAAAAACTGTGTTTTCCTGGTGAAAAACTTTGAAGTCAGTCATGACGAGAGCTTGGACGGGACGACCAAAACCAGTGTTAATATCGAATCGGCTCTGAGTTCAGCGTTTCGCGAAGCGTTCGAAAAACAACAGCAGAGACTCATGGAACCGATGTTTACGACCAGTATTCAAGTCAACACAAATATTTTAGGAAAAGTCTACTCGGTTGTGAGTAAACGGCACGGGAAAGTTCTGGACGCTGTCGGAATGGACGAGCAAGAGAAAAGTTTTCTGGTTAAGGCCCAGATTCCGGTTGTTGAAAGTACGGGTTTTGCTAACGAAATGCGCAAAACGACTTCTGGGCAAGCGATTCCTACTTTGAAGTTTAGTCATTTTGAGATTATCGACGGTGATCCGTTTTACGAGCCGGTGGAGGACGACGAAGAAGAGGAAGATGTGAATGTGGAGTCGGCTATCAGGGCCACCAAACTTAGAAAAGCGATAAGGAAACGGAAAGGGTTGCACGTGGAGGAACAGGTGGTCGTGCATGGAGAGAAACAAAGGACGCTCAATAAGAAAAAATAAAAGTGAAACTAACACGTGAATAAATATTTTTGTAAGATGTTAGGCTTTGTTTTGGGGGCTGGGGATGACTATACTTTCACAAAATATATAAAACAAAAACAAAAAATAAAGTGATACAGTGCAACCTCGATAATCCAACCAAATACAACATGAGACTTATTTTGATTTGTAAAAAAATATTTACTATAATGATCATATAAAAATTCTCGACAAAATTATATAAAATACCTCAAAATTTAGCCTTGACTTTCAAAATTTCGTCAGATTAAGGGTTATTTTTTGCTTCCTGTTGGAAAAGTGGATAACTTTAAAATTTTTGTTTAGCAACTTCTGATTCGCTTGATGGATACAAAATTCAATATGTTGTCTATGTTGTTTTAAACAGAAGATTTACCTGCTATTTATCGTGTTTTTTTCAAAAACCCACCTTTTGGGAAATATTTAAGATTTTGCGTTTAATTTTTTTTTAATAATTACATGTGATTTTTTTAATAAACGTTTAAGTTTTAAGAGCAATGAAGTAAATGACTGCACAGGACACACAAAAATTACAGGCAGATAGGCATTAAATCATCTATAGCACTCAGTAAAAAACAGTAATTTATATATTTTATTTTTCCCATGTTTGACGTGAAAATTTTAGTCAAGTTTTCTCAATTTATCAAAAGTTTAGTGGTCAAAGTTCCTTTCCTTTTTCGAAGTAATTAACTAGTTTAATTTAAAATTAATTAAACAATTTGGTTCCGAGATGATCTAAACGCTACTTGATATCTCGTGCAAAAATGTTATTTGAAAATAAGTAATTCCTTCTTTTACAATGAAAATTGCCTTTTGTAGCAACTTCTAAATTCAAAATTTTCTATTTGTATTATGCAACCACAACATTACGTTGTTTTTACAAGATTATTTAACAATCTACATAATATTTCTCGGGAAATATTGTTTGGAATAGTTTGTTTTACAAAAGTCAAAGAATCTGTTCAGATTATAGTAGGTTTGGATTTTCGAGATCGAACTGTGTCTTTGAAGAAATCGAGGGAGGGATAATAAGTGGACACACATGATAAAAAAATGCACTATAAAATAAAACAACCACTCCACTACAAAATAAAAACACCTTAAATAAGACGAGCTTAATAACAATTCAAATAATGTGATACAAAAGAAAAGAGAACTAAGAGTTAGAAGAACTACTTTACCGCGTAAGAGTGGTAAATTGTCGAACAAACACCTTGAAAAACAGAATTGAAAAAATACAGACAAATGAACAAAACGAATAAACAAAACAACTAAACATAAATTAAAAGATGTGACCAAAAATTTGCAACTTGCCTCTAATACTAAAAAAATATACGAAACACAGGAAAGTAACATAAGATAAAAAGAACGTAAACAACAAAAGAAAATTTTGCTGTTGCGCCGCTGAAAACATAGTGGAAATGGATTTGGAAACTTCTATTGCACAAGAGTGATAAAATAAAAAAATCGTACCTGGCGAACTTTCCTCTCCCAAAGTGGGGCTCCTCACCCTCTTCTGAGGTTTGCGTACGCTTGGGGGCTTCTCAGGTTCAACAAACACATTGGGACTATCCAGATTATCATTTCTCGCCGGTTTGCAATTTTCGATATTCTCGATACAGTCGTAGTACGGCGTCTGTCCCTCTTTTGCACCTAATTGCTGTCCTTGAGTTATCACCAAGGGTTTCAACTGGGGCCTTTCTTTACGCGGAGTCTCCTCCAACCGCATTTTCAAGTGTAGTTGCCCCGGCAATGACACCAGTCTCAAAACAGCCCCTCTTTTTTTCCTCGAAAGCAACAAAAAATACGTAGCGGTGTGATAATCATATTTCCATTTTTTCAAGTGGCGCCACATTCTTTCCGGGTTTACGTTGTAATACGATGCCATAACGTCGACACAATCCTTGTCGTACTTTCTCAAATCAATTGAGGTGTAATCGACTGGGTCCAGGATACCCAACGTGAGCCAAGGGTGTGAGAGGAGCTCTTGCACGGTGATGCGTTTCTTGGGGTCCACTTGGAGCATGGAGGCGATGAGGCGCTTGCTTTCCGCGGACAGGAAAGGAGGCTCCGCGTATTTGCCACTCTGAAAATAAACATTTTTTTGACAGTGACACACACAAAAGCTTCCGTGTCAAAAATGTCACCATGTAAGTTTGCAAAATGCAACCGCCAGAATCGAGTAGTTCAGAAAGTGTTTACAGCACGATCTTGCAAAATCTCGCCGCAATTGAACCAATTTTACTGAAGGGAAACGGCCAAGTGACGCTTTTTGGCCTCAACAACCACTTTAGCCCCGCAATTCCAAGCCGATTAAGAATGAAAGTAGCGCCAGAAGAATACGCTTACACGATTTTTCTCATCAATAAGGTGCTAAGACGGAATTTCATCAACAATTTCGTTTGGTTTTTCTGCGGGTGCCTCACGTTTTGTTGCACGCTGGGCTGCTCAATGTGTCCGGTGGTTTATTTTAATAAGAGGACAATCAAGTCGTTACATAGAACATTAAAATCGGAAAATAACCGCTTGTATAATAAGCTGGGAATGCACTGGTCGTTGCACAAACAACACCTTGCGCCCTTTAATATAGTAGAATACGTGATAGTGATCAACTTCTTACCGAAACCAGAAATATATGTACCCGATTAAGATAATAAATAAACTCAACTCACCAGAATTTTTTTATACAAGCTATCGATGTTTATGTCATCAAAGGGCAAAGCCCCGACTAGGAGAGCATAGAGCAGGACCCCCATGGCCCAGACGTCCACTTCGGGCCCCAGATATTTCTTCCCCAAGACTAGCTCGGGGGCCGCGTAGGTTGGAGAGCCGCAAGACGTGTACAGGGGGCTCCCCATGCCCCCCTCAGGCCGGGCACATAAGCCAAAATCAATCAGCTTCAAGTTCTGGTCTTTATCGAGAAGGACGTTCTCCTGCAATTATTTTGTTACTTATATGTATTGAAAAGTTGTGAAAACACCTACTGGTTTAAGGTCCCTGTGTGCATACCCCAGACTGTGCAAATAAGCCACCCCTGACACAATTTGCCGGAAAAAAGTGCGGCTTTCCGATTCACTCAAGCGGTTTTTTTCGACAATGTGGTCAAACAGTTCGCCACCTGAGCAGTACTCAATAACTATGAAAAAGTGCGTTTCCGACTCAATCACCTAAAAAGCACAATTAGCAAGGCCTTTACGTTCTTTATGGTTGTTACTTGGTAGAGTTTGCAAATGTGTTGGTGTGAGAACGACTTTAAAGCCTTCAGTTCCAGTTTGACCCTTGGCAAGTCATCGCCAAGTCCCGTCTTGTTCATTATTTTAACTGCGACCTTTTCTCCGGTTGCTACATGAGTTGCGAGCTTAACTTTAGCAAATCCTCCACAGCCTATCGTCTTCTCAATCTCATACAAGCCTTTCAGTTCAGCGTAACGCACCATTTTGACTACTTGACAAACACTTGTTCTCCGACTACTTTATCACACAAAAACGGACAGTTGCACGATTTTTTGCTCAAATTACACACATATTTTTGTTAGAAATTTGCAAACATTAACGAATTTTCCGCATTTGAATTCGAATTGTTTTGACATCTGTCACTGGGCGGAGGACGCCGGTAGTCTGCGGTGGAAGTTGTGCTGGTTCGAATCACCAGTGGATCGAAAAGAAGTTTTAAGCCGAAAAGTTGGCCAAATCTTGTGTTTGATTTTTGGCTTTGGAGATTCTCTAATGTAAGGCACAATATCGCCTGTTTTTCTATTAAAAAATTATTTTTTGGGGTGCAAGTGTGGGAGTTTGAAACACTGGTAGATCAAAAAACTAATTTATTCAATACAGCAACAGCAATAAATAATAAAATTGTTACAAAATTCGTTAAGTAGATAAAGATGATTATTGCCGCATTACCAATCATTGGTACTAGCCAAATCTGCGAACATTTTATCTTTGATTTTCGGCTTTGGGTCTTCTTTAATACTGGTCTCAATAGCGCCTGTTTTTCCAATTAAAAATTCAAACTCTGGAAAAATAATAATTCAAATAATGTTTCACAACTAAATATTAATTTTCGTACCGTCTTGGGTCATATTTGGGCCCCTAAGTTCGACTGGACCCACAATTTGCGATTTTAATTCCCCTTCAAAGTACACAAAGAGAGTTGGTAAGTTTTTGTCGGGATAATTTGGTATACAAGTCGTTGAAATTGATTTCAGGAACTTAACAGCTGGGTATTTAGCTGCAAGTTGCTTCATATATTCATTAATTAGGGCACACAGCGGTATTCTGTAAAATAATTGTGTATTATTATAAAAACCACAACTTTTAGTCTTACCCTTGTTTGTATAAATGTAAAACAACCCAAATGCCTGTGCCAGCTTTATTAACTTCCTGCACATAATCTTGGGCTGAAATTTCACCTACTGAGCCAAATTTGGCTTTTTCAGCCAATGCTCTCATTTCAGCTATCCTCTTATTCCTGTATTCAAGAAGAACAGCTTCATCTTCAGAATCTTCCAACTCGTCTAGCTCATCAAGGTCTAGCTTTGAAAAATCTTTACCAGCTAAAAATGGACAAAAGTGAACAAAGTTTATTTTTGAATTTTAATGTGCAATCACTTGAGGTTTTTTGTTCAATTGTCTCTTCCAACATAGACACAATTTGATCCTCTGTTATCTCTGTTTCCTTCTTAGGAGGAATAATTCCCTTGCTTCTGAGAACATCGTTCCATTCAGTGTCCTCATTGGGGTCCTAAAATTATTAAGACCAGGAAAATAACACAAAAAAACCTCACATTAATGTACAAACCTGCATTTTGTTAAACTGTATGAGTCAAAAATATTAAAATTTTGAATTATTTACTGTTGAAGCTCTACATGTGACTACTTTACAAAAAAGGAAATTTGTGTAGTAGGCATGACACATCCGATGTTTTGCCGTCACGTAACATATTGTCATCTCGCTTTACCCCGAATGTTGGACGAAGATCGCAACAGTGACTCTCCCAGTTTGTTTTCGGAGTGGGGATAGTAGACAGCGCCAAATTTAAAACTTGTTCTCATTTTTATTTTTATTTAACATTAATTAGTGAAACCCAGCAACTGAATACTTCTTCAACAGTTTCTCCAAAACGGCTGGTAAAAGCGCCAAGAACTTGAACCGCTCGCCCATTTGGTTGCTTTCAGTCATCATTTTGTACCCAAATTCTAAACCCTCTATTTGGTCCGGTTTTGCATTTGCTTTAAGTGCCTTGAACCGATGCTCTATCCCCATTTTGAGCAAAAAGTCTCGCTGAGTAGTTGGCCCAAAAGTGATCACCCCTCCAGCTTCAGTGGCGCTTTTTGAAAGTGCGTCAAAATCTACATCAGCTGTGAGGTCTGCAGTGCCTGGTTCTACCAAAGGGTCGTGCAATTTGTGCTTTTTGAAGGCTCTGAATGTGTCAGTGCCGCTGCCATTGTGGCCGTAATCAGCAATCAGGGCTAAACCACCGTCTATTTCTAATCTCTCTGCAATTTGTTTGGCTAAAACTAGACTTTCAGGCGATATTTCAAAATGTTCGCGAGTCTCATTTGGTCTAATATAAAGTTTTGAAGCTGGAGTTTCCTCTCTGGCTATAACATACCTGGAAAGATATTTATACTATTACTTGTAGCAGTTTGAGTCAGCATAAAATACCTAAACGAACATTCTTTAGAAAGGTCTATATCTATTAAAATTTCCCTATAACCGTCTTTAGTCTTTTGGAACTTATGTACAGGCAAAGCGTCAAAAAATTCATGAGCTACCAATAACGTGAAACAATTCGGAACATCATCTAGTTGCCTGTACCACTTTACGGGAATCCCCTGATGACTTATCCCTTGCCTATGTATCACAGACTTTTTATCAATAATATTGTCCGACTGGATACACAGTTTCCTTGCTTGCAAATCACTCAAAAGAGGACTGACTTCAACCAAGTGCAAAGTGGCACTCTGTAGTGCGCCGAAATGGTCAAACACTCGCAACAAATCCTGACTTAAAGTGCCACGGCCTGGCCCTAATTCAACAATTTGAATTGGTTTAGGGGACCCCACTTTAGACCACTCATTCAAAAACCAAATGGCAACCATTTCTCCAAACATTTGATTGAGTTCTGGGGATGTAATAAAGTCCCCTGATTCACCAAACACGTCTTTGTGCATGTAATAGCCACCTAAAGGGTTTATTAACACTTCCTTCATGTATTCAGCGACTGTGATAGGGCCGGTGGCTTTGATTTTTGAGTAAATTTGCTTAGCCACTTGATGAGGGTCTTTGACGGACTCGTTACTCTTGACGGTGTAATACGACCGAAGGGTTTTTACAATACGGGTGCAACGTCGTATTTGAAACATTGTTCCTATTAATTATTTTTGAAATTTTGGAATAACCTCACTCTTGTCAGAGTGACAGTAGGTCTAGCGCTCCACCTTGTTAGATAATTGATTTTGTTTAAATAAAGAAGAAGATGTGAATATTTAAATTCTGTGACACGTATGATAACAGAAATTGTGCCCAACTAAAATAAAAAACTACCCAGTTAATCAAATTTTAAGTGAAATTTAGAGAAAATTAGGTCTAATGTCCAGTAGATAAATCCTTTGACAAGTCTAAATCGTATCATAACCACAGTTTTTCAGCGTGCCCCAGTTGTCACGTGTAATGTAATTTCTGGCGTTGTTTTTGTTTACAGGCGCCGGTTTTGGATAAAATAAAGGTAAGTCACTTCCCTAGGTTGTGTAAGTGTTCCCACATTTAAAGTTTTTGTTTCTAAAGATGAGCACCTCACTGAGCGAGCAACTCAAGCGCCTGGCTTTGCCCCAAACCTCGCTGTTACAAAGGGACAAGAAACGCCCATCTTTGCTCTTCGACCCTAAGGAAGCGGCTGGTTTGAAACGTGAGACCGTTTACCAAATCGGTCTTGACGGTTTAGAAGAATTGATCACGAAAAACCCAGTCTTTGAGCAGTTTAAAAGCAACATTTTTCACATAACTTCAAAAAAATTTGAGCGCGCGGTGCAATCCGCTGACGCAAACAAAAAGTTGGATAAAGTGATTAGGAAATTTCTGCTGCAATTGTCGCCTTATTTTTTGCTGAACTGTGCACATAAGGCGCTTGAATGGCTCATAAACAGATACAACATTCATGAATTTAACAGAGACGATTTGCTTATGCTTATAATGCCGTATCACGAGTCGAATATTTTCGTTAGAGTGGTGCAGTTGATGAAATTCAAGGATGAGAATGACAGTTGGTTCTTTTTGAAGTCGATTCAGAAAACTGGGGTTCATCTCACTAAACAAAGCCTACTAAACAAGGCATCAAGTGATGTTTATTTCCTAAAATTTGTGGCCAAATTCATCTCTCTGCTCGTGAAGCAATTTGAAAAACCCTCGTTACTCACCGTCGCTTTCAACTTTTATTGCACCGTTTTCGTGGGGGCTATTGAATATTCCTCCGAGTTAAATGAAGCTCAGATCACTCAGATGCTACCAGCGCTCCTCAAAGGCCTAAATTCGGACATTCCGGATTTTTGCGCCGCTTCGTACGTTATTCTGGGACGACTTGTAATGAAAACGCCGCTAACTGATGCAATTTTGGACAAATTCGTCGAAAAAGTATCCGTGTCGAAAGTTGAAACTTTGAAAACTGAATCAGTTTTGACTCTTTTGATTCTTTGCCAATCTCAGACTCATTACACTCAGTTACCGGAATCGGCTTGCTATAGTTTGATTGGGAAAAATTGGTTACCGAAAGTCTTGCAAGATTTGAGCAACGGAAATTGTTTCGTTACCCCATTTTTGAAGGTTTTGGTCAAGACGTGCTTGTATGGGGCTGTCAAACTGGACCTGGAGGAGTATCGCGCTTTTATGAAGACTCTTCTAGCGGCGATTAAATTCGACGACGCTTTCATGGAAATATTTTTAAGGTAATTACACAATTTTTGCGGTTTTCTGACAATTTCATTTTTTTTGTACAATTGTTCCCAACAGACCTAAAATAAATGAAACGAATTCGTCGCTTAACCGGCTTTGAACGTTTTTACACGTCCTTTACATTATTAAAGATAAAGAAATAGTCTCGGGAATTTTTTTGTATGAAATTTAATATTTTACAACTATTTTTCTTACATTTTTATTGTATCTTTCATAACGGTATAAAAATATTGGACGGAATACAAATATTTTTTTCTCATTTTTGTTGTGAAAATTAAATCAGTTTTTTGCATATTAACTAAATCAGTTTATTATCAGCCAAGTATGTATAATACCTCTTGGTACGTCACACTTATAGTAATAAGATAAAGACAAAAGAAAAGTTACCTACAATAAACAAACATTAAAATGCAAAATTTAAAGTTTAGGACACCAAAATATACATGAAAAGCATCAAAAAGCTATTTAAAAATTTTAATTTTTGAGATATTCTTCAATGGAATAGAAACATTGTTCTAGTAAATGTAAACATAAATTGTGGTGGAGATATTTGGAGGAAGGTTATAAAAAATTCTAATACCCGATACAAGGGGGCCCTTATCAGTGATTTTGAGGCGACGTGCTGGCAACACTAATTAGTAATATGTCTTGTATTAAAGCTATGTAGATTTAAATGTGTTGTTAAAAGGCCACGGTTTTTGTTAATACACCATGCAATTTCTAAGATGTATAGAAATGGTAATGGAAGGATTTAAAAATTTTAACTCGCCACACTAAATTTTTGTATCACATTTCGCCTCCGTAACTTTGACTCTTTTTTTGTAGTCTTCTTCTCGACCGTACCAAGACCAAGAAACCCTACTCGGAACACCTCCAAAAATGGCTAACGGAAATAATCGAAACGCTCGAACGCCAATACCCCGACCAATTCGATAAAGAAGTCTACAAAATCCTCTCGACAACGCAACAAGGCAAAGTGATCAAGCGACGAAAATCGCTTCAAAAAATCCTCACCGAAACAATGAACATTCGGTGCAAGTTCGACGTTTTGGCCAAGTTATATCACCCCAACGTCACATACCGAAAAGAAGCCATCAAATATCTTGTCAATAATTATGACTCTCTCCGCGACCGTGAAAAAGAAATGATCAAAAGCTCGTTCATTGATCGCCTGAACGACGACAGCGTGGAAGTCGTTCATGAAACACTAAACCTGATCAAAAATATATCTGTTCTGAAGACAGACGCGCTGAAGGACGTTTTGACCAAACTGGCCTACAAGTGCCAGAGCGATTTGAAGACTTGGGGGTCCGTCTCGACCGAAATTGTGCTCATGTTGTGCGAGCAAAGCGAGGCAAACGACTGGGAAACGTTCGTAGCCGTGCTTCCCTACTTATTACCAAACTCTGAAAATCAGTTAAGTGCAGCACAAACAATTGCCGAAAGTTCGTTCTGTCGTAAAAATTGCTTGCTGAAGAAGATTAACGCCAAAGGTGAGGATTGTGCCCAGTTTTGTAACAGCGTTTTTGACTCAATGCGGAACAACAACAAAGAACTGGTCAACGACTTTATCGCCTGTATTCACAAAACGACAGATCGTTCCGTACTCAGCAAATATCTGATAATTCTTATTCTGAGCATCATCCTACCTGAAAATAGCTCAATTGAGAGCAACATCACAATCGTCAAAATCTTTATCGAGTTTATCGAAAATTGTGAGATTAAATATGAAAAAGGGAACGCTTTTATGCAAAAACACATCAGTGTGGCTCGCGCCGGCCAGTTCCACATCGAAGGGTTTCTACTGTGTTTGAAAAACGTAATTGTGAAGACACTTAAACCCACGGTTGAGTTGGGCCGAGTTGACTTACATGAGGACACTGATTTTAATCAATACTTTACTTTACTTGCCACCACTTTACTCAAAAACAAGTCAAACCACAAAAAGTACGTCCACGTTTTTATTAACTACTTCTGCAAAACGTTCCGAAGCAAAATAGAGTTTTTATTAAACTTGGTCAACAGTGGGAAGAGCCAGGATTTAGAGTTCGTGACCGAAAGTGTGTCACTAATTGCGAAATTGCTGTCCAGTGTCAAGGACAGCAACGAAATGAGTTCGCTTCTCGAGAGTGATATTTTTATCCCCCAACTTCTGGCCTTGTTGTTACACAAATCGGAAGACGTCAAGCAAAAAAGTTTCCGAATTGTTGAAATCTTAACCGAAGTGAAGAACGATACTTTTGGCCACCTCTTTAGGGAGTTGTTGGACCAAAGGGAGGAGATTGTTGTTGACAATGACCAGTTGCCACTCATCATGTTTAACTACTTGTCACCTTCTGCAGTCAAAGACACGAAAGTTTCTGGCAATGCATCAACGCTTAAAACACTATTAATTAAAACAAGCTGTGGCAAATACCCGGTCTATCTGAAATCGAAAATGTTGGAGCTCCTATCCCACATTAACACGATCGAAATCTTCGAGGAAACGTCGCACGATTGCTTGCACTTGCTCAAAACCCAGAGCAAGAATTTGGACGAAGTCAAGTCATCGATAGTCGTCCGAAACTTGCAACGTTGCCAGCCCACAATCGCCGGAAATATCGCAGTGGGGACGTCCATCTGGACTTTGATTGAGACGTGTCTCAAAGACTCGGACTTCACTCTCACTGTTGACTCCAAACCGGAGTTTGCAACAGTATTACTTTTGAAGCAGTTCGATCGCGAGTTTTTCGCCCAACTGGACGCGAAAGTCGAGACGAAGCTCCTCGACTTGATCGTCGAAACGGCCACTCTGACCAAAAACCCGGACGTTCTGCCGGCCGTTCGGCACACGATCAAGGTGATAGAACTGGACGCGAAGCTAATTCTGAGCCATTTCGTCAAAATGCGAGACGTGCAGTCGCCCAAACTCGACCCCAACAAGCTAAAACGGCGGATCAGTGTTGTGCCCACTGTGGATATTTTGGACACTTTGGACTGGCGCAAGGGCCTGACGGCGCTCGAGTTTATCCAAGACAAGAAGAAACTGACCAATATTGAGGTCCTGTTCCCCGTGTTGTTCGAGATTTTGAAGAAGTGTCTCGATTTTGACGAACAGGCGGCCGTGGAGTACCCCAAGCAGTTGATCCTCTTGTCGATTCTCTACCTGGGGGAGAAAATCGATAGGGATAGTATAGGAGAGACTACGTTCAACATGGAGTTGATTGTTCAGTGTATCAGGGCGTCGCAAAACCCGCAGACCCACTATTGCGCCCTTTTGGTGCTGGCCTTTTCGGCGGAGTTGTTCCCTTCGCAAGTTTTGCACCACATAATGGCCATTTTCACGTTTATGGGCTCGTCTGTTCTGAGACACGAGGATGCGTACAGTTTTCAGATCATTACGAGGATTATCGATACTGTGATACCGATTCTAGTCAAGGATAATAATCCTGAAACTATAGCCAGGGTTTTGAGGGTTTTTGTGGACGCCCTTCTGGACGTTCCCGAGCACCGGAGGATGCCGATTTATGGGCACTTGCTGACGAAGTTGCAAGTCAAGGACAATCTTTACATATTTTTGTTGCTGATTTTCGAGTCACACGTTAATCACAGCCACAGGGACAAAAACAAAGAGGACGATATGAAGCGGCTCGAAATCGCAGCGAGTGTTTGCCGCGAGTTTTCGCCAGAAATCGTAATCCAGAATTGTATCAACTTGATGAAATACTTGAAGGAGTTACCCGACGAAGTCGACAGTGACAACACGAGTTCGCCTTTTGATATCCATTATAAAACGCCAAAGCAATTCCGACATTACAAATACACTTTAATTATTTTCACCGCGAGGTTACTGTCGTCCAAAGAGTTTGTTTTCCAAGTGGCTTCGCTGAAAAACGACGAACTGCTCGACTTGCAGCAGCTGTACAAAGACATGATTATAAACATCCTGACGTACATTTACCGCATTTCCAAAATTGCGGACAAGAACGCAAACACGCAACACGCCAAGTACTGGAAGGTCATCCTCCACTTGAGTTACGATATCCTGGACAGCGTCAACGCACTGTTAACCCCCCAGATGTTCTTGTTGGTGGTCAAAGGCCTGATGCTGCACAACTTCAGCACGATTCGGAGGCGCAGCATGGAGTTGTTGAACTCCAAACTGCAGAACAACCCTTCGTTTTTCGACGACTGCACGTCGGAGCAAATCTACTCGTTAATCCCGCCCCTCATTTCAATCATTAAGAACGTGGAAGAGGCGCAGAGCGAGAGCGACGACGAGCTGATCGTGCAAACTGCGCTCCTCTCCTTGAAGCTTCTGACCAAGTTCTTAGTCTCGGACTACCACGAGAAACTGGCCGAGATTCTCGACTTCGTGACCGATTTGGCCAAAAGTGGCAAAGTGCAAAACAACGTCCTTGCCTCAGTTTTGCTGTGCTTGGCCGAGCTTTGCACGAACTTGCGGGCACATGCCATCCCCAGCCTCCCGAACTTCATGCCCGCGATTTTGAGGATTTTGAAGCAACAGAAGAGTCAAGAATCGTCGAGTTTGCTCCTCTTGAGTTCGGTCACCACTGTGCAAAAGATTGTCGAAACGCTCCCACTTTTCCTCAGCCCGTATCTCGAGAAATTATTGTATGAGCTGTCGCTACTTGCGAGTAACGTAGCCGAGGAGGAACGCCTCCAACCCGTTGTGAATAAACTATCAAACTTGAAGCAACAAATCGGGACTTCCATCCCCCCACGGGTGTTAATACCGGTTTTGGGGCAAAGCTACGACCGCCTGATCACGAAACAGGCGTTTAGCGCTGTGGGATTTCTGCTCGACACTTTGGCCGAGAATTTGAACCACTTGAACGGGTCCGAAATCGGCGCGAATTTGCCCGAACTGACCAGCTTTTTCCTGAATGCGCTCCAGTTCAGGACGGATCAAGACACGACGTTCGAACAGGCCAACGAAGTGGAGGCGCAAATCGTCAAAGCTTTGACTAAACTGATCTTGAAACTGTCGGAAAGTACGTTCAAGCCCTTGTATTACAAACTGTTTGATTGGGCGGCGCGACACGAGCAGAAAACTGAACGACTTATCACGTTCTATGCGCTGTCTAGCGGGATTGCCGAAGCTTTGAAAAGTTTATTTGTGCTTTTCGCTGGCCATTTCCTCAACAATGCGGCCCAGATTCTGGATTCGTGCAACGTCACTAAAACCGACGCTCTCTATTTCGACGATGAGAAGAAGAATGTTCTCTTGTTGGAGAATGTTTTGAAGACGCTTCATTCCGTGTTTCTGTACGATAGTCACAAGTTTGTTAACAAGGACCGGTTTGAGGTTTTGATGCAGCCGCTGGTGGATCAGTTGGAAAACACCTTAGGGGGTGTTGGGGGCTTGGAAAGGCGGAATGGCGAGTTGGTGACGCCGGTGATTGTGCAGTTTGCGGTGGCAACGGCTGATGATTCGTTGTGGAAGCAGCTTAATTACCAGATTTTGCTGAAAATGAAGCACAATTCGCCTGAGATTAGGCTGATTTCGTTGAATTGTTTGAAGGAGATGGTGACGAAGCTGGGGGTTGATTATTTGCCCTTGTTACCGGAGACGATCCCAGTGTTGGCCGAATTGTTGGAAGATGAGGAGGAAAGTGTGGAGAAGGCGTGCAGGAAGGCGGTCCAAGAGATGGAGAAGATTTTAGGGGAGCCAATTGAAAAGTATTTCAAAATGTAAATAGAATTTTAATGATTTAAGAAGGCAATAAACGGTTTTTAATTAATACATTGTTTATTTTGTAATTGCGCGCCCCCCTCCCGTCATTTACTTTCTGGTGTTTTTCGCGTTACACTAGTGTCAAACTCGAACAAAGTGTCAAAACACAAAAATTGCAAAATTGTTGAGAATTAAAACAACGTAGAATGAGCCTAAAAGAACGTTCAATTCCAGTTTTTATATACCCGACAGAACTGACTTTTTACACGGGGAGCCAAAGCACGCACAAGCAACTGTTGACACTCTATAACCCCTACGATTTCCCTGTGAGATACCAAGGTAAGTGTAACAGTGACTAGTTTCGTGAAAAAGTGACGAAGAAGTTGCAGTTTATGCCAACACGACTGACAAATACGGGGTCGTGGACCCCAAGGGCACAATCGCCCCCCATTCCTACGTAGATCTCCTAGTTAGGCACAATGCACCATTTCAGTCAAATTGTCATTCTAGAGATAAATTTATGATAACAATGCAAGATGCGACCACAAGCCAAGTGAGTTGACTTTGAACCCGACGTCTGTGTTTATTTTAATTTCTTGTGTAAAGATATTAGGCAAGAGGTGCGTTCTTGCGACGCTTTTACCTGGGGAGAAAGACAGTTCGAGTGTTGGTGATGATAGCTCTCATTCCTACACAGCGTGCGAATCTAGTCATTTGAGGGAGAGAAGTCGGAGCAAGGAGTAGGTCTTTACAATATTCGTGCTCACTGTCTTACATTAGTTTTATTTTTAGGCCCGATCCTTCCGTAAAAAACTACTTTATAATTTTATCTGTGGTATTCATCATAGTGCTAATACTTCCGACGAAATGTGATGAAAATGAACAGTCCAGCATACCGGCGTATCTCCATGTCGGAGTCGCGATAAAAGTAATCGTTGCTTATGTTCTAGGACTTATAACAATGGCCTTGTTGAAGCCGTGTTGACATATCTGATAAATAAATAAATCTTAATTTAAGGGCAACTAAGTTCTCGACCACTAGTGTATTTTTGTTTGGTCTTTTCTGTGTTATTTCCTAAAATTAATCTAAATTATTACACTTCTGTGTTGTTTTTGAGATTATATTTTTGTTATTTTTGTTTGTAAGTGTGGTGTACGTTTTTCTATTAGTTTTAAGTTTTTTACGTAATGGTCCCGTGTGGTAAGGTTGGCATTGCAAAGTATCACTGTTGTAAAATTAAATTGTTGCGGAATTTTTCAGTTCCCAGGTTCAGATTTTATTATATATTTTAATACAAATTTATAATAAAATGACGTAAAAACATACTGTTGTTTTATTTACATTGAAAAAGTGACCGAAATCGTCCCTAAAATTTGATGTCTTTGTGCTGTTGGTTGCATAGATAAGTTTTCAAACTAAAATTAGCAATTTTTCTCGCCTTCAAAACCAATTTTCGGGGTTTTGTGAACTATGACAGTTCCCGCAACTAATAAAACGAGTAATGCATCATCTAATTATGTTAGGAACTTGGAGCACGTCCCTTTAGGTGCACCCTTCCAACATTGTTCAAAGTACAGGGCAGTTCAACTAATGAATTTTCTTCAAAAAAATTGGACACAATATCCAAACGTATTAATTATAATGTAATAGTGCACTTTATACATGACTACACAAAGTTGGAATTAAATTTCATTATACCGCCCCCGCTATGTTGAAACAAACAACTCGCACCTACTACGGCAAGTTATTAAACATTTAATTTACTCCAGTAATTTGTGCACGAAATATTTTAATTATCAGATAAATAATTATAACATCAAAATGATTAATATCAAGCGTCTGTCCCCATCTGAAGCGCGCATTCAAATCAGTTATTGGAGCGTTAACACATAAATTCAATGGATTTATATGGTAATACAGTGTTATGCAAATTATCTTAGTTGATTTTGATTGTCTTATTACAAAGTTAGTTCGTTGATAATGAATTTAATTTTAGAATAAGTTCGCGTGCTTTTGCTGCATGCCAATGTAACAACGATTTTATTTTTGGACAAATCTAGATTTCGAGCAAATCAACGCTTTCCACCAGTTCTAAATAAGCCAATTCGGGTGCGTCTAGCAGGGAAATTAATTTACTTGTCCGGAGACTATTAATTTTCGAACGGCTGATAACAATCACACCCAAATTTTTATTCAGGCGCCGTAAATAGTCGAATGGCCATGAAAAAGACAAAATAAATGTGTTTGTAATTTATTATTCAAATAAAATATAAAATATGTATGTGCTTTTCGTGACATTTTTTGCTATTTTTTTAAATCAATATCAAGTGTTTATAGACGAACGAACTGAGATTATCTACGTGATAAGAAAAAGATATGCACAACTCGCTCTACATAGGTGTAAATTAATAATACCTAACTTTATTATGCTTTAAACCAACAGTAAAAAATATCCCAAGCAAGAAAAAAGAATTTTTTTATTGTGTTTAATGGAAATTTTGTTCAGAATTACTACGCAAGCAGAACAAATGAGCGTAAATTTTTTAATGTAGTTATTTTTTGACGAAATTCTGCAAAATACCTAGGTGAATTTTTTGTTCAATAACAAGATAAATCCACCAAAATTGTCATTTTTACGTTTCTGTGTAGTTTTTTGATTTTCCTTGACGAAATTTTTGAAGAAAAACATTATTGTTATATCTCTTGTTTGAACAATTTCCGGTCGTGTGAGCTTCTAAGGAAAGAAACCTGAAATTTTTACAGTAGATAGCTTTTATCACGTAGGCATGTATAAAGAAAGAATTTTTGCAAAATCATCTCCTAAGGGGGTTAAATAGGATGTTAAAATTTGAATGAAAATCCGTCACTTTTAAAGTTATAACCATGAAACTTGGTGTTTAGGTTTTTAATAAAAAATAAAGAGACACGTGTTTCTGTTTTTTTTTTTTTTTGGAAAAATAAAAACGTGTGTTCTAGGACTTTTGACAATTCTACTTCTAAGGGGGCTAAAAAAATATTAAAGCATTTATTTTAAAGCAGATGGCATTGCTGCTATGCTGTTGAATGTAATTGAAATCGCAGAGCGATTTGGTTATTGTCTCCAGTTTGGATTTTTGCTCAATGAAGCTATAATTTCTGTCTGGAAATAGACCACGTCTGAACTGCGTCCGACATTTCGAATCCCGTGTTTTTCCTCGCTGAATAAAACATCATTATGGTCATTTTTCTCGCCGTCACTCAATACATAAAATTTTTCGTCTCCCTTAAGAGACCCCTGCATAAATTCATGCCCCCTTGAATCCCCCCGGAGCGTTAATAGCGTTTTAGTTTTTTCCTCATCCTGGATCTGCGCGGCCGAAGCTTCAGTTTCAGCGTCGCTTCAGTAGATATTTCGACGCCTGACGTCCGATCGGCAGTCTCAAGTTTTCAGCGGCGCGGCGCGCAACTGTCGGGAAAGTCGGTTCTCATCAGTGACATTTTCCGCAAGCTTTCCAACCTCCTGAGCCCGAATTAGGTGAGTAGGAGCTCAAAAAGCCCGAGGGCAACGCGCCTCGTCCTTAAGGCACCTATTCATGTGAAAGGATAATGTTTACATTCCATTACGCTGCGATCCAGCTTCAATGCAACACCTTCACGAGCAGTTTTTCATCAAAGAGCTCTCCCGTCGAGGAAATTCAATTCGGGCGGCCTCGCAACTCTGATTGCCCCACTTTATGGCACAAATTACACTCTAATTAATAAGTTTCGTGGCAAAAAATCAAACTTGATTTGTTTACAATTCGGGCTTTGTTCGGTGGGAAAACTGTAATGGAAGCAACTCTTTTGTTTACGGGGTTTTCGATCTGAAAGGAACGAAAAGATTCAGGTCAGGTTGACAGGAGAGAAATGAGGAAAATTATTTCTTCACCGAAATGTATTGCGAGTGAGGAATAAGGATTCATCTCGCTTAAATGTAGGGGATTGAAAAGCAACTGGTTTAGGCTTGAAGCAACAGTTTTTTGTCTCATTTTGTCTCGTTGTGATAAGGCAACAGTAAGATTACGATTTAATTTTGGTTGTGGGGAGACTGAGTTGCGAAAAAATTTAATAAACATGTAAATGATTTTTAAAAAGCTTCAAACGTCAATTTGAAAACAGTATTTGTAAAAAGTAAAAGTGGATTTGTGATTGAATATTTAAACCGTTTTAACGTTTACATTTGTTTATTTATGCAACGCAGAAAGCTCAATAAATGTGCGGCATAAACGATATTAATAGAACTGTATTTATTATTTTTAATTTTTAGCGTTACGTGAATCGGATTATTTTGTTTCAGTTAAAGGAACAGATTTTTACGAAAACACTACAACCGCAATTACGTTTTTTATGTTTGTAGTGACACCGAAACCACAGATTGTAGTTTTAAAAATAACAGACATATACGTGATATTTTTAGGGATTAGACTACAATTGTTCTGTTGACATTAAAAACCCTGCAGCAAAATAATAACCGGTAAAGGTTATACAAATAAAACTGCAGTGTTTGTTTAGGATTCTGGGACTTTTGAAACAGAAAAAATGTAATTGGTTTATTAGATAGTTGCAAATAATAATCTGGAAATGTTCACTTTTGGTGGATGCGCCGGGAAAATTATTATTAATATTTTTGTTATTTCTATAACCGGAAAAGGTTATACAAATAAAACTGCAGTGTTTGTTTAGGATTTTTGTAAATAAAGAAAAATTATAATTGGCTGATTAGATAATCTCAAATATTAATCTGGAAATGTTCAATTTTGGTGGATGTGCCGAGACAATTATTATTATTAATGTTATTTGTTTAGGACTTTTGGACTTTTGAAACAAAGAAAAAACGTAATTGGTTTATTAGAGAGTTGCAAATAATAAAATGGAAATGTTCACTTTTGGTGGATGCGCCGAGAAATTTATTAGTATTAATATTATTATTTGTATAACAGGTAGAGGTTATAAAAATAAAACTTTCGGATTCTCGGACTTTTGAAACAAAGAAAAAATATAATTGGCTCACTAGATAGTTGCAAATAATAATCTAGAAATGTTTACTTTTGGTGGATGCGCTGGGAAAATTAATATTATTATTGTGATTTCTATAACCGATAAGGGTTGTACCAATAAAACTGCAGTGTTTGATTAGGATTCTTGTAGATTTAAAATAAAGAAAAATTTTAATTGGCTTATTAAATAATTGCAAATAATAATCTGGAAATTTTCACTTTTGGTGAATGTACCGGGAAAATTATTATTATTAATATTATTTGTTTAGGACTTTTGGACTTTTGAAACAAAGAAAAAACGTAATTGGTTTATTAGAGAGTTGCAAATAATAATCTGGAAATGTTCACTTTTGGTGGATGTACCGGGAAAATTATTATTATTAATATTATTTGTTTAGGACTTTTGGACTTTTGAAACAAAGGAAAAACGTAATTGGTTTATTAGATAGTTGTAAATAATAATATGGAAATGCTCACTTTTGGTATGCGCTAAGAAAATTATTATTATATTACAAATAAAACTGTAGTGTTTGTTTAGAATTTGTGGACTTTTGAAACAGAAAAAATATAATTGGTTTATTAGATAGTTGCAAATAATAATCTGGAAATGTTAATATTTGGTGGATGCGCCGGGAATATTATTAATATTATTATTATTATTATTATTATTATTATTATTATTATTATTATTTTTACTATTATTTGTATAACCGGTAAAGGTTATACAAATAAAACTGCAGTGTTTGTTTAGTATACTTAAACTTTTGAAACAAAGAAAAAATATAATTGGCTTATTAGATAGTTGCAAATAATAATGTGGATATGTTTACTTTTGGTGGATGCGCCGGGAAAATTATTTTAAGTCGTGTGAATTTACTCATCTTTACTTATCTTGCAAATTACAGTGCGGACAAGTTGATACAATCGGGTCATAAATAACACATCCTGCAGGACTTTTGGGACAAAACACGCATACTAAATCCACATTACTATGTAGATGAGTAGTTGCATCCTCTGAGTGTTGTAAATTTAAATCCATTTTTTATTCAAAGTGAAGTATTAAAATGGCCGAATCCGCAAAACGCCGAATCAATTTTTTCAGGTCACGCGGCTGTGTTTAAGCCGCCGTCTGACCGGAAATTGGAAAAATGTTTATCAAAAGTGGATAAAATTTGAGTTTCGCGTTCGAAATTGTTGACCCAATTCCAGCCTACGCATTATCGTGATTTAAAGAGTTAAGTTAATCATCGCGTGCGATTTTCCCGGTAATTTTTTGATATATAGGGGCCTTGCGGTGTGTTTAAGCCAGCGATTTGTTCCTGGCCGGGTGCTATTTATAGAACCGAAATGGAAATGATAGGTACTGGGAGGACATCAAGGGAATAAAGCCAGGAATAAAAGAGACGGAGCGCAGTTCTCTCCACAAATTGCAACCCTTGTTTGGCATTGTTGAACACAAAAATTTTCATAGAGCGTTTTTACGACAAAACGAAGACTATAATTAATCTTCGTTTAAGTGTTTTAGCTGATCTTTGGAACTGGGACACGAAATACATTTCACAAAGCTCTTAATGGAATTTAGACTGAGACAATAGGTTCGAATTAAAATGTTGAATTGAGTTCGCGACACTTTTATTCCCACGTCCACATTTAGCAGATAGAAAACAAAACTTAATTAACGCTGGGAGATAATTAGGCAGCGTTTCGAATTTGCTTCTGTTGCGGCTAAAAATCGGTTTTAATTAACGCGTTGCGGAATTTTTTGAAAACGAATCATTTTCGAAAGTTGTAGGCTTTGTTCGTTCTACTTGCAATTACCACCATTTTGTGCCTCGGAATAATTTCCAACATTTCCATTACAACGCCACACCGAACACGAATGACACAACTAACCCCCATTCTCACTTCTATTAACTATAGTTAGTCTGATTGGTTGAACTTTCGCTAACTTTGTTGTTATGTATATTTCAGATAATTTCATGTCGGGGCGTTTTGTTCCAACTGAAATTACATTCGGATTGTGATTATTGTTGAAACAGGAATTGTAAACGACTTCTTTCTACTAGTATCATTTGTAATAAAGTGGTCAGTAACAGAATGCTTTAATCTAATGGTACAAGTTTTGACACGGCTATTACAGAAGCTATTATTTACCTTATCTATGACAGAAATAAGTTGAGCTTGCGGTTCGAGAGAAACTATCAAATGCTAAAGACGTAAAAATTAATTCAAGTGTTATTGATTTTTGTTGACGACTTTTTATTACCATCTGAATTTAACACAAAAGAGCTAGTTAATAATTTTTCCAAAAATTTATTGCTGTTTTGGGACACTTAACCCTTTTACTTACTGAAATACCCAAAAAGACCGTAAAACCTAATAATAATTTAGTATAAAGTTTTTTTATGTAATAAATTACAAAATTATAACAACAAATACGGACTGTCTATAAAAGAGTGGTGGATCTTAGGTGGATAAGGTATATATTTCTATCTTTTTTTAATAAAATTTTTGTTAGTAACTTATGTCAAAGGTTTAACCAAAGACGTAGGAAACGTAGGAATTTTAGGATTACTATTTAAAAAAAAAATTGAATACCTACAAATATTAATGTTCACATTTCTGAAATTTTTCGATATTTATTTTAATATTAAATACATAACTTAGAACATACTTCAATGCTAAAAATGTTTTTTTTCAGTCACAATTTTTAGTTAAATATCTCGCAAAAATTGGTCATCAAGAACTCTTCATATTTCCTGTCGTCTTTTTAAATTTCCAAAAAAATAATATTAAAGGTCTTCTCTTGTGAAAAGCGTAACAAAATCGTGAATTAGAATAACTTTATAATTTGAAACAGAATCTAAAGTTCACGTAGAAGCAGCGACAGGTTCAACTTTCCTAAAAAATATTCCCAATTTTGGGTTTAAGTATCTACGTATTTTGTAAATGCATAGATAAATTCTCCAAATCTCAGATTTTGTACATAACATTATTTAGAAAATTCACTTCTCTAAATGCTTGTTAATAATAAACGTAAAACTTGGCAGGAAAGTTTAATTTCTCTCTCTTTTATCGATGATTACTATTTCTTAAGGTTAAGGGAAAAATGTTTATGAAGAGTTTACACATAAAATTCTTGTACTTACAAACAAATCTCTGTTAAAATTTGGAGTTCATATCAAGAAAAACAGTGAATTGACGACGACTGCCAGTCTAAACCATTTCTAAACGCAGTTAGTCGACGAAAAATGGAAACATTTTTTAACAAATTATTTTTTTTTGCCAAATTTGAAGTGTAACATCACTAAATTTTAATCCAAATTTGTTTTTTACACATTTTAACGAACGTATATGAAAAAAAATTTCGAAAATTGACATTGAATTTTAATGAATTTGAACATTTCAATGAATTCGAAAAAATGGTTGTATTTGTATAACGGATAACACATAGCAAACAAAAAAAGCACACAGATATAGCCTTCAATTTTTAATAGTCAGACATGAACATAATCCAAAAATTTTATTGTAAACTATAAAAATCTGTTACCAATTTACTCCGTGCCTGTGTTTTTCAAAACCCTGCAAATACGGTAGAGATACATGAAAAATTTTAGGAAGAAAGTTATAGAGAATTAATTTTTTACAAAAATATTTCGAGGCAATATCTTTATTTTCAACCATTTAGGCTCCAAAGTCCTTCAAAGACGGTCATACGACGGATTTGCTTCATTTTGCTGGTGGTCAAGTGTTGGAAAGTTAATAATTTATGTTTATTCCTAAATCGTTGAAGATAGAAATATGGTGTTGTGGGATTTTTTGTGGAAAATTTAATTTTCTACAACTTCGTTCCTTACACTTTTTTTGTATCATTGACTGTATTCGCAGCGTCTTGAAAAATACGGGACAAAGCGCAAATTTTAAATATTTTTTTTTTCATATTTCCTATGAAAATTTTTGTCGTCAGATTTTCTGAGTCTGTTTTTCGTTTCGACTCCTAAGTTATAGTTCTCCGTAGTCTTAACATGACGTGATTTGAATTTTTCATTTTTGTATAAGTAATTAATTAAGTAATATCAGCGATTTTAATATTAAGCAAGGAATTAATTAGTTATTTTAATAAGCAGAAGTTGTAGAAAAATTTTGCGAAAATTTACCTGAAATTTTCTTTCTTTCTTATGAAAAATTTTCTTATAAAAATTTTTGTCGCCAGATTTTCTGAGTCTGTTTTTTGTTTCCACTTCTAAGTTGTAGTTCTCTGCAGTCTTAACATTACATTTGAACTTTTCATTTTTATTTAAGTAATTAATTAAGTAATATCAGCGATTTAATATTAAGTAAAAAATTAATTAGTTATTTTAATTAGCAGGAGTTGTAAAAAAATTACGAAAATTTACATGCACACGGAAAAAATTAAATTATTTAACATCTGACGCTGAACTTTGTGTGATTATTAGTTTTTGAGAGCAAATATTAAAAGACTCAAAATACAAGAATAGAGAACCAAAATCGTACACATGGACAGATCCAAGACCTTGTTTGTCGCAATTTTGTGCTAGAAGATATGGAAACAGTCATCTTAAGGAGATAAAATGCGAGACGTATCTCATTTCCTGATGCCAGAATATAGGTGTTTCATACACTTATAAACTTGATCTCCTATTGTGGCTGTGTGCGCTACAAATAAATTTTCTTTAAAAAGAAAGCTCCTTTGTGTTTGTTTCTGAAGGGAACAAAGTGGATGCAGTAAAAAATCTGAACACAATTTGACCAACCCCGCTAATCCCGGCTTATCCCCGTCATAATCTCGCATTTCTGTCGCTAATTTATCTCCACCGTTCCAATAAATCACACGTAATGAGTGAGCCGAATTTTCTTATTTTTACCGCGGCCTCGCTAATCCACTTTGCTTGCAGTGGTTTAAATTGGCACGTTTCACTCCGGGGTGCGTTTAATTAAAAATATCACTCGGATTGTCTTCAGCAGCTCTCTCCCGGCGTTAATCCACTGCACACGAAATCCGGGAACGGGTCCAGATAAAATCGCCAAATGATATTTCTGCTGACCTTATCAGAGCGAGGTAAGCACGACCGGATGTAGCCAGGCAAATAAGGTGTAGGAAAGGTTACGACACGAAGGAGGGAAGGTGTAGGGACAACTTCCATGGGCTGCTCAGCCCAAACGCGAAAGTATTGGCAAACTGCTCGATAATACCAAGGTCTGCTTTATTACTCCACCTGAACCATTAGCGGAGTTAATACCATTGGTCTCCAGCCATAAATTATTAATAACGTACATAGGACAGCTCATAACCGGGCTCTCTACATATTTTAATAAATATTTGTAGCGGAGAGAAATTCCAAGTTTTTGCGCGTGGGGCGCGCATTCATTCATATTTACGTTAATTAAGGAGGAAATTGTGTCACGTTTTTCCGCACGAGGCCTTCAAGACTGTATTAAAAAAAGATGTGCATCAATAGAGTCATATCTCGACTTTGCTATAAAAGCTGATGCTTATTTTAGTATGGCGTGGGTTCTAAAAACGTGATTCTCCTACAAAAGGTAGTTAAGGGTTCGCTCAAAGTCTGGAGGTTGTTGATGCTTCAAGACGAGACAGTCTTTAACAAAAATTTATTTAATCGAGTCGAAAGCAAGTAACAAACGCGATTTATTCGAGTAATTCTGCTAACTGCCATGCATACATAAAGCACTTTTATGAGACATAAATGTAGGTAAAGTGTCGAATTTACAGTTTATTAATGGTTTGTGCGAGGTTTTATTACAAATAAATTAGCTCGTCTTGCAGGAAAGGAATACGCAATTGTGGATTGAAATTTTATGGGAAAACTTGGCCCAATCTGAGATGAAAGGTTTTTATTACTGTTTGAGACACACAAAGCTAACAATGTTTTGCTTCTCTGCCACTTTGAGATATTCAATGCGACAAGTTTATCGATTCTCTGGGGAATTGCTCGATTAAGTTCCACGTCGCTTAGTTTACGTCTTAACACTTTATAAATATTGTCATTTGTTCCGAAACAATAAAATAACGGTTGAAACCGTTCAAAAATAACACGAAATCACCGATTCCCATCCACGCGTGTGGCTATTTTTAGGCTGAAAAAATCAAACACATCTATTTCACTTTTTGCCAAACTTTTTCAATATCGGATTCATTAAAATGAACTATTGCCAAAGTTAGTTCGAAATAAATTTTACAACTGATAAAAGCAAAACTTTTAAAGCGCCACAACACGAAACGCAATATTAATCTAAATTTTAAATGTTATTTTTCCAGGCATGTGGAGCTCGAATTCAATTATTTATTTCCTTTGAAGCCATGTGAGGACAAATAAAACGGCCATTATTCAGTGGCGGCGCTTTCCTACAGTTTAGTTAAAAAATTCGTACCTTAGGTTTTAACTACGGAGGACTATAAGTTAGGAGACGGTGTCAAATCGTTTTAAATTAATTGAAATTCAACCACTTCACTAATTACTTGAAAAAAAAATGCAGAAATGTTGAGCTTTGCATTCTCAACAGGCTGAGAAAAATTGAGAAACATGAGAAAAAAATATTTACAATTTAAAATTTGCGCTTTTTTCTGTATTTTTCAAAACACTGCGAATACGGTTAAAGATATAAGAAAAATGTTTAGAAGAAAGTTGTAGAGAATTAAATTTCCTTTGAAAAAGTCAACAAGATCATATCTTTATCTTTAACGGTTTAGGCTTTTAAGACGTTCAAAGATGCTCAAGCGACGGATTTTCTTCATTTTGCTGGTGGTCAAGTATGGAAAAGTAAATTTATACCCAAACCGTTGAAGATAGAAATATGGTATACCGGACTTTTTTGTAGCAAATTTTATTCTCTACAACGTCGTTTCTTACACTTTTATGTATCTTCAACCGTATTCGCAGCGTTTTAATAAATAAGCGACGCTGCCCAAAAAATTATCGCTTAGAATTATCAATTTGCGTTCTACCTTATATTTTTGCAAACGCAACGAATATGGTTAAAGATACAAAAAAGTGAAAGGAACGAGGTTGTAGAGAATTAAATTTTCTACAAAAAAGTCCGCGACACGATTTGTTTATCTTTAACGGTTTAGGTATAAATTCATTTTCCAATATTTGACCACCGGCAAAATGAAGGAAATCTATCGCTTGAGCGTCTTTGAATAATTTTGGGTCCTAAATGGTTAAAGATAGGGATATGGTTTTGCGGACTTTGTTAAAGGAAAGTTAATTCTCTACAACTTTTCTCTAAACATTTTTCTTGTATATGTAACTGTATTTGCAGCGTTTTGAAAAATATGTGGCAGGGTGCAAATTGGTAAAACTTTGATTTTTTTTTAAATATAGTTTAAGATATAATTTTTGCACTATTTTTATCTCCTATTATTAGGAATTTACTGCTCTATCTGCCTGTATTTTTTTATTCGTCTTGTGCTAACCTTTATTTAATTACAACTATTTTTATAAATTTACTGCTCTGAAAACTTAGACGGTAATGGAATAACTGCGCCTCTAGCGACATTAACGGAACTATCGAGGACGGGGACATTTTATTTGTACGTCGTTTCCTTAGTTTTACCTGTAATCGTAGTTACTATAGCAATAACCAATCAAATTCCTAGAATTTTGGTTTTAACCAGTGTTAAATTTTAACCGCCTGTTAAAAAAATTACATATGAAGTAAAACAAGTCAAAGTGTAATTTACGTGTCAAGATAAAGTGACTTGTTAGGTTGTTAATGGAATCACTGCATTAAGGAACAAAGGGACTAAAACATAAAAGCTAAGAATGTTTTACGAGCTAACAATAGCATATTGTAAATAAAGTTATTGAACCTTGAAACTGGAGTACAATATGTGTCAGTGAAACATTGTTTCATTTTTACTGAGCATAAGCTCCGCCAAAAGCCGGGTTTACACGTACCATGTTGACATTAATGATTAATTACACTAAATTATGATCACTAATTCATTAAAGCAAAGCAGAGTGGGATAAGATTAATTAAATGATAATATTTGGTTACTCGGTTAATTATCTCGTCGATGCAATGATTAAGTTTTGTAAAAAATAAAAATTGCGCTAAACAAGGGTTTATTAATTAATTTGAGACGTTGAATCCTTTCCGTGATCTATTTTTAGTGTCCAGGAGCACATGTGGAAATCATTGATTTTAACATCCCCTAGTCGTGCGGGTCATATGGGCTGAACTTTGCGAAGAGAAAACGCGTCGCATTAGCCATTCTTTCATTTATCATTTATGTAAAAACTAGAATTTAGATAGCTTCATATCGAATCTGTCAACGAATATTGCAAGGCTCCATACATCCCGAACCTTATTGAATTTTTATTAGCCCCACCAATGACCGTCATGAAATATGACATCGAATAAAAGACGCGAAAATGGAAACAAAAGGAGCGACGGTTTTGAGGATTCATGTTTTACGATGACCGAAAACTCCGTGTAATCCATCAAACATTCGACCTTATTTGCACTGTTCATATTACGGTGATTGATTAGGGAAACCCTGTCATCAATTACACACCTGAATAAAATATCACCAACATGACGTAGATTTCAATTGATGGAATTTAATTCTCAATTGTTGTTCAATAACGGCAAATTTTGGCACATTTTCTTTCGGGGAAAATGCAAATGTTGTCAATCCCGGAGATTAATTTTCCCCAAGGATCAAGCCAAACTTTAAAGACCAAATTTAAGTCTCGACCCAATAAATAATTCATCAAGAATTAAAAGCGAAAATTTATAAATAATTTGTGGCAACGTGGCTGCAACAATCTAAACTTTCCAGTTGCACACAAATTCGGTGTAAAATTAAATCGCTTATCTGTCGTTGAATCTATTGGAAACGTTCGTAGATTGAATTAACGGACGTGCTCTAGCCAAATTTAATAACCGATTTGTTATCTCTTGAAAATCGCTTGACGTATTCCAACTTTTATTTCGCCGAGCTCTCGCAGCTAACGACAAAATAATTGCAATCAACTCGAAGCTGAAAGGTCAAACACCAACAAAAATTAAAACCCCGAAGAAATCAATCAAGTTGTTGACCATTCCGATCGAAAGAAAACAACCGGCCTTGCGTAACTTGAAAGCTTCATATTCGCCACAATCCATTATTAAACGAGTCGAAGAGAGCTTTAAAGCTCGAAGGATAGTGAGAATCAATTAAAATAAGTTTGGTCGCTGAGCTTTCTCTTGGTTTTGCAAGTCGTAATTAATTCAGGTTTAATTGCTTCGGTCTTACCGATATAAACCAGCGTAAAAATAGGTTAAGCCGGAAGTGAAATAGCAAAGGAATACTTTTACGGCACATTTTCTCGGCTGGAAATATTGGAAGCGAACGAACGTGGAAAATTCGAATATTGAGCGGATCAAAAAACTTCTCTCAATTGTGTTCGCTGCATCGTAGAAACTTGTCTAATGACTATTTAGTCTCATTGAGAATTGCGCCAATTGCGTCCATTTAGCAATTTAACACCATTTTGCCTACATTAAGTTCGCCACTCCCAAGACAGTAGAGCAAGACTAATGGATTTATTACGGTCATTGTGCGTTCTCGCAACTATTTGGGAAACGGTCCATTTGAATAATTATTAGCAAGAGAAAATATCCATCTAGTGCAGAAAACCGGGCAACAAGTAAGTCAGTGCGATGCTTTGTCCATAATTGAATTTGTTTCATCTTCAAAGGATTATTTTAACAAGAGCTAAATTTTGCAATATTGCTCGGCCGCGATTTAATCAAATCGCTTCAGACAGCTTGAATTTATTTTATTGAATTTCATTGAAACGATTTTAAAGTCAAGGACTTCAAGTAACGATTTTTGCATTACGTCTCAGAACCCTATCTTTTTAATGAGGTGTGCACTTGAAAGTGGCGGTTAAATTTAGAAATTTGAAGAACAGTTTCAAAAATAATTACGGCAAAAGGATTTTTCTTGTTTTCGCCGGTCGTGCTAATTTAATGTGAGACTTTCCGCTCCGGGAAATTGACGCTTCGACGCAACTTTAAATTGTATTTTACGAGAAATTTTAAATTTCGTTCTGATCGATTACGACGAGCTTCCGGTCAGAGAGTCGCAGGCTAGATTTTGCTACCTCTCCCAATTGGGGCGAAATCGCTGTCTCACGAGCTAACTCTTTGTTTCAGATTTTAGAGGCATGTCTCCTAACTATAAGCTGATTTACTTCAATGCTAGAGGGCGAGCCGAGCATATCCGTTTTATATTCGCTTATGCCGGCGTGGAATACGAGGACGAGAGGATCCCTCGAGAAAAATGGCCAGAAATCAAAAAAAGTAAGTAATGACATTTTCACACTTTGTGCTTATTGTTGAATCGAATTTGCTTTTAACGAACTTAACGGCTGGAGGAAGCGCTGCAATTGGATTTAATTTGAAGGTGAAGTTTTATGTTCGATCAAACCGAAAGAACCGAGATTAAAATGAGCGAAGAGTTTTTCAGACTGATGGATTTTTCAGGGAAGCAGATGCCAGAAATTTGGTAAATTGGGAAGGAAATAATTACTGCAACCCTTCACTCGTGACATTAAAAGAATTGATAAAATGTGTCTAAATTAACAGCGCACAGCAGGAAATTACAGTTTCTGCTCAAAGCTCCTTTCCTCCTGTGGAACATTAAAGTACGAATATAAATGTAATTTTGTACAACGGAAAATATGCTTATATCGACAACGACAAGCTTTACTTTGAGGCATGTTTCAAACAGAGTAAATTATTAAGTCTGTAAAGAAGAACTCATTTTCAGCTTTTTGAAAGCTTTCCCAATTTTTGCAAATATACAGCGTGAGTCATTGATATGGCTACACTGTTAAAGATATCGAAACAAATTAAATGGCCCTGCAAATGGGAAGTCAAAGTGCACGTTTCAAAATTATTTTGCCCTATACAGAGTGTTCCATTTTTACAGTGCAGTCTTTACCACAGTTTATTTAAAAGGCACTTTGTATATTTGTAAATATTTAAAAGAGCACTTTTTAAGCTTTATAAATCAGTTTAGTTTTTGCAATTTGCTTTAACCGTTCAGAAGTTATTTAATTTTTTCTACAATTTTGTGCGTCTGCAGCCACATTATTTAAAAATCGCAGTGCGCTTGGTTTTCGAGATATTGAGTTGGGATTTTGTCTGTCTGTAAACAACTGTCGGAGGTATCTTCCGGTGACAAGACTGTCTATTTGCATTGCAGCATTACCATGCTGTGACACACTGATTTTGGTAAACTTTGAAAGAGCATAACTTGATTTTTTTAAAAAGCACTTTCTGTATTTCATTACTGATTATTCAGCATTTTATTTTACATCTTTTTTACCTCTTAATTTTTTTCCAAAACTTGATAGTTTAGGAGATAACTCGGTTTTTCTGAAAAATGCACATAAAATCTTTTGGACACCAACGTAGTGTGCCATGTAAAAAAATAAATTGTGACATAACAACACCATACCGGCGTTTTTTGTACATCATTTATTTTCATGTAAAATTCAGTTTTGTAATTGCAAGTAATATGTTATGGCTGTTGATTTGTTATACATCAATTTTTTTATTTTCTTATTTCTCTATTGTATATTTCTATCATTTTTATTTATTAATTTTTGATCAAAATTTTATTAAAATTTGTCTCAATGTCTCAATGAGAGAAAATCAAAACGTGACGTACTAGAAATGTCATTTTGACATAAGTACGTCAGAATGTATTGTTTTTTATAGCACATTGTATTAGTATTCAAGAAATTTTGTATGCATTTTTTAGAAAAACTGACTTATCTCCTTAATTATTAACTTTGGGAAAAAAAATTAAGAGGTGTAAAAGATGTAAAATGAAACGCTGAATAATACTTAGTAATAAAATACATGGAATGATAAAAAAAATCAAGTTATAGTCCTTCAAACTTTACCAAAATGAATGTGTTACAGCAAGGTGATGCTACAATGCAAATTTATGGTCTTGTCACCGAAAGATACCTCAGATATTTGTTTAGCCACGGACAAAGTTCCAGCTTGATATCCCAAAAACTAAGCACTCTGCGATGTTTTAATAATGAGCCTGCAGACGCACTAAATTGTAGAAAAAAATAAATATTTTGATTTACAAAGCCTGAAAAAGTGCTCTTTTAAATATGTACAAATATACAGTGGATGTCATCTAAAAAAACTATGTTAAAGACTGTACTGTAAAAATAAAACACTCTGTATAAGACAAAATAATTTTAGAACGTGCACTTTAATTTCCCATTTGCAGTGCCATTCGATTCATTTCGATACCTTTGACATTGTAGGTGAAATCGAGTACGCCCATATCAATGCCTCACCCTGTATTATTCCAGGAAAATAATTTCATTTTCAACTGATTTATTTTAGATATGAAATCGAGCCGTGTTTGTTTTGTGCATTGTGTTATTTGTTGCGAGTTTGATTAATCGAATTATTTATTATTTCACTACTGAATTAACCGATACCGAATCTGTTAATCGCGATTCAGTGTTCGGAACAAATGTTTGTAAATAAAATTAATGTGTGACTGCGAGATTCGTTAAAGCGCTGCCATTAATTACAATTTGTCTGTGTTGTCCCTCGATCGATCCCATTGTCAAGAAACCATTAAATCATTAATTTGGATTTATTAGCGATTGAGTTAAGTTATCTACTTGCCTCTGACAGCTCGAGATTGATCGAAGATATAAAAATTCTCAAGACAAGAATGCGACTTGACATTATTAAAAAAGCTCCGGAATTTTATTTGTGCTTACGCACCTCCATTGCGTGAATTAATTTGGTGCATTCTGCTTGTTCCAGGAACGCCGTTTGGAATGCTCCCAGTCCTTGAAATAGATGGAAAAGCGGTGGCTCAGAGCAACGCTGTGGCAAGATATCTGGCGAGACAATATGGCTTAGCAGGACGAAATGAATGGGAAGCTTTGCAATGTGACGTCTTGGTTGACACTCTAGGAGATCTCAAACAGGGTATTTATCATTGCTGAGATAACCACAAGAATATTAATCACTCGGTCGAGCGCTTAAAAATTTAATCACCAATTTGAAAGTTTTGAGCACGAAACTTCGTAATGTGGACAGGGATGATTGCTTTCTTCGGCGATCCTTTCACTCGATTAATTTAAAGTTTTCAAAAGGTATTACGAAATTGTGACAATTTTTTCCAACGATCGAATAAATTAGAGCTGTGCGAAAGTTTTCGTTAAATTAAGAGGTGATTTATTCAATCCAACTAGAACTATCCGACTATGTAATTCTAGCTTTAATTAAAAGTTATTTATTTCGCCACTTGCCATGTTACATTTTAATTACTTCCAACTTCACTGCGTTATTATTGTCTGCGAAAGCAGAAAAACTTTAGAAATATGAAAGTTTCAAGGATTAAACTGTTTAATCAAAGGCTTTCTCCCTTTAGCCGAGTTACTTCTCTCAAAGTTCCCTGTTGAAAGTCGGATTAACCGAATGGGATATATGAAGCCATAAATACGTTTCATTTCCTTAAATGTGGCTGTTATCACCCTTTAGGCTTTACCAACTGTGATAAGATTAATTTTATAGAAGTATTCCCTTTTATTTATTTCGGGGCTACTTCAAGCAAATTAAATTTGTTGTCTCTGAGGCAATTCTGCTTAAGTAGATCGAGCTATGATTAAATTTTACTAAAATTAGCAAGCCTTTGTTGAGGAAGCTGTCATATCAAATTCTGCATTATCGGGTGACGTAATTTTGTTTTATATCCACGCTAACGTTTTAACAATCTCAACAAAATTAATCTTACAATAAGGTAAAGCTTGTCTACGATACGACAAGTTACCTTGAGCCGCTTTTAAAGAATGATACAAAACGTAGCTAATAGCTCTAATGATATTATTGTTAAAGTTAAAAGCTTGTCTGTTGTAATACGAAAATATCAATCAATAAAAGCTTCACGCTGGAATAATTTTCTCAAACAATAATTTGAAAGCTCTCCATTTGACTCGACAAAAACCCAGTTGGCGCATTAGTTAAAACAATGTAAAACTTTTCTAGTTCTTGCACAATTTCGAATGGAACAGGATCCGATCAAGAAGGAAGAAAAGAAGGCCCGCTTGATGAAGGAAACAATACCTTTTTATTTATCCAAATTCGAGAAAATTCTCTCGGAAAATAACGGATTTTCAGTGGGATCTGAGGTAAGTGTTTACAAAAGGACACTCACGAGATGGCTTGAATTTCCGTTGCTACCTTTCAAAGCAGATATCAAATAAATGAAATGATTGATTGACTGGGGCCTGTACGGGAGCGTGTTCCCGGCGAAAATTTGTACAGACTTAGGTGAAATGAAATATCCGCCGTATTAAATATTTCATAGGCGCGTCTTCGCGCATCGATTTTATTTGTGATTTGCTTTTTCAGATAACCTGGTGCGATTTTGTGTTCGCTGTGTCTCTCGAAAACTTCGAGCACATCTTTGGCAAAGCCGCTCTGGATCAGTATCCGGCCCTGAAAGCTCTAAAAATAAAAGTCTATAGCATTCCTAGTATAAACGCATGGGTGTCGAAGCGACCCGCCACTGAATCGTAAACTGTTCGCACATTTGTACATATTTCAGTTGGGGACTTTGTAATTGGACGAGCAATTACACTCCGGCCTTAATCGGTTTTATTCAACTCTTGGTTTCGACGATAAACATATCACCAGATATCCCAAATGAGTTTCTAGAAGAGCGAACGAGTTCGCGAAATGTACCTAGCTGTAAGTTAAGTATGTGTTCAAAATCAAAAATTTATAAACGAGTTGTTTATCAGTGTGTACAATGTAAACATGGTATACTGCTATAAAATACAATAACAAAAATTGTACATAGAATCAAAAATTCTAGAGGATTATTTTTTAGGAGATTTTAGAAAAGCACGCTACTTGTAATATTTTTATATTATATCTATATTTGTAAAAAAAAGTCGGTTAAATTTCCAGGTTAAGCATTTCTTTCTTCAGTTCCAGTAGAGTCACCAAATCAATGTACATGTAATGGCTCATGTAAAAAGCGCTTTACATTGCTGTTCGATAGACTTAGTAATTGTTGGATTATTTAATAGGTGTTGTTAATACAATGAGTTTAATTTAGTTTTTTATTACATGTAATGTTTGTATTATTTGTTATTCCATAGAAATGTCTAGTTGTTTAATAAAAACCTCAAAATCAAACGTTCTATTCACCCTTAAGGCTTTTATGACATTTAACAAGTGCTCCTTCTGTGCCAAAATAAATCCAGCTTCCATTCAAATAGTTTCGGAATTTGATATGCGCTGACGTGGCTTTGCATTATGTGCTGAAGCAAACAGCACAAAGCTCTACACTTAAAAAAGTAAAAACAAGATTGTTGCTGGCAACGTAATCACAGAGCGGTTTCAGCGGCTGCAATTTTACAACAGCATCAGAAAAATTCAATAAAAGCTTGTTAGGTAATAATATCTGAAAAAAATATTTGGGCCGTGGTAAGTATCTTCTTCCTCTATTTCCCAATTTGGAAACAATTTCTTTCAAGCTCCGTAAGCTGTTTATTTATTTATAGAATTTAATTTCGCTTCCACGTTTCAGGAAATTATTTTTACAGCCCTGTTTACATAAACATAAAACACTGACCTTTCCATCACTTGTATTTGTTTGTCTAGGAAAATAACATTAAACTTTGATGAGTCAATATCTGTAATTATATAAATTCCCTAGACGCTTTTACTTTTACATCGACAGCGTTCATTTGGAAAATGTTGGCAGAAGAAGACGATATTTTAACCGCGCTAGTGCCACTTTTCATCGTGTTACGACCAGTGGGATTTGTTTTATTTCCTGCACAAAGCCTCAAAAACTGTGATAAAATAAATTATTTTAGTGTTTTTAATTTGTTTACGCTCGCTCTCCACTTATTCTTTCTCTTATACGGCTTCAAAAATAACCTGAATAAATTTATTACAGCGCCTGATACTCTCCAGAAAGTGTACGCTTTGGTTTTTATTGCAAATGCATTCGGTCTAATGGGAGTAAACTTAATTTGGGACAAATTCGAAAATGGTAAATTTCTGGATTTACTGAGATATTTCTGCAACATGGACTTGAAACTGCGCAAAAATAACATTTTCTTGGATTACAAAACACTGCAAAAACGTCCAGCTGTGGTTATTTTGTTCGAATGGATATCCTACACTTACTTTAACATAGACACAGCCATTATATTTGTGAGGATTGGAAAAAACATCGAAACGGTTCTCTTAGACTTTATTTTTTACCAAGGTTTGCACGCAATGCAAGTCGCAATGACTGTCAAATGTTTGACTTTATTTCTCGTTATTGAAAACATTTTCGACCACTTGAATTCAGAGCTAAATACGGGCGAAACCACCAAACAACTTGTGGAAAAAATCAGAAATTTTTATCACGATACTTACGATTTAACAATTCGTGCAAACAAAGTGATAGCTTTGCAATTAATTGTGCCCCTGTGTATCACATTTGTGATGGTCGTTTATCACATTTATTATCAAATTAAGGACAGCAGTCTGCAAACATCGGTCACAGTTTTGGTTTGGCTGAGCACCATGTTGGTAAAAATTGTTGTAGTGATTGTGCAAATCCATCGAACCACGTCCGCAGTATTTTGCTTTTATTTTAATGAACAAAGTCTATTTTTGCAATTTCAGGCTAAAAATATCAGGAAAACTCTAATCAAATTAACGCTAAACCGAACCAAATCGGTCAGGAGAGAAGTACAAACTGCAAACACTTTAATAGCACATTTTTGTTATTTTTTTACAGATAAATGTATTTTTTCTTCAACTGTTACACGAAGAAGTCAAAATCACCGGTGCCAGTTTTTTTAATATTGACGTGGGCCTAATTGGAGGCGTAAATAATGGGCAAAGTAATGACAAATTTTGTTGACCATATTTTTTAGTATTTTGGGAAAGCCCTACAGTATTTGCTCATTTTGTATCAAACTTGTGATTAGTGAAACAAAGCGTATACAGTTTTGGACAACAAAAAGTGTACTAAATGTACCGATTGACGTCACTATTTTGTAAACAAAGTAATGAAAATAGCTTGATATTAAACGTTATGGTAGCAACAACAGTTTTTAATATTTTGAAGTGGAAATCAAATGCATCTAAATTTAAAATTTGATTGGGTTACTACGCGGCTAATATTAAATTAATTTTACCTTCATTGCAAATGTTTCATTCATGCGTTATTGGAATAATGGGTATTGATGCATTGATAAGGTTACATTAGTTAGCAGAGCTTAATTGCTCCACGCCACTGTAATCACTATACTTAGGTATGGTAATAGTGTTAACGCTTTTTTACGTGAATAAAGTGACTTAAAACTTTTTTTGTATATTTTATTTGTCAGTAAAAGAAATAAATAAATAATATTTTTGATAAATATTTTATTAGGAACTTTAGGTTCACATTCCAACTTACAAACATAAAAATTGTACCTTATGATTTGAATTTAAGATAAAATTCAAATCAAAATGATAAAGGCAATTTAGACAACAAAATTTTTACACCGGTTTAAGTAGTGTCGGAAATTTTTCGTTAGCTCTAATTGTTGTGTCGTAATTGGTTCTTAAGAAGTGAAAATTCCAACAGTAATATGCCAACTTTTTTACTTAAATCAAACCTCTTAAAACATCTTTTTTTTCCTTATTTTCATCGTCAGTAAAGGAAACAAGAAAGTAAAATTTTTGATAAATATTTTATTAGAAAGTTTAGGATTATTTTTCAACATATAAACAAAAAATTGTATCTTATGTTTTAAAAATAAAATTTAAATCAAAAATCTAAAGACACTTTAAGACAACACTATTGCCGTAATTTATAGTTATTAATAATACAAGTGCGAAAACACAAAGCTTAAATTTCGAGGGCTGTCGTTATGCAACAAGCGTATTTGTTTTTGAAATTTTTTTGTTAGAACATTTTAATTTAAAACACGTTGCTGTGGATGAGCGTGTTTTAAAAGAGTAAAAACACGTTGCTATCGGAAACGTGTTTAAAATAGTATTTATATTTTAGGATTCAAGTATTAAAAAGAAGACTTAAAATGTTACCAAGAAAAAAATAATATTTTTACGCAAAAACAATTAAAATAAACAAAAGCAGTAAACTTTCGCTAATTTTGAAAGTATCTTAAAATCGATTGAAAACCATTCTATTTCATACAATTTTATGTGTTTTTTTAAGACTTTTTTCCTAGTTTTTTTTTAGTTTTACCGTAATCAGAGTTTAAAAATTGCAATTTGTTTTCGAATATTGCCTTGAAATCTATGTCACTTTTTAGAGTTTTTTTTGCCGTTTCCAGTAGTGTCTGACATTCTTCGTTAGCTCCAACAGTTTCGCCAGAATTGGCTCTTAGGAAGTGAAAATTCCAACCGTAAAAGTAGAATAGTATACCAACTTTTTACTTAAATAAAATGACTCTTAAAATTTTTTTTCTTATTTCAATCGTCAGTAAAGGAAACAAGAGAGTAAAATATTTTATAAATATTTTTTTAGGGACTTTAGGATTACATTCCAACTTACAAACATATAAAATTTTATCTTAAGTATATGTATAAAAAAATAATTTAGATCAAAATCACTTTAGGACAACACTTTAGTAATTTAAAATAATATTTTTAGGTAAAACAATTAAAATAAACAAAAACTAAAAACACCCGCCGATTTCTTAAAAAATCGATTGAAAACCATTGTTTCATAGATTATTACAAGTATGTGTTCTTTAAAACTTTTTCGCATAGCTCTGTTAGTTTTACTGTAATCAGAATTTAAAAATTGTATTTTTTTCTGCATATACCTTAAAATCTATGCCATCTTGTAGAGTTTTTTACGAAGGCTTTAAAAATAACAGACATTTGTTGTTAGCTCCCTTAGTTTCACCGTAATTGGCTTTTGAGTAGTGGAAATTCCAACCGTAATAGGAGAATAGTATACTAACTTTTTTTTCAGTACAGTGACTCTTAAACATTATTTTTTTCTTTATTTCAATCGTCAGTTAAAGAAACAAGAGAGTAAAATTTTCGATAAATATTTTATTAGGGACTTTAGAATTACATTCCAACTTACAAACACATAAAATTGTATATGTGTTAAAAATAAAATTTAAATAAAAATCACTTGAGAACAACACTTTAGTAATTTAAAATAATATTTTACGCAAAACAATTAAAATAACCAAAAACTAAAACTGATTTTTTTTCGAATATACCTTAAAATCTATGCCATCTAGCAGAGTTTTTTTACAGAGGTTTTAAAAATAACAGACATTTTTCGTTAACTCCCTTAGTTTCACCGTAAAAGAAGAACAGTATACTAACTTTTTTACTTGAATAAAAAAACATTTTTTTTTCTTTATTTCAATCGTCAGTAAAGGAAACAAGAGAGTAAAGTTTTCGATAAATATTTTATTAGGAACTTTAGGATTACATTCCAACTTACAAACATAAAAAATCGTATCTTATGTTTTAAAAATAAAATTCAAATCATTGAGATAAAGGCACTTTAAAACACACTAGCTGTAATTTAAAATAGTATTTTTATACAAAAACAATTAAAATACAACTATCTACATGGATTATATACAGTACGTTCTAAAAGTAATACCACAGACAAACAGATGGTCAACCATCTACAATTGTACGCACACCACGTATGCTTATCACGCAGAAAATACTGAATCATCAATTTCAAGCGATTTGGTTTTCGGGAATACAAATGGATTTTCGTGAACGAATCGAGGACCTGTTGATCATACTCGATCTAATCTCCCCCCTGAAAGACGCTCGCAATGATGACCTCCTCGAAGACGACCTCCTAAACTCTCCCCCTTTATCATCGTCAACACTCCTGAAACAAATTTTCAGTCACCCACTAACCCTAAATAACAAAACCCACTTTTTAGCACACGGGAAGTCCCAAATCTTCTGCCCCATCCCGAAGTTTTCCCCATCCTGCAGTGTTTGTGGTAACTCTTGGTCCAAAGTTTCCGGCAGAAAGAGCGCCAAGATTCCCCCGACAATGCCCAAAACCCCCAAAATCAAAAGAGGCAAGTCGACCGAAATGTTCGCCAAGTAGACAACAAACGGCGCCAGAATGCTCGCAACGTAGCCCATTATGTGGATCAGGGCCACTCCTTGGGCCCTCACAACGGTGGGCAGCAGCTCAGCGGCGTATTGGAGCCCAATGTTGTAGGAAATGTTAACTGCAAATCGGCCCATGATGGCCAGCGCGGCTGAAGGGACTCCATAGGGCACTGTCGTGGCAAGAAGACTGAAGATTCCGCTCAGGACCATGGACCCACAAGCCAACCATCGCCGGCCCCAGACGTCCAGCACCAGAGTCAGGAAGGTGTCAGCTGGGAATTCCGTGGCGCTTGCGATGGTAAAAGTCAGGAAAATGTCCAAACCCAGCGAGCCCACGTTCCGCACATGGCCGTCAAACACCAAGGAAATGGCCATCCACATGACGATCAACAAAAGAGTGATTTTGCGCAAACGGGGCGTTTTGAACAAGTCCAGGACTGTGTAGGCCTTGTCCATTTCCTCCTCTTTTTGGGTTTTCAAACAGCTGGCCTAGTGATTTTTTTCTTAGTCGCGAATTTATGCATTGCCTGAACTTACTTTGAATTTGTTGTATGTTTCTTCCTCGACTTTGGTTTTATTGATTCTTTGGAATTTCCGTAGGATGCCGATGGCTTTGTCAAATTTGCCTTGAGACACTAGCCACCTGAAATAGTGTTATTTGTGCTTTTAAGGAAAGTAGGTCTGATTTAATTTCAAATTTGTCAATGAACTAATGCGGGCAATTAACAGGATGTTATTCAATGAAGTATTTTATTGATTTTAATTGTTTCTCTATTTGGTGCTGTGATAACTTAAAAATTCAAATTAAAAACAACAATGTTGCAATGGAATTAGAACAAGACGCAGGTCTGTCCTTTCCTAATTACCAATCTAGAATTTAAATTATACACAGGTTGGTCAGGAAATGTAAACTTTTTTCGAACATTCAAGGTACTCAACAGTCAAAAACACGCAATCTCTAAAAATTGGAGCAAATTGTATTAACAAAACGTGTTTTTTTACAAAATTTGTTAAACTTCAATTAAATAATCAATGATTTATGTTGTATTCAATTTTGTGTTTCTGTAATTAATAAAAATATTAATTGGTGGTTTAGTTTTTATTTGTTGTGGAATGACACAGCAAAAACATAAATATTCGGTGAGAAATAACAAGATTCCGAAATGCACTTACACCGACTGTTCTGTTAAAAAGTCTTTACATCAACTCTTGCTGTGGAATTTTGATTCAGATATTTTTATTGTCTTTGATAGATTATTCTGTTCAAATGTCAAATGAGCTACTTGCGATTTTCTCCAACGCAAGTATTTTCGTATGTACTAATCGTAAGAAATCAACATACGTTCAAAATTTCGCAGCAAGAGTTGATCTAAAGACTTATTGAACGCACTGTATTAGGAGTTCTAAAACATGTATTTATCTGAAATTATGTACACAGCCTGTAATGAGTTATGTTAAATTTTCTTATTTTGAATAGAAAGCTATAATAATAATTTATTAGACGTCAAAGGCATTTTGCAGTACTAGTCTGTATAAATAAAGAAATCGAAATCATCACATTTTTTTAATATACATTTAAAAAAATTAAATGAGACACCAGTAAAACATAAGTGCTTTATATAATTATTTGATAATTTTATTCCACAAATAGGCTGTTTAAAGAAATACTTATGCCTATATTTAGTAAACAAAGAAGAGTTCATGTTGCCTGATGTCTATCCTGGAAAAATTGAATTGAAACTTACTTAAAATATCGAGATTCGTTAGTTTATATAAAAAAGTCTCTGAAGAAAGTATATAGAAATTCTATGAAGAGTAAAATTTTTAATTTGTTTAGTTTGAATCTAATGTATTTTGAAAGACAAAGGATAATTGCTTAAAAACAATTTTGTCAAAGATATAGACAAAAGACTAATGGATCTGTAGTTTTTAATGTTGTGCTTGTGACCTGATTTATATATAAAAAAAAATTGCTTAAATATTTTGCAAGACTTCTGACACAGTGCTTGAAAAACAACGGTAGAAATCCATCTAGTCTGGGTGCTTTATTACAATTAAGAGTATAACAATTATTAAATTATTAATATATAAATAAATATTAATATATAAATTATTAAATTAATAATTAAATCATATGACATCATATGAAACCAGCTATGTTTTTACTCCGTTTTTGGATTGCTCAAGTTTTTCTAAGAAAGTTCTTGACTGCTTTCCTTATACGTAAATTCAGCCCTTTGGGGTTTTTAGAAAATGAAAATTTTTGAATTTGTACCTTCAACTTCATAAAACTCTGTCATTTTTTAAGATTTTGAAATCGTTTGAGCATTAAAAAAAAGTTCAAGGCTTTTCTTTAGTGCTTTCGAAAGCCAAAAAAAGTTAGTAAACTCTAAGTTTTTATTAAAGTTGTTTGCAGAACTTCAAATACCCATAATTAAATTTTTTCATATGAAATACCTCAAATTTTATTTCCCATATTTTATTTGGAAAATTCGAATTTGGGTCCTTGAAGTTCTCTAATCATAAACTTAAAATTTTGAAGTTTAACTTTTTCCATTTTTGAACACACAAAATGAAAGATATAGGCTTTGTTCTTTATGACCCAAATACGAGAAAAATCTAGAATAAAAATAGCTCTGACTTTTGGAGTAAAAAATCCAAAAAAATCAAATATGTCAAAAATGACTATATTTAGGTATAAGGGTAACGATAAAAACCCATTTAAATAATTCGAATAATCCAAAAACACAATAAAAACCATAAAAACAGTGAATTTTTTATTCCATTTCCAAATGGTTTGTAATATTTACCTACAATTTAAATAAATGTATGGTAATATTGTAGGTATTAAGTTTCATCACTGTTGTTAATGCACCATGAAGTTTGTAAGTGCACGTTTCCAGCATGCAAATTTCGGTTGATTACAATCAAACTTTTTAAAAATAATGAAAAAATCGGATGAAAAATTACCTTGCGGATTCCGGTACCAGCCAGGGCGTGACAATGGCGAGTACCAGAGGGGCCGAAGTGACGTAACACAGCATTTTCCAATCGGCTAAATAATAAGCAATCCAAGGCAAAATCGAAGCTGCAAACGTGAAGAAAATTGCAATGGACATGTTGGCCACGAAGGTCCTCCATTTCGGGCCCACGTACTCCAATACTGGAGATAAACAGAGATAATTAGTTGATTTAAAAATGATAATTATAATTAATTGCGGTAGTTTCTTATCAATCAATCCACATTCCCGGCAATATGAAGGATTTTTAATGCGACCTGCATGTGCGAAGATTTATTACCGTTAAATTATTCAAGGATTTTCAGGCATTTAAGCGCAACTTGGCGCAATTTGTAAGCGTGTTCGCACATTTGCGCTAACGAGGGGGTGGATTAAAAAGGCGGGTTAAACGCAAATTAATTCTTATTGTGCAGTGAAAAAATCATTTTTGTTAAAATCTTCACAAAAAATTGGACCAAAAAAACAAAGAACGTAATTCTAACTCATTAACTGAAGAACTCATTGTTTTATTACTTGTTATGCCAATCTGTGTCAAGGCCAAAACTTTTTTTAAATAACAGTTCATTAATGGAAATGTTTATTCGGATTAATTAAATATTTACATGCATATGCCTATTGATTATAATTTAAAATTAGCTTCTTCTAAAATCAATCACCCAATGTAGCGCCACAAACATAAACAAGTATTTTTTTCAAGTGACTAGTACTAGAGTTTGTAAATTTTACATAAATTTGGTAAACGTGTAGAAGGCCAAAGTAATTCTAAGTCAACTTCCGTGTTTAACTGCAAAATTAAATTTTTCGTGAAATTCGCTTGCAAAATCGTTATGACATTGAGCAAGTCACATTTTCTTATCGATTGTCGAACACAATAAGTCCCTAACAATCTCTGCCAAGGCACAAGCTCCCTTAATTCTGTTTACATTCACTTAATCACTACTTTCTATCCTTCCGCTTAATTGACTGTATAATTAATTTGAAAAATGACATATCCTTACGCTGATTCATCTCGTGAAATTTCTGGTGGGCAAAAGGCGTCCTTTCCCAATTAAAAATGGCCTTTAATCCGTGGAGTTAAGGGCCCTTGCAATTAATTTAATCCTTCCAAGGCGTTTGTCATATGTTCACCAGGTAATTACCTCTGGCTTTTAATTTCCTTAATCAGGTCGGAACCAGGACTAATTAATTAGAATCTCGAGCACAATTCGCCGCGCTACAGTTGACAAACGTACGAATTTTGAAAATTTGAGCAAAACTTGCGGTTTCAAGTCTGGCCACTGACCATGTAATTCCCATGAATGATTCTGATTACAATGGCCAATTTTATGGCTAATGGTTCGAGCGGATTTTTTTCGGAGCTAATCTAATTAGGACTTTTTCGATTAATTGCTGCTCTAAGCAGCAATTAACAGAAACCCTACTGACTTACCCAGAATGTACATCATTGTGAAGCAGTTGTCGAAAGCCATCCCGACCAAGAACCTGCAGAGGCAGAACGTCCAGAACGCGCTACAGAAAGCTGTAGCGATTCCTCCGACGAAACCCACGAGGTTTGTCCCCACAAGAGCAGGGATTCGGCCGAATCGGTCAGCAATCCAGCCGAAGACCAAGCCGCCAAGGATGGCTCCACAGAAAAAAATTGACTGAGCGGTGTGGGGCAAAGCCGAGTTTTCGCAAACCCAGTTTTGCTGCAAAATTAGTTTTAACAATAAACAACCAAAACCGAGAAATATATTTTAATGAAAAATTCACCCTCTCAGGAGACGCTATTATTTTTCAGGTGCCAGCATGTTGTGCATAAAGCCATGTTAGATGTTTATGAGAAGAAATGGCTAGACCGAAATTATAATTTCATGCTTTAGTGGCTCTCTTAATGAATGTGTGAAAATAAATTCGTGCGCTTTCCTGAATTCTTCAATTTCGAGACACGCCAGTAAAAATTCGCTTTAAAAGTACGATGTGTTTTTAATAATTTTTAATGATAAATGCCGCTTCATATAACTAATGACAGGCATTTAGACATTCTACATTTATTAAGTCTCCAATTCAAAAATAATCTTCGTTAATAAAAGTGTTTTCTTGCCCGGTGTAACAATTTAGTTGCATTTTAACAAAATTTTCAAAAAAAAATAAATAAATTTCTCAACTGATAGATGTGACATTTACTGATAGAGTATTCAATTAAGCAGAGCGGCACAAATTTTTTTACATGTAAACCAATTTCAAAGCTAACTAGATGAGAATTATTCAAAAACACATTTTATAATAAAAGCACAACATAACGCCAGAAAAATTAAAATAAAAATTTCTCGTTCAAACGCCCAACCAAAATACTTTCCTGAATTCTTCAATTTCGAGACACGCCGGTAAAAATTCGCCTTAAAAGTACGATGTGTTTTTTAATGATTTTTAATGATAAATGCCGCTTCATATAACTAATGAAAGACATTTAGACATCGAATATTACCATTCTACATTTATTAAGTCTCCAATTCAAAAATAAGCTTCGTTAATAAAAGTGTTTTCTTGCCCGGTGTAACAATTTAGTTGCATTTTAACGAAATTTAAAAAAAAAATTAAATGAATTTCTCAACTGACAGATGTGACATTTATTGATAGAGTATTCAATTAAGCAGAGCGGCACAATTTTTTTACATGTAAACAATTTCAAAGTTAACTAGATGAGAATTATTTAAAAACACATTGTATAATAAAAGCACAACATAACGCCAGAAAAATTGAAATAAAAATTTGTCGTCCAAACGCCCAACCAAAATACTCCTTGCCCAAGTGACTGCCCTCCCTGTTTATATTTGCAAAAAAAAATAATTCCCCTTATTACAGTCTGATTACATTAAAAAGGTCAAAATAGATATTTTTGGTTTTTATGGATCATTTAAATTAATAAGAGTGCCAAACTTACTATCAGTAATTTTTTTTAAAGTAAAACAAACTAAAAAGGCAAATAAAACACCTAGCTGAGAATTTAGCAAGCAGCACTTAGCAGCAACTAGTATTCAAAGTTACAAATTTACCAGCAGTGGTGATAACAAAAAGGCCATTTCTTTGCAAAGATAGATTCAAAAGTTTTGTTGCTGAAGGTTATAAAAACTGTAAAAGAGCTTCAGGAACAATTGGTAGATTCAAACAACACGACAACAGTCAACAACCAAAAATTTTATGATTGCTTAGCAGTCATATAAAAGTAGCCTAAAACAACAGTCAGTAGCCTCTACATAGTAGGAAATAATGTATTTTACAAAATATGAGTTTTTGGAAACAATAAATAAAAAATTTAAAAAAAATGTTTTTATGACAGTTTTTATTTCACTTCGTTCATCCTTAAAAAAATTTTGCGGGATTCCGCCCACTCGATAAAATTTGCTGGCGCCGTCACTGTTTAAGAGAAAAAATATTAAAAAATTATTTCCAGGATTTGTATTCAAGTTTTAATAAAAACGTCGGTTCAGCTCTTAAACATTTTATGTCTACAATGCCTGAATGTCTTTCGAATTTTATAGCCAAGGCAAATTGCATAGAAATATTGACACGACAAAATTGAAACTTTCCCAACAACAGAGGGTTAGTCATCCATGTGCATAAGTATACCGGTTTGAATTTATTGCGGCAGTAAAATGAAACATGGCAAAATTCATAATATTCCGCACAAAACAAGAAATAATCGAAATCAGTTGCGAGCGCCAACCCCACTGTGTTTTGATGAAATACTCTCGTAATTGCCACTTGGTTTAATAAAAATTTACTGAAACGAATTTCTCAGAAACAAAACCGGATTGACATTTTTGATTGCGTTAATTTCAATGCGATTCCGCCTCTTTATCACTCCATAAATGGGAAATAATATGAATTACACAATTACTCAAAACTAATTATCAGGTAGCTAATGGTCGTAAACAAGAAAAAAACATCGCGAAATGGAATGAAATCCCGAATAGGAAGCGTAGTTGCGATAAATTTTCACACTATGTAACTTTTTGCAGATCTGGTGTAATCAACTGGCATTTCAATGTCATTTCGATGAAATATCGCTGCAGCGAGTGTATAAATCGCGATTAGATAAATAAAGCGCTCTAAATATAAAAATACACAATTCTATTTCTGCACTTGCGAAGCTTTATTGCGTGCGAGTCAAAGCTCAAAGCTCGATCCTTATCCCGCAGGAGTTTAAAATTTCCTCACCTCTGTCGCGATCGACGAATAGGGAACTTCAGTGTAATTATATTCCCAGCCATTTTTGCAGGAAGTCGTCGGCCAGGATGTGTTAACGGGAATTTTATTTCGCACCACTTCCTCAAAATTCACGTCGTACATTTGGCATTTTTCCAGCGAGCCGTCGCTGTCCCGCGGAATGGCCAGAGCTATCCTGCAATAAAAAATCCCGATTGCATAACACAGCGATTAGATAATGGTGTTACTAAGAATTCTTGCTTTATCGACCGTGAAAGCCATTCCTGCTGGTCAGTGCGATAGCAGATGCACAAAGCTTTATCGATGACAGTGTGAAATGATTTGCGGGATAACCTTAACCACCATCAAACTGTGGCTTTATTGAGTAACTATTGCGAATTAAGACTACTGTAGAATTCAAATTCAAGGAAAACGCCATCATTAATAAATTACCCAACAATGCAGTGGCTATCCAGATAAAAAGATACTGTGCATTTGTTGTAATTAAATAGTGTATTCTAGCTGAAAGACTGTTACTCATAAACATCAAGCCGCTGTCTCTCATTGACAACTAATTAATTAGCAAGGCAATTATTTTATTAGCGGCGATTATTGAAATGTTACTACACTAATGATAATGTGAGAGTTTCATTGTTGGTTTAAATGTAAGCCCAGTAAATTGTGTCAAGTCAACACTTGGACCAATTTAGTGATTTTGAAAAATGGAAAATATTCCTGCGGTCGGACGAAGTCAACAACCGATCGTATAATAGTTGTCGGCATTGACATTACTACACTATTATGTGTAAGCAATACCATTACCGTACATTTGCTGGTAATAGTCATCACATCTTTAAAACAGCCTCGTGATTTAGTAAAGGTGTCGTAATCGTTCTCCTTTCATTATTTGTTTAATTTCTGTTTCTGCTATTGTGTTATAACAAAGTCCAGTTCATTTTGTTCCTCAGGAAGCTAGTTAATTGTTGGAAAATACGTTACCACAAAATTAATCGTTTTTTATCCAATATCCCGGAAGGTACAAACAAACCGCAAAGATCACAATGTTTCAAATGATTATTAACGTAATAAATAGTGTCGATATCATCCAACATGTTTACATGTATTGCAAAATCTTCGTACAAATTACTAGCACATTAAAATAAAAAATATGAAACACGTAAAGCCTATTATTCCAGATTCAGTTACGTAATGTTAAAAATTTTAAACGATACCAGCAGAAAACGGGTGGTAGCTTTTCAAATTCTAGTTACTTGGTGAACAATATCTCAAATTAACACTTTGCTGAGATTGTTGTATTATTAGCTGCGTTAGAGCTTAGAAATTAATTGGGTTAAAGCTAGGCAAAAGCAATTAACTCGTATTCTTGAAAGTTGAGTTTTTTGCGACTTAGCTTATTCTAGTAAAATTTAATTTATCCCTTATTTATCTTCGTAACTTGAAATTACGACGTAGCGAATACGTCTTTCTTTTCACTTCATTAAAGTCTTAACTCTTTGACAGTCTTTTAGCCCATCTGGATTACGACCAGCCAAATAGTGTGTGAACTTGTTTAGGTGACTCACTTTTGGCATTTAATTTATGTAATAGATTTTAAACTTGAACTAAAAAATAACACAATCTAAACAATTAATTAGCTTCAAGGATGAGAACCAAAGACCTAAAAGAAGTTGGTTTAAGTTGATTCATTTCAAGTGGGAGTTTTTGTTGTGTCAATGAATTACATCAGCCATTCATAAGTTACGCGAGTAAAATTACTTATCTATTTAGTGGATAACGTACTATTAGCACTTATTACTTGTAATTGGATTTTTTGTGTTGATAGATGAGTTGACCATTGCCATGACAAACCCACATCTCCTAAAAGCTTTTTTCGCTTTTATTAATAATATATCTGGCAATAAAGGAGGTTTTTAACGAAAATAGACAGGAACTCGTAATGACCAGTCTAGAACAAAAACAATCCCATCTACTGCTGTTCAATACCAAATTCATGGTCACAAAGCAAGTTCATGGGATTGTCTAAATAAGATTAAACGTAAGGTCGCCAGTTAATTTTGTACTCGCAAGTGTTTTATACTTTTTTGTGCTTTCATCATTAAATATTATACAACTCTTGTACAGCACTTCCTTGTTTTTTATAAATGTACGAGTGAATTGTTTGCAAATTGTTTAAAACAATTGTAGGTCAAAGGAAAATATTTTTTAAGCCGTAAAGTTTGGCAGCGAATCTAGGCTACCGTTTTTGAGCAAGGCTCAAATTTGCCACAAACGTGTTCTATTGATTTAGTTTAAAGCATTCACGTCAAAGAAAGTTGCGTAATTCTCTATACACATTTTTAGTTCAAGTGCCAAGGCAATCCCACCGTTTCGCATAATACGAGATAATCGATTTCAAATCGTGCACGTATACAATGAGGCCGAAATTATTTTTATATGCACCAGTACAGCAATTAGGGTCGGAAAGCCAAAAAATAAAGTTTGGGTAAAAAATAAGTGTGTCACTCTAGCCGATTGATTTTTTAAACTCAAATGTTAACCTTTGAAAGCCCAATTTTTTAAGTAAATCGTTACACACGTCTTTCTACTTTATTTAACCACCAAGCCACTCTTTGTTGCTCAATTTTGCATGACATTTTCGTTTTCTTTCAACAATATAGCGCAGTACCTACTTTAATTTTTTCGTATTCGAACGACCTTTATCACAGTGATAACTTTCTACTCGACTGAACCATATCCTGTGTGGTTACCGTAACTTTTATAAATCGCTGGTTAAGAGGATGTTTATAGTCCTTATTAATTATTCTTACCTCGATTCCTAGTGTAACTAGAGCATAGCGGCGACTTATTTAAACGGTATTGAGCATTTTTTTGCAAGAATTGTGGGTGGATAGAACCTTTATTTATAACATTTTAGTTATTATTCAACCATGGTTAAGTACGATTTGTACTTGGAAAATTAATTAATTAGGCACGTAATTTATTCGCATAAAATACCTGAATGTGGTTATTAGCAGGCAGGAAAAATTTGTTAGCACATGCTCACGGTATGTGTACATGGTGCATGACGTCAATAAAAATTATAAATAAAGCAAATTGTGGGCATTAGACACTGGTAAAAATAGACAAAAGTTCAATAAATTTAGAAATAAACCATTACAAACTTGCTAAATACGTTCTTCAATAAACAAATATAAATAAGTACGAAAGGTAGAGAGCAGATATATCACTTCTCGAAACATATACATACGTAAGAAGACACTCATGTGCGAAAGTCAAATATACTTGACATATTCGGTGACCTGGAATTTTCCTCTGGTAATTCAGGTAGAAATCGTTGTAAACTATTTTATTATATCCAAGAATGTACTCATGATTTTAAATAATTATTCCTAAAGCTTATGGCGATTACTTATGGTAATAGTGTAATTAGAATTTTGTTGGCAATAAAACATACCTATCAATTTTTTCTTGGAAATACGAGAAGTAAAATCACAATAAGTTTTTTACTGTGTTTGTGTATCTGGAAAACCACAAAAGGAATCATCAGACGCACTTTGTATCCAAGGATGAAAAAATTCCTCGCAAGTTAGAATAATTCATTTATGATGGAAAAATATAACTTTTTATAACGTGACTGTATAAATGTTTCTATAAAATTTGGTTAAAACAAAATGATAATTATTGCACAAGTGAGAACAGTGCAGCTTTTGCACTAATTACTCGTCAGAACTGAACCACACCGGTTTTTGCAAAAGCAATTCGTTGCTTAATTAAAATATGATCCGTCAACGTCCTCACACGAGCTCACAATAGTAAACAAAAACTCTGACACAGTTCTGTCGCCTTAGCCTGCCCAAGCATGGCAAAGTCTCACCTTTCGTCCACCGTCATATTGGCAAGTTCAGGGACCCAGCACCAATGCTGCTCCGGTATAATGGTAATAAAGATCTGTGTAAAATAGACCCAAGCCACGAAAAACGAGAAGGGAATCATCATCAGAAAGAGGATCTTCTGGTACATCCCGAACTCGCCGATACGCGGCAGCAAGTCATCGAACTCGAATCCTTTCTCGTCCTTTTCGTCCTTTTTCTCCTCCTTGACGTTATCGGGGACGAAAGCGCCGTTTGTGTATCCGTTGCATTGCATCTCCAATTGGCTCTCGCACTCCTGGCTGGAGCCCGTCTCGGGCATCTTCTCCTGGGGCGGCATTCTGAGACACTTGGACACAAACCACTCACTTCACCGGAGCTTCGGTCAGGCTAACCCCCTGCGAGGTAAATCCTAACCGACGATGATTTGGACTAAAGCTTGAGTCAAAGACTTGCATGTTTTTATACCGAAAGTTAAGGACAGTGGATTTCCCTCCACTGAGCGTTTAATATTTGTGATTAGCGGCGGTGCTGCCGACTTTCTCGCAAAATGGTTATTGTTGTGATTGATCTTTAACCCGCGTTTCGGTGAATTCGCCCAATTTCAAAGAGCCGCGTGGCCAATCGGGCAATTAGCTTGTTCTTGATAGCTTGGTTCAAATTTATTGTTAGTTTTGAAGCGATCTGCGAATTGTGCTTAAAAACCACGGAATATTTTGTAACTAAACAAAAAAATTGTGTAAGTTATGTCCTGAAGACGAGGATAACTTGAGTTATTTGCTAAGACAATGTTTACATTTGTGTCGTTGTAATATATTAGCTGCTATCTACTGTTAACAGAGATACACGAGAACATATGGCAATTTTTTTATAAAAATAAATGCTGCATTAATAATAACATCACAATTAAACACGCACTCTTTGTTGAACTACCAACATTTTTAAAAAGGGAATATTTTATTTTGTTTGAAAATACAGGATAAATGTATGTCGATTTGAACGTCTGTTATAACATATAATTAGTTGAAATTGAATATGGCGTTCAAAAAACTGTAGCTGCAAAGTCTGATTTACAAAAAACGAATTAAAACTTTAGATCCTCAAAACTAAGCTATTTCGAATTATAATATACTAAGGATCAAGAACGCTGAGGAGATTTTACCGATCGAAAACACTTGTCTGATGCTTATCACGTTTTTTGCACGATTCTTACATTTTTTTAAAGATTTATTAAATAATGTCATAATAATTGTCAAGACAGCAGGTTATGGTGACCGGTTGCTACGTCTAAGGCGTCGACGAAATAACTTACCGACGCCTAATTTACTTACCGACGTCTTGGATGTAGCAACTAGTATTGTAGCAACGTTTTCTTTGTACACCATAAAGTTTTGCAATAAGTAATGGCGTTTAAGATAAGCAACCCTTACTAGAGTAACCCAAAAATATTTACGATACCGATCAGTTCGTCTGAAAGTCTACAGCCTGTCTACAATAAATGACACAATAAGCTTGCCTGAGTGATTAGCTTGAAGAGTTCTTGCGGTTTGGAGTAATCATAATAAAAATTTAATGGTGTTACAATAAACAACACGTAGTCTTGGAAACAGGCGTAGTAAACAAATAAATAGAGCTCAATCGTTCAAAAAAAATATTGTTTATTTGCCAACAGACATATTAATTGTGTAAAATATTTTGGTTGCTCTAAGGTGTAGAATTTTTTAATTAGGGTTCTTTGTCTTAAGATTTTAATTAATTGAAATTAATTTTATTTACTGAACCCAATTCATAAAAATCGATAGTAAGTTGCAGTGAAATTTACATTCACAATTAATTAATTAATCCTGAATTAACATAAATGATCAGTAAAATAAAAATTAATGACACTTATCAACGTTTTTTTCCTGAAATTTAAGATGGGGCAGGTTATATCTAAGGCACCAGACACTGATTCCAAAAAATACTAGTTGTACTAGCTAATTTTGGTTTATAATAAATGTGTCTTAATTCACAAGATACTAAGGCTCTTGCAAGTAAAGTTGTATGGTAGAAATCATCTTGTTTACAAATTAACCATATATATATTAAAAATAATGCTATGTTTTATAAACAAAAAAAGCAACTATTTATGGGATAGTTACTTGATTTTTTATATTTTTTTGAATAAAATTTTGCAAAAAATTAGATTTATTATTTATTGGCCACCAATATAACAAAAACTATATTTGGATTATGTAGAAAAACCTTCAAATTTAAAGTTAAATAATTAGATAATATATAATGTAATATAATAATTATAATAATAATTAAATCGAGTATAACTAAAAAAATTGCACATAAGCTAGTCTAAAAATGCTAATAAAACAGGAGCTATTAAAAAACTACTGTTTTAAAAGAATCAACACTTTTCACGCTGAAAAAAAATAGAAACAATTTTACAGAAAGTATAAAGAGTTAGTATACTCATAGTATAAAAGAACAAATAAATTTAAAATGATTTATTTTATAATTCTGCAGTTAATTTATTATTAGTTATAATTGTATAAGAATTGTTCTCTGTTCTACGATATGTGCTTGTAATAAATTAACTTTATGTTTTGTGGTTACAATTTGCCTTAAAAAATAACCCAAGGAGACGTTCCAAATTGTATATTCAACAATAAATAATAAATTGATATAAAGATTTTGACAACATAATAATTATTTTAAAAACAATAGTACAAATACATAAAAGTTATTGCCAAGTTTTCCTCACCGAGTTTTGTCACCTTTTATTCGTTTTCAAAGGTTTTAAAAATAAAATATAAAAGACAGAAATATTTTCACATTTAGGTATAAATATTTTACTTCAATTTTTTATCAAGCTGCGACGTCCAGCGAAATTTCCTGGAGATGTAAATTTGATAAGTTATTGGTAGACAACTTGGAAAAGTTTTATTAAGGTTATATCAGAATATTTATTAAGATAACAAGTAGGTATATCTTGAAAAAGCATAAAATAACGTGAAGGATATTGGAACATCATTATAAAAAAGAGCTTTATTGTTCAATTACATAGAGTATTATTTTACATTGTGAATCAATTTTTCCTCTTTATTTCATTCGACGAATGGTGCAAGTCTAAAATAATGATTCATGTTTTAGCCGAACGAGTATACTTGACTACGTGCGTTTGATTGTGGAATTTGATTGAAATTTATATTTTTTAATCAAACTAAAGTGACATTTCAATAAAGTGCAAATGTGGAAATTCTTGAATGCTACCTACATGACGTGTTGCGGATATTAAGCATACTCATATTTATTATGAAATCCAAGTATTGATAAAACCGAAATGTAAAATAAGAATTGTGTTCTGTGGTGGCTATCTATTATTTCATAATTTTTAAACCGCCGTAACTAAAAATTTTATTGTTTTTTTACTGCCATTTAATTAAGACAAAATGACCAATAAAAGTATAATGTTGTTTCCACACCTAACTTAATGTAGATTTTTATCTCCATTGTTTCCGTAAATTTTTAACTGACTCGGCACTGTCCCCCAATGACTTCAGCGTCACTTCGTTCAAAGTTAATCAATCCACGTACACTTCTGCGGCTACACGACAAGTTAATTACATTTTTCTAATAAGCACAATTTCCATATACACACATATCGCAAATTTACGTTCCTTTTCACACAAGGACAGTACATTTATGTAAATTCTAAGCTGAAATGAGCAAAAATGAATAATTACCATAATAAATCGTAAGAATTTCGAAAAGTCTGCTCATAGAGAAACAATAATTCATGTCAGGTAACAATCATGGCACCTTGAACAAATCCCTCGAAAGAATCACGATCGGAAATGGAACAATTTTACTCCCAAGGCTGAGATGTAAAAGAAAAGTGGGAGAATCAATAAATTGTAGCAAATAATAACAATAAATAAAAATTAATGTGTCCTTGTATGGTAGAGCACAATTAAAGAAAAAATCCTTTTAATGATTATGTTTAAGCACAGATCGTCATCAAAGCAGTCAGTGTAACGACAATCTGTACAATGGCCTTAAAACCACCACACAAAAAGTGTGAAATTATTAATTACCCACGAGGGATGCTGATGTTAGCATTGTCTGACATGACTACATTAATATTAGCACACACACTCAGCCTTCAAAAATAAATCGGTAATTTGGAACACAAGAGCTGTAATTACTCAATTACATGTTGCAGAATTTTCACAACAAAGCCTAATCCATTTTGCCCTGATCTTGCCCATTGTTCAAGCCGATAATTACAAATTACAAGGATGAGCTTACAACAAATTAGACAAGTATGAACTATGCAGATTTCTTAATTTAATAACACGGTTAATGAATTCGATTCCGAATGTTATGAGAATGCAAATACAGCTCGTTCCTTTCTTCTGGTATCTGGCAAAATTAAAGGAAATAAAAATCACGCCGACATGAATTTTACGACGAATGAATAATTTATTACATTTCGACGCATTTTACTTAAACCCAAAACTTTTTTACCTTCGAATGTCTACAAAATAAAGCCCGGGATAATCGATATTTAACGACTTGTCTGCAAGCATCCCTCTAGAATTAATTATGTCAAGCACCTAACTTCCGGGTTTGTCCGAGAAGTTTCGTACAATCGATAACCTTGATTTATGATTTTATTGTTTAATATTTACTCTTGCTATTCCGTTCGGTTAATTACCACGCACAAATTTGCGGTTTGGATCAATTTCCTGATGTCTCGCTCCCAGACTCAATCTAATAAAATATTTCATTCAATAAAATTCCTAACACGATTTAGTAAATTGAAGAGTGACAGGCGACTCAAAAATTTTGTTTTTTTTTTCATAACTAAACCAAACAGTAATGTGTGTGTTGTGACATAAGTTATGTGGGAGTAATAAAAAACTCAAAAAACAAATTAACCAATTAATCAAACAATCAGCAAACTGATTAATCGCTTAAACATTAAATACCTAATCGATTAGTACTTTGCGTAATTGATTATCTAGAAGCAAAATCGCAAATTTTCGCTCTCTAAGTCATACAGGCTATAACTTTTTTGCTATTTGAAATATTGCCATTCTGTTTTTATTATCCGACAGATCGGCTTTAAGTCCACACCCTATATATTTTTGCATAATTAGATTGTACGCAAAAAAATAATGTAACTTTATACGGGGTGTTAGGGAATGGCTTAGCAATATTTCGTATGTGAATTTGTCATGTTGACAAAAAGTGCGTACTTCAGAAATGTTCCACCTGTTGAGACCCACTGTGTGACTTAAGGTAGTTTATTAGCAGTTAATTTTTTTTATAAAACAAAATAGAGATGGAGTCGCATGGGCGTTTTGAAAATTTTTCAAAATGGTTGCTAACATGGTCATTAATGAAGGAGTTTTTTTTCGTAAAATTTAATAACAAAACATCGTAGTGAACAGAGAAGTGCTATTTTGTCAATAATATTATACTTTATGCTAATTTTTATAGTTCTAGTTCAGCGGTTCTCAAAATTTGAGACTTTAATTTCAGAACCAGTTTTTGGAAAAACTATGCAATTTTTATTCTCATAAATTTTGCTTAATCGCTTTGTCTTGCCATTCTCTATCTACCTTTAAATTTTTGCTAAAGTATTTCCTAATGTGACCATTAGTATATATCAAAAAATAAATTACTATTTGACTTATATCAGATTTCTTGTAATAAAATAATTTTTTGAAAAGTCATGAAAAATATTTTAAATTTGCTGTGCAAATTTCATACCATTAAAAAGCTTATCAAAAATGCTCGAAAAAAATACATGGTGATCCATTTGAAAAAAATGAATTATTTAACTTTTTGGCACACTCTATATTAATTGTGTGTTTTAACTAAAACTCGACTATCTGCTAAGACTACAAGGTATTCTAAGTATTTTCGTTGTAAATTTATGAGAACATATTCATAAGCGATTTCGCAGTGACTTTTCAAATGTTGGTGTTTTTATAACAAAAAGTTGAATAATTTTTAAGTAAAAAGAGAAGATTTATAATAGTGTATATAAAGTTACATTTTTTTTTGTGTAAGGTCAAATTATGCAAAAATATACAGGGTGCTGAAAAACTGACGCACCAACAGTGGTACGTTGTTGAGAAGCAAATGTAGATCACGGAAAAAATCTTGAAAAAAAAGTCATATTTAAAGAAATCTGGAGCTACAAACTCAGTTTTCATTATTTTTTATTGTTTTTATGTTTCACACTAAGTAATCGTTCCCGAGTACAACGATGAATAATTATTTTTAAATTTCCTATCAGACTTTAGGAGTTTATTTAATTTAAAAAAATTAAAATCTAGAAAAAAATCACAGTTTGTAAATGTGCCAACACTGGGAATTATTTCCTAGGAAACCGTTGCAAAAATAATTTATTTTTATTGTTGTATAATAAAAATATTTTTAGTTTGTGGACTTTAGGTCGATCTATCGGATAATAAATACAGCATGGTAATATTTCAAGTAGCAAAAAAGGTATGGGCCGATTACACACTCCTGGGTCACGCTGTATTCTAATTAAGATATTTATTAAATTAATATTTATTTAGTATTAATTACACCAGTTCAATTAAATACAATAACACACTACTAACAAAAAATGTAAGCAATAAAATAATTATCATAAAACTTCAATTACTAGTACTGATTTTAATCCATTTCCGCGAAGGCTAATTACTGCTACAGGTGCAGACCTTGCTATAGCTAAGATGATTCAAGTGAAAAAAAATACTGATGACTTTTCTGTTCATAATTTTCAATGTTATGAGAATAGTAATTACATTTTTTAAATCCAATTACTTTATTTAGATCTTATCCATAAAATACAAAATAACTCGATTAATATTTACGAGAAGAATTCTAAATTCTAATTCCACTTTTAAAAATTATTTTGTCTGGCTTCCTTCCTCTCAAATTTAATTAACCCACCTCATTATTTTGAGTGGATGCCTTTTGCATTCGAAGCTTAATTTTAAAATCAAATATTTCGACGTGCAATAAACCCAGCCAAGTTCTTTCCTATTAATCACTGACCCAAACAGTGGAAACCCCAGAACTCCCGTTGTCTCTGTGTGGCAATGAAGTGTCTCGTTAGGTGTGGGAGCTTTACATAAACGAGCCCCCGTTGAACGTTTTCCGGGTGTTCACGTCACAAGGCCAATCGGTTTTGACCCCCCTAGTCTGATTAATAATTAATGCGAATTAAAAAGAGCTGGTGGCGAAATCCGCTGGGGTATTATTAGTGAAAGGTTATTATATTATATTAAATTATCATTGTGTGATAAAGCGACCACAATTAAGCGATCTTATGCGAAAAAATCCGTTGCACAAGTTAATTGTGGCTTCGCACAAAGGATATTGGCGCATTCCTGTAATTCCCGTCGCAATTAATTAGTTCTTTGATCGATCGATCATTCAGTTTTACTCATGCAAGGATTGACGACTCCATTTGATCTAACGTGATTTCTGGGAGCATAACGCAAGAAAAACGCGGAGGCAGTTATTAGAATAAACTCGATTTACATAAATCCTCCTTGGAGCTGTTTTTCTTTAACCGTGAACCTGTAACTGTAGCTAATGTCGCTATTATTAAGAATTATTGGCCGAGATAAGGTTGAAATTATTTTTTTCGACCAAAATTCAGTCGTAAACCTTTGAATTGGGTTTGTAATTATAGTATTAGAAGTCAGTCCTTGCTCTTATAAATTTTTAGGAGAATGTGTGCCAAAATTGACATGTAGTTGAAGCGATAAACTGTGTTTGGTGACGCAACATGTCGTCTTACAAAATTTAGCATTTAAATATTAATAAGCTACAAATACTCGAAGGAAAAATGGCAAAAATATTAGCGATTCATTTTTAACTTTTGGTATGTTGTTGGTAATTTAAACAGAAAAAACTGCAGCACATCTACGGAAAAAATTGTATAATAATTATATACGTACTACATTATTTAGGTAAATAGATATTAGTGTTACAATTATTTAAATTATAGTCTACCTTTTAACAAACACCTGTCAGCAGTTGCAACCTACATTATTTGATGATTGATTGCGATTCATTTTATTCAGTTATATTGAAATTTTGGAGCCAATTAAGCTATAAATTCAATTGTGCGAGCAAATAATTATTTTGGAAAACCGTGTCGGAAGTAATTATTTGTTATATTAAATATTTATACATTAAAGTACTCCATTTTTTTGCTTCATTCTAAAGTGATGATATTTTAGTTAAACGGAAATAGCTATTTACACTCGAATGCGGTAAGTCACATTTTACAGCGCGACAACTTTGTTTGAGGCACGAGCCTGAAAGGCGAGTGCCTTATTAGTTGAAGCGCTGTAAAATGACTTAACGCATGAGATTTGTATAAAACTTTTTGGCCGACAAGCTTTTAATATTAAAATATTAAACAATCAATGCATAGAATCAATGACATTTGTGGTTCCCAAACGTATGTATAGGTGGCGCTGTTCCGGGGGGATTTATATTTTCACTAATTAAATATACACCATGGTCGATTGAATTAAATAATTATAGGTAACAAGTATTTCGTTATACGAACTTAATTATGGTAAGCACGGTTTGTATCTTAAACATGTCTAATCGTCCAGTGTTTTGTGGTTACTTTACCTAATTGTTTGCTACCAGTTTACAGCATCGTGTTTAAAGGTCAAGTTACCTTTCATGAATGGGCAACTGTCATTCACGTTTTACAGTACTGGAGGCCAAAAAATCAGTTTACCTAATTGATGTTTACGCAGGTTTCAGCTACGAAAGACTATAACTTAGGAGAAATTGCAAGATTTTCTGAATTCAAAAAAATTTACGATTTAAATTAAAATTAAATTAAAATAAATTGAAATATTGAGCTTTGGATTCGTGGTAGAAACTGTCGCCTAAAATCTTCATGCGAAACACGAGAAAAAAAATTATTAAAACTTGCACTTGATCCAGTATTTTCCAAAACTCTAAGAATATGGTTAAAGATACAAGAAAAATGTTGTAGAGAATTAACTTTGCTACAAAAAAGATCGCGACTCCTTATTTCTATCTTCAACAGTTTACGTATGAATTAATTTTTCGATACTTGACCATCGATAAACGAAACAATGTATTTGGACGATTTTGGAGCCTAAATGGTTGAAGCTAGTGATATGGTCTTGCAGACTTTTTTGAAGGTAATTTAGTTCTCTACAACTTTTTTCCTAACACTTTTCTTGTATCTGTAACTGTATTCACAGCATTTTGAAAAATATGAGACAGAGTGCAAATTGGTAAAAGTTAAAAAAAAATAAATATTCTTTACGTTAAAATTTTTGCATTATGTTTATCTTTAACTATTCAAAATTTAATACTCTATCCGTCTGAATTTTTATCGTTTGCCTGGTGCTAACCGTTATACTAATTCAACATTTTTTTTTAATACATTGCTCTGAAAACTTAGATGGTAATGGAACAATTGCGCTCTCTGGTGACCTTAACGGAACAATCGAGAACGGGAACATTTTAATTGTACGTTATTTCGTTTCCTAAGTTTTAGATATCCGTAGTTTCAGCAAAACAAACCATTTCTTTACATCACAGTTATATAAAAAATGCGTTTTTCTCAAGATAACGTAAAAAATGCGTCTTTATAAGCGCAAACATCAGAGTCCAGCAAATAAAACAGCGTTTAATTAAGCTAGATTAAAGTCAATTAGCAGGTTTTACTGAAAACCATCTGCAGTCAAGATTATGGCATTGAAGTAAATTAAAAAATCATAAATTTTTTGTGTTTTCCACTGTGACATCGTTACGACTGTGCTGTCGCATCAATTTCGGCAAAGTTGGTATAAATTATCACGCACATCGTCCAATTAGCGAGGTTTAAATATTGAACCATCCTTAATCAAGATGTTAGCCCAAAATATCACATTAGGCGGAAAACTAGACGAGGAATTTATCATTGTCAAATATTCCCATACACATCCGTTACTCGAACACATTTGGGGCAAAGTAAACCTCGATAAATCTTTCGACACGATCGTGCATAATGAAATAAATAATAAGTTTATGGATTTTGGTTTCCCTAAGTCATTCGTTCCCATTTCTGCTGCAGTGACGAGATAATAATGAGCTAAAATGTAATTGTCTGGAAAAACATGACGGAACGTATAACTAAAAATTGCTGTGACAGTCAACTCGGTATTTAAGGTTGAATCACTTTCACAAATTGCAAGGTAATGTCACAAAATCAGTGATCAATAAAATCTTACGCATCATCGATGAATGACCTCTCACAATTTTTAAATTCATTGGCGGCCGACAATATAATCTAATTAGAACGAAAAAAATGGAACATTCGGATTAATTTCCGTTCCGAGAAAAAATTTGGGAATAATTAACCCACTGATTGATTTCTTTTACCGGAACTGAGAATTAGTTGTCATTACTTTACCAAGGCTTTTGAGACTAGCAGGGTGCCGATATCCATAAGTAGGCAAGAAAAAACCTAATTGTAATTTCTAAAAAGATGATTGAATTTTTCTCGTTTCGTGTGGTTGGGTGATTTTGTTCTTTTTCCGTTTGGGAATAAAATTAAAATGGATTAGTTTCTGTGACTAAGCTCAGCAATTTGTAATTGATTTTTTAAACCTGGAATTTTGAGGGCTGACAATTAGTTTCTTTCTCAAACAATTAACTGCAATTAATTCGCATTAAGCTCGCTATCCAAGGACTCTCTAAATGAACTGGTAAATTAAATGACCCTAAAAAAAATTGAAAAGATGGATTTACTCCAAACGGACAAATTTTAACAATGCTAGAAGGTGAACCACAATCTATTCCGCCACGTTCATTTGAATGCATTTAATTTAAAAAATCTCGAACGGCTGCATCAAATTAAGCATTTTTTCAGTACTAGTAAACTTGACACATTAATTAAATGCTATTTCCTTGAAAGTTTGGCGAGACTGAGTTGATCGCACCCCAAAACATTTTTTAGAAAACTTTCAGCACGTTGTACCGCACCCATAAATGGCACGTGGATTTATAAACAAAAAATGTGGTAACGTTGACATTGTAACGCTGCAGACGAAACATTGCCAGGCCAATTATCGAAAAAAACTTTCCTTTTACCAACGAACCACCTTCAGGTTCTTATATCCCGATCAAATTAACAATGTGAATAGAATTAAAGCAAATGTTATGCAAACTCTTCCTGATAAGTTAGGTAATACCTCGGTAATTGTAACACAATTGAATTGTTGCGATTTTTAAACAGTATCAGAAACAAATGGCCTTCGCAAGATGAGAATTGAAGGTTCTTCATAATTGCTGTATACAAGTAATTGCATATTCATGCCAATATTTTTAATTTTTCGTAAAAATGTGGTCTTGTAATTTTGTCTTCAATTAAACTTGAGCTAGGTAAGTGGCGATCCTACCTTTCGAGAGAAGGTCTCATGATAATGTCAAAGAAAGGAATCAATACTACTTGTAGGAATTACAAAAATTGTTAAAATCATGAAATTTTTGAAAAACCAAAAATAAAAAATAGAAATAAAGGTATATGCAACCAACCTTACACCAATTTCGAAAAAAAAATACAAAATTAAAAAAACAAAAAATGTTTTTATAGTTTATTTCATTTATTATCTCTGCAAGTACTTTGTTCAAGAATTTGAATAATCGATTTACAAACCAGCGCGCAAGACAACACGTGTGACACATAAAAACTGTGGTTATGTTTACTCTTAAAAAATAATTTTGCGGTTAGTTAGAGACAGTTAAAGAGATCAACAATGTCTTTGTCGCAGAAACACTACGGAAAAGTGTTAGTCCCCTGGTTTAACACGTAATTTTCAATTTTCCAGTTTTTCCCAACCCTAACCTGACTTTTCCAGAGCGGAATGGAAAGCCGTCTACAATTTAATTTACTCGGAAACAGGCCAGGACTGGCCGAAGGCCTTGTCCATTTTAAAAATCTGGAAGCTCCGAACGCCCTTATTATCATCAGGGGTGGAGGGAACCCTCATAGTCCTGGAAGCCCTTCTCGTAAACACAAATCTTCTGTCTTCGTACGAAACTAGCCACATTTTTTGCACCTCTCTGGTCCGTTTCTTAAACTTGTGTGCTGCCAACAGCGCCAAACAAGGCACGTTTTATAAAACTGCGATAAAGAATGATTTGCCAAAGTGGCTGATTGGTTTGAGACATGATATCGCCCACAGTCACAACGTTCCACCTTTGTCGATGTTAGAATTGGGTCTTAAGTTTTGTTTGGGTTGGTTGAAAGGGAAATACTGGGACGTGCAGTGTGACAACATGGCTGATTTTGTGGTTGAGAAAGCGACAGGCAATGGTATTGAGGATGCGTTTTATATTTTGGAAAATCTGGGCGAGAATGGAGTGCACGAAAATATTAAATTAATGAAGAAGATTAATAATTTCGTGGGGGAAGCACAGAAACAGACCAGTTGCAAAAAAATGCAAGAATATGTGCTAAATAGATTGCGGAAAGAAATAACAACTAATAAAGAAGCAAGTGTTGGTGCACTTTGTAAATTACTGATTGATGATCTTACAATTTTGTCAATTCAGATAGAGATTGATGAGTCAGGGGTTAAAAGAATTCCGCCTGATTATTTAAATAAATGGAATAAATTATTCGGTGGTATGTACGAAGCACAAATAATGCCTGATTTTATTTACAAACTATTTAACTTCGTGTGTGACGACAGAAACGATTTGTTACACAGAGAAGTTGCAAGTTTATGGATCAAAGAAATTTTTTTAGCCCTCATTAATCAACAAAATAATGATAAAGTACGTTGTTTTTTTTTCGCGTTGTGTTCATTACATTAATTTCCGTTTTTTTTTAGAATATAGCTGTTTTGTCGTTCTCAAGTCACAATAATTCTTTGAAAGACAAACATTTAGTAACAGAAGTGCTGGAAAGACTAACCCCTTTCACTCCAAATTTTGCTAGAGAGTAATTAGTTAGTTTAAGTAAAAATGTGTGTTGATATGTTTATTTTAGGGTTTTAATTTACAACAACGCTCCTGTTGAATTAATTGAGGATTCACTTTGCCTCATGTCTGCATTTGATACACACAGTGCCACCACTAATGGGAAAATTTTTACAGTTGATGATTTAGATTTAATTGAAGAAACTTTTAATGATGTAAGGGACGTGCCAACGCAATCAAAATCGCGCTGGACTTTAATTGAAGGTATTTAAAGCTTTTTATTAATTTTAGTTAAATTGCTTTTTCCAGATACAAGTTTGTTCCTTAATTTGCCCTTAGGAGTCTTGCCCCATCAAGACAGAAATAAAAGTCCTCTTCTAGATGTATGAAGTTTATAAATATAATTTTTGCTGATTTTAAACATTTCTTAATTTTTTATAATGGGATAAATTTCGACCATAGCTTCTTTCGTGATTAGATGTTAAACACGTACTCTACTGTATAATTGGTTGCATATAAAAAAAATACAAAATTGCCACAAGAACATATAAATGTAGAGAGATAATCAAATCTAAAGACTTTGCCTTCCTTTCTTGTTACTCTAATACACATTTTAGTTGTAAATTATTGCAAAATTAATTTACAACTAAATGTGTCAAACACATCATGATATTATTTGAAGAAAGTGAGAAACTTTATTAAGGTTTATATAAAATATAAACGGTTGCGTTATGTGTTATTATTGTTTATAGTGTTGGGAAGTTCAACTAAACCGTAATTATATGTTAAAAATTAACAAATTTTTTTAATGCATCGTCCCTGACCAGTTTTTTCGCCCAAACATTGCAACGTTACAAATGATCCTCAAAGTCAAATAATAAATTATTTCAACGAGCGATAATGCCGAAAATCCAACAAACAGTCCAAGCAAACCCCCAACGTTAGCCAACAAGTCGGTAGTCCCATAGAGTTCATTTCTTTCCGAATAAATAAACTGATTTCGTTTGAAAAAAACTTGAAGCATGGACATTTTTTTCCTAAAATCGCTCAAGATAAGATTAATTATTAAGTCAAACGTTCTGCTTTACTTTGAATCACTGATGTTGACTCGTTCGTCGTCGTTATATTTGTAAGTAGTTCTCCAATCCCAGCTGGTTTGAGTATTTTCAATATCGTAATACATCGAAGTGCAAATGGGGTAACAACGGCAGTTTGGTATATCACTGTGCGTCTTTCTGTTATTCAAAGCATCAAATTTCTTCTCGAGGTTACCCCGTAATTGATATTCTAGAAATGATTTTGAAACTCAAAAATTAGCAAACAATTGTACCCACTTTGAGCTTCCTCCAGACAGCGAAGACTTCCACCTCCACACAACGGCATGCCCTTCTCTCCTACAAGCCACCAGAAAGTAAAGGACATACAAATAATGAAAATTACTTGGTGCATAATATGGAACACATCCGCAGCGAATCATAGTAAAGTTCGCAAAACACTCAAGTGCACAATTGCTCTTACTGTACTTTTTGAAATACTTGAGCCCTCTTTCTGAGGGAAAATGGCAGTTGCGCTTCTTGGGTTTGTACTGCTTGACTTCAGCGGAGGTTGTCATCATGTCGGGGGCTATCCGCGCCTTGGCGAGGTGCTCCAGGGGCACGACAAAGTGCTGGTGTCTGACACGTGGCATTCTTTGGGGATGGGAAATTTGCACCTCAAGAATGAAATTAATTCAAATACAACTATTGTGGATGAGTACTTTAAACCCTTTCACTGAAGTCTTGCCGCAAGTGTAGTCCAAGTCGTCCACATCTACTGACATTTTAATTTCAAGGGAGAAAGGCACTCCAGCTCTAAGGGCCCTACGAGGGTAGGCATCGATTCCAGCTGAGGAAACGTAACCGTCTTCCAAGGTCCAGTCGTGGGCCACTTTTGTCTTGTGGAAATTTTTATAGTGGATACTATTTTTTTAGAAAAAAAACGAATTATGTTGTCGTATAAATAAAAATTAAGCAAATGATTCTAAAAATATAAGTATGCTAAATGTGTTACTTATGAGATTATTGAGACGATTGGTAGGTGAAAATTAAACATATATAGAGCGTAAGGTGTATTTTTTATACAATTTGTAATAAGTTGTTCTTTAAATAAACAAATGTTTTTCGCAAAATCAAAATATTGCAAAAATCTACATCCTCAAAAATATTCGTTTTCACGTTATTATCTGATTGCTTTTTTCCAGCGTAAGAACTTTAAAATTTTTCAACAAAACTAGGCGCTGTAATTGAGCATTTGAAAGATTTTTTATTTCATTCGTTTATGAAGAAAAGGCGTTAATAAATAAATTTTTAACAGCTGGCGGTGGCAAGTTTTTAAAAGTATTCCGAATAATCACTACGTCATTAGGAATTTTTGGCAATGTAGGATTCTTTCTCTGTTCACCTAGTATGATATCCAAAAGGATTTGTTTGGTGGCACTTCGTTTTATTTTTTTATTGCCAGATACGTCTTATTGTGGTCTTTAAATTGTTAAATTTTTTCATCAGTATGTTTATCAATTAATTTTCTCAATCTAGCGCGTACTTCATTATGCACATTCACAATTGCTTCCCCTTTTTTATTTAAAGGAGTTCAGTGGAAGACACATGACTTTTATTTAAAATAATAATATATTTTTATAATAATTTAACTAAAACTATTAATTCGGCAAAGATTCACCTTCAGATGAAAAATCATTAGCCATTCTACAGTGCCATAATTAATAACACAAGTTTTTTTTACAAAAAAAATGTTTTCTTTTACTAAGAGATAATTTATAATGATTTTGTTTTCGACTTACTCTCACTGATGACTAAAATATATGTCACATTTGTCTATCAGGTCTATTTTTTTTTTAATATAATTACTAAAGTTTTGATTGTTTTTCCTGGTGTCCTAGTTTGGCATTCGTTGATTCTGTGATAAATTAATTGTTAAACATTTTATTTGCTTTAAAATATCGTCAAGTGAATGTAGATTAAGCCGAAATAACTTTTGTTCTGTTTGTGGTAAAATTATCCTATAAAACCTGGGAAACTTAAGGCTAAATGTGTATTTTTAATACAATTCGTAATAAGTTGTTCTTTAAATAAACAAATATTTTTTGCAAAATCAAAATATTGCAAAAATCTACATCCTCAAAAATATTCGTTTTCACGTTATTATCTGATTGCTTTTTTCCAGCGTAAGAACTTTAAAATTTTTCAACAAAATTAGGCGCTGTAGTTGAGCATTTGAAAGATTTTATTTCATTCGTTTATGAAGAAAAGGCGTTAATAAATAAATTTTTAACAGCTGGCGGTGGCAAGTTTTTAAAAGTATTCCGAATAATCACTACGTCATTAGGAATTTTTGGCAATGTAGGATTATTTCCCTGTTCACCTAGCATGATATCCAAAAGGATTTGTTTGGGGGCACTTCGTTTTATTTTTTTTATTGCCAGATACGTTTTATTGTGGTCTTTAAATTGTTAAATTTTTTCATCAGTATGTTTATCAATTAATTTTCTCAATCTAGCGCGTACTTCATTATGCACATTCACAATTGCTTCCCCTTTTTTATTTAAAGGAGTTCAGTGGAAGACACTTGACTTTTATTTAAAATAATAATATATTTTTATAATAATTTAACTAAAACTATTAATTCGGCAAAGATTCACCTTCAGATGAAAAATCATTAGCCATTCTACAGTGCCATAATTAATAACACAAGTTTTTTACAAAAAAAATGTTTTCTTTTACTAAGAGATAATTTATGATGATTTTGTTTTCGACTTACTCTCACTGATGACTAAAATATATGTCACATTTGTCTATCAGGTCTATTTTTTTTAAATATAATTACTAAAGTTTTGAATGATTTTCCTGGTGTTCTAGTTTGGCATTCGTTGATTCTACGATAAATTAATTGTTCAACATTTTATTTGCTTTAAAATATCGTCAAGTGAATGTAGATTAAGCCCAAATAACTTTTGTTCTGTTTGTGGTAAAATTATCCTAATAAAACTTAAGCCATCAAAATTTAAAAAATATACAAATTTTTGCTGGTTACAATAATAGAAATTGACACTAATCAGCGCAAAAAAAGAAACAATTTGTGTCATTTTTAATTATTCAAAAGTTTAAATCAATCATTTTTGTGGTGTCTTTGGCATTTGTTATTGACGTGATTAACAAATTGTAAATATTTTATTTGCTTTAAAATATCATCAAGAGAATGTAAATTAAATTCAAACAATTTTTTCTATGTTTGTGTAAATTATCCTAACAAAATCTCGGAAACTTAAGCGATGAACATGGTGAATGTTTGATTTAAAGTCTTAAGAAGGGAGATATTAAGGTTTTTGGGATAAAAAAATGTTATTCGTCTGTGTAATAAATTTTATGTCCTAATTTTTTTTCGCCTTCAGTATCAGACGTAGGGTTAATTATTCTATCGATACACATTGGTTTCATCACTGTAGCTTCGTCTATTGGTAAAAAATGTTGTAAACTAGTGTAATTAACTGCAGAATATTTTAGACTGTATGTAACTTTACTTCTTTTATAAAATGCTTTAAATCAGAAATAACATTCAATTTACTTGAAAAACGCAATATTTCAAGTATTTTAAGTGACACAACCACACACAACTGACAAATAATTCCTTAGAAATATAAGCAAATGCTTATAAGAGCATTTCTATTAATACAAAATTAAGGATTTGCAATTGCACAACCTTTAACTTTTTAGTAAAACCTCATCCTACAAAGTAAATGCTTCATAGGAAAAGCTTATTGACTCACACTATGTCGTGCAAAAGCTGCGTCCGATCCACAATATTGAAAGTGTAACAAATTCCGTCGTCTGTGAAAATTGGGACAAACAGTTCCGAGCAGTTGTACTCTATTCCCATAAATCTGCAGTCAAACGAATTTTCTAAAAACTTCGGTTGCGCTTCGTCCAGGAACTCAAGCATTTCTTCGCCGGCAAATTTCGGGGCTTTATACTCAATATTGGGTTTCGTGTCGCAAATAAATGACAAGTATCCAAACCTGCGCTCCCTTGAATTTAATTAAATTTGAAAAACTGGGATTAAGGCCAATAAAACTCACTCTTCCTCAGTCAAGGGTTCATTATTTCGTTTTTTCCGAAAGTAGTACGTGTAATTAAAAACGGAAGCTCGGGTTTTTGATTCTGGACAAATCGTAACCGCCGGAAACGGGATTTGCCAAACGGCCGTTTCCTTTGTTGCGAAACTCACAATCACGGGGGAAGTTTCCCATTTTATGTACGTTTGTATGATTAAACTTACGCAAAAGTAAAGGGACAACGAGATACTAACACCCCACCACAGTCTACGAAAATTTAGTCAAATTAAATTAGTTAAATGGGGAATACTTTTCAATCCAGGTCCGGTACTCGCCGAAGTAACGTATTCCGTGTATGGTTCCATTATTGCAAAATTCCACAACGTAATTAAGCAGATTTTGACCGCAATTGTAGCTGCTTTTGCCGTTTTCATTTTTTCCGCAATTTTCTTTGTCGGTTAATTCGAGATCACCCCGTTCACTGCCACACATGCTTAAAAAGCGTCAAAATTTTCAATAGTGTTAACTAAGGGTAATTTTTACCTCATGATCGTCATTATAAAATGCAGATTATCTACTAAAACAAGTCTAGGATGCAAACTTGATGATTTAATAGAGTCCTTGAACTTATGACTTTCTGTTTTTGGCCAATTTTTTGCTGCCGGAGGCTTTTGGCAAAATATTTATAATTACTAGTTTCAACGTAAAAACTGACTCGTCTTTCCTTGTTAGTGATAATTAAAAAAATTAATTTGAGTGCCAAAAATCAGGATTTTAAATGATTTTTTCGTGTACTATTTTTTTTAATATTTACCTCGTTACTGCAAATATCCTTGTGAATAATAAATTATAAAATGGTCCGTAAATGATACTTTTCAAAACGTCAGAAAATCTTGTTTAGGGACTTGGGGAATAAAAAATTGAAAGAAACCCATAAAAATACGAACAGTTTATTGATTGAATGACGGTACCTTTACAAACTTATTATCAAAATAAAATGTTGTTTGAAATATTCTTTCTTAGTCCTCTAACTTACAAGCATAAATTAAAGATTTAAATAAACTCTTCTGGCTCCCTTGGAGCATCGAGGTCCCGGTAGTGAATAACCGGCCTATAATCCCCAGGACCACCCCTTTAATAAAGAATAATAAAAAAAGCAATCTAAATTCTGTAAAACTTACCTTGATCTTGGTGTATAACCCCTAGAACGTTGCGAATACCCTTGATTGTAATATGGGGGTAACCTACCATACCCACCATAGGAACCTCCATACGACGGGTGGTTGTAAGAGGGCGGTTCCTCACGTTTTGGCTGGGGGGCTTCCGCCAACATTGGTCTTTTAGGGTCCCGTAAATAGTTATTGAAAAATTCGACTTCCTTCTTCACCTCTTCAATTTTTTCAGCATGCTTGTTGAAGATGTGCTTACGGACGAAGTCAGGACCTACGATCCAAAGTCAGAAATAAAGCGAGTTTTTTTTCCAACTCACCCTTGAATTTTTTGCCGGACAATGGACACAACCACTTGTCCTTGGCCAACTCTCTTGTATTCGCTTGAACGAACTTGTCAATTTCGGTATCAACGTCTTTTAGAGACAGGTTGATTAGTTTCGTTTCGTTTTTGTTCTCGTCGCGGGGTTTTTCGGGAAGAAAACTAGTCATTTTGGCCTCGACTGGAGCCCCAATAAATTGGGTCATATCAGTCTATGAAAAAACAAAACAATTAAAGGGATTTTCTTAATTTTGGAATGATTGCATTAAAAGAGGAGTTGTTCAAACGATAATAACTGACCAATGAGTGCAAAAATTTCTGGCTACTATAAATTTTCTACACTGATCCCTAATAATAACAATTGTACAAAAAAAATCGTTGACAAATTCAAGATTTCGTTTAAACAGCTTCCTTTTTTGTGCCCCAGAACAAAAATGTACTTAAATTTTTTTGAAAATGGGCTTCCGCAGATTAATCTATTCTGGTGCAAGTTAGTGTTAATTCCTATCTTTGGTAATTAAAAAACCGTGTAAAATTTTCAATTAGTGGTTTTGTGACAAACACATTTATTCTGGGGTAGAGTTATCAAAGCGCAATCATACTTTGGTGGTAGGTGGCGGCCCCCTGGCGTGCAGAATCCCGCACCTATTTGGCATCTCATCCTCATTGGGATACTCGCAGTGATTGTAATAATCAACCGAGTGAACAACACGCAAATACAGAATAATCCGGTCCAAGACTGAAATAAGTTGTTCGTCTCTTTCAACAGTAGTGGCCGAATCTTGCGTCTCCGCCGTTGGCTCCAGCCCCAGAAGTTCCTCCTCCTCGGCACTCGCCTCCTCGATCAGATAGTCGGTAATATTGTGCAGAACAGGATTATTCGACACCAGCCCGAACGTCTGTTGGGGCTTATCTTTCTTCTCATCGTCCAACCAAAGCCCAACTTTATTATCGAGATGCAGCGCAACTTTCGCCGATATTCGAATATCGGACCGGACGACTTGTTTATGGGCCGTAATGCCGTTAACAGGCCGAATCCTCCGACTCAAATCCCGATTAACGATCGCCCCCAATTCGCAGTCCCTCAGTCTAATATTATTCAAATTCCAACAGATCTCCTTAATATTCGCGTCTCGTTTAAACGTGACCCAACCGCGCCTCAACCACCGCCGCTCCGGCTGAGGGTCGGCCAAAGCCACGCGCAGAAAACCCTCATAGCGGCCGCAAACCGCCTCCACTTCTTGTTTCGTAATAGTCGGCGCTAAATTACGCAGAAAAATTGACGTGGTTTTGTGCAGCGATTTGGGTTTTTCCGGTTTGTCGTCTTCGACGGTTTCAATGTGCTCTTTGACTTCTTCTTTCGGTTTGTCTTTTTCGGTTTCTTCGTCCTCCTCTTCCTTCTTCTCTTTTTTCTCTTTCTCGTCTTCGCTGTCGCTGCTGCTACTCGACGAGCCGCTGCTGCTTCCCGAATAGGAACGCTTGCGTTTCTTGTCTTTAGGTTCTTTCTTCACTTCTTCGCCTTCTTCTGGTTCGTTTTCTTTCGCCGGCTCGGGGTTTTCAGACTCTTTCTTCTCTTCTTCTACCACCTCCATTTTTTCAGGCTCTTTGTTTTCTTCAGGAGCTGGTTTTTCCTCCTCTTCCTTCTTCTCTTGTTCTATTTCACCGTCTTCTGCAGTCGTTTCGCCGTTTTCTTTTGCTTCAGGTTCATCAGGCTTTGGCTTTTCCGCAGGTTGTTCTTTCTTGGGAGTGTCATCGTTTGGTTTTTCGACGACTTCTTCTTTACCCTTTTCTTTGTTTTTCTCTTCCAATTCTGTTGATACATTTTAATGCAATAATGCTGCCACGAATTACTAGCCTTAACAACTAAATGTTCAGACAATTACAGTAAAGATAAAAAACCAATACTGGAGATGTAAAATCTTACGAAATACAAAGCTGAGCACCAATTTTGTGCATCTTTAGGTAAAGAAAAGCCCTTACTTATGAAAAAAAAAAAAAAAAAATACAGACTGCTACAAATTCAATCAAAAATAAAATGTTCAAAGTAAAATAAATAGTCAAATTTCGACGTCTTTATAAAAGATTATAGAAAGTCATTCATTTAAAAGAGGTGTTTAATTATTAATTTCTTCAGAGTACAGTAAACGCAGAAAAATACCAAAAAAATTACAAAATAGTTTATTATCATAAGAGGTTTATTCCAACAATGGGATAGATATGTCACTGTGAATAAAATTAAAAAATGGTTCAGTAAATATTAATGTATATTATGATTTCAAACTTCAAAAAGTCAATTCAGACAGTTTAAGATTTCGTTCTAAAATCAAGTTGAAAAATAAAATAGTGATATGAAACCTGTAAAAGTCAGCAACAAAAACAATGTTTGCCCGAACATTCAGTTGTTAAAGCTCATACAGTAAAATAATATTTCTCACATTTTCTCGTGTATATTTTGTTTGATTTCGTTCAGATCTTGAAACTTTTTGTAGATATAATTTATGAGGGTTTAAGTAATAATTAAAATGTTTTTCAGATAAAATTGTTTGAAATTGGTTTGAGAACTTAATTGTTACTGGAAAAGTTTACTATTTGTGTCAGGTAGTAATAAAATATGATTTAAAAAATTATATCGAACTATTAAAATGAATTTTTTTGACTTACCGGCATACTCCTGCTCCAAAACGGCCAAGTCTTCCTCAGTGCCACCTTCGAGTTTAATAACGACAGTATCTAACAGTTTAAGTAAGTCATTCGTTTTTGAACAATCAACTGAAACCGCAAGTTTTCCGTTGTTCATCAAGTCCAAGAAAACCTCGACTCTTTTCTGAAGAAAAATTAAAGTAAGCGAAAATGAGATGCAAAAATGCCAATTCTACCTTCAATGCTGCCATTTGTTCTTCTTTTCGTTTTACTGAATCTTCAGGATGGTACTTCAAACGGAACCTTCAGAAAGACAAGAGGGAAAATAAGAAAACAACACAAAAACGAAGACAGACAAATTAAAAAACCATTCACGCGATCAATTCATTCAATGCGTTATGAATAAAGTAATTATCGGTAAAATGTGCTATAATTGTCAAGTGGTGGGTGAAAAATTGTTGACAATTATAACAGCGAAAAACAAGAAATGAAGATGTAATGAAATGAGAGCAATGTAATCGCATGCATTCCGAGACGAACATAATAAAAGTGTTAATGCTGGTAACGTTAATTATTATCTTCGTCTGATTTAAACACTCACACGTAACATACATGTACATATAATAAATTGATAATGTTTCTTCGTCGTGAAATCTCACCTGTTAATATAAACCCTAACAAAGTACGCGAAAGCATATGCATTGCGCGCATAGCTTTATCAACGGTTTAAAGAAATTCCACATCTCATATCTATATTCAATTCAATAATACTTTTAACGTAGTGTATTCACATGTTTTCACACACAAAACACATAATTATATTTTACGAAGATGTCAGGAAGTCTCGAATCAGTGCTGTAGAGAAAAAGGCTTTTTAAAGTAACATGTTGGGGAAAAATAGTTTAAAATTATATTAACCTTAGCATTTACAATTAAACCTATCAATTACGTCTGAAAGAAAATCTCTAGTGAAGGTGGACGTAACAGCCCATTGTTACTTGACACAACAAAGAGAAAAACAAAGTGCTACATACACCTTCGATTTGAAGCCCTGGCAATATTTTCCCTCAATTTACTTTTTTGCAATTCGGTAATAAGCTAGTAATACACACCATTCGTCGTCTTTATGGGCAACAAAAAATTCGTTAAGTTGCTGTCGCTGGAACTCCAATTTGTAGTCATTGTATTTTTCGATAGCTTCACTATCGGAAATGTTATCGTCCTGGGTGGCCAGAAACGCCTTAAAGGACATCATTGGCGGCTGCTGACCCTCAGACTGAGACGATGGCGGAGGTTCTCTGAAGAAATTACCAGCTCTTTGAAAATAGAAGATCACGCGTTAGTAACTGTTATTTTAAATTAAAACCGAAACAAAACGAAATCTAAAATAACAATTAAAACATGCGACTAATTACGATAAACATTCAGATACAGTTTGAGGAAACAATGAACGGTATTTTCTATAAAAATGCAAACCATGCAAGGCGATAAAATAAAACACACAATGGGGCAAAAGTCATTAGCAATTCCCTATTCTAGATTTCTTAACTGATATTATGTAAACAGCTAAAGCAGTTTTTAATTACGAGCATCATAATTTTTTTAATAAACCTTGAACGCTGGTGCACCATTTTTTCCATGCATTTTAGCAAAAACCAGCAACTACCTGTGCGAGCTTTGGTGATAGGGCGAGTAATGGTTGTAGTAGCTATCAGCATAGTAATCGTGGCGCAGCCTCTTGGGGGCTGGGTCCAGACTCGGCGAGTATCCCCTGTCTCTCACCCCCGGGCGGTACTCCCGAGGCCTAGGTCGTGACCAAGAGTCACTATAATTTCAACACTAGGACCGAATAAGCCTCGTATTGACTCTTACCGTTCGGCCCAGTCGTCCCTAGGTCTGGCAACCCGTTCGGCCCCCCTGTAAGTGGCTTCGGCGCGTTCACCTCTGAACTTATCGCGGCGTTTGCGGTCGTATTCATCGTCACTATCAGCCATTTCCTGCAATTAAGTCGGGAAAAGTGAGCACTAGCACTGAGCACCATGAGGGTGTAAGTAGTCAAAATGAGGGGGTGCTAACTGCGGGTGGTGGGTTACTGGTCTAGGTGGGTTCGATAGAAGACTCACTTTCTGTTCTAAAAATAATACTTTTGGCGATTTTCCGGCGAAAATTCGGATTTCTCTTGAGGAAGTTGATACAAAATTATGGCCGACACGTCAAAGACGCCGTGGGGGTTTTGCAGCCACCAACCTATGGTGGTATGACTGGTGACGCCGCATTATCGCAACATTTAAACGCAAAAAACTGCTCATTGTGGGATTATTTATTTTTGTTTCAATTACTACAGTCATGTAACTGAGTTGATAAGCTGTAAGAACAGCTACAACAGCCCGTAATTTGCATTTTTAATTTTTTTATTTGGATACCGGTCCCTCCAAAAAAGCAAAATCCCTAGCTTTGATTACTGACGTCAGTTGTAAGATGGTGGACGTCCGTTCGTGCGTTGTGAAATCTCATGTTGTAACGGTTTTATAAACGTTTTCTAAAATTTGTGAAATTGCTCGTTTAAATGTACGTTTGAGTGGACGCTTTTCAAAATGTTTCCCACAAGGAAAGCCGATGTCGATAAACACGTTGAAGAATGCTTGAAGAAGATAAATAACGAGACAGAGGTAAGGTTTTGAAATCGCTGTCATTCCGTTACGCCGGTCGAGAATTTCTCATTTTTTCGCGTTTTGAAAACGCGTTTGCTTATCAGAAAGGGCCCAAAAAACCATCACCCTTATCGATTCCACCTGTCCTAATTTTAAAAATTGCGTATCATTTATTATTGGAAGAATGTCTCACGCATCAATGTCACATGCAGGGAACCTTTGGCGGGAAATTATTTTTAGATTATAAAAATTCTTAAATTACGCTTCGTGTTAGGTCCAATTTGCCAAGATTTTTGGCAGTGTTGGCGAATCGTTGGCCTTTTTTGTTATCCAGCTGAGCCGGCAAGGTCATGCCTAATCAATAAATTGGCTAAACCCTTCTATCATTTGAAATACTCATTAACACAGTTATTAATTATTATATTTTGTAATTATTATTAATTTTGTTACACCTCTTACACCGTGGCGGCTTGAGGGTTCAAGAGTCAGTGAACAGCTAACAGCTAGTACACAATTTTTTTTTGTAGTTAATGATAGCTCCAAGTGCTCCAACATTTCATTTTTAACTTTAAATTTGTATGTGTAATTGTGTATGTATGTAAAAACTCGCCGTTACTTATTACAGAATTTGTCTCTGTATTCTTTAACTAAGTGTAATGTCTGGATTTTTTTTAAACAGCTTTGAGCTACAATCCATAATTTTTGCATTTGGACATGTTATTTCACAAGCTTTATGAATACCTAACTCAAAATCAATAACAATTTTTCTAGAATTAAGAGATAAATTATATATGAACATCTTTTAACAAAGTTGCATATTATTTTTTAGTTTTATTTAGTAACAAATCAAATACTAATGGTACGTAGTGCCCATTCCTAAAGCTATGAACGGTGAACATTTGACAAAAAAATCAGTACAAAATTCGAAGGTAACACCATGAAAAGTGTTTATACTGAACAAATAAATTTCTAAAACAACTAAAGACAATTGTTTTGTTTGTTCATCGACTCAAGATTCAAAATCTTCGTGCTTTTTGGTTTTTAGTTGTAATGTTGCTGCCAAATATTTCTTCTGATTTTCTGGAATCATTTTCTCTTAAGTCATCATCCTAATGTATTATTTTAGAATGTTTTTTACACAAATCTTTAACAGCTTTTTTTTTTACTGAGTTACTGATTATTTGCCGCGATATGGTTGAGTCTATGTTTGTGGAAACCAGAAAACTGTACTATTTTGTCTTCTTGAGGAAACTTCGGATATAATTTGCCACTAGCGTTTTTTACAATTTCTTCAAAAACTTTTCGGAAAAATATAATATTATAATCGTACTCGCACACTCGTAACTTTATTGAGTTATACCGACACTACGATTTTAAAATTCTAATAACTTTTGCTTTATATTGATTCTTCTTTCAATTCCTTTTAATTTTCAAACTGACTCTGGTGGGTATATTTCTAAGAAATTACTGTCTCATTGCATTGTCTCCTTAATGAGTCCCTATTACCTGGCCTACCAAGGGCATAATTGCACCCACTCTGTGGGGTATTGTGGTCGAACTCAGCTATCGGTTTAATCCCTAATTTTAGTATCAAAGGATTATTTTTGCAGCGGTGGACAAAAAAAATCAATGTTGGAGTTACAGTTAGGGTTGAATTGGCCTTCTTATATTATCCTCATATTTTGTCTGCAGTGCGATAAGCTGATAAAACACTAGACTTGATTTGTGATAGCTGATTAACTGTAATATTTCACTAATAAAGATACGTAAAATAGTAAATTTCGTTTTATTACAGCGCAATCTTCGTTGCCTGTCTTTCGCTAAGCAGTATTTCAAAATCGAGCGTTTCGAGGACGCTCGTCGTTACGTCTCGACGTATCTCAGTGCAAGACCAAATTCTGCAGAAGCTCATTGCTTGCTGGGCAAATGCCTGGAAGCACTGGGCCGTAAAGAAGCCGCTCTTCAAGCCTACACGACCAGCCTTCGGCTTGACTCCAAACAAAATAATCTCGTCCTGAAAGGTACGTGAAGGCTTTTTATTTTCTAATTTTTCGGCAACGTTTGCGTTCCAGTTTGCGAACTCTTAGCCTCCGACGACGTGGAAATGGACCATTCCGGTGCTCGGTACTTTTGCGAAATGGCCCAGTCTTTCGACCCTCACAATCCTGCCATCTTCAACCTGAAACAGCGCATCCTCACGTCGGAAAATGACGATCCTCGTGATGTCTCCAATCTGATTTTGAAGGAGTTAGAAACGCGGCCGACTGACGTCAAGTTGCGGGTGCGTCTGTTAAAACATCTCCTGCAACATCATTTGGTGAAAGAGGCGTACAAGCATGCTGCGGATATTGAAGCCAAAGACTTGGCGATTTTTTGCAATGTCACTTGGTACGAAGCCGTAGCCGAGGTCTTGGTCAAGTACCAAAGAACGGTTTCGTTGCCTAACTCGCTCGGTTGGGAGTTTTGGTTTTTGTCGGTCTCCGTTCTGGACAAATTGGCCGCATTGACTTTGTCCGAAACCAGCGAAAATATCAAAACTACAACCGAATACATCAATGCAATATTTAACTTTGACCAAACTTTGACAAAAGCTGCTCTCAACATCGGCGATTGTCCCGACAAACACCTCATTCAAGAATTTCTGAATCACCACAGCGCGCAGTTGTGCTTCCATTTCGTCACTTTGGTGTTTAAACAAGCACAAAAAGATCTTATTAAGTACAAGGAAGCCGCAAATATCACTCTACCGCTACTTTTCGCGGCTTATCACTCACAGCCACCCGATCTACAAAGCATGTGGTTCAACCACGCGCCTGAAAATCGCAGAAATTTGGTACGGAGGTGGCGAAAGGAAGCCGCGTTCAGGTGTTCACAAGCCGGGCATGTTTTACAAGCGGCTGCCAAAGACCGGAAGTCGATACTCATCGAGAAAGCCAACCAGTATTCAGTGGGCATGTGGCGAGAGCAATTGTTTAAAAAATTGTTCGTCACACGTGACCAACAACTGAAAATGAAAACAAGTTACTTTTTGAGCGACCAAAAACTACTAGAAATCACAATAAGGTTGCCGGAAAGTGGCGAATTGCTTAAATACGACGAAGAGGCACAGTTGATATTCCCCGACTCTTTACACCACCACATTTGGATCGCACTGAATAACAAACTATCCGATTTGAAATGCACAGTGTTCGAAGGTTTGCAATACTCGATCAAGAACCTGAAAAATTGCGGCGCCGAAACTCTGAACGTGTTGGACGTCCAGGCGTTTATTTACTGCGCCACCTTGTGTTCCAAATACAATCAGGAAAATCTGCGCCACATTTCGTACTACAATCTCGACAAACCTAACGTACTTCCGGCCGCCGTGACGCAAGAGTTGGGCACTCACAACCAAAATATTTTCTTCAAGGCGGCCTACAAAATGTACAAGAATGAATACGACTCCGGTTTGGATCAACTGAGACTGACTTTGGTGGACGGAATAAAAATTCTCCGGTGTGTGGATAACAGTTTAGACGTCAAGCTTCTAGTGACACTGGCACAGACATTCGCCGAACGGTCCAAAAACACGACAAAACAGTCCGAGATTGAGTTTAACGAGGCGCGAGCCGAGCTGTACTACAAAGCGGCGTTACCGATTTTGGAAAAAATGAAGAACAATCAAGCGGTTTCGTACCCCCCTAATAAACTGTTCAATTACAAGTCGAAAGACATGCCTTTGACTGAGATTTGTGCCCATATCGAGGCCGCGAAATTATTCAGCGGTTGCCAACTCATGAAGAAGAAGGAGAACGAAAAAGCGTTGCGCATTTTCGAAACTTTGAGAGACCCGTATGCGAGTTTTTACCAGGCTCAGATCTACAAACACATGGCTGATCAACAAACGAGTCAGAATCGGGAGAGTGTGACTTCGGAGATGCGCAGTCAGAATATAATCCTGCTCTCGCGTGCTAGGGATTGTCTCTACTTGACGCTGGATCGGCTTAGGGAACCGTCAGTCGATCAGAAGCACCCCTTAAACGAACAGTTGGGGACTGAGATTGAGAAAATCGAGCGCTTGTTGTCTAGAATTGACCCGGACTGTACCAACAGGAATGAGTGTGATGGGATGTCGGACGAAAACGTCTCATCGCCTGATAGCACCGGTGATCACTACGTAACGGGATACACTGGCAATACTTCAAGTTACTTTAACGGGGTTTTTACACCAAGGGCGGAAAATCACAATCATTCCACTCCTTACCGGTCCGATCTTTTCAAACGTGAGGCCAAACCGAGCCCTGAACGACTCGATGCCCAATTGAGACAGCTAACAGCGTCGAAAGACGCTGCCATTAACCATATTCTAGAACACAATAAAATGATGATGGAGTCGCACAAAACCCTAGTAGATGAGTTGAGAAGTTTCAAAGACGCTGTTAATAACCTCACGGTGACTGTCGATGAACTTAAGACGGTGAAACACAGTTACGAGGAGTTGAAAGACGTGAAAAAGTCGGTGAACGAATTGAAGGCGTCTGTGGACGAATTGGACAGTTTTAAGAACATCACCGACATGGTCTACGAAATGAAGAAGGAACTGACGGAGTTGAGGAAAGAAGTTAACAAGACTGGACAGTTAAGTGATGAGGATATCTATGGCTTGGCGAACGAATACGGTGCTGAGTACAACTTAAATTCGAACTTGGCGGCTTACAATTCGAATTTCTACCAGAACTATCAGGCGAGAATGCCCGGAACGTCGCTCTATGGCCCTCCGCCCTTATACCCGGGCATGTACCCGCCCATGGCGTACGCCTACGGCGGTCTAGGCTTGCCCCAGGGCGGTGCGTTGCCGTTCCCTCAGGAACAAATTCCGGGAATTTCCGGGCAGGACTTCCGCGCGATTTCCGCCGCCTTGTCACAAGTGCAACAACCTGCAGTAACCTACGGCCAAACTACACCCCAAACTGGCCTTAACCTACTCACGGCTCAGGCGCAAGGGATTTCCACCCCTAACCCATTATTTAAGACCACGCCAGCCACCAGTCAGAGTGTTTTCCCGACGATTGGAGGTGTTACCGTCACAACGACACCCACAACGAAAGCCCCTCCTGTGAATGTTGTTATTACAGCCTCTGATCCCTTGCCCACACCCAAGGTTACGACCACCCAACCCATCCTTTCAGTCACCATTCCGCCCCAACATTTGAAAGGCAACGTCCCCAAAAGCCAACCTCACAATTACCAAATTCCCCTCCCGACCACCACAGCCCCCAACACCTCGCCGTCAGTTTTGAGTAAACCACCGCCGGCCATTTCAACTCAGAGTATTTTGTCGAATGTCGCACCGCCGGTTTACTCCGCCGTGTCGGATAAAACCCCGGTCAATGTCAGTCTGGGCTTGCAAATCGAAAAAACCCTCGAACAGAGTTACAATGCGAGCAAGAACGAGTCGTTGAATAAGAGCAACGTTTCGACGAGTTCGCTTGAAGAACACGACCCGTGTCCCGATTTTAAGCCGATTATTCCGCTTCCGGACGAAGTTCCGGTTGTGACCGGCGAGGAAAACGATGTGGTGTTGTTCTGCGAACGCGCTAGGTTGTTCCGGTACGTCACCGAGACTAAGGAGTGGAAGGAACGCGGTGTGGGCACTTTGAAGATTTTGAAGAACCCGGAAACGAAGAAAGTTCGCATTTTGATGCGCAGAGATCAAGTGCATAAGATATGTGCCAATCATTTTATTACGAAAGAAATGGCGCTGACTCCGAATGCCAAGTGTGACAGGGCGTACATTTGGGCGGCGCACGATTACGCCGATGAAGAAGTCGTGTTGGAGAAGTTGTGTGTGAGGTTTAAGACGTCCGAAGAAGCGAAGAAGTTTTACGATGTGTTTGAAGCGGCCAAAAAGGGGTTAGACACCGAGGAAAGTAAAGAGGCGGCGCCAAAACCCGCCTCTCTTGGTGGTTTTGTTTTCACGAGCACGCCGACTTTTAAGCCCAAGGAGGAGAAAGTTGTCATACCTGTTATGAAAGAGGAGCCGGTTAAAGCTAGTCCTTTCTCGAACTTTGTGTTCGGTTCTACGAAAAACACGAGTTTTCCCACGTTCCAAACTAACTTTTCACCAGTTCAGAAACAAAGTGAAAGCCCAGGTGGCAAAGCTAAGGAACCGGTCGATGATGAGACTGAAGAGTTTGTTCCAACGGCTGAGTTCAAACCAGTCGTGCCTTTGCCCGAATTAGTCGAAGTCAAAACTGGCGAAGAAAATTGCGAAGTCTTGTTTGAGAGCCGAGCGAAAATCCTCCGTTTTGACACGAGTGAAGAAACGAAAGTATGGAAGGAGAAAGGAGTTGGTGTTTTCAAACTGCTTAAGGACGCAACAACCATCAGACTAGTCATGAGGCGAGACCAAGTCTTGAAAGTGTGTTGTAACCACCAACTACTCAAAAACATGGAATTTAAATTCATGACAAATAATCCCAAAGCACTGACTTGGTGCGCGAAAGACTTCTCTGAAGGCGTCCTTAAACCGGAAACGCTGGCTATAAGATTCAAAACAGAAGAGCTGGCTAATTCGTTCTTGAAAGCCATCCAAACCGCTCAAGAGTCACTCGATGAAAATAACTGCGTGTCGGGTAAAACCCCGAAAATCGAATCTCCGGTTAAACCGACCGGTTTCGGCGATAAGTTCAAACCGGCGAAGGGAAGTTGGGAGTGTAAAAATTGCTTCGTTGTGAACGACGGCAAAGCCAACTACTGTGTGGCTTGCGAGACACCTAAAAACGACACAGTTCCGAAAAAAAGCGAGAGTGACGCTTCTGGAGCTGCGTTTTCTTTCGGAGTTGGCGTGTCCAACTCCTGGGGCAACGCCTTCAAGCCTAAGGAAGGTTCATGGGAGTGCAAGACTTGCTACATCAGAAATGACGCCGATAAGACACACTGTATGTCGTGTGAATCGCCCAAAGACGACACAATTCCGAAAAAAGAGCCCGAAAAGGGGGTGAATTTGGACACTGGTGGTTTGAAATTCACGTTCGGGGTTCCGAAAACTGCCGACAAGCCAACCACCGGCTGGGGCGATTTATTCAAGCCCAAGGAAGGGTCTTGGGAGTGTAAGAATTGTCTAATCCAGAACAATTCCGATGTCGTTTATTGTGTGGCATGTGAGAGTCCGAAAGATGATACAGTTCCGAAAAAGGAAGGTCCGAAAGGTGTCAATTTGGACACTCCGGGTCAGAAATACACTTTCGGGATTCCTTCGACTCAAGCCGGAGCTAAAGCCACGTTTACTTTTGGCCAGAGTAGCATATCAACCGAGAAACCGTTCGTTTTCAAACCCAATGTCAGTGTGGAGAAAAAAGACACTTCAGCGACTGAAAAATTCGTGTTTGGCTCGCCACAAAAGCACGATTTTGAATTCACTCCGCGGTCACCCAGACGTATCAGCAGCGGCGGTAAAGACGAGGAGTCTGATGCCAGTTACGTGGAGGAAGAGGCTGATAATATTTACTTCAAACCGGTGATTCCGCTCCCGGATAAGGTTGAAGTGAAGACGGGTGAGGAGGAAGAGGACGTCTTGTATTGTCATCGAGCGAAGCTTTACCGTTTCGTGGATAAGGAATGGAAGGAGAGAGGAATCGGTGATTTGAAGATTTTGAGGCGGAAAGATACCGGCAAATTAAGGTGAGTTTTGTGGTAAAAAACGTATTTTTTTAATTAGTAAAATTGCAGGGTTTTGATGCGGCGGGAGCAAGTGTTTAAGATTTGTTTGAACCATATTCTCACTACTGACATTAAGTATTTGCCCAAGGATGATAAGACATGGCTGTTCCATGCGTCGGATTATTCCGAAGGCGAAATAACCGAAGAACAATTTTGTCTTAGGTTTAAGAACGCTGAAATTGCTCAGGAATTTATGAAGGCTGTGAACGATGCTTTGAGTGGAGCGTCCTGTGATACAGGTAAGATGCCAAAGTTTTGCGATGGAAATTGTAATTTAGTTATTTCTGTCGCTACTGTCACGATTTTTCTTATGGCGTCGTATTATTTGTACAGTAGACGGTCAAGTTGAATAATTTACGATCTGAGCTGTGAAGAATTTGCTCATTTTTATTTATTTCATTCTAGATCTGGGTTTTGTGATATTTAAACTTATTAATGTGATGTTTTTGTAACTATGGTGGTAAATCTATTAAATGAATCAGAATTATCGGATTGAAATGAATAATTAGGTAATAAAGATTAGAGTTGAATTTTTTTAATTAAATAATTGTGCACATGTGTGTATTCTTGAATAATATTTACAGCTTTTGATATTTTTTTATAAATTATTTATAACATTATGTTTAAACATTATTACTGACTTAATCAGTGGTTTGAAGGAATACTAAAAGTTTTGACCACATGTAATTTTTAATCATTTTTTAGATTTATCACTTCTATTTACTTTTTACTTGTTCCTCAAGATTTTTTATAAAGATATTTATTTTCAGCTTTAAAACATTTTAAGCAAATATTTTTAAATTTCAATTTGTCTTATTTTATCAGTTGTGTGCAATAATAATTTCGTAACATGTTAAAAGAAACTGCAGTAATTTTTTTTTTCAAATAAACAAAAGTTTAATAAAAAGTAATTTTCATATCAGACGTATGTGCATGCTTCTTGAGCTTTTTTTCTAATCAGGCTTTTATTTTTTATACCAGTACCGGCACAGTATGTTCCTAACAGTGATTCAATAACCATTAACAAAACTGTCGTAGCTTAATAATGTCTTAACAATGTGATACAACTCGCTAAAAAATTGGTAAAGTGTGAGGACGTTAAATTTTTATTATATCATCGTCAAAACACTTTACTTTTTTTAGTTTTTGTTACCCGTGGTATTGTTGGTTTTATTTGGTACATTTATAAAGGAATAAATAAAATTCGTGCATAACAATTGGATTTTTATTTCACCAAATAATCCCAATAATCACCTAACACAGCACTAATTACTACTAATCATAGGTAAAAGTAGTCGTAAATGTTATAAATCTTCATTTATGTAAAATTTTGTAGGCAAGAAAATTGATGAAACATCCGAAGGGGAAGACGTGGAATTCATTTCCGAGACAAAAGTAACACCAGAAGAAGAAAAAGAAGCTCTCAGATTAATGTTGCCTCCAAAGTTTATGTCTTATCGTCAATTACCCGACTGTCAATGCGCGCAGTGCAAAAAAGACGACGAATATTTGAAAGATCTCTTCAAAACGAGCGACCAAAAGTCTACCGCAACCCCTCCAATCAGTCAAATTTTCAAAAATTCGAATACGCCATCTATCAGTACGTCTTCTAGCACAAGTTCGATTTTCACGACACCGAAAGAAGAAGTGTTCAGTTTTAAAGCAGCTACTGAGACAGTATCATCGCCTGCCGATAGCTCGCTCACTCTTAAAAGTCTTCTAAGCAAACCGTCACTTCTGGTCACTCCTGTAACAACTTCCAGTGGAATATTCAGTTCTGCCAACAATTCATCGAATATCTTCTCTTCTCCTGCCACCTCAAGCAATTTATTCGGCTCAAAATCGCCCTCGATTTTTCAAACGGCCAGTGAAACCAAGAACGAATCGTTCACATTCGGGGCTAAAACACCCGACACTACCTCTTCCAGCATTTTCGCGCCGCCAACAACAGCTGCGAAATCAACCGGAAGTATTTTCGGGTCCGGTAGTGTGTTCGGAAGCGGTGGCGGAAGCATTTTCGGCTCGAAATCGACCCCAGTTTTCGGTTCGGGACCGGGAATTTTCGCTGCTACGACCCCAACGACCACAGCTCAGTCTAGTGGAATTTTTGGGGGTGCAACCACTACGAGCAGTTTTAAAACCACGGGTAGTCTTTTTGGTACTCCGGCCACAACCACAACGGGGAGTATTTTCGGGGGTTCACCTGCAGTTTTTGGTAAAGGTACAAATAAGCCGATATTTGGAGGAGGCGACAGTCTGGCGAAAGCGACCGAATCGCCCGTCAGACCTGTTTTTGGTGCTGCGGTTGCGCCAACCGACGTCAAAACAACGAATTTGAAGGATGAGGATGCTCCGGTTTTGAATGCTGAGTCTGGAATCACGTTTGCAAGCTTGGCGGCCAAAAGTACGGAAAAACCGGCGTTCGCCAAAGAGAAAAATGGTGAGTTGGAAAAATGTTTGAATTATTTTTGTAGTATTTTTTATTGCTAGCGCTTTAACTGTAACTTAATGTTCCAATTTCAAATACAAATTTGTAATACTTTCTGTGAAAAATTTAAATCAACGAGCGCTAGACTGGTAGCTCAAAGTAATCGGTTCCGAGTACCTACTCTGACTTGGACATTTTCTCGGTAATTGCAGTTGAAATCAAATACGTATGGGAATTAATTTTAACATTGCTGCTTGTGTGATTGAATGAATTGAATAATTGTCTATAATAATGATTTAAATTATTTGAGCAAAGGAAAACCTTAATCTCTGGTCAGTGTGAAAAAGAAAAAGCTCACGATGAGCTCAATTAATGCTCCAATTAATTATTAATTGTAATACAGACTTTTTTATCTACACTGATTTTCCTGCGAGCTTCAAAACAAAAACTATTACAAAAATATTTCATAGGGAAGTATTTTTAAATAAAATCTTAAGCCGAAATTACGACTTATGCATCATTGTTTTTAATTATAAATACTTTAAAAACGATTATATTTACAAAATAACGGTAAGCCAGGGTCTTATACAGAATTAACTTTTTTTAAATGGTGTTTATAATTTTTTTATAATATTCAACTGTTTAAATTTTTTGGACATCCAAAGTTTCGCAAATACGTATTACATTTTATTTTAGAAACTCGATTTTTTAAAGATTTTTATTCGCAACAAATAGTGACAATTAGTTAACGGTTAACAGAAAATGCAAACAATCAATATAAAACAGTAACAAATACTAGACAAGTGGATTGCCAATGATTCGCGGGTCAGATTTTTATGCTAAAAATAAGGAAAACTACACTGTGTTCTAAAGATTTTTTAAAAATGTGAGTCAGACGTAACAACTGAATCTGTGGTTTTTGATGAAAGAAAGTGTATTGAAAATAGGAAAATGCCTAAAAATGGAAAAAGTATATCCAATAGGCTCCTAAATCTAAAAATCAATTGCTTTTCAGAAATATTTAAATTACATTTTTTATTACATTTTTGTGGAAATTTTAAAGTAGCTTTTCATTAATCATAAAAATCAAAGATCAAACTGGTGTGAAAATTTTAAAAATCGAATTTCATAAAAAATGCGAGTTATCAATGTTTTCATATAACAATGATTTACTAATCCGCCTCTTTTTAACATACACATATTTTTAATGAGAACAAATACATTATGAAAAACAAGCAGAAAACGTATTTTTATTGAAAAAGTGTATAGAAATATCAGGAGTAAACAATGAAAACCGTTTTTTTTTCTTGAAAAAAACTTTTATTTGTTATTTCATATTATATTATATTTTAATTTAATAATTTATTCTAAATTAGATAAAATCGACGGGAAAGGATTCCCAAAATCGCTGCTGAAATAAAACATAATAATTAGTGGGAAATAATGAGATGTGAAATTCAATTAGCAACAGAAAAAAAATATTTTTCTTAACATACTGATATCTTGTTAGTGTATGATATAAATGATATTCAACTACCCACTTCATAGTGGTTATAAACACTTTTTTCTGAGCTCTAATAAAAAAGTTATAAGTCTTGATAACAATACTTTTCTGGCGTGATATAAACTATGAAGTAATCTAGGCTGCTTTGATTTGGAAAGCGTAATGTGTGTTCGATTTCGATTTAATATCAAATAAATACAAATTACTTTACCTAATATTTTCTTGAAGTGCATGAATAATTTATAACAGCTAATTTCGAAATAAAGTGCAACGCTGGCGTTTTTTTAGTTTTAAAAAAGCTAATATAAAAATTAGTTTGACCATCAGGTGTATTATTTGATTCACCAAATACCAATTTTCTAATTTAACAAATTAAAAATTGTGGCCGTCTTATTAAAATTTAAATTCTATCTAAAATAGAATTTTTGGGTTTTATAATGAATTATAAAATTTCCATTAATGTTTTTTTATTTTTAAATTTATTAATAAAAATACGTTTGTACTTCTTGTTATTTCTTGTTTGCAATGCTGGGACATTTTTGCAGACTCTGAAACCCCATTTGCGTTTTTGGGTGCCGGGGCCCCAGTTTTTGGCTCTGCCACCCCCGACAAGAGCAAATCAGTGGCTTCAGAAGAGGCAGAAGGTGGAGGTGATGAGGAGTACGATCCTCATTACGACCCCATAGTGCCTCTACCAGACGCCATTGTTGTTTCAACAGGCGAGGAAGACGAAGAAGTGCTTTTCAACGAACGGGCAAGACTGTACAGATTCGACGCTGATAATAAAGAATGGAAGGAAAGAGGAGTTGGCCAAATGAAGATTTTGCATCATCCAATCAACAGTAATGACCCGATCTTAGTCATCTGACTTGAGTCAAATGTGTTTTTTGCAGATACTTACCGGTTTTTGTTAAGGCGTGAGCAGGTCCACAAAGTGGTACTTAATCAGTTAGTTATCCCAGATTTGGAGCTCCAACCAATGACGACGTCTGATAAAGCCTGGGTCTGGGGGGGCTATAATTACACCGACGATGGTTCAGCTTTAGAAAAGTTGGCTGTGAGATTCAAAAACTGCGACTTGGCCCAAAGTTTTTACAAAGTTGTGCAAGACGTGCTTGATAAAGTTAAGAAAATTCAGTTGGAGAAATCCAAAACTGAAACAGCGGGGCAAGTCGACTTAACGAAACTTATTCCGTCTTCGATTCAAAATTTCGGGGTTGAGGAGGTGAGTGGGGACGAGCAAGCCGGTAAGGAAGTTTCCTACGAGGAGGAGGACGATGAGGAAGAGGAGGATGATGAGGATGAGGACGATGATCGGTAGGTCCTTGTTGCCTAAGTTAGTGTTACGTTTGATTTGTACATTTTATTATCCAATTATTGCTGTACCTTGATTTGAAATAAAGGTTTTGAAAAAAATTGGGTCTAAATTTCAGTACAGTGATGTTCATGAAACGGTGTACTCTCAGTGAAGAGGTTAATGGCGAATGGAAAGAGGTAGCTCTTGGTGACTTGCAAGTTTATTACGACCCGGATCTCTATGCGGCAAGAATTTGCGTTAGCAACGATAATGGTGAAATTGTGAGCAATACGGTTATTGAAAAGAATACCGTCATGGAGGTGGGTTATTAATTTTTTTGTATTGTTACTAATTTTTAATTGCTAGTTGGATAAGAACAACTGCGTTTGGAGTGCGTACGATGAGTGGGGAGATGAATACCGGAACAGGACACTCAGGGCTACATTCAGCAGCGCAGCAGCTGCACAAGAATTTCACTGTAACTACGTGGAAGGCTTGAACTACGCCCATGAGTTCGACGTGGTGAATGAAATGCCGGTAGCGACTGAGGAAGAGACTGAATCGTTAGGTCATTAATCTGTGTTTTTATATATTTCCACTGTTCCTTTTACAAAGTTTTAGTTTAGGAATTTTATAGGAAAGTAGGTTTTACGCAAATAAAAACTTTAACGAATTTCTTGTTTTTATTTCCAATTTTACAAAAATCAGATTGTGAAGAAATAATTTATTCTGTACCAGTGGTACGCCACCACTACCCAGAACCCAGCGCCCCATAGGTTTTCAAAGTGGGCGATGAAATGGGTCCCGTGTTCTTTTTCACAATACACCAACCATCGTACGGGAATGTGTCCGTACGTCATTTGGTGGCCAACATAAAGCAAAATAGCGTTCATTCCCGCGAAGAGGAAAGGTTTACCGCTCCACCAGTTTTTGACGTCGATTAAAACGTAACAAATTGAGAGCAGGAGGAAGGCGAAACAACTCGTCACCAAGACGAAGGATATTGACCTGAAAAATATTTATTATTAAAAGAATGAGAATGAAAATTAAAGTACCAAAGATTTTTATTTACGGGGATTAGCCCATCTTCCTTGCTGAAACCGCAAAGAGCGCCCCCGACAATTCCAGCCAACACGCTCCAAGAGAGCCAACGAATTAGACGAGCCGAGTGTTCCTTGTAAACCAGGAGAGTGATTCCGGCTTGAACTCCGATAAACACGTGCACGATTGAAGTCAAACACCCTGTATAAAATAACTAGATCATATTTGCCATTTTTCTTAAGTCAACGAACTTTTGTAGCTCAGTTATTAGTAAACACCTGTATTAATTCAGGTCAATCAAACTTAATAAGTCTGCTAGACCTTGGTCAAGGCGTACGTACTAATGCCATCAAGAAAGCACCGTTTTTTAAATTAATTTTTAAAACTAAAGGTATAAAACTGATTTATTTTGGTTTTTTTATTATTTTTTTACAGTAATCTCTGAACCGATTAAAAAAAAACTTTAGGGACATGTAAGAAGCTAAGAAGGCATCCTAATGAGCACTAAAAAATAATAGCATGCCATTCAAAAAAGTATTTTAATAACGTCATACTTTTTTTGGTACACTGTATAATCAAAAATATTTTCCTGAAATACGTCCTAGAGTACAAATAACGTCTATAAAGTATCATAAGTCCAGCTTTACTAATAAGTAATAACTGATCTACAGAAGACGGAAGCTAAGCTGGGCCACCCTGTATACAGTTGTCCAAGCAAGTTTTATCAATCATTAAATGTTAAAATATTTAAATAAAAAGTACATTTACAATCTTTTGTGTCACCTAAAATTATTTTTAAGTATCCAGAGTGTTTCATAAATGAAATACAATATAAACATGTTTTTTAAATGAAACACCTTATATATGTTTTGCACTTATGGACGTAATTTTTAATACAAGTGTAGCAGCAGCAAGGTGCGTTTTAAATTTTGCTCTGTTAGGTAAAGAAGTCGTATCTAGAAAAAAAGACAATGTAATTGTATTATATTTTGTATCACAGATTTTTCTACTTTATTTTATTTCACAATCCAATAATTTTTTTGTTCGTTGTTTGTTGTTTTCTAATGATTATTGTTTACTTCATCCCTATTTTTTTCTTGTCAAAAATGCTCTAACCCTTCGTGGTTCTTGCTGGACAAATTAGTTATTAATTTGCAACTGAAGTTAATTTTAGATTTTTTATTGGCAAAAATAACAAAATAGTTTCTAATTTTTTCCGTCGTAGAAAAAGCATAGTATGCAGCTCATTCACTAAATTTATTAAACAATAGCTTCATTATGTACTACGCTTAATAAAACTACTAAACATGTTGCAAATAGTCTTAATTTTTTTACCCAAAATTCCTTCGGGGTCAAACGCCTGTGTTCCTAAATAAATTTCTTTGCTTGTGGGTTTCTGGTACCTGTGATTGCCCAAAATAACGGCGTCGATATACCCAGTAGCTCCCCCTGTGCAGTTAAAATGTTTACCATTTTCGTGTAATCCACCCGGTCCTAAATAGCCCCTAAATTTTTTTCTGTAATTGAATGAAAAAAAAAGGGATAATTACCGAGGACAGCCTTCGTCCGCCAAAAGAAACAAAAACATGCAATGCACGAAAAATATGATCAACACAACGATCCAGCCTTTCCATAAAACCAGAATATCGGTGAAGAATTTACCGATTTTATGCTGCAAAACATAATTTAGCAAATTTTATTTTGAAACTTGGAAAAAATGCGTACTTTTGACTCCGAAAACTCTCGTTTCATGAGGAATAAACAAATCGTGGTCACCACAAGATAGCATATTCCAAACCTCTGCAGCACTCCAAATATCCTCATGCATTCTAGATACGGTCCAGCGTTCAAAAATACGCCCAAACAAAATAATTTTATCGATCTCTAGAAAACAAACTCATTTTTTTAACTCGGTAATCGCTGTTTCTACCTTCAAGACATTCAAGAAAATGTCTTTATTGGAAATTTGCTTTTTAAAACTTGAAGTCAGCGAAATGGGCATACACGCGCCCATAATCCACATAAACCACGGGAAAACCAAATCGGCAAGGTGTAAACCGTTCCAGGTCGCGTGGTCTAAAACCGGGTATCCACCTGATCCGTAATTCACAAATATCATAATCACGATACTGATCCTAAACCGAATTAATTAGATTTAAGTAATTAATTTTGGTAATTCACCCCCGGAAAGTATCAAGCGACTTGAGCCGTTTTTTCCCTTCGGGCTTCTTCTCCTTGGTTTCACTTTTGGCCACAAAGTGTTTCCATGCATATACAAGACCAAAGACCCCCAGAAATAGGGCACAATAAATTACAAAAACTGTCAGGGCGGCTAAAAATTCTCCAATTGAATTTGGTTCAAATTACGGTTTAACTAACTTACGAAAACTTATGCTCACTGCGTTTTTTATAGTGTTCACGGTGCATTGATTCGCTTTAGTTACGTTGACTTCGTATATTCCAAACTCTCCAAATTCGTCACCGAACTCACAAACATATTTATCCCAAGAGTACAATATTTCACTATTTGTCGTGCTTATCCGGTACAAGTTATTTGGGGTTTGTTTCAAAATTAATCTGGTGTTGTCTAACAGAATAGCGTCGTCCGGTTCCAAGTGTTCCAGTTTAACAAACGGACACTGATTGAGCAATAAATAAAGCTATAATCACACTGGTACTTACTTTAACACAATCGACATGTTTTCGAAAAATCCTGTATACTGTTGTTGGGTCTTCAAGATTTATTGAAAGGTAAGCTTGGTCCATGCCCAGCAAGGACATGTTGTAGCCTTTATAGTCATCCTGTCCATAGTCTTCAAGCCACGATAAGTCGGTCATTTCTCCAGAAATAAAATTTTATTGCAATAATTAAAATTACAGCGACAATTAAAATTTGTTGTTCCATTAAAGAATGCTTGACTTATTCTAAATGAATTGATAAAAAGTGATAGATATAAAGGCCAGTAAAGTATCGCACGTCACGAGATAATATTGTTTCCAATATAATTAGTAAATACCTCCAATTAATGTATGTACCTGCCATCCACGTGAATAAATAAATACACAAAAATTTTATTAGTTCGCTCTCTTGATAACAATGTTGCGAAACAAAATTCGGGTCCGAAGAGCTAGTTTTGGCACTTGACCATTTCTATTCTGACGTTTACGCCCTAGAGAAAAACCCTACACGACTTCACAATGCGACATCCGAAAGAGCCCCTCGAGAGAAAGAAATATTGTAAATTCCTTCAGAGGCTCTGATAGCAACAGCTGGCCATACAGATGCTCTGCGATTATTTTTATTGTGCTTTTTCTAGCGTAAAACTTAAATATTAACATTTATTTGAGCCTCGCGTATTTTATTACCTGTTTGCATTGCCACAAGTGAGTGCTTTCGTGTAATAATAGTGGACTAGAAAAATAGTTTGGAAAATTAAAATTCTGGCGGCAAACGTGGACACAAGTGTGTCAAACTAATCACGAAATTGCTTAATTGCAATTTAACTTATGCATGTTTTGATTTTTAAGAATATGAGGTAAACAACTCAATTTATTAAAAAAAAATATTTGTTACAATGTTTACGAGTGGTTGTTTTTAGAGAAAAAAGGTATTGGTACTTACTTTGAGATCCACTCTGTTGCACCGATAAAACAATTAACAATAATATGCTGTTTAGGTACTTTACAACATAGCGATACTTATCCGTGAACGGGCTTTGATAAGATAAAAAATGATAATTCCACAAGAAGAGATTTTAAGTTACTGCTGGTGCTGTATCGTGTCACTTGAGTTAATCTGGACCCCCTCTCTCACACTCTAGGGGGGCTATTATGAAAATTAGTCTCAAGTTTTAAAATAGCTTAGTTCGTTGATAATAATCTGATTTTTATCACCACATATTTTATTGTTCCGAGTAGATCACTCATCTTCAAGTGACTAAGAGATTAGTAAAAATTATGCTTGTGCTAGAAATTTCACGGTGTTGAGTAGGAGTATGTTCTGCTTTCACTTTTGCAAGTGTACCATGTCGGCGTAAGACGCAATCAAAGAAACATAAATGAAAAGTCAAGGTTGCGAATATGGGTTTCAAAAAATAGTAAATAACCGTAGTCCAGTTACATAATTTTTATTGTTAAACATTCACACATGAAAATACGTGCTGTTATTTACAATACTTTTAAAATGCATTCGGAGGTTTCATGCAAGAAGTCGTAGAAAGGACGGAAGATCGACAACTCCTTGCATGAGACGATTAAAATCTAAACCTAGTTAAGAGAATGAACAACTTATGCACTAATTGTACCATCTCTAAGAGGCGAAAGTCCAAACGAGTTATTTCGCTACTTTTACTCCTAGTTGTCCAGCTGCTGATGAAGGGGGTGCTGGGGCTGCATGTGGTGTTGCAGTTCCAGGGGTATCATCATGCGATCGCGCTGAAAACATGGACAAAAAATAAATAAAGAGACTTCGCTCCTAAGCGGCTCAGTCCTCCTGATTTTTCATCAATCACAATCCAATCTGAAAGTCCGTAATTAAGTTAATTGCTTGTTCGTCAAACGAGCAGATAAAGCTCGCGGAGCTTTTATCGAAAATGGCCACGAGACGACATTAGACAGTTTCCGTTCGATTGGCTTCCGTTACTTAACAAAATATTGTTCTTACCAAGGATGTGTCTTCCGGGCAAACATGTGCCGAAAGACCGTTGGTCGGGGGCGGCCTGGACGGGGGCTGCGGCGGATGGGGCGGTATGTCCAGCATGGCGGGGACGTACGTCGCCCCTGGCAGGCATTTGGAGCATTGGCGGCGCAGCGCTGGACGTTGGCGGGAGCCCCGGCAGCGGAGGGCGAAGCACAGCTCGCCCCCCATTTCTGAGCACAGGGACTGGTGCGGGGCGCTAGCCGAGCGCTGAAAATTCAGTTTAGTGTCAAAATTTGTGTTTACGTTTAAAATTTTCTATTATGAGTAAAATTAACAATTTTTTAGAACACAGTCGCACATTGTATTTTTTTAATTACGTATATTAAAGAGAGACAACAAAGTTGTCGACGGCGTTAACACATTTCCCGGCTTTCTAATCGAAAAAAAAAAATTGGAAATGTTATATGATAGATATATGATAAACTAAAGTCAGAGTATCAAGCTGAGAATAAATTCTCCACAAATCAACCATACTGAGATTTTATTATCGAAGCAGGTTCTCTATCTTTGGTGATTTTCATATTTAGCTAGACAACTATTTTTGAGCTCGAAACATTTTCGTTGTTGCGTTGTATAACCATAAGGTTTTTAGGTGATTAGAAGAAGCTTATATTCATTTTTCTCATTATTCTTAGAATTGTTTAATTTTGATATTTCTATTTATTTTTTTTCGATATTTTTCTATTAAAAGTGACTTAACTTACCTTAATGTTCTGCATTTAAAAACTTTAATGATTTGATTAATTAATTCACAAAATGAAAGTCGCTTGTTTTTTCTTTATTTTTAATTTCAGCTGATTTTTTTCTAAAAATGTTTTCTTCGAATTATGTTTTGTATACCACACTTTTTTGTATTATTATGTTTTTGCAACATTTGTCTTAAAAATTAATACTCTATAGGATTTTTAAAGGATATCTTAATTTCTTTATTATGGTAGATACGGTAAACACTTTTCTTTCTAATTTGACTATGAGTATAATTTGGTTGCAAAAATTTTGTTGTCTTGGTTTAGCACATTACGTACAAAGTCAGGGTCTGTTATTTACTGATATTTAGCAGTGCCCTCGTGTACTTAATTTTTTTTTAATGTTTCTTATTAATTAAAGTAAAGATTAAACAGAAATAAAACTATAAATAATTGATTATCTCACGTTTTCAGAGAATATTTTATAGTTTTTTATTTATATTTGCTATAAATTTATATAAGTCGAGTTTTTAACAAAGTGATTCCAAAATATGATTAATTTACAAGAAGTTTCCAAATTGGATTAACGGGAGTTCAAACAAACTAAAGTTTACAATATGCAAACAACGTAAAGATATTTTTTAGTAATTAGTAATTTGTAGCAAGAGGAGTTTTTAAAATTTACTCATTTTTTTATAATATAATTTGTTACTATTAATTTAGCAATTTTTGCTAAAACGTCAACGTAGAACGTCTGTTTTCAGTGTCTCCTGATGCAGTAATTCTACAAAGAAATTTTACTAGTTGTACCAGTTTTAGTACTTTGTCAGCATTTTTAAAATCAGAAAATTCAACTTTCTCCGTTTTTTTGCAAATAATCAATAAACAGTTTAATACATATTCCAAAATTTTAACTACTCGTATTCTTTGTATTACGACTAGTTACCGGTTTTGGTCTATTTTTGTTTTTTAACGGTTGTTTTGGTCTATTTTTGAGTAATTACAATATTCCAGCAAAAGTAATACGACGTGTAAAAATATTACTTAGAACATTAGTGATTCAAACATGCTTTCTTTATCAAATTATTAGCTGCTTCAAAACTAAATAAAAACGCCAACGTTGAATTTTCTCCCAAAATTATTTTTGCACTTCAAAAAAATTAAAGCTTATGTAATTTATACTTTTATTCCTAAACATTAATAACTATTTTACAGTTTTATCAATCTTATTTAAAAAAATAATTTGGTAAAATGCGACATTGTTTTGAAACAGCTAATATTTTGTATAAATACTTATTTCAGCTGTATATTAAGAGTGTAATTTCAAAAATCAGATGAACATTTAGCTACTGAAAAATAGCTTTTTAAATTAAATTTATTCTTTCCACTTTGTTATACTTAATTATCATATTTTTTTATGTAAATTAAATATAATAGGTTTTGAAAAAAGTATCGCACACTTTTTCTGTTTATTTCGACTTTTTAAAGTTATCAACAAAATTTTTAAACGGGTGACTATTGAAAAGATCGACTTTATTGGTATTTTAAAAAACTTTTATTTTTCGACACTGGCAAAATTTACGGTTTTTCTCCTGTGTAAGGAAGTTTTGACAACTGTTTGGCATTTCTCAGTACGAAACGTCAGATTATTTTTAACAAATTTAAAGCAATTTTAAGTCTTGTTGAGTCTATTTCGAAGAATAAAATGTTGTATTCAACTCGTTTTTGTGTAAATCGGTTCATTTATTTCGCCTCGTGGATGATAAACTATTCTTAAAGCGTCCGATTTACACTCAAACCCATTAAATAAATAACTATTAATAAATGGAAACATTTATTGTTCTAAAATGGGCGAAAGTTTACCTACCTATTAATTAAATTACGCATATTTTGTAATTACAAACATTGATTTTTGATTAAATGTTGTCAAAAAATTTGGTCGTTAAATAAAATATCACACTTTAATTCCAATCAAGAAGTCACCTCATTTGTCTAATTTATAATGAAATTGAAGCAGGAGGTACTAATTCGATTTTAAAAACAATGAGACAGTAGTTAGCGGGCGGAATATAATTTTATTGTTAATAAAGCTGGATTACTCCGCTATCAATACCGCGGGGAAGCTCTAAAGGGCCGCAACTTTAATGGTAAATGATATTCTTTTTCTCGCAAGGACAAAGCGAGTCTTTTATTAAATTCTTATCTTTGCGAGACGAATCAGCCTAATAAATTAATCTTAGTATTTGAAAAATAAGTCGTGAGCTTACTTTTTCGGTGAGTGCGTTTTTCTTGGAATTGTAGCAGAACTCGCAGATTGCGATGATGACGGCGAACGCGAGTCCGCAGAGTAGCACGACGAAAACCCCTCCGATGTTATCGACACCCAAAGAATTCGCTTTGGACTCCTTTCCCTTCTCGTTCCTGCTGCACGTCTCCCCCGTATTCTTCCACCATTTGTCGTACAACATTTGAATCTCTCCCTTTTCCTGTAACTCTAATATCGCGAGCGAGATCTTGTCCCGCCACGGGCTCCCCATGGGAGTGGCTATCCCGTATCCCTTGGAGTCCAGGAGGCCCCCGATTTGGGTCAAATTGCAGTCACGTTGGACGGTGTAATCTAGCATCGTCGATTCCATAAGAAATGCGTAATTCCCCTCCAGCACCCGCTGGATGCCCTCCTCGTACGTGGGGACGAATACGGACGGCTTCCGGTTCTCCATAAAGCGCCACATTTTCTTGTACGTCTCTATCATGGAGTCCTGAGGAGGATTAAAAATTTAGCGAATGTTGCCGCCGGCGGAAGTGGGCTGAAATGGGTACTCACTCTGAAGAAAGTCATTGTCGAGCCGCTTTCGAGTGTTCCGTAAGGAATTTCAGTCTGACCTGCAAGATCCTCCGCATTTTCGATGGGAGTTATCATACGTTCCACGGTGAGGAATGCAGCCAAGTTTGCCGTGTACGAGGAGATTATTATCAGGGTGAAGAACCACCAAATACCGCCAACTATTCGCGTCGAAGTTGCCTAATCAATCAACGGATTAGAAACATATTTTCCTTTCCATTTACAATTCTATCAAGTTTTAAATTAAATAAGGCTGTAACTCCTAGCTTAGCTGCTATTAAACTCAATTTTCTTGTTCTGGTAGTAAAATAGTGCAAGTTTTATTGCTCCCCTTAATGAGATCTTCCTAACGCTGAATTACGAGATGCTTGCCCTTTTGTGGGTAGTAAAAATTTAGAAAAGACTCTTAAAGTTATAAAATATAACTTTTCTAGCATATGACCCTAAAACTGTTTTATAGACTGTAAAATTTAGGGAAATATTTAGTAATAAAATGTATAAGTGAAATTTTTCTTGACCAAATTTTTGTGCCTGTTTTAAAGGCTTTAAAGAATCGATGTGTTGTAATATGTGTAAAAACGAAATAAATAAAACACGTTAATTGGTAATATTTTTTTATAAAAATATTTCTGAAAAAACCATTCTACATTTTATCAATTTTTGTAACATTTTGGTCAAAATGATTATTATACGTAAAAATAAAACTTGTTTAAATCCTCACGTCTCCCTGAAATGTTCTGAGATAGTGATTTCTTGTTGTTTTCTTTGATACAATGGACTGAATATTAATCGTTACTGTGTAATAAAAATGAGATTAATTGACAACGGTCTCAATTTATATGATTCTGCCACAAATAATGAAAATTCAGAAATTGTTACAAGTTACAGGTCTTCTCTAAACAAATCCAGTTTCTGTAAGCCGACAAATACCACAAGTTAACATATGTTGTAAAGAAATAATTCCAATTTTGTCATTTTGAAAAACATAAAAAATGTATGCTGTAAAATATTGTCTTTAATAATTGGTTATTAAATTGTTATTAAACAATTTTGTTACTATAACACCGACAATTTGTGAACTCAGTGCATTAATGAGATAAGTCCATCATTCGTTTTTTTCTCTACAAGTTTACAAATAAATATTAAATGTAATATTATAAAAAATTATAAATTAAATCTGAAATTATATTTTAAGTGTTCTCCATAATAAATTTAAAGTCAATATTTTTAAGGGGTGGTTTTTATTAAAAAAATTGGCTTTTTTCTTTTAAAAATATCAATGAAAAAATTATATAATGTTTAAGTCACTCTTAATTTATAATCACTTTCTGATGAATTATTAAAAAAAATAAGGGTTGTTATCTCTAGTGTTCCGTCCGCTAGAAAGCTGACTTTAGTAAATATTTTTTCTTTACTTTTAAAATATTCTTTTTTTCAAGTTTAGAGTATGGAGAAAATACTTACAATTTTTTTTAATTAACGAACTCTCGGACTATAAGTTATGTGGGTGGAAGTAAGTTAAAAAAAAGAAAAAGACAGTAGTAACTTATTATGATTATAATGATAATTATTTATACCTAAAAATAAAACTTATTTAAATCCTCACATCTCTCTGAAATGTTCTGAGATAGCGATTTCTGGATGTTTTTTTTGGTACAATGGACTGAATATTAATCGTTACTGTGTAATAAAAATGAGATTAATTGACCACGGTCTCAATTTATATAATTCTGCCACAAATAATCAAAATTCAGAAATTGTTACAAGTTACAGGTTTTCTGTAAACAAATCCAGTTTCTGTAAGCCGACAAATACCCCAAATTAACATATGCTGTAACGAAATAATTCCAATTTTGTCATTTTGAAAAAACATAAAAAATGTATGCTGTAAAATCTTGTCTTTCAAATGCTATAATTGGTTATAAAATTGTTATTAAACAGTTTTGTTACTATAACACCGACAATTTGTGAACACTTATTCAGGGCAATAACGACATAAGTCCATCATTCTTTTTTTTTTTCTCTACAAGTTTACAAATAAATATTAAATGTGGTATTATAAATTAAATCTGAAATTTTATTGTGTTTTCCATAATAAATTTAAACACAATATTTTTAAGGGGTGGTTTTTATTAAAAAAATGGCTTTTTTCTTTTAAAAATAACAATGAAAAAATTATATAATGTTTAAGTCACTCTTAATTTATAATCACTTCCTGATGAAGTATTAAAAAAAATAAGGGTTGTTATCCCTAGTGTTCCGTCCGTTAGAAAGCTGACTTTAGTAAGTATTTTTTCTGTACTTTTAAAATAAACTTTTTTTCAAATTTAGAGTTTAGAGAAAATACTTACAATTTTTTTTAATTAAGAACTCTCGAACTATAAGTTATGTGGGTGGAAGTAAGTTAAAAAAAAGAAAACGACAATAGTAATGTATGAATGGAGAAACTTTTAACGGATTAAAAATTAAAGAGCTTTTAATTTGACAAAAAAAATACGCCCACGCAATAGTACTAACAAAATCAAAGACATAAGTTCTATACTTCCTTCAATTTGCGTTTTATACTAACTTTAATTTTTTTTTGTTGGTAACATTTTAAGCCTTCTTTTTAATATCTGAATTCTAGATTATAAACACTATTTTATGTTTTAAATTAATGTTTTCACTATTTTAAAACACGCTTCCTAAAGCAACGCGTTTTAAATTAAAATGTTTCAACAAAAAAAATGAATAACACTCAAACAAAAACGCTTAAAGTTTTCGGGTGTTTAGTATGTAACTCGCATACGCTCGTTGCATAACCACAGCCCTCGAACTTTATACTTTTGTTTTCCCTCTTATATTATTAATAACTATATTTTTCAAACCAAACAACATATTACATTACCTCCAAATGAGTTAAATCTTCATGAAGTTACAACTGATTGCCAATGTTTCTCACGACTTGTTATCAATTGCTTAGATTTCAGATGCTTATTGAATTAATCAGGGTATAATTGTTTATTTTTTCTATTATCCAACTCAAAATAAATCCTTCTTTAGACGAAAAGAGATGCACTTTATCTTTTTTGAAGTAGTGAAGCCGAAAAAAAGCTTGGACTGGAAAACACACAAATAACCTCGGAAAAAACTTTCCTATGACCTTATAGTTCTCAAACTTATTCCTTCTACATACCAGTATTTTACTAATTCTTTCGTACAACCTTTTTTAACACATTCACAATACTTTGAATATTTCTTAGATAATAAATAAAAAAATTAAAAAACAGTTTTTTAAGTATGTATTATTATCATGTATTATGAATTATTATTTCAGAGTAAGAATTAGGTCTCCAACTACTCGAAATGTTAATTTCGCGTTAATTTCCTCACAAGGGAAGAGCACTTACAACACTATCGAACAGTAACAATCTACTTAAGATGGGATTTGAAAAAACGTGATAATATGTACAACTAAAATTTATAGAAACAAAGGGGTTTCAAATTTGCTTTCAGTAATTGAAAAAACAAAAGGAACGATTTTTTGTCTAAATGAGGGTAGACAGGTAAAACTATTTGTACTTATTAAATAATATTTACTTGGGAATAATTTTCCATACCTCGTTTCTTAGAAAGCGAAAACTAAAATAGATTGAATTTTTTTTAGCCATTTAGCAAAATGTAAAATTAATCGCAGATAGAATAGAGTTTAAGAAAATTCAATGCTAAGACTAAGAAAAAAAACTAGAGAAACATGTATCACAATGAACACTCCAACACTAGCGCCAAATCTCGCTTTCGCCTGAAAGTACCATGTTGAATAAGCACCCAAAGCAATCTCGAGCCCACAATTCGACATCAAGTATGGCCGTGGTGAAGTAAGTGAAAAGCAAAATGTGACATGCTTGGAAAGTAGGTGCTTATTTCACATGCAGGTACCAGAAGGAGTGTTGGTTTTGTGACGCATGTTATGAGTGCTTTTCAGCTTTCAACATGGTACCTTCGGATTCAAATCCGATCCTTGCTGCATCAGCGTCCCGATCGTGAACCAGAACGAGTTCGCTAACGAGAACTGGTTCTCCACCAGCTCGTTCTCCATATCGCAAGGATGTGGATTGTGCCACTCGTACGGCGAGAATCGGGCCACTACAAACATGGTTATGGAGACCAAGACGTAGGCCGAGAACACGTACATCCAGATATCCATCGCCAGCGGATTCATGAATGAAAAGAGACGCGCTTGCTGACTGGTCGGCACCTTCAAAGGACGAAAAATAACAAAAAACGAGGGGTAAAAGCGAGCGTGCGTCTAGTGTTGAAGCCGCGGACACGGATGAGGTGTACCTGCGGGTTCACTCCGGACGGCTGCCGGAGGAGCGTTCCGGCGATGAACCAGAAGCTGTTGGACATGCTGAGCTGGTTTACAAGGTATTTGCTGCGCTTCCACGGCTGGGGGTAAACCCACTCGTAAGGCGTGAAGCGGGCTAACGTGAACAGGGTAAAGCTAGACATGAAAAATGCGCCGCCTACAAAAATCCAAATGTCGAAGCCGAGAGGGCTGAAGAAGGAGAAAAAGGCGGACTCCTTGTCGGTCGGCACCTAAGTGAGCAAATCACGACAACAATAAAACAAAAAAGAAAACTTAATTTTATTGTTTGTATTAATGAAACAAGATTTCGATAACACACAAATTTCACTTTTTTTATTATTTCTACCTTAATTAAAACTTGAAATTTATCAGGTGAATTTGTTTAAAGTATTTTTACTGTACCTCAAAATCTAATAATCACATAGAGATTGGCTTTTGTTCTTAATTAATACTTCGTCGCTGAAAAATATTTTTTCTTATAGGTATTAATAATGTGGTTGCTCATTCCACAGATACGAGTAGAGATAGTACACTTTTATTCTTTATACAAGTGGTTACCATGTTACCATTATTTTATTTAGTTATGGTCTGTTTTTTTATAAACAATTTTCAGTGTCAAAATCGGGTTTAAAAGTAGTTCATTTCGCCTTAAAAGGGAAAATTGGGAAATTAGATTTACGTACCCGGATTTGGGGTGAGAATACAACTAGTTATATAAATTCCTTCAATTAAAGCCACACAACAAAAATTTGATAAAATAAAGTAGCCATTTGGTGATTTTTTTATTCTGTTTGGTGATTTTTTATTCTATCGGTGAAAAAATTTAACAAAAATTTTTCGATGTACTTACAAGTGAGCTCGTATTATACACGTAAAGAAAAGTTGGCATTATCTGCTCGTGATTTCACGGATAATGAACAACTTTTCTTTACTTGTATAATAAACTACTAGTTATTTCTAAGGTCATTCCAACACTAACGATGTCTAATATAACTAATGTTTTGTGCAAAAAATACATAAAAAAATTGTTACAATACTCAAAATAAGAATGGCGAGGGAAAAAATTTGACATAAAAAGGCAAATTTTGGTCCAGGGTTCGTCGAGTTTATTAAATATTAAATACTTACTTACTACTTAATTTTCTTCTCTGTATATTTTTTTTCAGAAATTTTCAACTCCGTCTGAGAATCATTATTAATTAATTAATATTAAATTCCAACAAAAATAAATTATTATTTTGTTGAAAAACACAAACAAAAGTTTTTTGCATTAAAAAATTAATATTAAATCGCAACAAAAATAAATTATTCTTTTGTTTAAAAAACACAAACAAATGTTTTTTGCGTTAAAAACTTATTACTAAAATAATAATAATTATAAATAATTCAAATAAACATATAACTTGGGCGATAGCAACAACTGTTTACGTATTTTCACAAAATATTTAACGTTGTTTTACGATAACATTAGAAAAATCATATTATTCCGATTATTAAATAGTAACATGAGATCGAAAATATACTAAATTAGAGCAAGCCTTGAAAGTGAAGTGTAACTTTAGCCACATCATATGATGTATAAGACCAACAAAAGACAACATAACTTCAGAAGTGCGGCCGTATATTTAAATATACGGCTAAAATATGGCTAAAGTTCTGCAGGCACAGCTTGCTCTGATTGAGTATATTTTCGATCTCATGTTATAAGGTATGTGTTTAAATTGGCGCATAAGCTCTTCAGAAGTACGCTATAGCATACGTTCCAACAAGCTTTAGAAAGGCAATAAAATAATCCCTCTAAATTATTCTTGGCAGTATTAAGAAAAAAAGTGTAACTAGGGATAGAACCAAGAAAGAGACCAAGTTCCTCACTTTATCACATCATCGAAACTGTAAAATTATTTATAATAAACATTAACATTAACATTAAAATTGTGATTTTTATATCCAGGAAGCCAAAAAATTGATCTGACAATATAGAAAAAAAAATCCATAGTTATTGCAACTGCTGAACAATTAATTTTACCACACTGTTTTGTGTTGATAAATTCGTTAAAAATGACGATGTATTTGTTTATTTTTTTTTTTTATTATAAACGTTTCCTGAAACGTTTTCTATAATATATCAAAGAAAATATGCGCTATTTTGAATACTCTCAGTTTCTTTAATTACATTAACAGATATAATAAACAGATTTTATTAATTAATTTTGTGTGACTATTAGCTTTTGATTAACCTACAGTAAAAATGTATATAACAGACTCATCCTGAATTTTTTAGTTGCTTTCCTGAAAACTTTATATCACTATAAAATGAATCTAGATTTTAGTTTTTTCTCTTTTCATATTTTGTTAGGGCAAATCGTTTGATTGGACCATGTTAGGTTTTAGATTAATGTTATTTGGAGTCAATTTTAGTGCTTTCTTTATTTATTTTTTTTAGTTTTCTGCGACCTAGAATTCGGATAATTATGTGAAGAGTTTATTTGATCTTTGTTAGTCGGTTAATATGTTATTACTCAACTTGATCTCATTAATTATCCCGTTGTCAGGCCAAGAAACAATCCAGTAAATGCCGTGTCTGATCTGACAATGGTGTGAGGAACGCTCGAGCGAGCAACATTGTGAAGATCGCGAAGTGTCCAGACACATTTGAAGCCTTCAACAACGGTCATTGTTGAGGTTACACCGAGCCAAGTTGAGTGATTTATCTCGCCCAGACAGCATTCACTCCCATCGCAGTTCCGCTAAATTAATTCTTAAAAATTGCTTTATTTTCGTCTTAAAGTCTGCAAAATTTAATATCTGCGAGTTCAGTGCCCGGATTAAAGTCTCAGCGACCGCGAAAATATGTGCAATGATTGCATCGCAATCGATTGGAATTGTGCCTTCCGTGAAATATGCACTTAATATGCATATCTGGAATCTGCTTACCTTAAACAGAATGCTGATGCCGAGGTTCATGAAGGGCTTCGTGAAGTCGATGACGCTCTCTCTGGCGTAGTTTATGGTCATCGATCCCACGGCCAAATCCGCCTTCTAAATAAAACACAATTAATTCCGAATTAAACCAATTCATAAATCACACATGGCAACAACAAACTGCATCTTGTTTCCGGAAATTTCACCAAATCAGCTCCTTTGACGGCTGCTATTTTTCATCCAGTCATTAGACGTATTAAATAAATCATTTCTTGATTAAACCGCAAATTTTCAAACGCAAAAAGAACGAAACCGGTGATTTATGAAAATTAGACCTACTCGCGCGTAATTCGCGAATTTGCTACTAGTTTGCGTAAATCCAAATCAATCTACCACCAATAAAAGGCACCACAGAGCTCATTTTAATTGAAATATGGATCTCACCTCTGCTAATTGATAACAGACGTCATTAACACCACCGGAATTTTACTCCAAGGACTCTAAATCCAAATTAATGAAAATAAACATGTTTTAATTATCTGGGTACAGCAGTCGAGCGGAAAATTGCATTTCCGGGAATTTTTAAATCGAATTTGGGCGCGATTTATACACCAATTACTTCGCGTTTTAATAATGGGAATCACATTCAGTTTTCAATAATCAGTAACTAGTTTAAACCTTAGTAGCACACTTATATAACCGTGATGTAACTTTTCATTATAATCGTAAGCTCCCAAATGTGATGCTTTTATAAGCTAACTGTTAGTTAACCACCTTATCTAACCTTTATCTACGCGCGGTTATGTTGCGTTTATATAACCCCTCTTATATCTCGGTTAGACTACGGATATGTGTCGTTATCTAACCTTTATCTACGCGGGGTTATATTTCGGTTATGTTTCGTTATCTAACCTTTATATTGCGCTTCTATAACCATTTTTATATTTTTTTGTATAACTTTTGCCTAAAATTTATTAAAAAGAAAGTCATAGTAGATTTTATAACAAATTAAAATTTTAAATGTTTGGGATAAATAAATTGGTGAAAACGTTGGATGACCAGAACTAACTTAGAACTGCTTATACTAAGACCGAAGATGCTGAAGGCGTAGTACGAAAGATGACATGCCATTTTACGGCAAAGGTTCTAACGTAATCAGTGTCTTTGTGTTAACTTTTCCTCCAAAGAACAAAAGTTGGTCAAACTGTAAACAAATGACAGTTATGAGGAACTAAAGTATTACTATTTTCAAAAACGTATTGTTCACTGATTTCTTTATTGTTTTCTCAACTTTGGACAAATTCTCCAAACCCAGCTTAATATTGTAGGATTAACGCGTCGACAGGTAGAATATTTTGCTTTGGTTTTGACAAATTTATTTTCTTTCAAAACTAAAATACATTTAGTCAAGCTTTTTTAGTTTTCAGTAAAGTATTAATTAAAATTGCACTCTACTTACTTGATAAACAATAAATATGGGTGATTATTCACGTGATTGCAACACGTTGAAGTAAAGAAAAAGCAAAAATTACGGTTAAATGCACTTTACTATCAACAAACTAGATAATTTTCAACCACTTATTTTGTTTGTAATTATTATTATAAAATGCCAGCGAATATTAAATATAACTGTAACATAACCATGCTTAGATCACCGATATATAAACTATAATACCGATATATAATACGCTATATTACATCACTTACATAACAGTTATATAACCGTCACATAACCTTCGATGTATACGCTAGACATAACCATGGTTAGGTAACTAAATTTTTGCTTTTTAATTATTGTTATAAAATGCCAGCAAATATTAAATATAACTGTAACATAACCATGCTTAGATCACCGATATAAAATCTAGCATACGCTATATTTAACCGTCATCTAACCTTTACTGTATAACCATGATGTATAACCATAACCATAACCATGGTTAGATAACTGATATATACTGAGACTGATATATCGTGATATATTGCTTAAGAAACATAACGGTTATCTAACCGTAATATAACCGTGGTTATATATGCTAAACATAACCATGGTTATATAACCGTTATGTAAACAGAATCTAACATTACCAATGGTTAGATGTGTGTATTGCGGTTATATAACCGAAAGATAACTCAGTAAAACTGTGCTACTAAGGAAGTTAGTAGTAACTTTTTTGATCCGAAACATTTATTTTTATTTTTGGATAAATAGGCGATTCAAGGTGTTGAAAAAATATCGCGGGAATGAATGGCCCATGATTCGAAATTAAGCCGTCCATCGGCGGCATCCCTAATTCCATGCGAGTCCCAATTTGAAAGAGTCGATTTATAACGCGGAAGACTCGTGCTAGGACTTGCCGATGTGACCTATTGATCAGTCCAAGCAAATATTTCTGCACGAGTACGTAGCAAATGTTACAGCGGTTAGAGCTAAAACCGTCCTCGAATACATAAATAAATTCAATTAAGTGCGTTTTTAGGGAAATCCGGCCGTTCCGTGGTCTTATTTTGGTGCAGATTCCGTGTATGAGTTATAAATTGTCAGCGGTCTATTTATTGAATCTTATCGAGGCGTGGATCGAATATTAATTTGCCAATTATAGCCGAAAATGCAGATAACCAATAATTCGGATTGAAAGCCATTAAGTTCCCATGCCGCGTTATAACTTTCAACCAGCGAGATTTCAGCGTAATTGCTTCCATTGCCCAAAATTAATTTCCGGTAACTCATCTTTCAACACGTGTTACATTTCATGACGAAAATAATAAAACCGTAACCCCGGTTTGTGGTGGTCGTTAACACCTCATATTAAATTTGCGATAGTTTACACGGATTCAATTTTTCGCTCGTAAACTCCCATTTATCACAACTCGCGAGGCTGATAACGAGTGAGATAACACATAATTAAGGCGAGATTAATCGAGAAACCAATTTTTGGACTTTATGCCCATTAATTTTTTTCTTGCTTGCGATTTCGGTAGGTTGTTTAATTGTCGAAAAAATTACAGTCGTAAGAATCCTCCTTGAATTTTAAGTGGATTTCTAACTAAACAACTTCATTAAGGTGGAATGCCACAGGGTTTTTTCATTAAAGCTGGGGCGCAAAAAATCGTACAAAACTTTTTCAAAAGCGAATTCAGCGCGATAAATATTAACAAAGAATGGTAGCTTCGAAACAATATTGGCGAAATTGTATTGCATTTGAGATAGGTATAAATAGCACATCGCCATATAAATTTCCTTTCTCTTGCGATTTTCCGCTCGCACTAAACTGCCTTTGTCTTTGCCATCTGTTTAACAACAAAGCTACAAATTGACGGTTTCCTTAACTACTTCTGATCATAAAGCTTTGTTTATTCCAATTTGCTGGGAATAGGACTCGTTAGACCAGGCTTTAGTTGTGTACGTCGATGCAATTTTTCACTCAGTTGAATATAATTTAAATGATGTACGATGTCCATATTTCCAAGAGAGAGTGTTGAATGTGAAGTACTTGAGAGCGTGTCTTGTCACACAACGATATCGGTTTGCATTTTAGCGCCGAACTATTCAGTTGTCGTATCTTATTTGCAACGATGCTAAATTAAAGTTTCAAGCGCGGAATTGAATAGAATGTGAAAGATAACTCGGATTCTAAAGCGGTTATCTAAGTCTGACAAAAAATGGGTCAAGGAGAAAAACGGCTTAAATGTTTCCAATAAAAAAGAATCCCATAAACATGGAAAATCTAACGAAAAATCATTTTATTGTGTAAAAAATTGCAATACAAAGTGTGGTGTTGCAAACTCTTTTAATTATTTGAGAATTTAGACAACGAAAAATGGTGGATGCGCCGGGCTAGAGAAATTGTGTTTTTAATTAAATTACTTTTTTAAACAAAACCATGTTTTTCAAATATTTTTCATGGTCTGGAAGACATTAATAATTCATCTACACAACAGTGCAGACGTTGAATGTCCTCACAACAATATAAAACCGGGCAATTGAAGCGTTTAACCTACCTTATCCATCAACTGCCTGACAATGCCATTCCACTCCCCCGTTTCTAAATCTATTACTCCGTATTTACTGTCCGGTACAAGCTCTATTCTGTATTCAAACCCTACCATTGATGCAATCTCTTTCAACAGGTCGATGCAAAAGCCTTCGTAGCGTTCATTACCGACTACATTCGTTTGGGTTCTTAGCATTACATACGGCTGCTCCTGACAATAAATCACCAAATTACGAATTATATTTTTTCTACTGTAGGCATGCAACTATAAAAGCCAGCAACCAAGAAGAAAAATCTTTGATGGAGACATACATGCTGCATTAGCTCCCGCACCATGCCATTCCATTGTCCCGTTTTAGCATCGCGTGCACCGTACTTCCGATCGGGAACGAGGTCGAGGAGGTAGTCGAATCCGACCTCTTTGGAGATGCTCTCCAGCACGTCAACGCAAAAACCGTAGAAGCGGCTGTTTCCGGTGTAATTTTTTTCCGGGTGCAGCATAACGTACGGCATTTCCTGCAAGACGTTACCGTGCACATGCACCGACACAAAATAAAAATTTAAACTAATCTACAACATTTACGTTTATTAACACCGCGTTAAAGCGTTTAAACTTTTCTAAAAAGTTCATGGAGTAAAAGTTCTAAAAGTTTCAAGATATATTTGACGGAAAAGTGTCTGAATGTGGCACCTGTTTTATAGGAAAATTTATGTTTTGCAACTTTTGTGCAATTGATTTATGATTTTGTGCAATTGTAGAAGCGACACTTTGTAATATTTTTTTTTAAACGAAGGTAGCAAGATATTTTCAGTTATACAGAAAAACTACTTTAAGTAACTAAAGAAAAAAAAATGAGGGTTTGCTAATTTTAGACAAAGAAGCATTTGCCTGAATTTTACGTTCGGGAAGAGCGTTCCACCCATATTAACAAGCTTTACAAAAAAGTCCTATATAAAATTTTGTATATTTGATAAAAAGTGGGGATTCAAAATCAAAATCAAAAATTTAAATTCAAAATTCATAAAATTGGTTTTGTTTCTGTTTCATCCATTTTTTTACATAACTAGAACTACTATTAGTAAAAACCTATTTTTTTCTGTATTTTATTTATTTATGTAACAAGTCCGCAAAATCGAGTTTTCTTTATGCAAATGAATTTTTTCGGATTTTTTTTACAATTCCATACAATAAAATTATTATCATTGAATTAAAAATACTATGTATTAATACTAATATTAATAAAATTAAAAATATGAAAATACTAATTAATGAAGCTGTCATTCTCAAACAAACGATGCTTAAATGAAGTTTTATACAAAAATTTTTGAAAGAAGTTTATATACGAGTACCTACATTGAGAAGAAAATCGAACATTTAAAAGCAAACGCTAAATTCTGGTAATTATTACGAGTAGTTTTTATTTGTTTTGCCGATTTGTTCGATCCCTTTCTGCTTTTTCATAAAATAGGAAGCACGTATACTCGGTCTTCCGTACAGTTTCAACATATTCCGAAAAAATCTTAAGTATTTCAAAGAATCAAATTCCAGAAAAATTTGAATTCAAGGTTATTTTACATTATGCTTGCTCCTTGCTGAGCTTTCTCAATCTATTATCAGAAATCTTCATGATCGAAAATAAATTAAAATTTAACCTATTGTTTTCCAAAGTAAAAATCACATTTTGTTGTATTCCAAACTTTTGATCATTTATCCATTTTTGAGCAAGGAACACATAAAAGTTACTAACAAATAAATATTATTTTATAACGAAAAAAACACTGATGCTTAATGCATTACTAAGTTTAGTTCAAAGAATTAATAGGACTATTCTGTGTATGAATATCACAGTGCATCTTTCCTCTACACGTTTTTTAAAATATTATGAATATGTGTTTAATATTTTAATAAAAAATTATCAAATATTTTTTTTCAAAAAAGTGTTACGTTGTCTCAAATTCTAATTATTTAAAAGACTCTACTGCATTTTTCGATTTAAAATTGGATTAAAAATTACGCTAAAAATAGTAAAATAAATTTCATTACTACTTGTCTTTGTCGCACACTCGATTTAACTCTGCGTCCTCTTCAGCCTTAAAAGAATTAATATTTAATTCTTTGTAGGTGTACCTACCTTGTTTTTGGCTTACTCATAGGAGTGAGTTTAATTCGTAAAAGCTTAAAGTGTGCGCTCTTACTAGAAATTTTCTCTAAAAGCTTGCTCTAGCCTTTTAGTTTACAGTCCGAAAGAAAATTTGTATGAAAAAATCGGGCAATGAAACTTAAGAACGGATAGGTAATTAAGGATAACGAGATTAAGTTAAAAATCAATGTTGAAAAGTTTCCAACTCCCAAAAACATGAAAAATTACCCCGAAAAAACTCGTAATTGGAACCTGATATGCCGAGGAAAGTGATGAGAAATCAAGAGATTTTGCTTTGTGAAACATTGGTGCATTTGGGATTCAATAGTGTGATAAATCCCGAGTACGAATTGTCACAAAAGTGATTTCTACTAGTTGGAGTACATTTTTGAATAGATGAACTTTGCTTTTAACGAAATTGCATTTTAATCAGTTTTACGGTTTGAAACTTTCGGTTTTTTTTACTTCATGCACTTCGAGGATGAGGTGAGTTTATTTTATAAACATGCTTTCCGGGATAATTATCCCAGAACTTAAGATAAAATGTCGTTGAAATAAATAAGCAAGAAAAGCAGTGAGCAATTCGTGTCAGTGTTCACACTCACTAGTATTGTAGTAACGACTAGTGTAACGTTCATGGTTCCGGGATCAAAGAAAGCGGCCCGGTCGGTGATGTTGACCCCTGCCCCTGGGCGCCATTCCCCGACCTTGACCAGTGCGTGTTGTTTCAGTTTGAGTAAGTCAAGCTTAAACTGAATTCTACGTCCCTCTTTGAATTCTATTGGACCACTGAGACCTTTGAATTCCACCTGAAAACAATGCGTTTAATTCGGAGGGTATTTTTCAGCGCGAACAAAGGAGGGGATTTGATTGTTATTAATTATGAAAGCGACGGTTCTTTATTCGTCTTTATGCTAGTTTTTTCGGGCCAGATGATTATTAATTAAACTTTGCTTAAGTAGATTGTAATGTAATACAACCCTCGTTGGAATTGTTTGAGGAAATTCTATCTTCTAGGTAATGTTACAAGTTTGGAAACAATTTGGTGAAGTTGTCGCAGCGTTGCCTCGAATATTTTGAGTTGTAGTTAATTTTATTTACTTATTTTATTATCAGGAAACTAAACGTCACGCTGTCTCGACTAGTCAGGCTGAAATTTGTAATTTTGTGCAAGTGTGAGACGCCGACCTGAAATTAAAACTGAAATTTCAGCGGCTTCAGCGGAAACCTACTGGCGACCGACTATTGTAGTTATTTGTTTGACTAGGGCCTTTGCTTTTTGGCTATCATTCCGAACTTTAATGAAAATGAAGCGAACAAAATGAGAAATGAGAAAAGTTTGATCAGATAGTGGTGTGCCCTTAGTCCGATCGATTTGCTAAAGAATGTAAACAAGTTCTGTTTAAAATCGTAAAATTCCGAATTCCGATGATTGCTAATAAATAAAAACTCCACCGAGATTGCCTTTTTGACATATTTATCCAAACACATTGACCACACAAATTCGCCGAAACTTGTTACTCGAATCCTCAACTCAATTTACGAGAAGAGTTTGGGCGAAAATGTGATTACGGAAAAACTGGTTCCTACACTTAGATTTATTCGACTGTTTATGCCGTCAAAATTTCGATTTGAGAACCGAATTTTCGGCCAAATCCCGCCAATTGATTAAACATGTCACGTCCAGAGAATGTATTCCGAATCAAGGACCCGGACTCATTGAATCTCGGAAAAACCTTGTTTTTGCGGCCGATTCTAGACCATAAAACACCTAAGCATAATGCGAACTGTAAAGACTCCCAACTTTTCCATCGTGCCAAGATTAATTGCCGGTAATAAAAGTCACAACATCTTTTTTTCGGGCCGGTTTAGCAGAGTTCAAAGAATTTTTAGGTCAAAGCTTGCGAGTTAAAGGGGTGAAAAAATCACGATGAGATTATCTGGACGAGTTAATGTTTTAATAACTTGGGTCCTGATTTTTGAGGGGAGCGAAAGGACGTGGCAAATGTTATGTTAAAAATTGATGCGACTGTTATGGAGATTGATTCGAGCGTGGAGAAGGAATAAATCTGAATTCGGGAGCAAACAAGCGGATAGGGGTTGATAGCGGATATGAGGGCGCTTAAAAAGCCTGGAATAATGTAATTGATTGGGGGCTGCAAGTCACAAAAGTCAAAGACGTTCTCGCTCTGCTATATTTTTTATTATTAATTACAAAGAGCAAGCTCTCGAACATTTTGAGGCTTAATGTATATTATCCTTAAGAAGCATAGCCAATTTACTATTTTTTTTAATAATCATCGATAAGCTTTGTTTTCAGCAAAAATCTGTAAAATTTTACGTATGTTCGCCCAAAAATGAGCCAATACCAAATTATTTGAGAAAAAAAGTGAGGACCTAATAAATTATTGTCGGTTTAATATTTTGTTATTGCTTCGTTTTTGGCAAAATTAGAAAAACTTTACGGATTTATTTAATAACGAGCCAACGTCACAGTAATTTAAGAAAACAAAAAAAACATTAAAACCCAAAAATTGTCAGTTCAATGTTTTTTTAATAGTCAAAGAACCTTCTTTGAAAAGCACTTTTTCTGCAAATATGAGAAAGATACCTACATTATTACTGATGATTCATTTAAAAACAAACCAATGCAAAAATATTTTGAGAAAATAATAGTATATTATTTTCATAATAGTATATTAAGTATATTAAGTAATAGTATATTAAGGCAAAATGCCTTATAAACGAGATATCATACAGTATTTTTTCTACTTCGCATTTTTTGTACCAAAAAAATTAATTTCGAAATTTGTGGAATTTTGTGGCAGTTGACAACATTTGCGCGCAGACAGTGAAATGAAATTAATAATTTGAACCATCATTAGTTTATTCGTACAAATGTATTCTCAAAGTGTCCAAGACGTTTTGCAATGTATCCCTTAACAAATACGGGCTTTTGTTGCAAATACGTGGAATTTGAAAATTGGCCGAAGGATAATGAGGTCTCAAATTACTTATTTGCACTTGCTTTTGAAGTTATGTTTGTACATTACTTGAAAGGTGTTCGAAAGGGCCACGTTTCAGGGCTGGTACAAAAGCCTCTAAAGGTTTGTATTTGATTAATTTGATTAAATTATGCACTTGAAACAGGTGCCGACTGACACTGACAGTTCTCTCAGATATTTGTCAAAAAACTAGGTTGTCAACATTATTTAACTAAATTACCCTGTTGTTTAGTATAAGTATTATAGCACTTTGTTGGATATTACGATACGCAAATCGCGTAACGTAATAATCTCAAAACTAAACAGAAGTAAAAAAAATATTTTTTCGTTGTTTTTAACTACACAGTGTATGTACTGGTAATGTGCTATGTAAATTGTTATATAAACAATAAATAAGCTTAAGTTGCAATTAAAATTAAAAATAATTTGCTACAATTTTTCAATTTATTTTTGCGTAGTTTCTTTTGTTGCCCGGCGCATCCACCATTTTTGAAAACTTCCAAGCCATCTCTTTGTGAAATATTGTCAAAATTGTGTTCGTTATAATTATAACATATAATTTTTTTTTAATAAATTTTTAGGTTAAGCTTTATAATTTGAAAAGTACCTAAGACCAAACTGTATAAAAAATTAATCGTCTATAATCTTGAATTAAACCCACATCGACGATTATTTTAAATAAGATTGATAAAATTGTAAAATAGTTATTTATGATTAGAACTCTTATTGAAAGTAGAAATTACATTAGCTATTATTTTTCTGAAGTGCATGAATAATTTATAACAGCTAATTTTGAGAGAAATTGCGACGTAGGCGTTTTTATAGTTCAGCTAATAATTTTTTATACAACTCGGTCTAAAAAGAAAAAATATATATAACACTAGCTGAATATGTTACTTGTTTTTTGAAAATGCGCGTAATGACCTCAATACGAAACATTAGAAAAAAAAACATTAAGGTTCTAAGAAGTAATAATCGGTTAACTATTTTTTGTGTATTCAAAGGCCTTTTTGAGAATCTTTTGTTTCTACTTTATTTTACCGGTTAATGAAAAGAACAATTTGTGATGAATGGTTGAAACATAAATGCATACATTTTTTCGTAAAAAATGCTATTTTCATACTGAAACACTTAATTTTTTGACTGAAAATTTGTTCTCGTTTCTGTTACAAACAGGCAGAAACATTTAAGTGCCAACACTGCAGATCTCGTCTAAGCCATTTTGTCATGTATGTGGCAATGAACATCAATCACATCCGCTACTTTACTCGTGTTTTCCTTTTAGCTACATCGACTTTAACTGCTTTCTTAACTAATCTCCCTACGTAAGAACTTCCAGTTTACTACACAACTCAAAACAGGGGATGGCGTTACAGCTCAAAACTGCCACATTATTCCCAAAGTGGCTAATTTGTTAGTTTTGAAATTTATGATCACGTTTTACGTGTTAACATAAGTCGAGTAGCTGCACTCATGCCACTTCAATTCGTTTTAATGGGGCTTTTCGGTCAACATTGCGCCTTCCCATTAGCAGCGACGAGTTGATATTGTTGTAAACTAGTTAAGGAGCGGTTAAATTTAGATCAGACTTGTGCAAGTCCATAAACTCGTCTCTCGTGAAATGAATGCTTGTATTAGAGCGTAAAACACGAATGTCCTTTCTATGTTTTAAACGCAATTTCCATTCGACGGAGTTGAGTTAATCCGCCGTTGACGCCAACAAGTTCATGAGTTTGCGAGCTCCTTGAAAACAATTTGTGCGACATACTCGTGCGAGTTGGAACAACATCGAGCGATTTCATTGTATTTCCAGTTCGATCGTCACTAATGGCACGGTGATAGAAGTGGAGTTTAGGTAAATGACGACAGAACTTGCAGGAAGCGAGCCTGACAGCACTTAATTTATTAACATATTAGGCGCATTAAGACGGCTTGTCGTCGATTCAATCTGGGACAGCGTGATGGCATCGATTCCGCCCCGGATTTTGTCGTCTTCGGCAAAAATCCCCCGCCTTTATTTCGAGTTAATTAACTGTCACATAACTCCCGATTTGTATTCTCGTCAAGAACATGTGTAGTGCTCAAGCGACTAAACACAAATTATCATAATAACTCCTGTCAGCCGGGCTATTTACCGGATTTAAGACGGAGTTTGCAATGAAATGTACTGCTTTCGTGCACTATTTATCCCGGCACAGACTAAGATAAACTGCAGGATTTAGGGGGTGCGTGACATTTTTTGCAAGCTAGCTTAGCTGCTTCCACGATTAAGCAACTTTTTTCACTCCAAAACCCATTTTTCAACCCAAAAATTAAATTATTTGTTAGTATTTTAATTATTATTTTCAACTTCGGTTTGGTATTGAGGTCATTACGATACGCAAATCGCGTATAATAATAATAATAATAATAATCGTGTTGTATAAAAAAAATATTAGCTGATTCCGAACTATAAAAACGCCTACGTCGCATTTTCTCTCAAAATTAGCTGTTATAAATTATTCATGCACTTCAAAAAAATAATAGCTAATGTAATTTGTACTTTCAATGAGAGTTCTAATCATGAATAACTATTTTACAATTTTATCAATCTTATTTAAAATAGTCGTCGATATGGGTTTAATTCAAGATTATAGGCGATTAACTTTTTATACAGTTTGGTCTTAGGTACTTTTCAAATTATAAAGTTTAACCTAAAAATTTATTGAAAAAAAATTATGTGACAATTATAATAAACACAATTTTGCCAATATTTCACAAAGGAATGGCTTAGAAGTTTTAAAAAATGGTGGATGCGCCGGGCAACAAAAGAAACTACGCAAAAATAAATTGAAATATTGTACGAATTATTTTTAATTTTAATTGCAACTAAAGCTTAGTTATTGTTTATATAACAATTTACATAACACATTACATATACATACACTGTGTAGTTAAAAACAACAAAAAATATTTTTTTCAACTTCGGTTTCGTAATGAGGTCATTACGATACGCGATTTGCGTATTGTAATATCCAACGGAGTGCTGTAATAATTACACTAAAAACCAGGGTAATTTAGTTGAATAATGTTGACAACCTAGTTAAATAAATAACTATTTTACAATTTTATCAATCTTATTTAAAATAATCGTCGATATGGGTTAAATTCAAGATTATAGGCGATTAACTTTTTATACAGTTTGGTCTTAGGTATTTTTCAAATTATAAAGCTTAACGTAAAATTGTATTGAAAAAAAAATTATATGCGACAATTATAACAAACACAGTTTTGCCAATATTTCACAAAGGCATAGCTTGAAAGTTTTGAAAAATGGTGGATGCGCCGGGCAACAAACGAAACTACTCAAAAATTAATTGAATAATTGTACCTAATTATTTTTAATTTTAATTGCAGTTAAAACTAATTTATTGTTTATATAACAATTTATATAACACATTACAAATACATACTTTGTGCAGTTAAAAACAACAAAAAATTATTTTTTCTACTTTGGTTTTGTATTGAGGTCATTACGATACGCAATTTGCGTATCGTAATATCCAACGGAGTGCTATAATAATTACACTAAAAACCAGGGTAATTTAGTTGAATAAGGTTGACAATTTTTTTGACAATTATTTGAGAGAACTGTCAGTGTCAATCGGCACCTGTTTCAAGTGCATAATTTAATCAAATTAATCAAATACGAACCTTTAAAGGCTTTTGTACCAGCCCTGATATGTGGCCCTTTCGAACATCTTTCGAGTAATGTACAAACAGAACTTCAAAAGCCAGTGCAAGTAATAATAGTAATAATAACAATAATAATAATAATAATAATAATAATTAACCTAAAAATTTATTGAAAAAAAAATATATGTGATAATTATAATAAACACAATTTTGCCAATATTTCACAAAGGCATGGCTTGGAAATGTTGAAAAATGGTGGATGCGCCGGGGAAAAACTACGCAAAAGTTAATTGAAAAATTGTACCTAATTATTTTTAATTTTTATTGCAATCAAAACTTATTTATTGTACATATAACAATATACATAACACATTACAAATACATACACTGTGTAGTTAAAAACAACAAAAAAATATTTTTTCTACTTCGGTTTCCCTAAATTTCGAAATTAATTTTTTTGATATAAAAAATGCAAAGTAGAATAAATACTGTATGATATCTCGTTTATAACGCATTTTGTCGCACTTACTCTATTATGTCACTCCCCTCTGCGCTGGTCGTGCTCCAAATTCGTGCGTGCGACAAAATGCGTGCATTATAATATACTATTTTGCGTGTGGGTGCAAAAATAAATACGTATGAAAGGAATGTAAAAGTGTAAATCACCGAAAACAGGAACTACATACAAAAGAACACTTTGTCGTTAAATTTAATTTTACAACTGCTGTAAGTGCGTTTTTTTCTTTGGGTGATTTATCCGAGGGGCGTGGACCGGTTATGAAGGTTTTATTGCGCAAAACTGAGGCAATTATTGTTGTGGTGACTTTATTCCAACCCACGATGTGGGGCCGATAAATTAACTGATGCTTTTTCCAGTTATTTACAAGAAATGAGAACTAAATACTTACCAGATTTCGCTACTCAACAGTCAATATTCAGACTCTTAGTTTGTGTCTTCAAACATGTTTTTCTCCACAGAAAGATTAAACCATTAATCATAGTTGAAAATTTTTTAATAAAAAATTTCAGAGGGTTGTTTACGTTTCCATAATATTTTAGAGCGCTGTGGAAGTGTGAAGTGCAACATTTTGTTCGCTCAAAAGACGCTATCTTGTTTGACGTTAAATTAAAGTTTTAATTAAACGGATTAAAAATTAGCTACTGCTAAATTTAAATTTAAAATTTACTGCTTCCGTGCATGCAACTGTTGATCTTTATATTCAAATATTCCATGTTTCTTCGACGAGTTTCCAAATTTTATGTGACCATAAAACTTTTTCATCTCTACTTTACCGACACTTTTTCTCGTTATAGCAGAGAGATTGATAAAAAATGCGGAAATTGATGGATTCATCCAACTTTATTATTTATTTTAGAAACGGCGAAAAAAATGAGGCAACGTATTTCAAACTGGGATTCCAAGCCCAGGCTTAGTAAATTCCGATCTTGATTTAAGTAATTAACTTTGCGACTGGAGGGAAAGTGTTATTTGGTGCGACATAAATAAGACGGAAGCGACGGCATGTAAGAGCGGGATACAATAGAATTGTGGGATTTACGGAAAACTGGGCGTGATTGGAGGTCTCGTTGAAAAATGCTTACCGCATTGATGTAGTTAATTAGACTGAGGCCTTCCAGCCACGGCTGCTCCTTATCGCACGAAACATTTGATAATTTCAGAGTGTGTGACTGCTCCAGCGTCTGTAGCCCGATGGCGAAGACGAAAACAGAGTCGTATATCAGGGCTGCTTCCGCCTGTAATAAAACATATTACGGTTAGAATCGTATTTTTGCACAAATTGCACTTTTGCTTTTCTGATTTTTCAAAGACAGTCGGGAGAGACGCTCGATCTGTAAATATATTTTGACAGAAGCGAATAAGTGCTGACATAAATTTAAATAAAAAGAATACGATGGAAATGATGCTAAAGAAAAATGGAAAAATGTTGCAGAGATATTACATTTTTTATGCCATTGTTTATTGCGCCCGTTTGAAGAAAGTAATTTCAGTTCGCAAAGCCAACTTCAAACAAAATCCAAAGTGGAATCGCGGAATTATTTCAGTTTAATTATGGCAGATTTGAGGCCGCTTCAATTTACAATGATAAGTTAACTTTATGTTTTGCCACTTTGGGGTGAACCTTTAAGCCGCGGTTTAGCCGCGAAATTTCATTTTGCGATTGCCTGTGGTGGCTGATGAAAGGGTTGGGGTTTGCGGAATCGCCCAATTCTAATACCGATCTAATCGATTTTTTTAATTAAACTTGTGTAAAATTGATACGTCAATGACTATTTACCGAATTTTCACGTGTTTCCCCGACATCTCATTTTTCAGTTGACCCTTTTGTGGCCGCCCGTGCGTGATGAAACATGGTCAATGATGACCCGAAGTTCACTGATTTATTACACTGCTCAATTTAGCCCCGGAAACGATATGTTCTTTAAGTTTAATGCTCCAGCCATTACTACCTTTCTTGTAGTCACTTCCAAGTGATTCGGGGCTCAAATGTTACATTTATAAACCTACAAATGGCTCCGACCACTTTTTCACACCGGGGTGTCAACGAAATTACTTCATCCTTTTGTGTTTCTAGGCAGAAATGACAAAACTATCCACGGTGACAAGAATAAAACTTTAGCTGTCGTGGTAATCTTATTGTGGGATTGCGAGCGGACCTGGATTTCAGCCAATGCTTCCATTTAGTTAAGGTTACTACTCTCCGCGAAAACCTTTAATAAGGCCAAAGAATTATGAGATTTTCGATGTTCGAGTCACGACTAAGATTGCCCAGGATATGTGTCGGCACTATTCAGAGAAATCGAAGGGAATTTTATCTCTACAAAGGGAGGTTTCAACACATTGTAGAGGACTTAAGCCTGGTTGCTCAGTTCAAGCTTAAGCCACTACTATAACGAAATAAGTGCAATTTTAAATATAGCAAAGTATGTAATTAAAATCCTCTCTTTCAAATGCAATAATTGGTTTTGCAATAAAATGGTTTATTTAGATGTTATTAAACAATTTTGTTATAACACCGAAAATTTGTAACATTTGTTCAGTGCCATAATGAGGTAAGCCCATCAATCGTTTTTTCTCTACAAGTCTACAAATTCATTTAAAAAGAAAATAATGTCAGCATTTCATTTTACGTATTTTTCATAAATTTGAAGACAATATTGTCACTATCGGGTATTTAAAGGGGCAGTTTTTATTAAACAAAAATATTAAAATAGTGGTTCTGAAACTTGCGTTTTCATTTAAAAATAACAACTAAGAAAATTATATAATATTTCCTTCACTCTTAAAGACTACTGTAAAAATTTCATTAATTTATGACCACTTCCTAATGGAGAAAGCAAAAAAATTAATAAAAACTTTAAAGGGCTGCTACCCTGAGTGTTCCGTTCGCTAGAACGCCGACTGTAGTAAGATATTTATGTTGTTTATATTTATTAAAAATAATTTATTTTTAAATTTAGAGCTTATAGAAAACACTTACAATTTTTTTATCACGACGTTTTCGGACTATTAGTTATGAAGTAAGGTTTTAGAAAAAAGGCATTATTAATATTGGTTAGACAAAACCTTAACGGGCTAAGAATTAAAGATCTTCTAATTTGAAAAAAACTTACGTCCACGTCTTAGTCCTAATAAAATTAAAGTAATAAATTTTGTATTTCATTCCTCCAATTCGAGTTTTATATTAACTTTATTTATTTTTCAAACAAAATTTTACAATCTTCTAATTGAAATCTTCTAATTTGAAAAAAAACTTACCTCCACGTTTTAGTCCTAATAAAATTAAAGAAATAAATTTTGTACTTCATTCCTCCAATTCGCGTTTTATATTAACTTTATTTATTTTTCAAACAAAATTTTACAATCTTCTAATTGAAATCATCTAATTTGAAAAAAAACTTACGTCCACGTCTTATGTTATTGTAGGTATAGTTTACTTTGTTTTTAGTCATTATCTAAAAACCATGCCATTCCATCATAAAACAGATTTGCAAAATACCAGCAAATTTCGGACATTCGTATAATATAATTATTAATTACTAAAAGAGCTTTTCCTTATTTCTTGGAATACTTTCATGCACGGCATTTTTAAATTATGCTTCCTTCTGAAAAAGTGCAATTTATCGTTTTCTGGTGTTTCATTCAAAACGCAGCAATAAACTGATTTGAACAGTTTATTTGTTGCTTTTCTGCATTTGAAGACTTGGGCGTCCTCATTTTTGAAGCAAAACAATTTTATATAAATAATTTAACTGTTTAAAAATTTGTCGTATATTTAAAATCACATAATATTTACATAATGTCAATAATTCTAACATGATTTTTCCCTTGACTGTCGAATTTTGTTGCAGCAATTAAAAAAAAAAGTTTAATATACTAAAATAAGAATAAGTAAATTAATATTATTATACATTTTTTATTATTTTTTTAATATAATAACTTACATGTTATTGCCATGGCCCTTCGCTCATTACTGTTATTGCTCAAGTTTATTTGTTTATCACAAGTTTAACTCAAACTGAACTGAAATTTATTTAAAAAAGGTGGTTCAGTGTATCATCAGAAAATTCACTCTCGAATTCAGTAGTTTATTAGTTCTTTATCACTAATTATCATTGAAAGTATTTTTTTTTCACATTTGTGAAAGTCATTAGTATATGAGTTAGATGGCCCTTCAGCAGTGTTTTTCTCTAACATTGTTGGTCTGCATATTTTAGATTTTTTTTAATTGTAGCGCATTTTTCGAATTTAGCAGCTTCTCTGCAGGTGTCTGCTATTGCATTAAATCTTAGTGCAATTTCGGCTTTTGGTCCATTTTTTCATCGAACGTAATCAAGTATTTTTTTTACAATCCAATGTTAGTTTATAATTTTGAATAAAATTAAACAAAAATTGCTACTTCGAATTCTTTTATTCATTTGCTAACGATTTCAATGAAATTATAAAGTTATATATATTAATAACGTTAATATAAATATAAATATAAATATATAAAAACAATTCTTAGTTAAACCATCGGTGCCGGCTTAAATTTAGTTTAAAGTTGAACTCGGTTTAAGCTCGAACTGAACAACCGGGCCTTAGTTTACAAACGGCGAAACATTAAAAATTGTCGTTTCGTGACATTTTTTGAATTTTCTTAATAATAAATTACTATCCAACAATGGGCATTATCATTTCACAGCAGGGTGGCGCTGCATGGAGTTAGGGTGCATCCGGCCGTGTTTCCTTATTTGCCTTTGCCGCAAATCAGCTCATTATTTGCGGTCGGTTGCCGTCACTTTTTGTGTCTTTGTGCCTGTACTAATTAACTAATTTCGTCCACCCAATCGGATGGCTGCCAGCAAATGTGAAATTACCTGCAGATAGGTGGAGTTGAGCTTTGAGTCGGCATTGATGTTGGCTTGAAATCTCGCCATGTCTCGGAGCACTTCTTGCACCGATAAGTCGGTGACATCGACGACACGAAACGCCGTCATATTGACAAAGTTGTACTTGAAGTCTTCCAAGTCGAACGTCTCCATATCGAAAGTGGTGAAGAGATAGTGGTACTTGTAGTCGTTCATCTGAAGTTGCAGGATCTGGAAACGAAAAGGGATTTGTTGCAGCGTCGCCCTTTTCAGGTGTGGCTTAATTAAATGCGAACTAACCCCTTTAAGGAAATGCTGCATGTTCGAGGGCTTTGTGTCAATGACAATATTATGTATCTCCTTACTCTTGATCTCTTTAAGCACGGCTCGATAAGACTCCGGATCCGCCTGACGTAGGTGAATCTCCAGGTCCCCATTATGTGGCGATCGCACCAGCTCACGTAGTTTTATAAGGCCTGGAAGCCAACGCGGAAGTCTATTACTAATTGAGTGAGATACAGTTTCTAGACGTGTTTAAGAAAGCTCCCACAAATAACTTTCGCCTTAGCTGTTTACCAACACACAAATTTGGCGATATTATGTTTTATTCATTCTGCACTAACACTGGAAATAAATCAAACTAAGATGAAGGGTCAATGTTTGGGGGCGGCTCAAAACCGAAATATTTTTTGGCTGGGGCTTATCGCTGGAAAGTAGTGCAGTCCAGGCTTTGGAGAAAGTGTTGATTTATGATGCAAACTAGGTCGTTTGGAATAAAACTACGAAACATGCACAAAGGCGCCGACTTTTTAAGTTTCTGTAAATTGGCGACGAGTTATTTGGTTTAATTAACTGTGCTTTCTACATTTAGCAAGTCTAATCGAATTCAGTATGCGAACTAGGAGAAAATCCCGGTTTTTTGGGGTGGACCAATTTATGACCCACTTTACAAGGGGAAAAATATTTCGGTTCTGGAAAACTTGCGATTTTCTGGTCCAGCTCGCAATCGATTTTGCTGGAAGAGTGGAAAGTATTTTAATTCTCTAATGCAATTAAGAATGTTTCTCTGCTTGCGCCAGTTATTTTGTAAAATAGCGGATTTGCTAATTGCGATAATGATGTTATTTAAGCTGTTTTGATTAAAAAACTAATTAGATGTTTGGTTTTGTAGTTTAAAGATTTATACAGGCGATTTTTTTAGGGCTTACATTAGAAACTATTTAACTTTTAATATGGCTAGAGCTTTAAGATTTTGTTTACAATCTAAATCGGACATTTTAAGCTTTGAAATTTGAAACAGTAATTATCTATTTTTATTGCTTTTTTTAATTCGCCTCTTGAAACTGAGTCTTCATTTGCAGGGGTTCATTTAAAATATTACAGTTTTTGAACCCTTAACAATAAGTAAATATTTGTTTTAGCATTTGATAGCCAAAGGTTCAAAAGGATTTTTTGAAAATGATGATTAAAAAAAATGATTATAAAACAGTTTTTCAAATGGAATGACACCATTTTTTTTCAATGGCAATCAAAAGATCATCAATTTTTATACAGACTTAACATCTTCTATATCTATCTCGAACAGTTTATTAAATAATCGCAAAAAACAGAATTTTAGCTCATTATTTTCACTTTTAATTAAATAAATTTCGACTTTCGAAGTCATAATAAACTATAATTAAATATTATTGTTTTACTGCTTATTCCTAATGAACCAGCTAAAAACTAAATAAAATATTGAAGATTGACAATTGGAGACTATTTTGCAAGGTCCACTTGATTAACTATGAAAATTACGGAGTAAAACCCGTTTTTGTGATTTTTTTCAAAAACTGTAACCGATAGGTATATGATGTGTTGATAAAATCACCATAAATATCAATATTTTTCGACTGCCATTAAGAAAATAAGGTCGTTCTATTTGAAAAAACTGAATTACAGCAGTTTTTTGATAACCATTTTGAAAAAATCATACTAGCCATGAATTTTGACAGTTGAAAATTTGGAAAGTTTTAGAAAATCTTTCTAAACGTTTGTTTATCAAATGTAAAAAAATATTCACTTATTGCGAAGGGTTTAAGGGCTGTGATATCTTAGATAAACACTTGCAAATGAAAATTTTAGCCAAAAAATTGACATATCGTTCATTTGGAATTACAAAGTCGTAAGCAACATATTTATTTTTTTTAGATTTTTACTGAACAAGATTACCTAAGATATGAACAACTAATTCACATTATTGTTTAAACTTTTGATAATTATTTCTACGTAAAAAATAAAAAATATCAAAGTCGTATTTTATCAATTTTTTAATTTGTGTGTGTGCATCCAAGTCGCGTATGCATTTTGACGCTTTGTAAATAACTGACGTTACTTAAAAGTGTTTGCATTGTTGATTATTATTGTTTAAATCGCTAATTTAATAAAATTGGTTCCTTACTCTGACTCTGAAAATGAAAATATTATGTCAAAACCTATGTCTGATAAGTACCAACAACTTGTAGAAATTTTAGTCAGGTTGAGAAGGTAAATTTAAATCTGCAATAAAAATGTGTGATTACTATTTAAAATTTCAAACTTGGCGCCAATGTTTTGTAGTTCCGGAAGCTCAGCCATTTTGAAAATAATTTAGTTGAACTCAAAATGGTCGATTTAGATCGTATACAAAATTTTAAAGCTCTAGCTACATTAAAAGTTAAAAAGTTTCTAATGTAGGCTTTAAAAAAATCACTCTGTATACAGTGTTTTTTAACTCAACTTAATTACAACTAATTATTTATTAAAAATACCCTTCATTTGAGTTACAAATAGAGTTAAGCCATTTAAAATTTTAAGATTGTTGTCTATTCTCCTTATAAAGCACAGAAAAAAGTAACTTCTTTTAAAAAAATTACCTTGGAATCCTCAAATCTTTTTTTTATTTTCTGACAATTTTTTAGGTGATCTAATTATTTCAGCTGGCAAAAGATGCAAACTAGTTTTGTTATTTGTGGTGGAGGCGCCGGGTCGTGTGACATTTGAAATGAAACAGACATTATTCACTTTGCAAACGGCGTGAAATTAAAAAGAAATTGAAACAATAATTGCTTTTGTATATTTAGTTTTATCGAATTGTTGTATACTGTTTAATTGGGTTTTGCGGCATAAAATATGCTTCATAGTTTTGGAGCTTTGGGTTAGAAACCAGCGTTCAACTACCGTAATCCTCTTCATAGATGATGGCAACTTTGGTCCAGTTGAGGAAGGCCATTACGTCTTGAAAGGCGGTGTTGAGCAGATGTTGAGCGGGATGTAGATTGATCGAGAACTCTCGAATGTCGGTGTCGAGATCCAGGCGCGCTTCCAAATGAGGAATATCAAGTGCATCGCAAATTGAGTGTATGTGAGCGCCCAATAGCGGATCCGACGGACCAAAAACAGCATGAACGCCGTGCTGAACCTGATTACAAGCTGAAATAGAATAAACTCTGTTTACTATAAACAAATCACCGAACAAATCTACTTAACCAATCCGCGTTTTGTAATGAGATAAAGCGGCTTTAATTTATTCTTCCACCTCGCGACTTGTTAAATTTAATTTGCGAGTCGGCCTGAAACGAAATTTATGCCCGCCGAGGTGCTATTAATTCAAAATTGTCTCAGCATACTGTCACACTTAACACATCCACACCTGTTGATTGCTCACCCCGGCATTAATTAATTCAATTATTTATTCCTGCATTCGCGAATTTTTACGCAAAGTGCGATGCTTTATATTCACCAAGTCCTTTGTAGCGCTTCACAAAGGCCAAAGGCAGGTGTGGCGCGTTTTAATCGACTTTCAAACAGTTTTAAATTCTTCTGCTAGACTGAAACTCTCGACGCGTATTTATGATACAAATATTTGCTTTTATCACGCCATTCTTTACACTAATAACATCGGTAGCGTTGGGGTCTTAACTGCACACCTAAAGAGATTACACTCCGAACAAACACATAACAGCAAAGACAATCATATTGCCAACTCCAGCTCAAATATTATTTTGGTCAAGTGCAAAACTTCAACTCGACAAATCAATAAATCACAAGATAATAAAATTGCGCGCAACTAGTGCTAAGCAGCGGGGCTGTAAAACGTATTTTCTGAAGGAAACACCTTAGTTTTATGGTCCGGGCATCAAAATAGATTCCTCTACCGGAGTTTTCTCTTCATAAAAATAAATTGCATACTCTCGAGAGTCTGCGAAATTCGTTTATCCGACGTGTAATTCGTAACTTTATAAAAATGCCGATGGTCTTTCTCTCGAGGACCCAAAAATGTACTGATATCGCTGTTTGCAACGTAATTACGACTCTTTCCTCAAAGAGCCCATTTTTAAAGTTTAATTGGATCTCTCTCTTTTATTATATTACAAGCTGGCTGTTATTATTTCTCTGGCTTGCATCCGACTTTTTTAACGGATCTCTCGCTTATTAATTACACAAATCCCGTTGACCAGAAAATTTTAATTAGCCACGTTATCGACTTATTTCGCCCTACTATATCCCATCAGGATCTTTAACAAGAAGGCGACCAAGCGAATCGCTCGGCCATTTACCTTAATTATAAAGCAATCACGTGTCACTTCATTAAATCCTAATTAGGTATGGCTGGCATGCAAGACCGCCTTTTTGTTGTTTGCAAAAGGTCCCTCAAAATTATGGAATTGGCGTTTATTACAACAAGAATAGAATGGGAATAATGTAGTTTATTAAAATCCAAATTTAATTTAATTAAACTTGTTAATTATTACTATATTCATAATTACTATTGTGTTCGGATTACATTGCAATATAATCCTAATATGAGCTCATTATTAGATGTTTTAGATGTGTCTAGTTACATTGTCAGAGTTTGTAATTGTGGGAGTTTGGCTTCACAGTCCCAAAATTGTTTTCATGTTTTCCGTAATCCTACCTTTTTTTTGGTCTTTGAACAAGCGATTTTTTTAGTACCGCTAATGCATAAAAATTTGTGCTTATCCTCATGTTAGAAATATGAAATGACTCTGAATTGCCAACTGTTCAATAGTGTCTAGACTTAACTGTTTCGTGAGAATATTTTAACAATTTTTCCTCATATTGGAAAAGTTCGTTGTTCGGTAAATTTTGGAAAAAACCTAAACAATGTATTTATTAACATTTTTTTGTTGGTAACATTTTAAGCCTTCATTTAATATCTAAATCCTAGATTATAAGCACAATTTTAAAACACGCTTGCCATAACACTATTTTAAAATATGCTTTCCATAGCAACGGGTTTTAAATAAAAACAACAATTTTTTTTTTAACATTTATGCAAAAACGCTTAAAGCTCTCGCATACGCTCGTTGCATAATATTTTCGCACTTATATTATTGCTAACTATAATTTTAAGCAGCATTTTTTGTTACAAACTTGTTTCTAATACAAAAAGGGCGAGAAAAATGGCCCAAAATTACGCACTACACAGCCTTTTATTCGAATGTGTCGAGTGGCAATCGGAATGATTTAGGCCGGCAATTTCCATAAGCGTTTCCTCTTCAAATGTATAAAAAATTCCAATTCTTTTGCTTCAATTTAACCCGATGCTGATCATATCAGTCTTGTGGACGGCTTAATTTTTTCGTGCATTTCTGCTCCACAAACTTTCGCTGACAGGGACACAAATTTGAAGCGATCGGGACATGTTGATGAATAAACGGAATTTTGTCTCAATGAAAATTCATCGAGTGTGAAAAATTCGCACATTCTTAGCATTAATCCGGCTTTTGGCAAACGGGATTGTGGTTAAATGTGTTTAAGTCTCGGAGCGGTTTGAGTTGTTCATGAGCCGACGTTTATGGATCGCTCATTTGTGATAAAGTTTGCACAAGAATAAAACACTACTCTGTCGAATTTAAAAGAGAAAAAGCATTGGATGCACAAACACGATTTATCATTATGTATGTTATTCACAAAGTTTGCAGTGGGATTTGTAGTCAGTCGCTCATCCAAGGTAAATATTGATCTTCGGTTGGGATTAACTTGTCATGTGGTTCAAGAAAAGTTTCCGATGAATTTTTTTTCGGTGTATTACTGACAGGAACAACAAAACTAATTAATTGCGAGAGGAACAAACATCCCGTCTGTGAGTTTAAGTTATTTAATATGGAAATAAATTAGTACAAAGTTTGGTAAGTTTAATAATAGAGGCAGCTCAAGGACGAGAATTTAATAGAAAAATTGAGTCTCTGAAATTAATCTTATAAAGAGATAGGCGGGATAAAGTGCGGGTTAATACAAGTGTGAGACTTCAAAGAAACCAAAATATACTTCTACAAATGACTGGAGCAAGAAATAACACTAGGGAAATGGGGTGAAATGGAGAATGATAATTATGCTAAAAGCTACACTTCAAATTGGTCAATTTGCATTGGAAAGTTGTTATTCTGGCATATGTGGAGATTTGCCCCACGTGAACAAGCACAAAACTTGTAACCAATTGTCGGCATTTTCTATATTTTTTCCATTCCTCGTCTCACCAATGCTTACGTAATAATTTTGTCAAAAAAAAAATCGGAAAATGCGTTTTTAACCGAAAAATTATAACTTCATCGAGTTTAGGTTTTTACTGTTCAATAGATAGTTGGGACTTTGCATGTAAATTTTTGGAAAAATTAATTTATTCAGCGTCAAAAGCATCGAACATTTTCAAACATCGTCTTTAAGTACCTATAAAGTCGCAGAGTTTCAGGACTTTAAGGTTTAAAGTGAACTGCAATTTTTGACAAAACCCAATTAACTTTAAACCATTAAAAGATGTAATTTTTTTTTCGGTTACGGTAATATTACCGTGAAGTGTATCTTTACTTTTAGGATTTGCACCTTTCAGTTCAAAAATTGATAATTCTGTCTCACTTTTAAAACTTTGGAAATATTTTTTAGCTCATTTGAAAGAGGAAGCGTAGATCTTTCCTTTGGTGTTTTCGAATTTCTAAAAAAGAATAATAAACTCCAAATTTGTAAAGTTAAGTTTGCAGAACATTAAACACTTTTAACTTTTTTTTTTCAAATGAAATATCAACAGTATTATTTCACTAAATGGTAGAGAATTTAAATCTGCTTCGATCTGTATTCATTATCTATACTTGTGTTTAATAGTTTTCAAGTTACAATAACGTTTTGTTGGGATTGAGAAATTCATTAGCCATAGATCTATTCTCATCTTTGCCATGAAAACGAATGGAAAAATTGTGAAAAATTTTTTTAACCAACATTCAATGAATTTATTTTGTTTTTAGGGGGTAAATAACACAATTTTAAACAGAGTTTATCATCTAATCAGAAATATTTTTATAACAAAGTACGCAAAAAAAGCTGTGGTTAGTAAGAAATTTCCTTCAATGACAAAAAAAAAACAACATAACTTGAAATTTATCACAGTAAGGTATAGGAAATTAATTCAGATCAATGCAGAACAAAATTCTCTTCCATCTAGCAAAATAAAAATTGGGACATCCCTTAAGTTATGAGTACTTGAAATTGTCCAATCTCAACCTTAAAATTTTTGGGTTTATTAACTTCATTTTAAATTTTGAACACACTGAAGAACAGATATAAGCCTTCTTTTTTAATTTTCTAAATATGATTTCGAAATCTCTAAAACTAAACGAGTTACCGATTTTTTAAGTGACAGGTGCTAATTCAAAATTTTTTAAAAATCCTAAATATCTCAAAAACGGTTAAACTTAGGTATAGGGAAAGCTGATAAAAACGGCCTTAAAATAACTCAACTAATCCAAAAACACAGTGAAAAACGAAAATTACGAACAAAAATACTTTTAACTCTGTTGCTAACAGCCCCAGTTTTTCTGGATCAGTCTGTACTATTTCACTTTGTGACTGCATATTCAATAATTTACAAAATTACATGTGAACATGTGAACAGTGAACGCAGTAAAAAACATAGCTTTCCATTTAAAATATTTGCTTATATTTGGAAAAAAATTGCGCAAATCCAACACTTTTGAGTTAGACCAAACTGCGTTCGTTATTTTTTCTATAGTTCCAAGGGCTTCAATTTTATATTTTTTTTTATAAATTTGTCGAAGAGAAAATCAAGCGGGTAAACGTACGAACTATGAATTTATTGTTTATTGACTTTTTGTTAAGAGCTGAGGCTTTTTGCAAACTTGGAAAGTTGTTAAAGTAAACAAACGTTTCTTAAATTAATTTAAATGACTCTATTTCGAGCATCCTGTATCGAATCGACACTTAACCATTCATACCTCATCTTGAAGCATCCCGAAATGTGTAAATGTGTTTTGCAAATGCGGCACTTAAGCGAGCACTTTGTTATGTCGGTCCACTCACCCTTCTTGCTGGCATGAAAGCTGTCATCACGGGGCACGTATTGGATATCATACACAAGAGAAGTGTACGGCAGCAGAGTTTTATCCTTGTTGATTTTGTAGACGGCATATTTGAAAGCTAACTCTGTTGCGCTGTCTCTCTGGTCTTCGGTAAATATCGCCCCTGAAACGCACCATTCAATTAGTATTTTCTGTTATTAATGGCAAAAACTGCGACAAGAGTGAAATGAATTCGCGACGGCGAGGACGCTCCCAGCACAATCTGCATCACAAATTCGGAGAAATGGATGCGACAGAGATGTTCCGGTACTCTGTTTTGACAGATTTGAAAAATTACGGAGAGTAAAAGCTCGTCTTGTATTTAAGAGGGAAGTCTAACGCGAAAGTAGAGTGTGGACACGTAAGTAATCTATTGCTGATGAAGTCGTTACTATGCAGCACGGTGCAGATAAATAGAAAGAATTATGTGCAAAGTAGGAGGAAAAACTCGCGATTTACTTCCCGGTCCGATAAAAGGAAATAAAAGTTATGATCTTATTTTTCACCCAACAACATTTTTTCTGAACCTAATAAGCGCAACAAAACAAAATTTTATCACTTAATGGAGTCAAATCCCAACTCCTTGCAATTTCTCCCCAATTATGTAATAAAAATCCTATTGGAGTCGTTGCGTCGAAAAGCTCAAGAACTGTACCCTCGACAACTATTTTAAGCCGAGCATTCTCTCAGGAGCGATCCGGGAAAACTAATATGCAGATTTTCCAAATTCTGCACTGTGATGCAGACAAATAATAGTATCAAAAATTATTAAGCATAGCTTTCTATTATCCTGTACGTATTGATTAAGGAAGCTCCCAGCGTTCATGCCCGTGTGTAACTGAAGTGTACGTAATAAAATTTCCTTTAGAATTTGGCCAACTCTGAAAAAAAGTCACGCCTTGAAACGAGCCCAGAATTCGGTCTGATCTCGGAATAAATCTGATTTTGGCAAACGAGGTCTTGTTTATGATTAAAAAGGGTATCAGTGTCTCTTTTGAGGGAGCTTTGAAATATCGCCTACATTTCAAGTGACGTTAAATTAGCGGAACTTGCACAAAGCTTGGATTAGAAGTGGCACTTAAGTGAATGACAATTTGCGAAAGAAATGTGTGACGCATTGGGCACAAATGAAAAGGAGATATACAACCGGCGTAATTACCTCCTGTCTGAGCTAAGCACGGCCTTTTTGACGACGCCGTTTCAGAATTGTTGGGCTAAAGAACCGGGAAAAGTTGCTACATTTATTAAAAAGCAGCAAATTATACCAGAAAAGCGGATTTTAACTAACTTTACTCGTAAAAAAGGAATGACTTCTTTAATTTTAATTTTCGGGACTTTCAAGCAAGATATGCTAGTAATGGTTATTAAATTTTGTGAAGGTCCATCGAGGCTAGAGATACAGGCTGTTCCAACAATCCGAAAAAGCTCCATAACTTGTTTATTATAATAATAAACAAATAATGATATGTATTTTTTAGATGTATTTTTAGATGCATTTTTGCTGCATGTTTCTAAAATATTACGATATATATTGTAATGCTATTATTTTTTATTTATTTATTATTCAAAACTGGGCACCACCAATTTTTTCCTAAAAGTTGGAAAAGAACTTATTTGCCGCTGTTATCCTGGTTTACACTACATAAGAGTGCCTTTTCGACTAGATTTTATAAAGTGGGAGTGGGGAGGTTTGATTTCAATTAAACACAGGTGATTGAAAAGAAAAGATTTTTATTCAGTAATCATAACAATAATAACAACAGATGAAACAGGTAACTTTTACAAACAACTTTAAACTTGGACCTAGTGAACCCCAACCCTTGGAGAAGAGGGTCTCCGAGGGAGAAATTGAGAGGAGAAGTCCCGTCGGCTGTAGGTCCAGGAAATGAGACCACCTGGAAGAAGTCCTTTACCATGGAAGAGATCCCGTGGCCCGTGTCTAGAGGTGAACTCGGTTCCCAGAAGATGTCCTGGGGCAGGTAGGTGTAGTTTAACGACAGAAGAAGGTCCTGTCGACTGTATGCTTTGACGAGGACCAAAGAATGCAGTTCTTCAGAAGAAGTTGTTTCCACCAAGAGAGGTCTTAGTGATTTCATCCGAAGAGGTCCGGAAAAAGACTCAAATGAATCTGTCGGAGTGGCGGCTTGTGCTCCATTATACAGCGTGCTCAAAAACTGGCGCACCAACTCAATGGTGTGTGGTAGAGAAGTGGTTACATATAATGGTAAAAATAGTAAAAAAATTTTTTGTATTAAAGTTATTGATAAATAACGGATTTTAGAAAAATGATATGTGGCAACGTTGTCTAACAGTCATGATCGCAATAGAATTTGAGCAACAATAAAAATAAATTATTTTTGAAACGGTTTCCTAGGAAATAATTCCCAGTGTTGGCACATCTACAAATTGTGATTTTTTGGATGAATTTTAATTTTTTTAAATTAAAAAAACTGCTAAAATTTGATAGTAAATTTTAAAATAATTATTTATCGTTTTGTTACGAAACGATTACCTGGTATGAAACATAAAAATATAAAAAAATAATGAAAACTAAAGAAGTTAACACAATAAGTTTGTAGCTCCAGATTTTTTAAAATATAACTTTAGGAATTTTTTCAACATTTTTCCCGTAATCTGCACTTGCTTCTCAATAACGTACCACTGAGTTGGTGCGCTAGTTTTTGAGCAGCCTGTATACTCTTTTGAAGTCACCATTTCCATAGCAACAAAACACTTTGTTTATATTTTAATTAATTTATCTCCGCTCATCTCTCATTGGTTTATTTTTGGCTGTTGTTTTAAATAAAACACAAACACAATATAACGTTTATTCAAGGAATTCTTACACCTTTTAATTAAGTTATTGTTTGGAAAATATGCTACCTATATTTCTAATACGAAACAAATATTAAATCCAAGATTTTTGTTACAATAAATACAGGTGTTCCAATTATAAAAAAACACTAAAGTTATACTGCATTTATGGACGTAGCTTTTAATAATACTGATGATTTTAATCTAAACTTGTATTAGGCGCTTCTGCGTAGTTTTTGAAATAACATGATTTTTTTTGACAAAAACATGTTTTTTTTAAATCATTTCCTAAAAACTAAGAATCTTAGAATAAAGTAGAGCTTTCACAATTTTAAAGTTCAAACCTAAAGGATATTATATTATTTTTATTAGCTTACTGCAATCAAGAATATAAAAAATGAAGAGGTTTGTTGCAAGTTGAGTAACTTAAAAATTTTTATTGTCTCTCTAAAAACATTAACAGTTTAGTGTTTTTTGCTGATTATTTAAAAGATATTTAACACTAACATTAAAAAAATTATTGGCAATTGTATTAGGCCATTATTTGTCATTTAGTTTTAACATTTTTGTCAAATTTTTAAATTCCCGTATAAACTCCACCAAATGTTTTGTGGTGGAGTTGTATGGTTATGGTATTGTTTACTATGGTAACATGTTGCTGAAATTAACTTTTAAAGTGAAATAGTCTTTTTAGTTATTTATTAACTTAAGGCATTTGAAACATTATTTTTTTAGCTAGACAATTTAGTAATCTTTGAGACGCAAGCACAAAAAATAGGGCGTCTCATTTAACTTTTTTAAGTTATTCAACTTTTAACAAACTTATTAATTTTTCTATGTTTCTAATTGTATTGCGCCGAACAATTAGAACAAATTTGAGATTGAACTTTTCTCTACTACGATTCTTAGTTTTTTCGTAATAAATTTTTAAAGAAAACGTGTTTATGTCAAAAAAGCAAATTATTTCAAAAACTAAACAGAATCGACTAATACAAGTTTAGATTAAAATCATTAGTATTAAAAGTTACGTCTGAAAATGCAATAAAATTTAGTGTGTTTTATTTGAAAAAACATAACTTTAGTGTTTTTTCAATATTGGAACACGCTGTATAGCTATAATCTACAAAAAAAAATCAATACAATTACTTCCTGTCTGATCTAAGCACGGCCTTTTTGACGAAACTGAGCTAAAAGACCGGGAAAAGTTGCTACATTTATTAAAAAGCAGCAAATCATACCGCATCTACCAGAAAAAGCGGATTTTAACTAACTTTACTCGTAAAAAAGAAATGACTTCTTTAATTTTAATTTTCGGGCCCTCCAAGCAAGATATGCTAGTAATGGTTATTAAATCTTGCGAGGGTCCATCGAGGCTGGAGATATGTTGTAGCGTCAAAGAGCCCCAGCTTTTGATAAGTGACGGTGTTGCTTGAACCCTTGTAGATATGTCTGCTACCCTTTAGTACAATCCCTCCGGAATTCGCCCTAATCGAGTCACTGCAAATTAGAGTGTTGCACCGTTCTTGCAGACCTGTCAATTTATCACAAGTTCTGGAGATATTTCATCGCTCACATTAGCTCCATTTGCTCTAGAGTGACAGCGAGACATTTTGTGCCTTTTTCGAACTAATTGGTGTCAACCGATAATTGCAACGACTATTTACCTTCATCTTCGGGTGATAAAACGCCCATATTTAGATAAAAGCTTCAGCGGAACACGAAGTGCTCGCGGCTATTTTGACTATTAGCACTGCGCGAGCTTATTATTGCAGTGTTTGTCTTTGGAAATCCCATTCAAAGTATTAACAAGTGCATGAATATTTATAAGCCGGGGAAAGGTGTTTAAAGGTACGGCTTACAACTGAAAGGTGACCGACTTATAAACACGAAAATGGTGGGGGAATGTTGTAATTTTATTGGGCAGCATCTGGAAAATAAAATTTTTATTGCAAATGTGAGAAGTTTTGTTCCGTTTCAAATGTAATCTAGGCGCTGGATTAGCTATTAAGAGGGTTGTTGGCGGCTGGTGTTCGTTAGGCATTATTGTGCTTCTTTTACAGCTCTTTTAGGTGTTGAAAAAGTTTTTCGTTTTAGAAATCAAAAGTTAATGATATTTGTTGACGCTAAAACCGCCGCTATAAATAATTACGTAGCACTATTCGGATGGCATAAAATTGTAATCACAGCACTGGAATTAATTAATTAAAATTTTATGCGCTTTTGAAATTGCTCCGCTGGTCATTGTTTCATTTTGTCAGTTAAATCCAACCACTTTTATTTTTAGTGTGACATACACAGATTTTAATTTTTTAGTTCGGAATAGTGCCACAACAATTTTTAGATAATTTAGGCACATAATCCGATACCAGAAGACAAATGTGTTAATAAAATGTTATCCCAACGGTGTGCTAGTGTGGTCGTGTAATTCTTGATTAGCTAAATTACCATTCCATTGGCTAGTCGAGGTAATTACTTATCGTCTTATCTAGTCAGGGATGCACGAAAATAATTTATGCAGGTAAATGAAGTAATATATTGCGAATAGAACACTCTTGTTAATATCTAGCGTAGGCAGACTGTCCTAGGATTTACAACTCATTAGTGTGCGGAATACAGGAAAGTTATAATTTAAATCGCTTGCACCAGATGAAAATTATCATCTCAATGCTACTTGCATGTATCCAGCCTGCATAATATGGCGAAAATTGAGCGCAAATTCTGATGCACATTCAAGCAGATCGTGTATTTTCAACACAATTCGCTGATGAAATGTTCGCTATTTTAGTTAATTTGACTTCTTAAAAGGATTTAAATACATTGTGCATGAACTGCTATGCCACTGTTATCTACTTGTGTATTTATTTATTCCCAGTTTTCTCATTAAGTATAATGAAGTTACATTCCCACAAACAATTCGTTAAGATAAAAGGCGCAAAGATAACACAGAAATGTAATAATAGAAAGACATTTGCACAAAACCCTTTTCTGAACAATTACCAATAAAGCGTTACGAGACACGAAATATACTTTTTCTTTTTGCATTTGTAATAAAGCGATTAAGTTGCTGACATTCTCGTCTTTTAAGGTTGGTAGTGGTAGCTTAAAATGTCCACAAGAGATTTTTTGAGTTACCCAAAACTTTTCTAACAAAAAAACAAAAAATAGGATCATTGTTATTTTGTTTTGTGACAATGAGCATCAATGCAACGAATAGTGTTGTAATTTTTTCTGTAAACGTCACAGTACTTTGATTAAAAAAAAAATCTGGAGAATTGTAAATAAAGTGATGCAAAAAAGTTTGGAATATTTCTAAATCTCAAAGAAAATCTGTAGCTGCATGAAAAAAATATCATACAGTGTGGAATTTTTAACTGGAATAAAATTTATAACTTGGTAGTGAACTCCTGAAACAGATCGCTTTTTGTTTTTTCTTGTCCAACGTACCGGGTGCTCAAAAATCGGCGCACCAACTCAATGGAGTGTGGTAGAGAATTGCTTACACATAAAGGTAAAAATAGTAAAAAATTCTTTGTATTAAAGTTATTGAAAATAACAAATTTTAAATAAATGATATGTGGCAACGTTGCCTAACAGTCGTGATCGCAATAGAATTTGATCAACAATAAAAATAAATTATTTTTGAAACGGTTTCCTAGGAAATAGTTCCCAGTGTTGGCACATCTACAAACTACGATTTTTTGATAATTTTAATTTTTTTTAAATTAAAAAAAGTGCTAAGATCTTTAATTTAAAAATAATTATTCATTATTTTGTTAGAGAACGATTACTTAGTGCGAAACATAGAAACATTAAAAAATAATAAAAATTGAGAAAGTTAGCAAAATAATTTTGTTGTTCCAGATTTTTTAAAATATAACATTAATAATATTTTTAAGATTTTTCCCGTGATCTGCACATGCTTCTCAACAACGTACCACTGAGTTGGTGCACCAGTTTTTGAGCATACTGTATAACGCACAATTTGTTTTCTAAATAATGTCAATGCCCAAGTGATAAAAAAATTAGAGCTGTGTGGAAGTATTGACTAAAATAAAATTTGTAACTTAGATGTAAGCGATTTTTGTAAAAACTCTTGAAACAGGTCGCTTTTTGATTTTCTTTGCACATCATTTGGTGCATGCGATTTTTTTTTTCTAATTCCAATTAAAAATTCCACGCTGTATATCTTTTTTATTAACTTTTTATTTTTTGTTAGAGTTGTACCCGTTTTGTACCTTTCAATAAAAAAATTAATTCAAGGAAACAACAAAAACTCAGAATGCAGATGATAATGCAGTTTAATAATATGTTAAAATTAGTATTTTATTTATTTATTTTAGTACAATGTGTTTTTAAATGATTCTCATCTAGTCGTCTGTGAATTTCTCATGTAAAATTAGAAAATGGCGTTTTTTAAAATTTATTTTATTTATTTTTTATTTCGGTTAAGAATTAGATGAATATATTTAACTCACCGATATTTGCATGAAAAAAACAAACTCATCGAAAAAATTAGGGATACTACTCCCAACCGAAATTAAAATTAAAGATTGGTTTTTGGATATACAATGAAACATCCAACTTCAAGGAGTTATTTTATAAAAAAAATGTCAGCTGGTAAAATCGCTTTTAATTTTTCCTGAATTTTCTGCGTCATATCTTATCGTCCTTGCCTTTAATTTGCCGTTAAGCCTAAATCACTTCTTCGTCGAGCAATTTAAACGCACTTTGCCGATAAAGAAACTAGCGGCTAGCCCTTGCCGGTCTACAAATGTTCGCTTAGTCGAAATGTTGCGAGCGAGGTCGGAACAGTACGAACGGAGACCATAACGGACTTTTCATTTCAGCTGGGCATATTGGAATAGTGGTTTTTATGGAAATATGTTGCGCGTGGCTGGGGCTTCGCCCCAGTTAACTAAAAGGAAACAAACCCCACGACCAATTAAACTCGAAAACGTGGAACTCGAAACGTGGAATAGTGTTTTTTTATGGAGCTAGGGTGGCGTACAGTTCATAAACATAAACACTATTCCACGTTTCGAGTTCCACGTTTTCGAGTTTAATTGGTCGTGGGGTTTGTTTCCTTTTAGTTAACTGGGGCGAAGCCCCAGCCACGCGCAACATATTTCCATAAAAACCACTATTCCAATATGCCCAGCTGAAATGAAAAGTCCGTTATGGTCTCCGTTCGTACTGTTCCGACCTCGCTCGCAACATTTCGACTGAGCGAACATTTGTAGACCGGCAGGGGCTAGCCGCTAGTGTTCCGACCTCGCTCGCAACATTTCGACTGAGCGAACATTTGTAGACCGGCAAGGGCTAGCCGCTAGTATAAAGAAAGCTTGCACTTTTTTATTGCTTACCTATTTTAACGACAGGGGGCAATGCGACGGCGACCGCGAGCAGTCCGGCGAGCCCCAAAGTGGCCCCCCAGCTGCCCCACAGCATGTCTCATGGCGCCGCCAACCCTCCGCCGGCAATCTCCGCGCCCATTTTCGCCGAACAAATTACCCTGAAAACGACATGTAAAACGTCTTAATCGCTGCTGAAACTCACTTATTAATTCAAATAGAAAAGATTATGGAGATTGTGTTAAATTTATGCCGCCTACAAGTTTCAGTATCGTTGTTTCGGCGAAAAAATGTCGAATAATTTCGGTAATAACTGGGAAGTTGGTTCCAGCAAAACTTTGAAAAATTTGTTGCAAAAGTGCTAAAGTTTTCAAACAAATAAGATGAAAGCGGAGCCCTTTCGGGGAATTATCAAATCAAGGAGAAAGCTTCTAGTTGTTGCAAATGATATTTTTGTTTAAAATACGGATTAAATATTTTTGTGGCAAATTACGAGTTCATTAAATCGTCAGCAAAGTCACTGAACTCCCTAATGGTTTTAGTGGCGTACAACAAAAAAACAAACGATTCTTTCCCTTTGTGTCGATGGGACAGTAAATTTTCCTCCAAGTCAGCGAAGAGGCAATTATGTAAAGCCGGCAATGAATACTCATTAATGACTTGACACGTTTGCTATAAAACCGTAAAAGTTCCTCATTCAAAAGTGTCGGTGAAAAAATCGGGATTTCCCCTGTAATCCTTCTTTATTGCAAGTAGTTAAATTTTATTGGAAGTTTTCTCTACATAAAAAATGAACTGCGACGCTGCAATAGATCGGTATCAATAAACCCCTCAACCTGGTCGCGCAAAACATTATTTTCTTGGCACAAAAATGCACCGATAAATCGTAAATTAACGTTACCCCTCACTAAATTTAGATTTAGCACATTTCGGTTCCTGCCATAGATAAAAACGGCTTAAAAGTGCATGTTTTCCGGTGTACTAGAACGCATAACCTTCAAGCATTTTGTTGATTCTTTGCCAAGCCCTCGCTTGTTTATTTTTCTTGTATGCAGTTTCTCTAACAAATATCCTTCAAACGGAATATGACGTGGTGTATCGACCCATCATACTCTTGTATATTATGCTTTTGGAGTTGTTTTACAATAAAATTCTCGGGTGGGTTAGTGCTTTTGACCTAGATTTTGCGAATGCGGATTCTTTAACGGATTTGATGACTCGAAAAAGTTGGTGCATTGAGTTGTTATTTGCCGGCCTGTCAATATCAAGCTGTCCATCAAGGAGTAACAAGTACGGACATGTTAACAGTTTTATATAAACGAATTGTGGCCGAGGGAAATTAAACATGATTTAATTTTCCAAACACGAGCAAATAGGATGTGGGAAAATGTACGGTTGGGGCCTGGAGCAGTAGTTTATAAATAGACCAATGAGGAACGGAGTTTCATAATATTTAAGGAGCGAACTAAAACATATTCGAAATTAATTTGATTTAAAGATATTTTCCTTGCTGCCGTGACCCGACAAAATAGCCTAGCGAGAAAACGGCTAGTTAATAAGCAATTAATAACTACAAAATTGTTGATTTAAATGGTGTAAACAAATAAATTAAAAATTAAAAAATTAGACAAAGATTTGTAGCGCTTTTATTAGTAAGGTCAAATTTCAAACGGATAAGAAATTGGTTGAATGAAAATTTATTCAATTATATTACGTAGATAAGTACTAATTGAATAAAAACAAATATTTACTTTTGATAATTGTTCTCAATTTTTGACAATGTATGAGAAATTTGAAACATTTAAAAAATTATAAATAATAAAAAAAATATTTTGTCTTGATTTACTTAAAACTTTTTCTTTTTGCATTAGTAATAAAGTGATTAACCTGCTGACATCCTCGTCTTTTAAGGTTGGTAGTGGTAGTTTAAAATGTCCACAAGAGATTTTTTGAGTTACCCAAAACTTTTCTAAAAAAATACAAAAAAAGAATCATTGTTATTTTGTTTTGTGACAATGAGCATCAATGTAACGAATAGTGTTGTAATTTTTTCTGTAAACTTTAAAGTACCTTCATTAAAAAAAAATCTGGAGAATTGTAAATAAAGTGATGGAAAAAAAGGTAGGGATATTTCTAGATCTCAATGAAAATCTGTAGCTACATGAAAAAAATTTGGAATTGTGGAATTTTTAACTGGAATAAAATTTATAAGTTTCCAGAAACAGATCGCTTTTTGTTTTTTCTTGTCCAACATACAACGCACAATTTGTTTTCTAAATAATGTCAATGTCCAAGTGACAAAAAAAAATTAAAGCTGTGTGGAATTATTGACTAAAATAAAATTTGTAACTTGGATGTAATTTATGGATGTAATGTACGAGAAATTTGAAACATTTAAAAAATTATAAATAATAAAAAAAATATTTTGTCTTGATTTACTTAAAAGTTAGATTTAAATGATAACAAAATACCACAATTATAGGGCATATTGCAACCATTTTTCATATTCTATATAATATTTTTACATATTTTTATATCCGCTGTGAACCTTGAATGAATTATTTTTGTGAACAACACAAAAAAACACCATCAGGCCTAATCGTTTGCCAAATAGATTATTTTTCACCTTACTATATCCTTCATTGACAAAATCGCCAACTTTAGCCATATTATATTTTCTTGAGTTTTTTTGGAAGAACGACCACTACTCTTTTTTTGTACCACAGTTCCTTCTTAGCTAATTGTTTTTATCAAATTTTGCAAAATATAATACGTGTGGTAGAGTTGGTTGCAATAAAAACAAAAAATATCATTACACGAAAATGTTTGATTTTTATAACAATAAGTACAAAAATAAAATTATCGTTAGAGGCATTACTGAGCTAAATGAAAAAAAACATTTTAAAGTTTCCGTAAATTATAAAAAAAATTTACCAATGTTTGTGCTGCACTGTGTAGTTTTGAAGCTTCGGTGCTTAATTGTGAGATCAAGTTAATCAGTTAAATTAACGTAGAAACTTTTCGAAAATTAAGAATTGCTGTTTTCGAAAAAGTCAAACGTCAACACCAAGAGCGACTAATTAATTTTATCTACAACCAGTCTATTATTAGGTCATAATACCAGTAATAGGAGTCGTCTTATGATATCCATAAAACACACGGGTTTTATAGAAAAATCGTCTCGTGATTGGCCGAATAAAAATTAATTCGATAAATGTCACGTCAAATCGTCAAATAAAAATTTTACAAAATATTGATTTAGTCTTTATTGTCTAACTGTGAATAAAAGATTGTACACGTATTTTCTCCCCTTAATTAAACCTTACATTGTAAGACCCTAATTATACAATAAGTAACGATAATTCTCAAATCTAAAGAGAATTTAGTTTTTCGTTTTTGTTGAAACCAACTGTAATTAAACACTGAATTAAGATTTTTCTCCCAAATTTCTGTTAAGCATTCATCAATTAAATATTTCCACTATCCATTTATTTTTTTCACCCGTCTGAAAATAGCTTTCTACAATGTAAGCTTTTTGTTGGGTGGTAAACATAATTTCGGAATAATTTTAATAAGCAAGAAACCGATGTTTGAAAAGTTATTTTTAAATTTTGATCAATTTTTAACGTATATCTAAAATTCCACAGACACAGCCTGCTCTAATTCAGTTCAATTTCGATCTCATGTTATCCCCTCCCTAAATATTTTACATTTTTTTAACACCCAGTATTTTTGTGTCGCGGTCTCGTTGCTGCGTGTATTTTGGTGGCTTCGTCTGCGGTTGTCCAAGTATTGACCAGTTCTTTGCAGGTTTCAATATTTTTTTCTCAAATTTCAGTGCAGCATTGGAATTGCTCTAGTGTGTGTTGCAAACTTAATGTATGATTAATGTTTGGCGGTTTTGGTATTCCCTCAACACCACGAAGCGGCCATAAAGTAGTTAAATTTAATCCGTAGTAAAGTTAGCAGTTTCACTTTAGTAGTTTGTAAAATACTTTGTGATACAAATTACGTACTCATATCCGTTACTTTGCAAGTTTCAGTTTCGTCCAAAGAAAAAATAAGTTATTCCGAAGCAACACTTTTTCTATTAAAAAAGTTCCAGCTCCAATTTGTAGTCACTTAAGATTTTTAATTCTTTCTTGGTGAGTTCTGCGTTAACAAGCTTAGAATACTTGATTGCGTCTTGTGAAATCCCGACTGGGAAATAAGTAGCTAACACGGAAATATTGTATGAGGCAATTTTTCACGCAAGAAGTCGGTGATTTTCTAAGTAAGACTTGATTTAAATTACGAGCTTCGTTCCGGTTTTATTAGGAATGAATGCGCGATAACGCAGAAAATTTTTCATGAAGTTGCATCAAAGCAAGAAGGTTATCTAACTCATTTTTAACTTTGCAACAATTGAGACAGCTTCAAACTTTCAAGTAGCACAAACTCTATAAAGGTTGACGACAAACAAGTTGTTATACCCTTTCGACTAAGCAAGACAATAGAAGGGCTGTCGACCGTCTTACCCCTAACACAATTCGGTGAAACTATAAACTGGAAAATTGCAGAACATCAGTTCCAACCTGGACGAGGTTTCAGTTTTCAGTATTAATTCGCATAATATTGAACAGTGAGGCTTCAGACTCAATTCCTACAAAATTTTAGTACTAATTAACACTTGTAGTAACTTCTCGAATTGCTCTCGAGAACACAGACCTGGCGACAAAGCCATGCAATGTTAAGTAATTAAAGTTCATTTACAGCGGTCACAGCAACTGCAATAAATTATCGTGAATTGAAGTATTCTATTGTTGACCTAAATGCCTTTGATTAACGTAATTCCTCGAGTCTTCTTTATCCATTTTTCAAATTTCAATTTTCTGCAAGCTTCGGGTGGTTTATGTGTGTTTATTACCAATTTCTGTCCGCCACAAAAGAATAAATAATTGCGGTGCGAGGCTGTAAATTTCGGAATTATTTTCCAGTCTCGTTCAATGAATGCTAATAGGACAATTGCAGCAATTGGTTTACTTGAATTCCGGGCAAGTAAATTGCATGAATAGTTGCTTGAAACGATTGTATAAATTTAACATTAAGGATTCTTCCTCTTGCTTAGTTTCCATCCACCCTAATAAAATTTTATCGGGAAGGAATTTCATAGATCTCATCAGATGCAAGATTTTGTTTGTGTCATTTACTCATTTATCAGGACTTGAGACATGAAAAACAGCAGGTGAGTCGTTTATCTGGGATCAACAACGAGAAAATTCAGCCTGATGACGTCTGGAGAACTCCGGAAAGGTCTTTCAAACTTTGGTAATTGAATTGGAAAATCCAATCCAATCGTTCTGGGTGCATAATTTACATGTGATTGTGTAACGCACTGAATGCAGTGTAAACAATATCATTAGACAATTCAGTATGCAAATATGCGAGTGTATGGAATTTCGAAATCTGTCTCTGTGCATGTCAGATGTTACGGGATAATTACAAAGTTTCAAACTCTGAAAGGATCGGTTTATAAGGCGCTGCAGTGCAGTGTTTCCAACTTAAATTATTTTTCTTTCTGGGTGCAGACAAACAGGTTTCGAATTGATTCCTTAAAGCCACTTTTTTGGCTTTTTCGCGATTTTTCGGCTCAGAAACTCGCAGTTTGATCAAAACGCATTACTATTTTACAAATAATCCGGTTGAAAAAAGGATCGTCTTTACGAGATGGGGTCCTTTAACCCGAGGCCATAAATTTCATTATTTTTATTATCGCCAGTAAAATTTTTATTGCAAAGTGTAATCTTGTCTTGTTTCGGCGAAATACACAAGTTTTACTTTTGGACGACTATTAAGCCTCGTAGCCACCATAAGAGGTAAAAAGTTTAATTTTTATTTCAGTTGTAAAGAAAATTTTACAAGTTATGTCTGTGAGTCATAAACCAGTTTATTTCGGCTCTAGGTGAAAATTTATTGTCCGCCAATTTTTCCTGCCGGAATTAACAATTTGCAATTAAAAGTTGGATTTTAGCGTGGACGAGAGACACAAAGAATGCAGTGAAAAACTATGGTATCGCCATTCTGAGTTAATATCTTTTGTCGAGCGAAATTTGTGAAATGCAGACAAGCGATTTGTACAAATCGCTTATTTTCTGGAATGTTACGGGATGATAAAAACTCCAATGATTTATGGCTGTTGAGATAAAAATGTTCATTTATTATTCATTACTTCTACGAAGAGAAAACATTTTTGTATTAGTGTGCCAGCTTTTCCTTTTCATAAAGATCCTCGTAAAGCCCTCAGAGCGCACCGGGAAAGTTGTTTGCTGATTGGCCCTCTTTAAGCACGAAAAAACCTAATCTACTGATTTAATTCCCAGGGAGTAAAACTATAATGCTCTATGAAAAATTCAGACTGAAAAACTGGGTGATTTTTCTCGGGTATCTGCTCCCTTTTCACATTTAATTTCGCCTCTCCGATTGAGCGTAAAGTTAAATTTTGTATGGTCATCACGTCCGGCTTGATCAATACACATACAAATAGCGCGATACCCCATAAAAATTGATACATTTTTTTGGAAAATATTTTCTTAGTCGTTCGGCCCACAAAAAATCTGATTGATTTACCCGTTGTCTGGGAATGGTTACAATCCATCACCATCCTTTTGTGACTTTTATTACGAAAGTTTCGCTCAGTCAATGTTTTTACGAGACAAAGAATTCTATGAATCTCAATGCACTACAGCAAGCAAAATAATTTCAACAAACTTGCGCTCATGTCGAAGGAAAACTGCGGCGAGCAAAGTTCGCAGAGTAAATATTGTGATCTCGATACCGATCCATCACAAACTTTGCGTTTCTCTAAACGGATATGATGGCTTTGCTCGAACTAATGTGAGTCGATGAACTTTCCCTTCTATTACGACTTTTTTCGGACGAAAATTTGCATTTGTTAAAAACGCCGCTCAAAGGCTACACATTGTTATAAAAACAGATTGTAATACCACCGCCTCGAAAACATAATTACTGTACTGCTCTCGTGAATCGCGTTATAAAAGCGGTTTTACGATGCTATTGTGGTTATAGTACCGAAAGTGAAGTGCAATTTATCTGCGTTAAGGTAAAGCTCATTGTCTCCACATTGAATATTTACGGAAAAAATTGCGAAGCTTGAGAAAGCTTCAGGTGGTCGTAATAAGCTCGATTATCTTTGTATCGAAACAAAACTAAAGAATTTGGGGGCTTTGCTTGCAGAGTATTTGTTCAAATTTCTAAGAGAAAATATTTTTTCATTTGAAAAAGGGAATATTAGTGCAACGCGAAATGTTTTATGCAGCTTGTAACGCACCAAATTTATATCTTTGTATGAGCCATTTTTCAAAAAAAAGCCTCAATCAGTTTGATTTTATTTTTTTAACTGTTACATTTTGACATTTCTGATGTTATGCGATTTTCATTCATTCAATTAAAAACTGACATTTTTCATTAGTGCTTTAGATAGCATAGTACACATTTTAATGTTTTTAGTAAGTATAGAAAAAAATTAAAAAAATAAAGTAATGAAAAATTAAAAAAGAAGAAATTTTTAAAGGTTATAAAAGTTATGGAGTGTAAGAGTTCCTGCTTTATATTATAACTACAACCTTTTGCAACAGCCCGACGACTCCAATTTTTTAGTATGTTGTAGAGGAAGGTTTTGTAATGTTCTCGTACAAAAATCAAGGCCCTTGCTGCCTGCATTCGAAAGGACGCATGGGTCACACTTAAGCCGTGCTTTATACGAATTTTTCAAAAATTGTCCTATATTCAGAATTTAATAAAAAGAAAACAAAAAGCCCGACGACTCCAATTTTTTAGTATGTTGTAGAAGAAGGTTTTGTAATGTTCTCGTATAAAAATCAAGGCCCTTGCTGCCTGCAATCGACACGACGCATGGGTCACTCTTAAGCCGTGCTTTATACAAAATTTTCAAATATTGTCCTATATTCCCGATATAATAAAAAGAAAACAAAAAGCCCGACGACTCCAATTTTTTAGTATGTTGTAGAAGAAGGTTTTGTAATGTTCTTGTACAAAAATGAAGGCCCTTGCTGCCTGCATTCGAGAGGACGCATGGGTCAAACTTAAGCCGTGCTTTATGCGAATTTTTCAAATATTGTCCTATATTCAGGATTTAATAAAAAGAAAATAAAAAGCCCGACGACTCCAATTTTTTAGTATGTTGTAGAGGAAGGTTTTGTAATGTTCTCGTACAAAAATCAAGGCGCTTGCTGCCTGCATTCGAAAGGATGCATGGGTCACACTTAAGCCGTGCTTTATACGAATTTTTCAAATATTGTCCTATATTCAGAATTTAATAAAAAGAAAACAAAAAGCCCGACGACTCCAATTTTTTAGTATGTTGTAGAGGAAGGTTTTGTAATGTTTTCGTACAAAATCAAAGCCCTTGCTGTCTGCATTCGAAAGGATGCATGGGTCACACTTAAGCCGTGCTTTATGCGAATTTTTCAAATATTGTCCTATATTCAGGATTTAATAAAAAGAAAATAAAAAGCCCGACGACTCCAATTTTTTAGTATGTTGTAGAAGAAGGTTTTGTAATGTTCTTGTACAAAAATGAAGGCCCTTGCTGCCTGCATTCGAAAGGATGCATGGGTCACACTTAAGCCGTGCTTTATACGAATTTTTCAAATATTGTCCTATATTCAGAATTTAATAAAAAGAAAACAAAAAGCCCGACGACTCCAATTTTTTAGTATGTTGTAGAAGAAGGTTTTGTAATGTTCTTGTACAAAAATAAAGGCCCTTGCTGCCTGCATTCGAAAGGACGCATGGGTCAAACTTAAGCCGTGCTTTATGCGAATTTTTCAAAAATTGTCCTTTATTCAGAATTTAATAAAAAGAAAACAAAAAGCCCGACGACTCCAATTTTTTAGTATGTTGTAGAAGAAGGTTTTGTAATGTGTTCGTACAAAATCAAAGCCCTTGCTGTCTGCATTCGAAAGGACGCATGGGTCACACTTAAGCCGTGCTTTATACGAATTTTTCAAATATTGTCCTATATTCAGGATTTAATAAAAAGAAAATAAAAAGCCCGACGACTCCAATTTTTTAGTATGTTGTAGAGGAAGGTTTTGTAATGTTCTCGTACAAAAATCAAGGCGCTTGCTGCCTGCATTCGAAAGGATGCATGGGTCACACTTAAGCCGTGCTTTATACGAATTTTTCAAATATTGTCCTATATTCAGAATTTAATAAAAAGAAAACAAAAAGCCCGACGACTCCAATTTTTTAGTATGTTGTAGAAGAAGGTTTTGTAATGTTTTCGTACAAAATCAAAGCCCTTGCTGTCTGCATTCGAAAGGATGCATGGGTCACACTTAAGCCGTGCTTTATACGAATTTTTCAAATATTGTCCTATATTCAGAATTTAATAAAAAGAAAACAAAAAGCCCGACGACTCCAATTTTTTAGTATGTTGTAGAAGAAGGTTTTGTAATGTTCTTGTACAAAAATAAAGGCCCTTGCTGCCTGCATTCGAAAGGACGCATGGGTCAAACTTAAGCCGTGCTTTATACGAATTTTTCAAAAATTGTCCTTTATTCAGAATTTAATAAAAAGAAAACAAAAAGCCCGACGACTCCAATTTTTTAGTATGTTGTAGAAGAAGGTTTTGTAATGTTCTTGTACAAAAATGAAGGCCCTTGCTGCCTGCATTCGAAAGGACGCATGGGTCAAACTTAAGCCGTGCTTTATGCGAATTTTTCAAAAATTGTCCTTTATTCAGAATTTAATAAAAAGAAAACAAAAAGCCCGACGACTCCAATTTTTTAGTATGTTGTAGAAGAAGGTTTTGTAATGTTTTCGTACAAAATCAAAGCCCTTGCTGTCTGCATTCGAAAGGACGCATGGGTCACACTTAAGCCGTGCTTTATACGAATTTTTCAAATATTGTCCTATATTCAGGATTTAATAAAAAGAAAATAAAAAGCCCGACGACTCCAATTTTTTAGTATGTTGTAGAGGAAGGTTTTGTAATGTTCTCGTACAAAAATCAAGGCGCTTGCTGCCTGCATTCGAAAGGATGCATGGGTCACACTTAAGCCGTGCTTTATACGAATTTTTCAAATATTGTCCTATATTCAGAATTTAATAAAAAGAAAACAAAAAGCCCGACGACTCCAATTTTTTAGTATGTTGTAGAAGAAGGTTTTGTAATGTTTTCGTACAAAATCAAAGCCCTTGCTGTCTGCATTCGAAAGGATGCATGGGTCACACTTAAGCCGTGCTTTATACGAATTTTTCAAATATTGTCCTATATTCAGAATTTAATAAAAAGAAAACAAAAAGCCCGACGACTCCAATTTTTTAGTATGTTGTAGAAGAAGGTTTTGTAATGTTCTTGTACAAAAATAAAGGCCCTTGCTGCCTGCATTCGAAAGGACGCATGGGTCAAACTTAAGCCGTGCTTTATGCGAATTTTTCAAAAATTGTCCTTTATTCAGAATTTAATAAAAAGAAAACAAAAAGCCCGACGACTCCAATTTTTTAGTATGTTGTAGAAGAAGGTTTTGTAATGTTCCTGTACAAAAATGAAGGCCCTTGCTGCCTGCATTCGAAAGGACGCATGGGTCAAACTTAAGCCGTGCTTTATGCGAATTTTTCAAAAATTGTCCTTTATTCAGAATTTAATAAAAAGAAAACAAAAAGCCCGACGACTCCAATTTTTTAGTATGTTGTAGAAGAAGGTTTTGTAATGTTCTTGTACAAAAATAAAGGCCCTTGCTGCCTGCATTCGAAAGGACGCATGGGTCAAACTTAAGCCGTGCTTTATGCGAATTTTTCAAATATTGTCCTATATTCAGAATTTAATAAAAAGAAAACAAAAAGCCCGACGACTCCAATTTTTTAGTATGTTGTAGAAGAAGGTTTTGTAATGTTTTCGTACAAAATCAAAGCCCTTGCTGTCTGCATTCGAAAGGATGCATGGGTCACACTTAAGCCGTGCTTTATACGAATTTTTCAAATATTGTCCTATATTCAGAATTTAATAAAAAGAAAACAAAAAGCCCGACGACTCCAATTTTTTAGTATGTTGTAGAAGAAGGTTTTGTAATGTTCTTGTACAAAAATGAAGGCCCTTGCTGCCTGCATTCGAAAGGACGCATGGGTCAAACTTAAGCCGTGCTTTATGCGAATTTTTCAAATATTGTCCTATATTCAGAATTTAATAAAAAGAAAACAAAAAGCCCGACGACTCCAATTTTTTAGTATGTTGTAGAAGAAGGTTTTGTAATGTTTTCGTACAAAATCAAAGCCCTTGCTGTCTGCATTCGAAAGGATGCATGGGTCACACTTAAGCCGTGCTTTATACGAATTTTTCAAATATTGTCCTATATTCAGAATTTAATAAAAAGAAAACAAAAAGCCCGACGACTCCAATTTTTTAGTATGTTGTAGAGGAAGGTTTTGTAATGTTTTCGTACAAAATCAAAGCCCTTGCTGTCTGCATTCGAAAGGACGCATGGGTCACACTTAAGCCGTGCTTAATACGAATTTTTCAAATATTGTCCTATATTCAGAATTTAATAAAAAGAAAACAAAAAGCCCGACGACTCCAATTTTTTAGTATGTTGTAGAAGAAGGTTTTGTAATGTTCTTGTACAAAAATAAAGGCCCTTGCTGCCTGCATTCGAAAGGACGCATGGGTCAAACTTAAGCCGTGCTTTATGCGAATTTTTCAAAAATTGTCCTTTATTCAGAATTTAATAAAAAGAAAACAAAAAGCCCGACGACTCCAATTTTTTAGTATGTTGTAGAAGAAGGTTTTGTAATGTTCTTGTACAAAAATGAAGGCCCTTGCTGCCTGCATTCGAAAGGACGCATGGGTCAAACTTAAGCCGTGCTTTATGCGAATTTTTCAAAAATTGTCCTTTATTCAGAATTTAATAAAAAGAAAACAAAAAGCCCGACGACTCCAATTTTTTAGTATGTTGTAGAGGAAGGTTTTGTAATGTTTTCGTACAAAATCAAAGCCCTTGCTGTCTGCATTCGAAAGGATGCATGGGTCACACTTAAGCCGTGCTTTATACGAATTTTTCAAATATTGTCCTATATTCAGAATTTAATAAAAAGAAAACAAAAAGCCCGACGACTCCAATTTTTTAGTATGTTGTAGAAGAAGGTTTTGTAATGTTTTCGTACAAAATCAAAGCCCTTGCTGTCTGCATTCGAAAGGACGCATGGGTCACACTTAAGCCGTGCTTTATGCGAATTTTTCAAAAATTGTCCTTTATTCAGAATTTAATAAAAAGAAAACAAAAAGCCCGACGACTCCAATTTTTTAGTATGTTGTAGAGGAAGGTTTTGTAATGTTTTCGTACAAAATCAAAGCCCTTGCTGTCTGCATTCGAAAGGATGCATGGGTCACACTTAAGCCGTGCTTTATACGAATTTTTCAAATATTGTCCTATATTCAGAATTTAATAAAAAGAAAACAAAAAGCCCGACGACTCCAATTTTTTAGTATGTTGTAGAAGAAGGTTTTGTAATGTTCTTGTACAAAAATAAAGGCCCTTGCTGCCTGCATTCGAAAGGACGCATGGGTCAAACTTAAGCCGTGCTTTATGCAAATTTTTCAAAAATTGTCCTTTATTCAGAATTTAATAAAAAGAAAACAAAAAGCCCGACGACTCCAATTTTTTAGTATGTTGTAGAAGAAGGTTTTGTAATGTTCTTGTACAAAAATGAAGGCCCTTGCTGCCTGCATTCGAAAGGACGCATGGGTCAAACTTAAGCCGTGCTTTATGCGAATTTTTCAAATATTGTCCTATATTCAGGATTTAATAAAAAGAAAATAAAAAGCCCGACGACTCCAATTTTTTAGTATGTTGTAGAGGAAGGTTTTGTAATGTTTTCGTACAAAATCAAAGCCCTTGCTGCCTGCATTCGAAAGGATGCATGGGTCACACTTAAGCCGTGCTTTATACGAATTTTTCAAATATTGTCCTATATTCAGAATTTAATAAAAAGAAAACAAAAAGCCCGACGACTCCAATTTTTTAGTATGTTGTAGAGGAAGGTTTTGTAATGTTTTCGTACAAAATCAAAGCCCTTGCTGTCTGCATTCGAAAGGATGCATGGGTCACACTTAAGCCGTGCTTTATACGAATTTTTCAAATATTGTCCTATATTCAGAATTTAATAAAAAGAAAACAAAAAGCCCGACGACTCCAATTTTTTAGTATGTTGTAGAAGAAGGTTTTGTAATGTTCTTGTACAAAAATAAAGGCCCTTGCTGCCTGCATTCGAAAGGACGCATGGGTCAAACTTAAGCCGTGCTTTATGCAAATTTTTCAAAAATTGTCCTTTATTCAGAATTTAATAAAAAGAAAACAAAAAGCCCGACGACTCCAATTTTTTAGTATGTTGTAGAAGAAGGTTTTGTAATGTTCTTGTACAAAAATGAAGGCCCTTGCTGCCTGCATTCGAGAGGACGCATGGGTCAAACTTAAGCCGTGCTTTATGCGAATTTTTCAAATATTGTCCTATATTCAGGATTTAATAAAAAGAAAATAAAAAGCCCGACGACTCCAATTTTTTAGTATGTTGTAGAGGAAGGTTTTGTAATGTTTTCGTACAAAATCAAAGCCCTTGCTGCCTGCATTCGAAAGGATGCATGGGTCACACTTAAGCCGTGCTTTATACGAATTTTTCAAATATTGTCCTATATTCAGAATTTAATAAAAAGAAAACAAAAAGCCCGACGACTCCAATTTTTTAGTATGTTGTAGAGGAAGGTTTTGTAATGTTTTCGTACAAAATCAAAGCCCTTGCTGTCTGCATTCGAAAGGATGCATGGGTCACACTTAAGCCGTGCTTTATGCGAATTTTTCAAATATTGTCCTATATTCAGGATTTAATAAAAAGAAAATAAAAAGCCCGACGACTCCAATTTTTTAGTATGTTGTAGAAGAAGGTTTTGTAATGTTCTTGTACAAAAATAAAGGCCCTTGCTGCCTGCATTCGAAAGGACGCATGGGTCAAACTTAAGCCGTGCTTTATGCGAATTTTTCAAAAATTGTCCTTTATTCAGAATTTAATAAAAAGAAAACAAAAAGCCCGACGACTCCAATTTTTTAGTATGTTGTAGAAGAAGGTTTTGTAATGTTCTTGTACAAAAATAAAGGCCCTTGCTGCCTGCATTCGAAAGGACGCATGGGTCAAACTTAAGCCGTGCTTTATGCGAATTTTTCAAAAATTGTCCTTTATTCAGAATTTAATAAAAAGAAAACAAAAAGCCCGACGACTCCAATTTTTTAGTATGTTGTAGAAGAAGGTTTTGTAATGTTCTTGTACAAAAATAAAGGCCCTTGCTGCCTGCATTCGAAAGGACGCATGGGTCAAACTTAAGCCGTGCTTTATGCAAATTTTTCAAAAATTGTCCTTTATTCAGAATTTAATAAAAAGAAAACAAAAAGCCCGACGACTCCAATTTTTTAGTATGTTGTAGAAGAAGGTTTTGTAATGTTCTTGTACAAAAATGAAGGCCCTTGCTGCCTGCATTCGAAAGGACGCATGGGTCAAACTTAAGCCGTGCTTTATGCGAATTTTTCAAATATTGTCCTATATTCAGGATTTAATAAAAAGAAAATAAAAAGCCCGACGACTCCAATTTTTTAGTATGTTGTAGAGGAAGGTTTTGTAATGTTTTCGTACAAAATCAAAGCCCTTGCTGCCTGCATTCGAAAGGATGCATGGGTCACACTTAAGCCGTGCTTTATACGAATTTTTCAAATATTGTCCTATATTCAGAATTTAATAAAAAGAAAACAAAAAGCCCGACGACTCCAATTTTTTAGTATGTTGTAGAGGAAGGTTTTGTAATGTTTTCGTACAAAATCAAAGCCCTTGCTGTCTGCATTCGAAAGGATGCATGGGTCACACTTAAGCCGTGCTTTATACGAATTTTTCAAATATTGTCCTATATTCAGAATTTAATAAAAAGAAAACAAAAAGCCCGACGACTCCAATTTTTTAGTATGTTGTAGAAGAAGGTTTTGTAATGTTCTTGTACAAAAATAAAGGCCCTTGCTGCCTGCATTCGAAAGGACGCATGGGTCAAACTTAAGCCGTGCTTTATGCAAATTTTTCAAAAATTGTCCTTTATTCAGAATTTAATAAAAAGAAAACAAAAAGCCCGACGACTCCAATTTTTTAGTATGTTGTAGAAGAAGGTTTTGTAATGTTCTTGTACAAAAATGAAGGCCCTTGCTGCCTGCATTCGAGAGGACGCATGGGTCAAACTTAAGCCGTGCTTTATGCGAATTTTTCAAATATTGTCCTATATTCAGGATTTAATAAAAAGAAAATAAAAAGCCCGACGACTCCAATTTTTTAGTATGTTGTAGAGGAAGGTTTTGTAATGTTTTCGTACAAAATCAAAGCCCTTGCTGCCTGCATTCGAAAGGATGCATGGGTCACACTTAAGCCGTGCTTTATACGAATTTTTCAAATATTGTCCTATATTCAGAATTTAATAAAAAGAAAACAAAAAGCCCGACGACTCCAATTTTTTAGTATGTTGTAGAGGAAGGTTTTGTAATGTTTTCGTACAAAATCAAAGCCCTTGCTGTCTGCATTCGAAAGGATGCATGGGTCACACTTAAGCCGTGCTTTATGCGAATTTTTCAAATATTGTCCTATATTCAGGATTTAATAAAAAGAAAATAAAAAGCCCGACGACTCCAATTTTTTAGTATGTTGTAGAAGAAGGTTTTGTAATGTTCTTGTACAAAAATAAAGGCCCTTGCTGCCTGCATTCGAAAGGACGCATGGGTCAAACTTAAGCCGTGCTTTATGCGAATTTTTCAAAAATTGTCCTTTATTCAGAATTTAATAAAAAGAAAACAAAAAGCCCGACGACTCCAATTTTTTAGTATGTTGTAGAAGAAGGTTTTGTAATGTTCTTGTACAAAAATAAAGGCCCTTGCTGCCTGCATTCGAAAGGACGCATGGGTCAAACTTAAGCCGTGCTTTATGCGAATTTTTCAAAAATTGTCCTTTATTCAGAATTTAATAAAAAGAAAACAAAAAGCCCGACGACTCCAATTTTTTAGTATGTTGTAGAAGAAGGTTTTGTAATGTTCTTGTACAAAAATGAAGGCCCTTGCTGCCTGCATTCGAAAGGACGCATGGGTCAAACTTAAGCCGTGCTTTATGCGAATTTTTCAAAAATTGTCCTTTATTCAGAATTTAATAAAAAGAAAACAAAAAGCCCGACGACTCCAATTTTTTAGTATGTTGTAGAAGAAGGTTTTGTAATGTGTTCGTACAAAATCAAAGCCCTTGCTGTCTGCATTCGAAAGGACGCATGGGTCACACTTAAGCCGTGCTTTATACGAATTTTTCAAATATTGTCCTATATTCAGGATTTAATAAAAAGAAAATAAAAAGCCCGACGACTCCAATTTTTTAGTATGTTGTAGAGGAAGGTTTTGTAATGTTCTCGTACAAAAATCAAGGCGCTTGCTGCCTGCATTCGAAAGGATGCATGGGTCACACTTAAGCCGTGCTTTATACGAATTTTTCAAATATTGTCCTATATTCAGAATTTAATAAAAAGAAAACAAAAAGCCCGACGACTCCAATTTTTTAGTATGTTGTAGAAGAAGGTTTTGTAATGTTTTCGTACAAAATCAAAGCCCTTGCTGTCTGCATTCGAAAGGATGCATGGGTCACACTTAAGCCGTGCTTTATACGAATTTTTCAAATATTGTCCTATATTCAGAATTTAATAAAAAGAAAACAAAAAGCCCGACGACTCCAATTTTTTAGTATGTTGTAGAAGAAGGTTTTGTAATGTTCTTGTACAAAAATAAAGGCCCTTGCTGCCTGCATTCGAAAGGACGCATGGGTCAAACTTAAGCCGTGCTTTATGCGAATTTTTCAAAAATTGTCCTTTATTCAGAATTTAATAAAAAGAAAACAAAAAGCCCGACGACTCCAATTTTTTAGTATGTTGTAGAAGAAGGTTTTGTAATGTTTTCGTACAAAATCAAAGCCCTTGCTGTGTGCATTCGAAAGGATGCATGGGTCACACTTAAGCCGTGCTTTATACGAATTTTTCAAATATTGTCCTATATTCAGAATTTAATAAAAAGAAAACAAAAAGCCCGACGACTCCAATTTTTTAGTATGTTGTAGAAGAAGGTTTTGTAATGTTCTTGTACAAAAATAAAGGCCCTTGCTGCCTGCATTCGAAAGGACGCATGGGTCAAACTTAAGCCGTGCTTTATGCGAATTTTTCAAATATTGTCCTATATTCAGAATTTAATAAAAAGAAAACAAAAAGCCCGACGACTCCAATTTTTTAGTATGTTGTAGAAGAAGGTTTTGTAATGTTTTCGTACAAAATCAAAGCCCTTGCTGTCTGCATTCGAAAGGATGCATGGGTCACACTTAAGCCGTGCTTTATACGAATTTTTCAAATATTGTCCTATATTCAGAATTTAATAAAAAGAAAACAAAAAGCCCGACGACTCCAATTTTTTAGTATGTTGTAGAAGAAGGTTTTGTAATGTTCTTGTACAAAAATGAAGGCCCTTGCTGCCTGCATTCGAAAGGACGCATGGGTCAAACTTAAGCCGTGCTTTATGCGAATTTTTCAAATATTGTCCTATATTCAGAATTTAATAAAAAGAAAACAAAAAGCCCGACGACTCCAATTTTTTAGTATGTTGTAGAAGAAGGTTTTGTAATGTTTTCGTACAAAATCAAAGCCCTTGCTGTCTGCATTCGAAAGGATGCATGGGTCACACTTAAGCCGTGCTTTATACGAATTTTTCAAATATTGTCCTATATTCAGAATTTAATAAAAAGAAAACAAAAAGCCCGACGACTCCAATTTTTTAGTATGTTGTAGAGGAAGGTTTTGTAATGTTTTCGTACAAAATCAAAGCCCTTGCTGTCTGCATTCGAAAGGACGCATGGGTCACACTTAAGCCGTGCTTAATACGAATTTTTCAAATATTGTCCTATATTCAGAATTTAATAAAAAGAAAACAAAAAGCCCGACGACTCCAATTTTTTAGTATGTTGTAGAAGAAGGTTTTGTAATGTTCTTGTACAAAAATAAAGGCCCTTGCTGCCTGCATTCGAAAGGACGCATGGGTCAAACTTAAGCCGTGCTTTATGCGAATTTTTCAAATATTGTCCTATATTCAGAATTTAATAAAAAGAAAACAAAAAGCCCGACGACTCCAATTTTTTAGTATGTTGTAGAGGAAGGTTTTGTAATGTTTTCGTACAAAATCAAAGCCCTTGCTGTCTGCATTCGAAAGGATGCATGGGTCACACTTAAGCCGTGCTTTATACGAATTTTTCAAATATTGTCCTATATTCAGAATTTAATAAAAAGAAAACAAAAAGCCCGACGACTCCAATTTTTTAGTATGTTGTAGAAGAAGGTTTTGTAATGTTCTTGTACAAAAATAAAGGCCCTAGCTGCCTGCATTCGAAAGGACGCATGGGTCAAACTTAAGCCGTGCTTTATGCAAATTTTTCAAAAATTGTCCTTTATTCAGAATTTAATAAAAAGAAAACAAAAAGCCCGACGACTCCAATTTTTTAGTATGTTGTAGAAGAAGGTTTTGTAATGTTCTTGTACAAAAATGAAGGCCCTTGCTGCCTGCATTCGAAAGGACGCATGGGTCAAACTTAAGCCGTGCTTTATGCGAATTTTTCAAAAATTGTCCTTTATTCAGAATTTAATAAAAAGAAAACAAAAAGCCCGACGACTCCAATTTTTTAGTATGTTGTAGAGGAAGGTTTTGTAATGTTTTCGTACAAAATCAAAGCCCTTGCTGTCTGCATTCGAAAGGATGCATGGGTCACACTTAAGCCGTGCTTTATACGAATTTTTCAAATATTGTCCTATATTCAGAATTTAATAAAAAGAAAACAAAAAGCCCGACGACTCCAATTTTTTAGTATGTTGTAGAAGAAGGTTTTGTAATGTTTTCGTACAAAATCAAAGCCCTTGCTGTCTGCATTCGAAAGGACGCATGGGTCACACTTAAGCCGTGCTTTATACGAATTTTTCAAATATTGTCCTATATTCAGAATTTAATAAAAAGAAAACAAAAAGCCCGACGACTCCAATTTTTTAGTATGTTGTAGAAGAAGGTTTTGTAATGTTCTTGTACAAAAATAAAGGCCCTTGCTGCCTGCATTCGAAAGGACGCATGGGTCAAACTTAAGCCGTGCTTTATGCGAATTTTTCAAATATTGTCCTTTATTCAGAATTTAATAAAAAGAAAACAAAAAGCCCGACGACTCCAATTTTTTAGTATGTTGTAGAAGAAGGTTTTGTAATGTTCTTGTACAAAAATGAAGGCCCTTGCTGCCTGCATTCGAAAGGACGCATGGGTCAAACTTAAGCCGTGCTTTATGCGAATTTTTCAAAAATTGTCCTTTATTCAGAATTTAATAAAAAGAAAACAAAAAGCCCGACGACTCCAATTTTTTAGTATGTTGTAGAGGAAGGTTTTGTAATGTTTTCGTACAAAATCAAAGCCCTTGCTGTCTGCATTCGAAAGGACGCATGGGTCACACTTAAGCCGTGCTTTATACGAATTTTTCAAATATTGTCCTATATTCAGAATTTAATAAAAAGAAAACAAAAAGCCCGACGACTCCAATTTTTTAGTATGTTGTAGAAGAAGGTTTTGTAATGTTTTCGTACAAAATCAAAGCCCTTGCTGTCTGCATTCGAAAGGACGCATGGGTCACACTTAAGCCGTGCTTTATACGAATTTTTCAAATATTGTCCTATATTCAGAATTTAATAAAAAGAAAACAAAAAGCCCGACGACTCCAATTTTTTAGTATGTTGTAGAAGAAGGTTTTGTAATGTTTTCGTACAAAATCAAAGCCCTTGCTGTCTGCATTCGAAAGGATGCATGGGTCACACTTAAGCCGTGCTTTATACGAATTTTTCAAATATTGTCCTATATTCAGAATTTAATAAAAAGAAAACAAAAAGCCCGACGACTCCAATTTTTTAGTATGCTGTAGAGAAAGGTTTTGTAATGTTCTCGTACAAAAATCAAGGCCCTTGCTGCCTGCATTCGAAAGGACGCATGGGTCACACTTAAGCCGTGCTTTATACGAATTTTTCAAATGTTGTCCTATATTCAGAATTTAATAAAAAGAAAACAAAAAGCCCGACGACTCCAATTTTTTAGTATGTTGTAGAAGAAGGTTTTGTAATGTTCTTGTACAAAAATAAAGGCCCTTGCTGCCTGCATTCGAAAGGACGCATGGGTCAAACTTAAGCCGTGCTTTATGCGAATTTTTCAAAAATTGTCCTTTATTCAGAATTTAATAAAAAGAAAACAAAAAGCCCGACGACTCCAATTTTTTAGTATGTTGTAGAAGAAGGTTTTGTAATGTTTTCGTACAAAATCAAAGCCCTTGCTGTCTGCATTCGAAAGGACGCATGGGTCACACTTAAGCCGTGCTTTATGCGAATTTTTCAAAAATTGTCCTTTATTCAGAATTTAATAAAAAGAAAACAAAAAGCCCGACGACTCCAATTTTTTAGTATGTTGTAGAAGAAGGTTTTGTAATGTTCTTGTACAAAAATGAAGGCCCTTGCTGCCTGCATTCGAAAGGACGCATGGGTCAAACTTAAGCCGTGCTTTATGCGAATTTTTCAAAAATTGTCCTTTATTCAGAATTTAATAAAAAGAAAACAAAAAGCCCGACGACTCCAATTTTTTAGTATGTTGTAGAGGAAGGTTTTGTAATGTTTTCGTACAAAATCAAAGCCCTTGCTGTCTGCATTCGAAAGGACGCATGGGTCACACTTAAGCCGTGCTTTATACGAATTTTTCAAATATTGTCCTATATTCAGAATTTAATAAAAAGAAAACAAAAAGCCCGACGTCTCCAATTTTTTAGTATGTTGTAGAGGAAGGTTTTGTAATGTTTTCGTACAAAATCAAAGCCCTTGCTGTCTGCATTCGAAAGGACGCATGGGTCACACTTAAGCCGTGCTTTATACGAATTTTTCAAATATTGTCCTATATTCAGAATTTAATAAACAGAAAACAAAAAGCCCGACGACTCCAATTTTTTAGTATGTTGTAGAAGAAGGTTTTGTAATGTTTTCGTACAAAATCAAAGCCCTTGCTGTCTGCATTCGAAAGGACGCATGGGTCACACTTAAGCCGTGCTTTATACGAATTTTTCAAATATTGTCCTATATTCAGAATTTAATAAAAAGAAAACAAAAAGCCCGACGACTCCAATTTTTTAGTATGTTGTAGAAGAAGGTTTTGTAATGTTTTCGTACAAAATCAAAGCCCTTGCTGTCTGCATTCGAAAGGATGCATGGGTCACACTTAAGCCGTGCTTTATACGAATTTTTCAAATATTGTCCTATATTCAGAATTTAATAAAAAGAAAACAAAAAGCCCGACGACTCCAATTTTTTAGTATGCTGTAGAGAAAGGTTTTGTAATGTTCTCGTACAAAAATCAAGGCCCTTGCTGCCTGCATTCGAAAGGACGCATGGGTCACACTTAAGCCGTGCTTTATACGAATTTTTCAAAAATTGTCCTATATTCAGAATTTAATAAAAAGAAAACAAAAAGCTCGACGACTCCAATTTTTTAGTATGCTGTAGAGAAAGGTTTTGTAATGTTCTCGTACAAAAATCAAGGCCCTTGCTGCCTGCATTCGAAAGGACGCATGGGTCACACTTAAGCCGTGCTTTATACGAATTTCTCAAATATTGTCCTATATTCAGGATTTAATAAAAAGATAACAAAAAGCCCGACGACTCCAATTTTTTAGTATGTTGTAGAAGAAGGTTTTGTAATGTTTTCGTACAAAATCAAAGCCCTTGCTGTCTGCATTCGAAAGGACGCATGGGTCACACTTAAGCCGTGCTTTATACGAATTTTTCAAATATTGTCCTATATTCAGAATTTAATAAAAAGAAAACAAAAAGCCCGACGACTCCAATTTTTTAGTATGTTGTAGAAGAAGGTTTTGTAATGTTTTCGTACAAAATCAAAGCCCTTGCTGTCTGCATTCGAAAGGATGCATGGGTCACACTTAAGCCGTGCTTTATACGAATTTTTCAAATATTGTCCTATATTCAGAATTTAATAAAAAGAAAACAAAAAGCCCGACGACTCCAATTTTTTAGTATGCTGTAGAGAAAGGTTTTGTAATGTTCTCGTACAAAAATCAAGGCCCTTGCTGCCTGCATTCGAAAGGACGCATGGGTCACACTTAAGCCGTGCTTTATACGAATTTTTCAAAAATTGTCCTATATTCAGAATTTAATAAAAAGAAAACAAAAAGCTCGACGACTCCAATTTTTTAGTATGCTGTAGAGAAAGGTTTTGTAATGTTCTCGTACAAAAATCAAGGCCCTTGCTGCCTGCATTCGAAAGGACGCATGGGTCACACTTAAGCCGTGCTTTATACGAATTTCTCAAATATTGTCCTATATTCAGGATTTAATAAAAAGATAACAAAAAGCCCGACGACTCCAATTTTTTAGTATGTTGTAGAAGAAGGTTTTGTAATGTTTTCGTACAAAATCAAAGCCCTTGCTGTCTGCATTCGAAAGGACGCATGGGTCACACTTAAGCCGTGCTTTATACGAATTTTTCAAATATTGTCCTATATTCAGAATTTAATAAAAAGAAAACAAAAAGCCCGACGACTCCAATTTTTTAGTATGCTGTAGAGAAAGGTTTTGTAATGTTCTCGTACAAAAATCAAGGCCCTTGCTGCCTGCATTCGAAAGGACGCATGGGTCACACTTAAGCCGTGCTTTATACGAATTTTTCAAAAATTGTCCTATATTCAGAATTTAATAAAAAGAAAACAAAAAGCTCGACGACTCCAATTTTTTAGTATGCTGTAGAGAAAGGTTTTGTAATGTTCTCGTACAAAAATCAAGGCCCTTGCTGCCTGCATTCGAAAGGACGCATGGGTCACACTTAAGCCGTGCTTTATACGAATTTCTCAAATATTGTCCTATATTCAGGATTTAATAAAAAGATAACAAAAAGCCCGACGACTCCAATTTTTTAGTATGTTGTAGAAGAAGGTTTTGTAATGTTTTCGTACAAAATCAAAGCCCTTGCTGTCTGCATTCGAAAGGACGCATGGGTCACACTTAAGCCGTGCTTTATACGAATTTTTCAAATATTGTCCTATATTCAGAATTTAATAAAAAGAAAACAAAAAGCCCGACGACTCCAATTTTTTAGTATGTTGTAGAGGAAGGTTTTGTAATGTTTTCGTACAAAATCAAAGCCCTTGCTGTCTGCATTCGAAAGGATGCATGGGTCACACTTAAGCCGTGCTTTATACGAATTTTTCAAATATTGTCCTATATTCAGAATTTAATAAAAAGAAAACAAAAAGCCCGACGACTCCAATTTTTTAGTATGTTGTAGAAGAAGGTTTTGTAATGTTCTTGTACAAAAATAAAGGCCCTTGCTGCCTGCATTCGAAAGGACGCATGGGTCAAACTTAAGCCGTGCTTTATGCGAATTTTTCAAAAATTGTCCTTTATTCAGAATTTAATAAAAAGAAAACAAAAAGCCCGACGACTCCAATTTTTTAGTATGTTGTAGAGGAAGGTTTTGTAATGTTTTCGTACAAAATCAAAGCCCTTGCTGTCTGCATTCGAAAGGACGCATGGGTCACACTTAAGCCGTGCTTTATACGAATTTTTCAAATATTGTCCTATATTCAGAATTTAATAAAAAGAAAACAAAAAGCCCGACGTCTCCAATTTTTTAGTATGTTGTAGAGGAAGGTTTTGTAATGTTTTCGTACAAAATCAAAGCCCTTGCTGTCTGCATTCGAAAGGACGCATGGGTCACACTTAAGCCGTGCTTTATACGAATTTTTCAAATATTGTCCTATATTCAGAATTTAATAAAAAGAAAACAAAAAGCCCGACGACTCCAATTTTTTAGTATGTTGTAGAAGAAGGTTTTGTAATGTTTTCGTACAAAATCAAAGCCCTTGCTGTCTGCATTCGAAAGGATGCATGGGTCACACTTAAGCCGTGCTTTATACGAATTTTTCAAATATTGTCCTATATTCAGAATTTAATAAAAAGAAAACAAAAAGCCCGACGACTCCAATTTTTTAGTATGTTGTAGAAGAAGGTTTTGTAATGTTCTTGTACAAAAATAAAGGCCCTTGCTGCCTGCATTCGAAAGGACGCATGGGTCAAACTTAAGCCGTGCTTTATGCGAATTTTTCAAAAATTGTCCTTTATTCAGAATTTAATAAAAAGAAAACAAAAAGCCCGACGACTCCAATTTTTTAGTATGTTGTAGAAGAAGGTTTTGTAATGTTCTTGTACAAAAATGAAGGCCCTTGCTGCCTGCATTCGAGAGGACGCATGGGTCAAACTTAAGCCGTGCTTTATGCGAATTTTTCAAAAATTGTCCTTTATTCAGAATTTAATAAAAAGAAAACAAAAAGCCCGACGACTCCAATTTTTTAGTATGTTGTAGAAGAAGGTTTTGTAATGTTCTTGTACAAAAATAAAGGCCCTTGCTGCCTGCATTCGAAAGGACGCATGGGTCAAACTTAAGCCGTGCTTTATGCGAATTTTTCAAAAATTGTCCTTTATTCAGAATTTAATAAAAAGAAAACAAAAAGCCCGACGACTCCAATTTTTTAGTATGTTGTAGAGGAAGGTTTTGTAATGTTTTCGTACAAAATCAAAGCCCTTGCTGTCTGCATTCGAAAGGACGCATGGGTCACACTTAAGCCGTGCTTTATACGAATTTTTCAAATATTGTCCTATATTCAGGATTTAATAAAAAAAAACGAAAAGCCCGACGACTCCAATTTTTTAGTATGTTGTAGAGTAAGGTTTTGTAATGTTCTTGTACAAAAATGAAGGCCCTTGCTGCCTGCATTCGAAAGGACGCATGGGTCCCACTTAAGCCGTGCTTTATGCGAATTTTTCAAATATTGTCCTATATTCAGGATTTAATAAAAAGAAAACAAAAAGCCCGACGACTCCAATTTTTTAGTATGTTGTAGAAGAAGGTTTTGTAATGTTCTTGTACAAAAATGAAGGCCCTTGCTGCCTGCATTCGAGAGGACGCATGGGTCAAACTTAAGCCGTGCTTTATGCGAATTTTTCAAATATTGTCCTATATTCAGGATTTAATAAAAAGAAAATAAAAAGCCCGACGACTCCAATTTTTTAGTATGTTGTAGAGGAAGGTTTTGTAATGTTCTCGTACAAAAATCAAGGCGCTTGCTGCCTGCATTCGAAAGGATGCATGGGTCACACTTAAGCCGTGCTTTATACGAATTTCTCAAATATTGTCCTATATTCAGAATTTTATAAAAAGAAAACGAAAAGCCCGACGACTCCAATTTTTTAGTATGTTTTAGAGGAAGGTTTTGTAATGTTCTTGTACAAAAATGAAGGCCCTTGCTGCCTGCATTCGAAAGGACGCATGGGTCACACTTAAGCCGTGCTTTATACGAATTTTTCAAAAATTGTCCTATATTCAGAATTTAATAAAAAGAAAACAAAAAGCTCGACGACTCTAATTTTTTAGTATGCTGTAGAGAAAGGTTTTGTAATGTTCTCATACAAAAATGAAGGCCTTTGCTGCCTGCAATCGACACGACGCATGGGTCATTCTTAAGCCGTGCTTTATACAAAATTTTCAAATATTGTCCTATATTCCCGATACAATAAAAAGAAAACAAAAAGCCCGACGACACCAATTTTTTAGTATGTTGTAGAATAAGGTTTTGAAATGTTCTCGTACAAAAATCAAGGCCCTTGCTGCCTGCATTCGAAAGGACGCATGGGTCACACTTAAGCCGTGCTTTATACGAATTTCTCAAATATTGTCCTATATTCAGGATTTAATAAAAAGATAACAAAAAGCCCGACGACTCCAATTTTTTAGTATGTTGTAGAGGAAGGTTTTGTAATGTTCTCGTACGAAAAACAAGGCCTTTGCTGCCTGCAATCGACACGACGCATGGGTCATTCTTAAGCCGTGCTTTATACAAAATTTTCAAATATTGTCCTATATTCCCGATATAATAAAAAGAAAACAAAAAGCCCGACGACACCAATTTTTTAGTATGTTGTAGAATAAGGTTTTGAAATGTTTTCGTACAAAAATCAAGGCCCTTGCTGCCTGCATTCGTGCTTTATGGGAATTTTTCAAAAATTGTCCTATATTCAGGATTTAGAAAAAAGAAAACAAAAAGCCCGACGACTCCAATTTTTTAGTATGTTGTAGAGGAAGATTTTTAATGTTTCCGTACAAAAATGAAGGCCATTGCTGCCTGCAATCTAAACGACGCATGGGTCATTCTTAAGCCGAGCTTTATAACAATTTTTCATATATTGCTCTATATTCCGTATTTTTTAAAAAGAAAACGAAATGCTTCACGACTTCAATTTTTTAGTATGTTGTAGAGAATGGTCTTGTAATGTTCATGTACAAAAATCACGGCCATTGCTGTGTACAATCGAAACGACGCATGGGTCACTCTGAGAGCGTGTTTTATGGGAATTGATAGTAAATTTTTCTGCACATATATATATAAGTCTAATTAATAGCAGCTTAGTAATTTTATAAATACATGCTAATATTTGTTAGTATTTTTTTATATTCTGAATATAGTCATAAGTCGATACTTATTTTTAATGATTTTTATGCAATATCTTAACACAACATAAGTATTAGCATCTACTATACAAAAGTATAGACTTATAATTTCATGTATATGGATGTAAGCATCTACTCAAAAAAATATAAATATAACCATGTTCTACTTTTTATGAATATCACCCAATAGATTAATACTTTCGTGATTTTAGTCCAAACTTCGAAATTTATTTTTATAATTTGAAAATTACTCTATAAAGATGACGTTTGATTAAAATAAACGATCGGTTAGTTAGTGGCATTGTCTAAGAAATTAAAAAAAAATTTACATTCATAGAAGAAAACAAATTTTTTCCACAGCAGTTTTCGTCACTTTTGAACTTTTACTCGTAGGCCGGCAATCTTTTTATCGTTTTTTATAACAAATAACTATCATGTGATTATTTGAATTTATATTTAAAGTAGGGTTTATTCAGTTTCAACTTGCTTGTAAACGCTGATTGTTATCATAATTAATCAAGATGAAGAATCAAACGGTAATATTTAATTAAAATAGCTTTTTTTCTTTATTTTGCACTAGTTTATGAATCACAAAAAAATCACCTACTTTAATTATAAATGACTTTTGGATCACTCTGTATATCGAAGTAAATGGACAAATTATTAATTCATTTCTTAAATCAGTTTATAAAAATGAAAAGCTAGTTTTAACATTAAAAGTGATAGGAATTACTTTTAGTAGTTTTTATAAACAAAACTTTATAAAAAATGGTGGATGCGCCGAGCCAATCATTTTTTTCATATTTTATTTAGGTTAGCTTTTGAAGGTTATTTAGAATAAATTACAAACAAAAACTTAGTATTACTGAACGTATTCTTATGAATACCGGGTGCATCAGAAATACGTGTGTTAATTGTAACACGTAAAAAACTCCTTCTTTTTTTCTGCAAACGAGTCGGTCAGTGTTCAATAATTAGTTTGTAATTATAGCAACAATTTTCATTGTTGCTTTAAATTGTTTAAATTGTCCGTTTCCGTTGCAACGAAAATAGTTCGGCTTTCTGATTTTTGTACTCATAGGCGGGTACACGTTTCTGTATGGAATCTTTTTTCAAATTTTAAGTAAATTTGCCAATTTTGTATTGAAAACTTACAAGTAGAAAAGATGTTTTATTTGTTGAATTTTGTTATCTGTTAAAATTAAGACAAGTATTTCTGATACACCTTGTATATATATTTCCAGTTCTTAACCCTTGGTTTGAAGTAACCTTATAAATCAAGGCGCTTAAAATTGTTTGCGTTTTTAAGACTTCTTTTTCTACATAATCAAAAATACTTCAAATCAATAATTGTCTACAATTATTTTTTCTAATGAAAAGAGTAAAGTATATTTTGGCAAAATATTATTTTTTTTATACGTAATTGTAGTTTTATTTCGAATTTTGTTATTTTTTTACTAGAACATTTTTAGGTATTTTTATTTCCATCAAAAATTAAGTTTTTTTTTCGAAAATATTGATAAACTTTCAATAAAATAATAAATTTTCTCACCTTTACGTTGTCGAAATCTCCGCGTTCCACTTACGTCTCCTCTTAAATTGAAAATGCGAGGCGTCGCGACGCTCGTCCGCCAAGTTACTGGCGTGTTTTCGCATATGACGTCTCGACGCTTCTTTGATCGCGCACACACCACTGCGTCGGCGTTGAGCCACGTGCACATATTGAGGTTATAGGGAAATAACACGACCACAGAACCCAAAGGATGGAAATAGGCCGGAAGCGCTTTAATGATACAATCTATTGTAATACAAAAAGAAGTGACGCTCGAGACGGAACAACCTCACGTAAGAAAGCTCGAGAAAATCTTGTTTTTATCTGATAATAAAACAAACAGATCTGTCGGAAAATTAATAGCCGAATCGCCACTGACAGATTCGGTCGAGGGATGGTAGGAAATTATCGCTTCGGGCTGTTATTATTAACAATAAATCTGGCCGTTAACGGCGCCGCAAAAAATGATTTATGGACAAGTCTCTTTGTTTTGGAAATTTGCAATCACCTCGGAAGACGCCGGATATAAATTGACCATTGTTCGGCCGAGGTGATGAAAAAGTCTCATTTATCAGATTTGCATAATTTCTTCAATTATTTTGGTAGAAGTCGGTAATTTAAGGGCCCGCTGTAATATATTTGACGAGTCATTGTCGTTGCTACTTTTATTGTTAAGCATTCAAAATCCGCAATCTTGATAATTGAATCGAGGTAATTGAGCATGTTTTAGTGGTTTTAATCCATTGTATGCTTAAATCAACTGGGAAAATTAAATTTTAACAGTAAATGTTTTTATTAAATTAAATACGTCTTTGTAGTCGAACGGTTTAATAGTCATATTTATAGTTTTTAAAAGGTGCAGAATAGTAAAAAAAGTAATGTGTTTTGTCTAACTTTCTGCCGTGGGAAAGTTGGAAAAATTATGTAAAGAAAAGTTTTCCCGGCGCATCCACCAAAATTGAATTTGTTGGTTTGTCAATTTAGCGTAACCTTACATGTTGTATCAGTTTAAAGTATTTCTAATTTAAAAGTTTACTTACAAGCATTACTACGCAAATTATTTTTTTTACATCAATATTTATTAACTAAATTATTGTCTAAAACAACACATTTTATTAAGATGTCCTATTAAAAAACAGCGATCTCCTAAATCGGTTTTAATTTTTTTTATTTTGCACTTGTTTGATAAGGAAGAAACTATCATATCATTTAATAGATTCAGTTTCTTTAATTATACCTAAATTTGGTAATTTGCGGTGTTATGTGTTTGAAAAACAAGCTGTAGTAATCTGCGATTTCAAGTGAATTTTAACAATAGATTTTTAAAATGTTTTTTTTTTATTATTATAGTATTTTTTTCATAAACACTACACTTAAAACACTAATAACTTTTTCTTTCCTGTAGGAAAAAAAAATTTGTGAATAAAAGTTTGCTCACCAAAATTAAATAAACCATAATTTTATTTCATTCAATAATACATGACATGCTGTTTGTTTTGTGTATGAATCCATTAATTATTTAAAATTTGGTTGCTATTATTGTTACGAGGTGAAAACTTTTTCTATTCCTTTTCGATTTTTTGTTGTTTAATTAAATTGTTTCTTATTGGTGTTGTTACCTGATTTAATTTTTTTAACTTACTTATATTATTGATTAGTTGATGTTTTTTATTAGTGTATTTTGCAAAAATCAATAACGCACGGATCCAGCTCGTGATTTTGTGGCAAGAAAATGGAACATTTTTTATTTAAAAAATTTATTGATGTCCTTAAGAAAATACGTTGCCTTACATAGGTGAAGAAATGTTGGCTTTATTTACACATTTCTCTCATTTTTCACTATTTTTAATTTATTCGAATTTAATTCCAGTCCAACAGTGAAAATTACAAATAGTCGGTACAGTTGCCTGAGAAAACTTATGGAAATTATGCAAAAAATAAAAATAATAATTAAGAAGTAATTTTAATTTTGAGCTGATACTGAAAAAATTTCTTACAAGTATCATTTTAAAGTTAAAACTTAGTTATTCAAATTTTGTTTAACTAAATTATCTCAAATACAAACAGTTTTTTTTAATTATTATAAACATGATTTTACTAATTTTGAAAATACCAAGGGTATCAAGGGTAGCTGTGTTTTTTATATTTTTTACATATTCATTTTCAAGTTTAATAAGATTATAGAAAATTACTAATGAGTACAATTGCCTAGAAAAAATCAAAAAAAAACTTTATCTATAATGATTAATGTTAATTCCTTTATAGCAAAATAGTATATTGTTTTTGCTTATCAGTCATCACTCATCACTGATCTAGATTAGGTTTTTTTATTACGGAGAGTCCCTACATTATTATATAGAGTAATATCTCTATTAATTAATGTATAATTACAATTCAAACTAGAGTCTGGAATTATATGTTTAAATAATAGCAATTGAACTGCATTTAATTAAGGTCGCTTTAAATTTAGGAATTGAAATGCGTGTAACCATAACAGAGATATTAATTGTGGCAGCAGTAAGTAATTACGTATAGAACAGCAGGAGCAAGGCAAATAAGGTAGTTGTAACCAAATTTTGGGAATAAACTGCAGTTTCGAGTTAGGTGAAGTAAAAATTCCAAAAGAGAGCTATTTCCTTCACCCTTGGCGTAAATGCCGGTTCGCTTCCAACTGCGCTTAATTAAAATCCGTAGCAAGGACTGTCATATAATGATCCCGGGCGACATACTCTCAGTGTGTAGCTCACACGCTTATGCCCTACATATTTAATTAATACCTCCCATTATTGAAAATTGACGCTCGATGGTAGTGCGAGCGATGCAAAGCTTGTCATCTAAAAAGCTCATAGGCAAACTCCCCTCAATCAATAATAATTAGAGCTTGGGGGTTACAGCGCCGACTTTAAAGCTGCTCTTCCACTCTTAAATTAATACGATAATAACCACCTTTCAGACTTAATTTTCTATGAACGCTTTGACGGTTATTTTCGAAGCGAGAGTAGTCGGGACGCGCTCTCTATCTACGAAAATTGCTTCGATGTGCCCTAATCGCTATAAAATAAAATTCGGTTGTGTGCTGGCCGGAAGTTGGCGACCTACTAGCGCCACAAACGGCCGAAATCCGAATCGATGGCGCGACAAAACATCAGTGATATAACGCGACGGCGACGTCGCCCAGTCTCACTCACTTCGGGGGAGATATTTCTTGTGCCGCTGCACTACGTCACATGGAAGAAATTTTTAATCAGAGAAAGGACGATGCGTACAAGTTTTTGCAAAGCCAATTCTAACAGCGATGTCTAGGGATGTGTAAATCAAGAGCCAAGCAAATATTTCTTGCTTACGTCTATTTGTTTTGATTTATTGGATTTTCTTTTATTTGCGCCCTTACCACCATAACAGAATCTCCGTTGCCTTTCATCCTGTTGTAAGATAAATAGATTACAAACACAAATTACCACTCGGAACTTACGAACGCAATAATAATGAAAATATACCGATTCTGCATTTTTTCGTTACACGATTTATTCAGCAAAATCCAAAATTAACACAATTTATATTTTTTTCTTTAGCTTTGTGGCGTTTTTTTAATATTACAGTGAATAATGTCTTAATCACATTTTCGTTTATTTAATTGTCTTTTAATAAAGTAAGTAGAAATGGCGTCTAAGTGCGGTAACGTAAGCCGAATGAATCTCACGTGTTTGGTTTTTAAATAAAAAGTGACGTTGTCATAAAAGCCATAAAAAGGGCGAAATTGAGAAAATGTAAATGCGCGCTGCTATTGCGGAAGTGGTATATGGAAATTTAGCTTTTGGGCAAAAGTTGACGCAATAAAAATATCTGACAAATCCTTCATGCCTGAAAATGTTTAGATAAATTCACATCTAGTTATTCCGTTGCGATTTAAGCTAGTTGCGTTTACAATACTGAAAAACGATCTCGGAAAAAATGATTTAGCGCTTTATTAAGCTCGACAAAGCCTGTTAAAGCTAATCGTATTCAAGGACTTGGTCCGTGACATTTTCAGGCTCGTAAACACTGAAGCGGTATTAAAAATTTGCCTTCGCCGTAAATAAAAAAGCTCCCAGTAAATCCAACGAAATAACCTGCTCCTACTTTCCAGCTGAAATTTGTGTGTGAAGCGCTGCGTTATCAAGAGATGTCAGCACAGCATCGGTTCCAGCATAAAAGCTCCCGTCAGTGGTGCGGTGGATAACCACTTGATGCTTTCATGTGACGGCATATAGGACAATCGGTGATGAATATGATCAAAGCGAGGGCTTTTACATGCTCGCAAAAATGCGTCTCACTTTCCTAATTAATTTTTCCGCCCACATTACGCCAAAATTCTTACCAAAACAGGTGCTCGATGCGCTTTACTAAATTTCAATTAACAAATGGTTGAAGGCTAATAGAATCTGTTTTAGAGTTTAAAGCCCAAATTAATTAAGTTTCTTACGAAGTTTCTGTATTCGTTCAAGTTCAAGGTGCAAATTAACTTGTATTATTAAGAGGAGGGAGAAAGTAATTTTACACCATGTAGCATGATAACTCGGAGAGCTATTTACTCGAAATAATTTTCTGTTTACTGAAATTCAACCCTTGCTAAATAGAAGAGAATTTATTTATGGAGGGCTTCCGTAAAGCGGCTGCCCTAAGCAAATTAGCTTTTGTTTAGAAGATTGATTTTTTGGCTTCCCGCGTTGCGAAATTAAATAACAGAAAAATTGAATGGAAATGTTTCTTTAAATAAACACATAGGTAACATGTGCGACATGTAATGCTGCTGAAAGCATTATACAAAGTGTGATGAAAAATTGAAATGTGAATGTAAATGCAACTGTCGTTACATTTTTATTTTTAGGGAGGCAAATATTTAAAAACGTACGTATCTACGATACTAACTTGAGTTTTCCTCCTATTTCTTGTTTGTTTGTAAGATTTATTTAAAAATATGTGTTATACAAATGCACAAACATGTTATTTTTAAAATGGAGCCAAAATAATAAATAACACACATGCACAAGGCAGTTGTAATTAAAAAGGAGTGAAAGGAAAATGGAATATACGTATGTATGTTCATGAATTGATGGATTAGCAAACAGACAGCTCGTTTAATAAATTGGCAGCAACATGAAAATGCATCTGCCACGTAAATGCAGACACCTACTAAATACTTCACATATCTGCAAAATATTGCTTCATTTTTTTAAAGAGGTGTATTTCTGTGACGAATACTGTTGGGGCTCCAGTGCTAGTAAAAATTAAAATTGAAGCAAAAAAGCGTTTTTGCACCACAAAATTTCAAAAATAGGTATTTGAATATTTAGTTAAAGCTTTTTGAATTTTTGAAAACGTTGTAAAAGTAAGTGCTGCCAGAGCTTCCATAATCTGCATCGGAAATGTCGGCTCTAATTCGTGCAAACGACTGGATTTTCTGCAATAATAGCGACAAGCGTATATTAATTGAATGTAAATTTATTTTAATTGCTGGTCTACCTAAATTACAACTTGTACGTTTATTTTCAAGGAGTTTAATTTGTCTCGATGAGTTCACGGCGGGTAGTTTTTTGTTCTTTAATGGTAATTATACAAACGCGATGCTTGACTAACTCGATGTGGTGCAAGCAATAGAATGTTAAATTAGAAGGTACTTAGACATACGCGCAATTTCAAAGATGCTTTTAGAGATGTATGAGCTCTAACTGGAGGAAAATGCTAAGCCAGCTGAAAGTGTGTAGTTTGTGATGTCACCAAATATTTAGCCACAAAAATTTGGTCGGTTTAGATATTTTGAATGACCAGACTGGTGCAAATATGTTAATAGACATACATAATTGAAATTCAGTTGGAATGAGGGCAACATTTGTTTGATTAGAAAGTTCATATGTAATATATTTCCAAAATAATAAATATACCACTATCGCACAATAAGTTTGGTGTTCAACTGGTTCAGTAATTCTGTATGAGCACACAGTCACGATTTTAATATCTCTGTTTTCACCACTATACAGTAATGTATAATATAATTTGGTTTTCCCATTGTAGTGGGAAACCTTTGTCTGTTTGATCCAAAATTAAAGGTATTTACTGATTAATTTATTTGACTAGTTATGGAACCGAAAAGTCTAGGCTACGGATATCTGAAACTAAGGATACGAAACGACGTAGTAATAAAACGTCCCCGTTCTCGATAGTTCTGTTAATGTCGCCAGAGGCGCAGTTGTTTCATTACCGTCTAAGTTTTCAGAGCAACAAATTTATAAAAATTGTCGTAATTAAATAACGGGTGGCACAAGGCGAATAAAAAAATACAGGCAGATAGAGCATTAAATTTTCAACAGTAGGAAATAAAAATATTGTAAAAATTATATTTTTAACTATATTTAAAAAAATTTCAAAGTTTTACCAATTTGCACTCTGCCACATATTTTTTAAAACGCTGCGAATACAGTTACAGATACAAGAAAAATGCTTAAAAAAGAGTTGTAGAGAATTAAATTTTCTTTAAAAAAGTTTGCGAGACTATATCCCTATCTTCCACCATTTATGCCACAAAGTCATTCAAAGACGCTCAAGCGACAGATTTCCTTCATTTTACCGGTGGTCAAATATTGGAAAATGAATTTATACCTAAACCGTTGAAGATAGACATATCGTGTCGCGGACTTTTTTGTAGAAAATTTAATTCTCTACAACTTCGTTCTTTTCATTTTTTTGTATATTTAACCATATTCGCTCCGTTTGCAAAAATAGAAGGTGCAACGCAAATTGATAATTCTAAGCAATAATTTTTTAGGCACCGTCGCCTATTTATTAAAACACTACGAATATGGTTGAAGATACAAAAAATTTTAAGAAATGACGTTGTAGAAAATTAAATTTGCTACAAAAAAGTCCGGTATACTATATTTCTATCTTTAACAGTTTGGGTATAATAAATTCACTTTCCTATACTTGACCACCGGCAAAATGAAGGAAATCCGTCGTTTGAGCATCTTTGAATGTCTTCAAAGCCTAAACCGTTGAAGATAAGGATATGGTCTTGCTGAATTTTTTAAAAGAAATTTTTTGAAAAATACGAAAAAAAATACGAAATAATTTAAATAATTTTTTTTCATGTTTCTCATGAAAATTTTAATCCTCAGTTTTTCTCAGCCTGTTAAAAATGCAAAGCTCAACATTTCTGCATTTTTTTTTCCAAGTAATTAGTGAATTGGTTGAATTTCAATTAATTTAAAACGATTTGACACCGAGACGGTATAAAGCTCGACGCCCATTTTACTCTTCCGTACTATTTTTTTGGGTACAGAATATCGTGCGATATTGTATCTCCTAAGTTATAGTCTTCCGTAGTCTAGGCAAATATAATGAATAATAAAGTGCCAATATTGGACCAAGGTGTTCCAGTATAGGCCACGTTCCCCTACGTTACGGTGCACCAAAGTAATCAACTTTTCATCACGTGGAGGAGCTTTATTGGGGTGATCGAATAAAATCGAGTACCACCATTACGGCCATTCAGGCTCCATTCGTAAAATTGACCTCCTTTAGTCAGGACGTGAGTGCTATGAGGTCATAACAGTCACCCGAATTATTTCAGAAATGTCCATGTAGAACGTGCAAAACCGATTTCATCAATAAATTTGCGCTTGGAGGTGAAAATCTCCATGAAAGTGTGAGTGTAAATAGGCAATGACCTCTCGTCGGTTTGTAAAGAGTTACCTTGTAACGGCATAATGGTCCCAGTGAAGTGCAGAAGGGATGCCATTCTGGAATGCGAGGTGTGAAGACGGAATTTGCGAAATATCTCCCGGCCTTATCTCCACAACTCCCCAGTTAAGTTTCGTGCTCGTTATGACATTCTTTGAATACAATTACGGGGAGTACTCCACTCGCCGGCTATTGCGACATCTTCATGCTTAGGGGTCCATTAAAGAGCTACTTGATTAAATATGTCACAGGCTGACCACACCTTACTTACTCAAAGGATTTATACGATGACACTGTTTAATCTTACATCCGTCTAATTGGGTCCGTAATTTACTTCGAGCCGTTTCATCTAAAGGGGTAAAAGAAACGAGATTTTGAGTAAACGCGAAAGGAGACGCGAATCCAATTTATTTTATACGAGACGGATGAGACGGCGATTTTTTATTTTTGACGACTTGCACAAATTCGATTTGCATATTTTACGTCCTTGTTCATGTCGCAAACTGAAATTATTGCTGCCTTTGTTAAGAAAACTCATTATTCAATTATAATGAATGGCGGACCTAATTCGGAAGCACGGTTAACAAATCCGGATGAAATTTGTTTAATTACGTTAACGCTGTCTTCTAAATTCTCCTCTATGGAAAGCTTGACTTACAGTTGTATAAACTACACGCTACAACAGTTAACGTTAAGTTTACTTTGAACGCACTAACGTTGCTTTGAGAGATTTATTGTGATAGTTTCGGGCTGGATGTGGAGTGTTGCTTTTGCGCAAGAATCAACAACAAATCTGCACAAACATCACTAATACGAGATGAACCAAAATTACACACATTCGCACAATGACGACCGTTTAGTGACTTAAGAGCCAAGTGTTTACCCTCCCAACACACCGAAACTGAAAGTTGTTTGAACGTTGAAACTGCTACTCCAAATCCCATTTGTTGACTCTTTGTGAAAAAATTAAGACGACTAACAAAATAAAGGTTTTAAAGTTTTAAAGTCATAGAGGCAAACGGCGTAAACAGCTAAAGCGAATTTTACGTTTTACTCCAGTTTTTTTTTAAATCTGTCTTTTACTAGCTTTTTCCAAACACTCTTTGTTATAGAGTATTTTAAATGGTGTCTTTCTACTCCGTGCGTAATTTAACGTCTCGAAAGGTTTTTGCGATCTATCAGAAATACGTGTGTTAATTTTAACACGTAAGAAAACTTATCAAATAGAACAACTTTTCTATATAACATTTTGCAAAATTTTGACTGTTTTCCTTCTTTTTTTTGGGTAAACTAGAGTTGGGACACTGAACGTCAAACCGAGCCAATTTTGTGTTATGTGGATAAGGTATAGTATTATATCTTTTTATATTAAAATTTTTGGTAAAAACTTATAACAGAGGTTTATATCGAAAATAATTTCAAAGTTATATTTTTTGTCAAATGCATAAAATGACATAATTTTACGTCAAATTTAACCAGAGACGTAGGAAACGTAGGAATTTTGAGATTACTATTTAAAAAAAGAAAATAATTTAAATACCTACAAATATTAATGTTCACATTTCTGAAATTTTCGATGTTTATTTTAATATTAAATACATAACTAAAAACATACTTCAATGCTAAAAATGCTTATCTTTCAGTCACAATTTTTAGTTAGTTAAACATCTCGTCCCAAAAATTGGTTATCAAAATTTTTTCATATTACTCGTCGTCTTTTAAATTTCCCAAAAAATAATATTGAAGGTCTTCTCGTGTGAAAAACGTAAAAAAAGCGTGAATTCCAATAACTTTATAGTTTGAAACAGAATCTAAAGTTTACGTAGACGCTAAAGGCTTCCAAGCAGCGACAGGTTCAACTTTCCTAAAAATTAGACGTAATTTTGGGTTCAAGTATCTAAGTATTTTGTAAATGTATAGACAAATTTCTAAAATCTTATAGATTTTGTACATAACATTATTTATATTATAGACAATTCACTTTTCCAAATGCTTGTTAATAATAAACGTAAAACAGGAAAGGTTCAATTTTTTTTATCGATGATTACCATTTTTCAAAGTTAAGGGAAAAATGTTTATGATGAAGAGTTTAGACGTAAAATTCTTGTACTTACAAAAAATCTTTTTTTAAATTTGGAGTTCATATCAAGAAAAACAGTGAATTGACGACGACTGCAAGTTCAAACCATTTCTAAATGCAGTTAGTCGATGAAAAATGGAAACATTTTTTGATAAATTTTTTTGACTTTTCGACGAATTTGAAGTGTAACACCACTGATTTCCATACCAATTTGATTTTTTATACGTTCCAACAGACGTATGTGGAACAAAATTTCAAAAATTTACTTTATTGTCCCTACTTTCTCAACATAGGAACTCTATTAGCTTTTTCAAAACTATAAAAATGCCAACGTCGCATTTTCTTTCAAAATTAACTGTTATAATTTATTCATGCAATATAGCGAAGGTAATTTATACTTCCAATAAGAGATCTAATCATAAATAACTATTTTACATTTTTATCAATCTTATTTAAAAAAAATGTTTCGGTGTAATGCGATGTTAGAGTTTTTATAGTTTTGAAACAGTTAATAGTTTTAAATTGCTTAAAATGTGCATTTCTATCACGCCGAAAATAGTTCGGCTCTTTTATTTTTCTACTCACAAGCGCGTACACGTTTCAGTATGTTATTTTTTTTTAAATTTTAAGTAAATTTGCAAATGTTTTATTAAAAAATTACAAATAGAAAAGATGTTTTATTTGTTAAGCTCTGTTACCTGTTAAAATTAAGACACGTATTTCTGATACACGCGGTATAGTTAATTAATAATAATTTTTATGAATTATTATCGAAAACTCAAGAATTATTTTTTTTAACTGGATCCAAAGACGTTTCCTGAATTTTTCACAAAAGTGTCAAAAACGTTGTTTGTTCGATTTTAAAGTATTCGGTTTTTTGTCAATGTGTTATATTAATAAAGGGTTTTGGGAGCGACAATTGTGGGGTCAGGTAGGAAACCAAGAACTACAGTAATTGTAACGTACATATTTTTTATTTGTTACTTTTTGAAAACTTTTTTATTTTTTATAACTTAATTACTAGTGGCTAAATTACAATATTAAAATTGTTTTGTGCAACAACTGGCCGAAGCAGCAGTTTATAGTAAATTAAGAACAGTGTTTGAATCACAATTAAATTTATTTTCTTCTTCATCTGCGGAGAAGCAACTGCAAGCTAGTATTCCGCTCTTGCCCTAATTCCGGCGTAAACTTAAACCTCGTTTTATACTTCAATTTCGTCTAATATTTTTCTGTAAATTAGTGCAGCACGCTCACACAAAGCGTGTTATTGTTGCTCGGAGTAAAAACATGATACAAGAAAATAATGTCTTCTCCTTGCTCGTGAGAGCTCCATGATTACCAGAGGCGGGGCTGAGAGATATATGATTAGCAAGTCTCGTCTTGCTACTGACTTGAGGGATTTTTTAGGACACAACACGCACATTATGCAAATGGTTTTTGATAAGGCGAGTCAATCCTGGAATTTGATCATTTCCTTTCTAATTTATAAGCTGCAGTTCCGGTTAATTAAGTCCGGGTGGTAAGTATATTAGACTGGGAGCACGGATCTCTGCGGTAACGATCTTGGTCAAACAATCTGCTAGTATACATCATGTTTCAATTGTTATTACATTCCCTTCAATGACCCTTACAATTAATGGTTTTGAAACTATGCTTCCCATTAGAACTGTTTGTTGGTTTCGATACGAATTTCTACAATTTTAAAGTTTCGGTGTGTCACAAATGCTTTGCATTTGGAATCAGTCGAAAAGTTTAACTCGTTTTGCAACTTCATTCCAGAGTGGAGATAAATATAGTGTAAAACATTATTTGGAGCAGCTAAACACGTGAAAAAATCTGAAAACGACTTAAGCGATTATTTAGTGTAATTGCAATGTAAATCAGAGGTTTGCGAAAGTTGGGATCTGATTCGCAAACAAGAGACTCGAGCATGGATGAAAATAAGGCTTTAAATAAACTGTAGTTTAATTAACTACAGGTCACACCCTGCGCGGGCCTGGGATTATAAAAGGGTTCCCCCATCTCGCGGAGAGCTATATTCGGAGCAAACGCAAAAATTAAGATTTTAATTTAATCCAATCCAGTCAGATCGGACTTCGGTCAGTGGTTGTGCAACTTGGCAATCCTTTGTATCAGATTTAATTAGAAAACATTAAAAAGCGACCCAAGTTCGGAAATGCTCGATCGGAGCAGATGCTTTGAGAGTTGAAAGGGTTGAAACGAAGCCATTTAATAAAAGATAGATTCAATAATGTGCAAAAAGTCATGTTTGCGAGCGGTGAAATGTGGACCCGGTGGCAACACAAATCTAATAAAATTATCAATTTCACACTCTTCGAAGCACCGTTTAACAAAAACTAGATCGATTTTGGTCGAATGTGGGCTTGTCGGCTGAATTATGACGTTCGCTGTCGACATTTCTCAGTATTTTTCTACGATTATTTGCCGGTTTAATGTTTCAGTCAAAACAGCTGAGGCGCGCTGACACTGCCGGATTAATAAATTTTAACTTAAAATTAAAATCTCCAGCTCACGGCGAAAATCAATGATAATTCGGGCGGGGCTGATGCGTTTATCATGCAGTTTTTGCACTGTGTCGTCAAGATTTAGCAATAACTTCGACAAAATTGCCCACCGACAAAATGGCCCATTAATAAGCTATTAATAACTACAAAATTGTTGCTTTAAATGGTGTAAACGAATAAATTAAAAATTAAAAAGTCGGTTTTATTAGTAAGGTCAAATTTCAAACGGATAAAAAATTAATTGAATGAAAATTTATTCAATAATATTACGTAGGTAAGTACTAATTGAATAAAACCAAAAATTTACATTTGATAATTGATAATTGTTCTCAATCACTGACAATGTATGAGAAACTTGAAACATTTAAAAAATTATAATTAATACAAAATTATTTTATGTCTTGATTTACAAAGTTGGATTCAAATGATAACAGAATACCACAGTTATAGGGCATATTGCAACTATTTTTTATATTTAATATTATTACATATTTTCATATCGGCTGTGAACCTTGAATAAATTATTTTTGTAAACAATACAAATAAACACCATCCGGTCTAATCGTTTGCCAAATAGATTATTTTTCACCTTACTATATCCTTCATTGACTAAATCGCCAACTTTAGTCACATCATATTTTCTTGAGTCCTTTTGGAAGAACGACCACTACTCTTTTTTTGTACCACAGTTCCTTCTTCGCTAATTGTTTTATCAAATTTTGCAAAATATAATTCGTGTGGTACAGTTAGTTGTAATAAAAACAGGAAATGTCATAACATGAAAATGTCAGGCTTTTATAACAATAAGTACAAAAATATAATTATCGTTAGGAGCATTACTAAGCCAGATGAAAAAAACATTTTAAAGTTTCCGTAAATTATAAATTTTTTTACCAATGTTTGTGCTGCACTGTGTAGATTTAAAGCTTCGGTGCTTAATTGTGAGATTAAGTTAATCAATTAAATTAACGAAGAAACTTTTCGAAAATTAAAAATTGCTGTTTTAGAAAAAATCAAACGTCAACACCAAGGGGCGTCTAATTAATTTTATCTACAACCAGTCTATTATTAGGTCATAACACCAGTAATAGGAGTTGTCTTATGATATCCATAAAACACAAGGGTTTTATAGAAAAATCGTCCCGTGATTGGCCGAATAAAATTCGATAAATGTCACGTCAAAACGTCAAATAAAAATTTTACAAAATATTGATTTAGTCTTTACTGTCTAACTGTGGATAAAAAATTGTACATGTATTTTCTCCTCTTAATTAAACTGTTGCGGGGATAAATTACATTATAAGACCCTAATAATGATATAAGTAACAATAATTCTCAAATCTAAAGAGAATTTAGTTTTACGTTTTTGTTGCAACCAACTGTAATTAAACACTTAATTAAGATATTTTTCTCGAATTTTTGTTAAGCATTTATTAATTAAATATTTCCACTATCCTTTTATTTTCTTCACCCGTTTGAAAATAGCTTTCTACAATGTAAGCTTTTTGTTGGGTGGTAAATTTCGGAATAACTTTAATAAGCAAAAAACCCATGTTTGAAAATTTATTTTTAAATTTTGATCAATTTTTAACGTATTGCTAAAATATTACAAGCACAGCCTGCTCTAATTCAGTTCAATTTCAATCTCATTACCTCCCTAATTACCTCCCTATAAAAATATTTTACATTTATTTTAACACCCAGTGGGCTGTTTCGTCGATTGGCCATTTTCTCGGTGCGCCATGTATGACATAGCTAGAGAAATGAATGAATTAAAAGTTGGGTAAATGTACCCATTGACCTCAAAAAGCTCCTTCCATTTAAAACCGCCCTGTGTAATAAAACTTGCTTAGTAAATGCATCAGATTACAAATAAAACTGCATCACAGTTTCATTATAACTGAAACTTCTGAAGCTACAAAAATGGATTTAGAAAACATGTTCTGTTTTTTGCAAAGTAAATTGAAAAGTGCATAGCTGAAGCTCTTTTAATGTTTTATTGAAAATAATGCTGCTTCTAAAATAAGCATGCCGCAAGTGAGAGAAGTATTCCATTAGATTTAAAAATACATCCGCACGAAACTGAAACTTTAACTAGATGAAGCTCGTTAGAGACTTGACGTATTTTTAAATATTAAATAACTTGTTGCGCTGACAATGGGTTTTAAAATAATGGTTGAATAAGCTTTGTCTTCGCGTAAGATTTGTTTAATTAGGATGACAGTTAAAGTATTGGAGCAATAGATGATTGTTTCGTGCACACAAAGGTTCAATGAATTTGCAGTTTAGGAGGGATATAAAAGGATAAATAAACAGTGCATTTAAGCAGTTGGCAGCTAATCAATTACTTATCCTGCACAATAGCAATTCAAGTAAAGTTCGCTAGAGGGTGGTACACAACAGATTAGCAACGCATGATGAAAACAAGCCAGCGACGATTAATAACTGGACAGAAGGACAGCCCTTTGCGAGCAATCCACCTACCTATAGCCCGGCCACTGTCGTGATCTAAATGGACGATAATCTAATTGTAATAGAGTTCCATAATTCCTTTGGGTTTTAGACGTTAGTCGATACTAATTGGATTTCGGGGATTAGTTAGGGTTATTATTAAAGTTGTGTAACGATTCCGGAATTGCAGGAGGAATCACAGTCGTTCGTCTCACATGCCGCCAATCTTTTGATTGATTTTATCATAATTAAGTCATCGATCTTTGACTGGAAGTGTATTTGTGCATCAAACAGCAATCGCATTCACGCGAACTGTGTCGACTAATTGAACATGAGCGCACAATAGTGGTCCTGATTCTCCCGGGAGCTCTTCAAGACACTCGTTTTAAGTGAATACAAACTCAGTGTAACAAGAACTTCACTGATACAATAACATGGAAACAAGTTTACAGTGTTGTCGCATGCATTGCCAGGTTCGGGCTTCATAATGCTTGTTGTTTGCCTGCAAACACAGTCATCAACCGAACAAACTGTTTAATATTAATTCCGACCGGCGCGAAACGGACACTTTTTACATTAAAGCGCACCCAAAGTGCTGCGGCTGTTCGCACGTTTGCAATCTACACCGCCGGGATCAAGTCTCAAATCCCTATTAAAGTCCTCCTTTAAAAATACACTGCTGCTCAAAAAATTTCGAACACTTCCAAAATTTCTGTTCTGATGCATGAAGACTTATGAAAACTTTTGTATTGTGTTTTACCAAGAAACAGCATCTTCGCAGTGAGAAAACAATATAAAACAACAAGAAGTTACCAAAACAAGAAGACATTTAAAAAAGTAACATTTAAAAAAAAACGTAAAAAATTACTAATTTAAGATTATTAACGAGTGTTACAACCAAAAGCTCTATTAAACGATATGCACAAAAAGATAATTTTCGACATTTAATTAATTCATAGATTTATCCATAACAAGATGTTATGTATTATTAAATGGAATAAAGTTTTGGTTGATTTAAATTTGGTGGGTAAACTTTTATGCACAAAATTTTTCTAAACTTTTCCACAACAGAAAAAGTTATTACTGTTTTAAGTGTAGTGTATGTGAAAACAATATTATTGTTATTTGCACTTAAAATAAAATGGATAACATTTTAAATTTTTTTTGATATAATTCACTCAAAATCGTAGTTACTACAGCAATGATTCTTGTATTTTAAACACGAAAAATCAAACCTTTAAATTACGAGAATTATGTATAATTAAATAAATTGAACTTCTTATCAAATACGTGCAAAATATAAAAAAATAATTACAATCGCTTTTAGCAGATTGCGGTTTTTAATCGGACTTTTTAATGAAATCTGATATTTTAGACAATAATTTTGTTAATAGATATTAAAGTAGATAAACATTTATTTTACGTTGTGATGCTTGCAAGTAATTTTTTGAATTAGAAAAATCTTTAACTAATACAACAACATGTAAGGTGCACTGACAAATCTACAAACTCAATTTTGGTGGATGCGCCGGGAATAATTTTTTTACATAATTTTTCAAACTTTTCTTCAGCAGAAAGTTAGACAAAAGGCGTTATTTTTTTACAAAGTTGCATTTACAAATCTACATTGCCGCTCAAAAAATTACTGTTTTAAGTGTAGTGTATGTGAGAAAAATATTATTGTTATTTGTACTTAAAATAAAATCGTAGATTACTACAGCAATGATTCTTGTTTTTCAAACACATAAGATCAAACCTTCAAATTACAAGAATTGTGTATAATTAAAAAAATTGAACTCTTTATCAGATAGCAATCGCGGTTTTTAATAAGACTTCTTAAAGAAATCTGCTGTTTTGGACAATAATTTAGTTAGTAAATATTAAAGTAAAAAAACATTTATTTTACGTAGTGATGCTTCTAAGTAATCTCCTAAATTAGGAAAACCTTTAACTAATACAACATGTAAGGTACACTGACAAACCTACAAACTCAATTTTGGTGGATGCGCCGAGAATAATTTTCTCTACATAATTTTTCAAACTTTTCCTCAGCAAAAAGTTAGACAAAAGGCGTTATTTTTTTTTACAATGTTGCATGTACAAAACTTCATTGTCGCTCAAAAAATTACTGTTTTAAGTGTAGTGTATGTGAGAAAAATATTATTGTTATTTGTACTTAAAATAAAATCGTAGATTACTACAGCAATAATTCTTGTTTTTCAAACACATAAGATTAAACCTTCAAATTACGAGAACTGTGTATAATTAAAAAAAATGAATTCTTTATCAGATAGCAATCGCGGTTTTTAATAGGACTTCTTAAAGAAATCTGCTGTTTTGGACAATAATTTAGTTAGTAAATATTAAAGTAGAAAAACATTTATATTACGTAGTAATGCTTGTAAGTAATCTCTTAAATTAGGAAAATCTTTAACTAATACAACATGTAAAGTACATTGATAAACCTACAAACTCAATTTTGGTGGATGCGCCGAGAATAATTTTTTTACATAATTTTTCAAACTATCCTTCAGCAGAATGTTAGACAAAGGGCGATATTTTTTTTACAATGTTGCATTTACAAAACTACATTGTCGCTCAAAAAATTACTGTTTTAAGTGTAGTGTATGTGAGAAAAATATTATTGTTATTTGTACTTAAAATAAGATTATAGATTACTACAACAATGATTCTTGTTTTTCAAACACATAAGATCAAACCTTCAAATTACGAGAATTATGTATAATTAAAAAAATTGAACTTTTTATCAGATAGCAATCGCGGTTTTTAATAGGTCTTCTTAAAGAAATCTGCTGTTTTGGACAATAATTTAGTTAGTAAATATTAAAGTAGAAAAACATTTATTTTACGTAGTGATGCTTCTAAGTAATCTCTTAAATTAGAAAAACCTTTAACTAATACAACATGTAAGGTACACTGACAAACCTACAAACTCAATTTTGGTGGATGCGCCGGAAATTATTTTCTCTACATAATTTTTCAAACTTTCCCTCAGCAAAAAGTTAGACAAAAGGCGTTATTTTTTTTACAATGTTGCATGTACAAAACTACATTGCCGCTCAAAAAATTACTGTTTTAAGTGTAGTGTATGTGAGAAAAATATTATTGTTATTTGTACTTAAAATAAAATCGTAGATTACTACAGCAATAATTCTTGTTTTTCAAACACATAAGATCAAACCTTCAAATTGCCAGAATTATGTATAATTAAAAAAATTTAATTCTTTATCAGATAGCAATCGCGGTTTTTAATAGGAATTCTTAAAGAAATCTGCTGTTTTGGACAATAATTTAGTTAGTAAATATTAAAGTAGAAAAACATTTATTTTACGTAGTGACGCTTGTAAGCAATCTTTTAAATTAAAAAAACCTTAACTAATACAAAATGTAAGGTATTCTGACAAACCTACAAACTTAATTTTGGTGGATGCGCCGGGAAAACTTTTTTTTACATAATTTTTCAAACTTTCCCACAGCTGAAAGTTAGACAAAATTTGTTATTTTTTAACAATGTTGCACTTACAAAACTACATAATAATTAAATACAGAGTGCTCAAAAACTGGCGCACCAACTCAATGGTGTGTGGTAGAGAATTGGTAACATATAAAGGTAAAAATAGTAAAAAAATTCTTTGTATTAAAGTTATTGATAAATAATGGATTTTAGATAAATGATATGTGGCAACGTTGTCTAACAGTTTGCAATAGAATTTGAGCAACAATAAAAATAAATTATTTTTGTAACGGTTTCCTAGGAAATAATTCCCAGTGTTGGCAGATCTACACATTGTGATTTTTTTGATGAATTTTAATTTTTTTAAATTAAGAAAACTGCTAAAATCTGATAGTAAATTTAAAAATAATTATTCATCGTTTTGTTACGGAACGATTACCTGGTATGAAACATAAAAACATAAAAAAATAATGAAAACTAACGAAGTTAACACAATAAGTTTGTAGCTCCAGATTTTTTAAAATATGACTTTAGGAATTTTTTCAACATTTTTTCCGTAATCTGCACTTACTTCTCAATAACGTACCACTGAGTTGGTGCGCCAGTTTTTGAGCACCCTGTATAAACGTTCTGACTCCAAAAATCAAAGGTTTTATAAATTTGGATTTTGGAATACAGTTTGGTAAGACCGTGCCTATTCTCTTCCCTAATCTTTTATTAAAGTTGTTTGGGATTTGTCCTCTGCATTTTTTCATCCCCAAAGCCCTTATTCAAGTCGTTATTTAACCAAACGCCGCGAATCCGGTTTCACTAATATTCCTCGGTCTTAGCTATTCAGAGGCCTATTTGCGATGAATTATGGCCAAGTGGGAGTCAGCACGACTCTTCCATTGTATTACTTTGTATATTTGGCCAAAATCTATCGTGTTCTACAAGTAACTTTAATATAATTAGCATTAGAGTCGCGATTAAATTAACAAAGTTGTAGGAAAATGGGGAACAAAACAACCCAAGAAAACTAACGACATTTCTGCTATTTAAATGCACTCATTTCTTTGAAACGCTAACTAAATTTAAATTAGTTGGGAGAAAAATTGCGAGTCTTTAGTGGTGGGAAATAAGAAGTTGGTAAGTTGTCTGCCGCCGAATGCAAAGTTTGGTGTTCGTATTCGTAATACATTGAACGTTTAAGTTTATTGATGAGTCTAAGACAGAGGATGCCAGACGTTTTGAGCTGTTTTAGTTCTGTTTGGAATAAAGTTGTGCTGCTCGAAACAGCGATCGATTGAACTCGGCGTTTTTAGTGATTTGATAATTCGACTATGTCTCAAGCAAAAGAAAATTGACTTGTTTGATACTTGGATATAGTGTTTGCACATTACAGTCTCTCCTTTCATTGTCATTAGTCTAAATAAATACAACCGAGCTATCTCCTAAACAATCAACTTTTGGAAAAAAAATAAGGGATAGAAAAGATGTAAAATGAGATGGTGAATAATATTCAGTAATACAATCAAAAAAAGTGCTATTTGAAAAAATCAAGTTACGGTCCTTCAAAGTTTACCAAAATGAATGTGCCAATAATTTGCCTGCAGACGCATAAAAGTGTTGAAAAAATTACTAAAGTGATTTATAAAACCCACAAAGTGCACATTTAGATATGCACAAAACATACAGTAGGTGCCATTTAAAAAAACTATGTTAAAAACTGCACTTTTAAAAAAATGAATCACCCTGTATAGGGCAAAAAAGATTCGAACGTGCACTTTGACTCACTCTGTATAACGTAAATATTTTTTGATTATTTTGAGTGGTTCGAGTTTTCTCTCACAAACAGCCGTTCTAGCACAAGATAACATACTGTGAAAAAATTGACATCCGCTAAATGAGCGTCTTCCAGAACAATGCACTCTTGCAAGTTTGACAGGAAACTTTCTATTGTATCAGTTTGAACTTCCCTCTGATGGACATTTCCTCTTCATGTGATGTTTCGGTTGTTTGCATTGAGAGATTACGGCTGCGAATAAAATCCAAGGCCAATTAAACCTTAACGCACCGTAAATTGTGTTATTTTTCTTTGTGCGACAATTTTTAAATCAATAAAACGATTCAGAGCGAAAAGACGCTCAGTGTCTTTAATAGCAGCGAGAAGAGGCGTATATATCAAAATATACTTTCAGTGTTTTCCAAGTGCACTGCTATTAATTTTTATGTTAAGAGCTTTGAGAAAAACATGTTCCACTGTGTACAACTTCTTGTTCACATTTTCCTTCCTTCCGCTCGGAGCGGAACCACTCGTTTACATTATAAATTGGCTGCAGTTTAATTAAGACTAACGAAATTTGTTTTAATTATGTTTTTTACGCGGACTCGTACGCCAATTCGGCTCGCAGGAGGCCGCTCTCCATTGATATTAATTCAAGTTTTCACTCAAGTTAGTTGATTAGAAGAAAACTAAGCCATTTAACTGCAATTTTCGGTCGTTGAATTGCCATATTAAGCTCGGTTTAAAAATAGTTTCTCTTGAGCTTTGGTATCTCGCTTTGTTAATTCCGAAACGTCAAGTAGGCTAATATGCTTAATTCGCATCCTAAATTTGTCACCGAGTCATTTACTTAATTCACCCTTTAATTTTATACCTTGTTTTATAATCCAAACTGACGTGATTAAGCTTTAGGGTAAGATTCGACTGACGTGTTCGGAGTGCGCAATTGAAACACTGGGTTGGCAAAAGCCGGTGACCAACAATTTTTCTTGAGGAACTGGAGCGTGACGTGTCAATTTTACAAGAAAAAATGTGCCGTATGGCCGCCTGCTGGATTTGCGCGGATCGAAATGCTTAAAATGCGCGAGATGAACGTTACAAATGCGTGACACGCAATCTGACAATTATCCTTATACAGAAAAAGGATAGTTTTCCTGCAGGATTAGCAAGGATGAGCAGGTCTTGCGAAGAGATTGCTTCAAGTGGAACGCTTCTTATGTTGACTCCGTCTATACTTTGGACGTTTTTATACACATTTAGTTACTTAACCAATTATAATTGAATCCACAGCCAGGTACAGTTTTTGATTTTTTTGTTAACTGTGTAAAGTAATAAACTAATAATGAATCTAAAGGTGGAGGATTTTATATTTTGTGTTTGAACAATTTATTGCAATATTATCTCGTTACGTACACATATTACATTAATTAGCATACATAAATTCACCATAAAACTAAATTTATTATTACTATTAGTTTCAATAAGCGCAAATATCTCTAACCAGGATTTTCCGCAATTTTGAAAATTAATTACAAAATTGTAATTGATATTCCCATCTTGATTCACTCTTTGAAATTAAGACCATTAGCAAATGTGGGTACAACAAAACTGTGAAATACTTCCATAAGCATGCTAATTTAAAACTTATCAAGCTTGCTCATAAGTTGGTTGAGCTTCCAGTTGTACCGCAATGGTCAAGCATTATTTAAGCTGCAAGCAAGTTTATTCGTAACCCCGGCATTTTCATTCGTGTTTTAGCAACGTGGTGCGTTCTAGTCCAGCGAATTTTACTTAAGGAAAGCTCATTTTTCTATAAATAAGCTTCCAGTGCAGCCTCTCTTAACGCATCGATGTGCTTTTCAATTTTGGTGAGAGGACCGAGTCATTTCGGTCCGTAAATTGAATGCATAAAAACATTTCGTAAAGTCGTTATCATTATTTATCATAAAAAATGGCTTCTTCTAAAAGTTGAGTTTAGCAGCGTCCGGTCGGGCTTTACAAAGCGATTATTCTAGTGCTTGTTGGATTTTGTTGGGACTTTTTGAAGGGAAGCTTCATTAATTAGCGAAGCTAATTTACAGCAGAGATTTAGTTAGCGAGGTTATAATGCTAGTGCAATGCAATTATAAAATAATGTTGAAAGGTTTGTCTCCGTGTTTCAAACTAGCAAATTGCCGTAATAGTCTTTGTAAATATATTAGGGCGTAATAAGTGTAATCGAGTTACGCCGGAACGTTTAAAATACAAAAGGCTGCGAAATATATTTCGGGGGAAAAATTAAGCGGGCGGTTATAATAAATTCGGCGATAATGTGGCCATAAACACTTCAGGGCTGATGTTTAATAACAGTTACCATGACATATTACAGCCAATGTCTACATTACGTTATCTTTGTGAAGCGCCGTGTAGTTGTTCACTTGCATAATTTGAATTATGTAGTGAAGTGTCCTAAGTAGGACATAAGCTGATTTACTCCTTGCACCTACTTTCCGGTTATGTAATGCTAATGCACCAGCATCCGTCATTCTGTAATATTCCGGTTTCTCCAAGCATGTCAACGGTGCTGAAATAGCTTCCTGCTTTACAACAAAGTTTTATGACGTTCATCGGGAATTTCGCAAATAAAAATCGGTTGCTGCTATGCCAATAGCCAATTTAATGAAACTTTCGATGCAAAAAATTAACACGAGTTGCCAATTGAAACGAGAATTAAACTTAAGAAGTTCGAAAGTTCGTGATGTATGGGAAAACTGGCTCAATTTTATGTGCATAAGGGAAGGTTTTGGCCTCGAATGGAAAGCTTGATGTATTCTAGCCTAATACTCCATCAGGCAAACAAAAAATGATTGACGGGGTCATCCCTTTCAATTGAAGTCCATTTGATGTGACATTAATATGACATGAGCCTAACACCGTTTCTGTAAAAGAAACCCAACATTTTATTTCTTCAAATTATTTAATGCTGATAAAATACACATTTATTTTTAGATTAAATCGAAGTGTAAGTAAAAATAATTTTTTTCCTTGAACATAATTACGAAGAACGCAACGAGATACAAAATTGCAGGATTTTCTAAACCCAAAAAAAAATAGTACGGCAGAGTAAAATGAAGGCGCTTCGAGCGTTATACCGTCTCGGTGTCAAATCGTTTTAAATTAAGTGAAATTCAACCACTTTACTAATTACTTGGAAACAAATCCAGAAATGTTGAGCTTTGCATTTTCAACAGACCGAGAAAACTGAAGACTAAAATTTTCATGAGAAGATTTAAAATTTTTCTTTTTTTTCGTTTTTTTCAAAACGCTGCGAATAAGGTTAAAGATACAAGAAAAATGTTCAGAAAAAAGTTGTAGAAAATTAAATTTTCTTTAAAAAAGTCAGGAAGACTATATTTTTATCTTCAACGGTTTAGGCTTTGAAGACGTTTAAAAATGCTCAAGCGACAGATTTTCTTCATTTTGCTTGTGGTTACGTATGGAAAAGTGAATTTATACCCAAACCGTTGAAGATAGAAATATGTTACACCGGACTTTTTTGTAGCAAATTTAATTCTCTACAACATCGTTTTTTACACTTTTTTGTGTCTTCAACCGTATTCGCAGCGTTTTAATAAATAGGTGGCGGTGTCCAAAAAATTATGGCTTAGAATTATCAATTTGCGTTCCACCTTATATTTCTGCAAACGCAACGAATACGGTTGAAGATACAAAAAGTGAAAGAAAAGAGGTTGTAAAAAATTAAATTTTCTTTAAAAAGGTTCGTGACATGATATATCTATCTTCAACGGTTTAGGTATAAATTCATTCCAATATTTGACACCGGCAAAATGATGGAAATCTGTCGCTTGAGCGTCTTTGAATGACTTTGGGGCCTAAATGGTTAAAGAAAAGAATATGATTTTGCAAACTGTTTTAAAGGAAATTTAATTCTCTACAACTTTCCTCTGAGCATTTTTCTTGTATCTCTAACTGTATTCGCAGCGTTTTGAAAAATATGTGGCAGAGTGCAAATTGGTAAAACTTTAAAAAAATTTTAAATATAGTTTAAGATATAATTTTTGTTTTGTTTTTAAATTCTGTTATTGAAAATTTGATGCTCTATCTGCCTGTATTTTTTTAATTTTTTTAATTACAACAGTTTTTATAAATTTATTGCTCTGAAAACTTAGAAGGTAATAGAACAACTGCGTCTCTGACGACATTAACGGAACTATCGAGAACGTGGACGTTTTATTTGTACGTTTCCTAACTTTTTAGATATCCGTAGACAAAATACAGCGTGTTCGGTAAATAGACCGCCATAACTTCACTTTTTATTACGCTGTGAAGAACTAGAGAAACTTAAAAATAGCCAAAAAACACGTTTTATTATCACTTTTTTTGACGTAGCAAGTAGTTTATTTGCGAAAAAACTGTCACATCTGACAACTTTCAATTAATATTCACTATTAATTTATTAACAATTAAGACTAGCTTTTGAATACTTTTACCACTTCTTAAGTAGTGGCGGTCCAATTACCAAACACGCTGTATAAGTAAACAGCTTTTATGGTTACACTTTTTAACGCCCACAAACTTTCTGCAGTACTATATGACAAATCCGTAGATACATTGATTGGTTAATATGAAGTTTGCGGGAATTTCGCTCGTCTCTAACAAAGTTATGTGCAGCTAAAATTGGAACATTTGTTGTCATTGACTAGCAAACAATGCTGAATCACGAAAAATTGATGTTGTGCTAAGAACAATGAAAATTAATCAAAAATGTTATATGTATTTAAAAAACTAGTTTTTTGTTTTTGGTCGTTTGCTGGTTAACTGGACAATCGCCAATTTTTTCAAATTAGAAACGATTCGGGCAATAACCCTGTATTCATGACAAAGCCTCTGTGAATTGAAACTCTATACATAATTACTTATCCCTCTCACCTCACTAATTATTATCACATTCACACCGGCTTGATCAAAGCTTCGACACGACCTGAGCTTTATTTACAAGTGCCGACAGTTCACTATTTTAGTGAGTTTCGATTGCATCAAAGCTGGTAAGAATTTAGACTAATTTTTAAGACAATTACTTACAAAGTCACTATGAATAATAAAGGTTCCAAAGGACCACCAAAATTTATTTTTCCATCATTATTGAAATTTACATAAATGCAGTGACGTACACGTTTAATTGGAAGTTGCCAGCTTTGCTCTAAGCATGATATGTAATCAATAGTTCATTAAAATAACTAGCTATTGTAATTTCAGTTTAATTACCGAACATCGCACGAAATAGAACTGAACCGGCTCGTGTCAGTGGTGTAATTACAAGATTAAAAAAATAGTTCAAAGGGTAAAGTAGCTCATTAAGCCGTCGTCGAATTGTATCGGTTTTCGATGAAAACAAGACTCGAAGAATAAAATTTTAATTTGCAGGAAAGGCATGTAGTAATTTATTTTTAATGTTGAACAAACATGGTTTTTGCAGCCACCTCTCGACATGCAACATTTTGTTGACTCTTGTTGTATTCAATAAATAACAATCCAAAAGCAATGAAAATTTAAAGATGTTGGGTCGTAGCGTTCGATTGCGCCACAATTGTGGGTCGATACCAAGTCCCCGGATTTTTTCCGGGGAATTTTTTGATTGTTTGGTAGTTTTTGAACGGCCAGAAAATTCACTTGTTGAGAACTGCTTGCGGGGGTGTGTGGCTCTACAGTGCGCGATGGCAACGTCGTGACGCCAGATTTTAGCCAGTGGTTCCGGGACGCCGCCACGGTAATCACACGCCGCTCCGGTAGTTCAGAACGATCAAGCGCGTGCTCATGATACGATCACCATAATCAGAAAAAATATTTTTCGAGCAGTGCGTAATCTTATTGTGAAATCTGACCAAAAGGACACAAGTCGGGTAATTATAATTTAAAAATAAATAGTTTTATTAATTTAATTAATTTAAAAACAAGTTTGAGGTTTATTTGTGTATTTTGTTGGGTGGAAAATATTTCGCAATTTGATTTGTCTAACCGTTGAAGTTTTCTAATTATTTGTTTCCGAAAGTGGCTCTCTTGAAAGTGATACAACTTGTTATCGCTTTGTTTGTCGAAACTTTTTAATTTCCAGTAGAAAATATTTAGTTTGGTCATTCAAGTCCCCGACTTGTAATAATAGTGTAATTCTGAAGCACCCTCGTCAACATTTTTAATATAAGACTTTTACAGCCTCACTCAAGAATACGACGCTCTGATCTAGATAAAACTTTCTTAGTCATATATCTTAAAAACTTTATCTTTTGAGTATTTATTTTTAAAAACTTTTATGTAGGAAAACTTTCTCCGTAATATCCCTTGAGCGAATTCTCTTTCTTAATTTTTGTTATTTGTGACGTGCTATCGTTTATCATCGTATTTGGAAATTTCGGGTCTTTGACTCGGAAGCATCCCTGACATTTTTTCATTTGCTATTGTTTTCCAATCCGACTTTTCAACGAAAGTGAGGCAAAGTAATTAATTAAACTAGAAGTTACTAGAGCGTGGTATTGATCAAAAGAACAAGAAATATTTTGTTCTTTTTGGCACTGATCCATTTAATTAAAAAATCTGACAATGTTTCGCGAAAAAGCTCCTCTAGGCATTTTCCGAGCGGCCTTCTTACAATTTTAAATCAGGCTCAGCAATGGTCGATTTATGCAGACATCGTCTTTAACAGTTTTGTTATCTGAGATCAGTTCATAAGCAGACGAGGCTTACCGGAAGTAGGACAAAATTCTAACATCTCTCTTAACCTAATCTCTTCACTTTCCTTCGGAAAAAACGGTAATTTCAGTCAAACACAATGTACATCAAATGGAAAGTTGAAGCCGTATTATTATAATGTGGCGATCGATAGTTAAAAACTTTGTTTTTGTGGTAGGCTTTCAAAGACATTTGTGAATGAATGTTGGATCCTGTCACAGTTATTTAGGTAACAAATTGAACTTCTGTTCCTTTGATACATTTCCAATGATTTTCACAAAATAACAATCCTCCAAGTTAGCTAACACAAGGGTATGCGTTACCCTTATCGTGCCAAACTTAGCCCAAATTGTTCCGACTTTTTGAATCTGATAAACTTAATTAGCGCTTTATACTTTGTTATTCGTTTCGTTTGCACCCAAGGTGGATAAGGCAATAATTACAAAATTAATATTTATTCGATTAAGACCAAAATTCGGTTTGATGTCAAGCTCTCAAGCAACAAATATTTGTTCAGACAACATTTCCAACTTTGATGCTTAGTTTGATTAAATTAATTGTTCATTTTTGTTTTGCATGTTTATAAATATTCCCTGCATTTCCCGCAACAATTCATTTTGGCGGCCTCCAGACAAATTCTCATTTTGGGCCAAAAGATGAAAGCCTGCATTAATTCAGAAAATGATGCGCAATCTGAGAGCGCAACTAAACCTTGTTATTTTATGGAGCTCGTTATGTGATTGCCGTTATTTCCGTTTCAAGTGTTTGCTTGAAAATATTGGCGCAAAATTAAATAATCCTGTTGCCGGGCCTCTGCTACATGTGGTATTTTCACTTTAGACTCCGACTTTACCACTGCAGAGTGGAATTACTTTCTGATTAATTTTTACGGTAATCAAGATCTGAATGAGCAAATGTCCAACTTGAGCAATCTATTTAAACCGACGAGAATTTTCTTAAAAAGTTTAACAAGGGTTGACGTAATTTATGACCCTTGTGAAGACCGATCAAACCCAAGATTTGCAAGTGGACAGACCAGCAATGCGGCACGAAACCACACTCTAAGTTGGTTTGGGTTTTGGGAATGTCAAAGGTTTCCTGTGTTGCCTGTTAATGATAGTAATTATAAATGGGACGTTGTTGCTCAAAAAACACTTATTTGCATAAATATTGATCAAATCTATATCTATTTAATTAAATAAATAAATGACCTAAAATAATAATCATTTATTTCGAGTTTTAAATTTATTGTTATCAAACATTAAATTCATGAGACGCAAAGAGAAATAAAGCTGACACAATTATTACCACAGGTCGCAAGCGCAAAACAGCGTAATATCCTAGCAAATATCAAGATTAATCGTTAGATGTGTTCACTGCACGAAATAAACACGCCCAAGTCTATCAAAATTATTTCCAGGCAGAGCTTTGCCATTGAAGATTTTGTTTATTTTGCAAAAATGTTTGAACCCTGGCTGTTGGCATTTGAAACCAAGGCGTCGATTCTATTGATCTGTTCCACCCACGTGATTTTTTACAAACAATTGAAAATATTATTTATTCGTTTCCGGCCAACGAACGGAAACAAAACCGCCAATTTTTATTGCGGAAGCAAAATTTATTGTATTAATAAAACCGGAGGCAAATTGAACTTATCACTTTTGAATTTATTATTGTTTATATTTTCTGTCGTGGTTAATTTTAATTTCTCCAAAGTTTCGAATATTCATACATTATTTGCGCAGACAAGTACAATAAACTCTAACGACAACATGAGGCTTTGGTTAGGCGAATTTGACTCGGTAAACTCCCTCCGCATTATGTTGTGCGCAATTAAAAGCTGGGTAAAATAAATGCTGGTTAGATTAAGTTGACTTTGTTCGTGCTGTCGCATTAGCCAAATTAAACTTTATGTTAATTCGGTTGACAAAACAAAAATATTAAATATTAAAGCGGATAATGAAATAAAATGTCGTCATTTGCAACACTGACAAACTTAAGCGCAAGTTAAATATTATTTTCCATGATTAAACGTGGCCTAGGTTCATTTGCACCTTGCAAATTTCAGGGGTCAAAGCACCTCTAACGCCAGTTTGTTGTGCTCGAGATGGCCCTTTGAGGGGAATTGAGACGGACAAAATGTGCACCTTCAAAACAACATCAACAATTTAGAAACGCGCTCGGATTAATTATTTTAATGCGACGACTAAGCGACACAAGCTAAGGAAAAATAAACAAGTTCAGATTTTTTGCCTCGTTCCAAAGATCGCTACAAATTTAACTACGACTATTTTAAATTAAAAACAATTCGGGACAATCACACCTGATGCTATTAGAAAGAAAAATAGATTTTTCGTTTACAAAAATACATACGAATTTTAAAGTTTGCATTTGATTACTGTTTTTGCAAACGCTATGTTCCGAAAGCTAAATTAATAAATACTGAACTGTACTATTTCCTACTTTTATAAATGGACCAAAAAATAATTATGAGTAGTGAGTAGGTATGACATATTGTTCAAGCAAATGAGATGAACGTGGTTTCAATTAGAAGTTGTGATTATTCTAGGAACAGAAAATCTTAATCCACTTTGTTTATTCAATTAACAATTAATTATCTAAAGTGAAGCTAGTTTGCCATTTGCTTGTACTAAAACTTTTCCCACGTTTTAATAAACAAAGTGACTGAAACAAAATTGACTTCAAGAGATCACAATTGTTTATTATACAGGCTGTTCCGCCTAAAGATATTTATTTTAAAGTTGGTAAAGAATCATCATTAAGATTTTTTGAAACTTTTTGGATTTGCACCTGTCACTTAAAAAATCGGTAAATCTCTTAGTTTTAGAGACTTGGAAATTACATTTAGGCAATTAAAAGACAAAGTCTATATCTGTTCTCCAGTTTTTTTTAAAACAAGAAAAGAAGTCAACAAACCCAAAAATTTTAAAGTTATTACAACTTTAAGTACCTATAACTTGTTTTTTTGAAATGGGATGTCTCAATTTTATTTTACTAAACGGAGGAGAATTTTTCCTGCATCGATCTGTATTAGCAGTCCCTATACCTACCTCTGATAATTTTCAAGTTATGTTGGTTCTTTGACATTGTAGAAAATTTTTTACTAACCACAGCTATTTTTGCATAGTTTGCCATAAAAACATTTCTGATTAAATAAACAACAAACTATATTCAAAATTGTGTTATCCGTTCTGTGAAAACAAAATAAATTCATTGAATGTTGGTTTAAAAAACTGTAATTCCTTACATTTTTTTCACGTTTTTGTTTTTATTTGAAAAAGCCTATGGGTAATAAATTTCTCTGTCCTAACAAAAAGTTGTTGTAACTTGAAAACTATTAAACATAAGTATACGGAATGCTAATTCAGATCGACGCAGAAATAAATTCTCTACTATTTAATAAAATAGAACTTGTTGTATTTCATTTGAAAAAATTGAGTAATAGGTGTTTAAAGTTCTAAAAATTTAACTTTAAACATTTGGTGGTTTGATATTCTTTTTTCGAAATTTGAAAACATCGAAGAAAAAATCTAGGATTCTTTTTTCAACTGAGCTAAAAAATATTTTAAAATTTTTAAAGATGGTAGAGTTATCGATTTTTGAACTAAAAGGTGTAAATCCAAAGAAATTTAAAAAGCCTAAATATTTCGTAAACGGCTAAATTTAGGCTTGTAAAAACTAACTAAAAATAACTTTAGCAATTCAAAAAACGCATTAAAAAATATAGCTTTTTTTATTTAAAATAAAGAACGACTTCCGCGATAACCGGAAGTGTCACCGTTTTGAAATAATTTTCATTGGCAGCACCTGCATACAAGTTTTCAGATGACTACTTTATTATGCTTATTATGCTTCTAATGTGGGGTTTAGACAGAACAAAGCTAAGAACAAATTGTTTTGAGCATGTTCTAATTATAATTTATGCAACACAAATGAAAATTAAATAAGCTTTAAATAAATTTTAAAATTTTTAGAACAAAATAATACATAACATTTCACATTTTTATCGTTTCTGGCATTATTATTTAAGACAAAGTTGTTTTTTAAGCAGCCAGTGTCTTTAATTTAAAATTTTGAAAAAAAACACATTGTGTATTAATAAATTTATTGCCATAGTAAACCACAAATGGAAAGAGAAAAATAATTATAAAAAATGTGCATATGCATAAGTTTTGAAACAGAATATATGTGCACTATTTTGTAATTAAAATAAAATAATTAATAAATGTTGCCCACAAACCCACAATTTCAATGAAAATGTTGTTTTTGCCTTTATTGTTTGAAAAGTCAATGCAGGCACTGCACCATATTAGCGTTAATTAAATTTTTGCAACTTTTTGCTTAATTGGAGTATTCGCTACAAAAGTGCAGAATCATCGTGTGTTCTTTATCATCACACGTCTAATTATGTCAAAACGAAGTTACCACAATTAGGGCGAGAGTTCCTTAAAGACTGCTTTTCTCATCACTTTCCGTTGGTTTTTTACAAATTTCGGCAACTTCCAAGAGATCCAAGCGCAAATCTGTTGGTGGCAGAGAAAGAGGTCTAATGGCGCTGACGGCGCCCCCGTAAATATTTCAGGGGGCTATCTGCATAATGCATAGCGTACTCTGCACAGATTATAACATGTATTATTCAGTTCCGTGTCTCAAATTCCGAGATCTGCCCACAGACAACTAGTATAAATGCATCCGCTGGGCCCTGTTTCAACGGAATCCTTTTAGGTGAGATGGATTACCATCATACCTGCTAAGGTCGGTCCTGAAATACGTCGCTCCGCAAACAAACGCCTTGTGTTAACAAAGTCAGGACTAAGAATCTGCTGGATTTACGCTCGACGTGTCGGAGGTTTACCAAAGCGAAATGTATGATTAATTATTATGGAAATTTTAGAAGAATTAATTGCATTTACAATTGTGAGTGTTTTGCAATTTAAATTACACGCGAAAAGTTTTGATTCGACGGTTTACATACGGAAAATTTCATTTATACATAGATACTACAGCTTAAACGAAAAGGTTGCGTTACTACGGGTGAAGGAAAAATGCATATTTATGATCTCTGCCCAACGGACCCACAAATTCCAACAGTTTTAAAATTATTTTCTTAAAACTGAATTTCTCCCAAAGTACAGATAGTCTGGCTTGCCTCACATAACCAACTACCGGAAAGTTTGATGATGTCTGAAAGCTGTTATAAGAGCTTCCACTATACACCGAACTTTAACTTTTCAGATTTTTTTAAATTTTAATTTCAATTACTTCACAGGTAGTCTTGCAAACAAATATTTACAATTCAAAGATTTTCTTAAATTAGCTAAAGTTTATGAAATCGTAATTAAAATAAATTTTGTGTAAAGGAAAACTTCGTTTAATTTATCACTTTCTAACAAGACAGGACTAGTTATAAATTTTAATAATAACCAAAGTTTATTTATTTAAAATTTTTGAAATTTCAATTAAAAGAGTTCAACCTTAACTTGAGTCTTACGAAGCGTGACAAGGTAAGATAGTTACGTACTAAGCAATAAAACTTTAAAAATTTTTTTGTGTTTTTATGTATTGTATAGTAGGTATACAGAGTGTTTCGTCTAAATTCAAATGCGTTTTTGAATTACTAGAGTTTCTTATAGTAGTTTTCATAAATTTTCTCTCTTCTTAAATTAAGTCTAAATTATGAAATATTTAGGGTTTCTAATTTTTTGGAATCTGCACCTTCCAGTTCAAAAATCGATACCTCGACTATTTATAAAAATTTGGAAATATTTGTTAGTTTATTTGAAAGAAGAAGTCTAGATCTTTTTTTTGTGTTTTCAAGTTTCTAAAAAAGAATAACAAACCCCAAATTTTTAAAGTTAATATTTCAAAACTTTAAACAGCCATAGTCAATTTTTTTAAATGAAATGCCACAAGTTTTATTTCATTACATCGTATAGAATTTAATTCTGCATTGATCTGTGTTAGCATTCTCTAAACTTATGTTTAATAGTTCTCAAGTTACAATAACTTTTTGTTGGAATTAAAAAATTCATTAGCCATAGGCCTTTTATTATAGGTTGCCATGGAAACGAGAGAAAAAATGTGAGAAATTAAAGTTTTTTAAACCAACATCCAATGAATTTATTTTGTTTTTATAAGACGGACAACACAGTTTTAAACAGATTTTGTTTAATCAGAAATGTTTTTATGGCAAACTATGCCGTGGTTAGTAAGATATTTTCTACAATGTCAAAAAAACCAACATAACTTGAAAATTATTACAGATAGGTATAGGGAATTCTTATGAGATTGATGCAGAAAAAAGTTCTCCTTCATCTAAAAAAATAAAAATTGAGACATTCTATTTGAAAAAATTAAGTTATGGGTACTTGAAGTTGTTCAAACTTAACCTTAAAAATTTTAGGTTAAATGATTTTTTTTTCAATTTTGGCAAACTGGAGAACAGATATATGCATTTACTTTTAATTCTCTATATATGATCTTGAAATCTTTAAAACTAAGAGAGTTACCGATTTTTTAAGTGACAGGTGTAAATTCAAAAAGTTTAAAAAAATCCTAAACATCTCAAAAACAGTAAAACTTAGGTATAGAAAAAGCTAAAAAAACAGCTTTAAAATGACTCAAATAATCGAAAAACACAGTGAAAAACATAGCTTTCCATTTAAAATGAGAAAGGTGATAGCGATTTCCGGTTTACTTTATTAACGATTTCATAAACTTTAGTTTATTTAGAAAAATCTTTAAATTTAAAAAAATCTGAAAAGTTAAAGTTCAATGAAACGTAGCAAATTAATAAATGCCAACGAAGCTTTTACAATCGGATCCAGAAAAACTGTGACTTTTGGCAAAACTAAATTTAAATTTTAAAGGGTACGAATAGACTCCGTTTCTATTTACTTTACTATTTACTATTTTACTTTGTAACTGCATATTCAATAATTTACAAAATTAAACGAGCAAAACAAAATTAAATAAATTTATAACGAGTGAACATTGTTTCACAAAAGATCATTCGGAAACAGGAATTTTTGATTAGTTCAATAATTTTTTTTTAGTAAGTAAACCGTAGTGACGACATAAAAGTGTATATGCGCAAACTTTAACACTTTCGGATACTCTGAAATAAAAAAGTATTTTCGCTATTTATAGGAGTTTGAGTCAAAAGTTAATGTGTGAAACCACTTAGTCATCTACAAGAAAAAGTCTACAATACATCTGAGACAAGCGCTCAAAACTCCTCAACCGCATTTGCATTGAACTGAATAAATAACAATTTTGCTCTTGTTTGTGGTTAAATTGTGCGCTCGTTTCAGTGTATTTAAATTTTCTCTATGAATAACGGCAATTACATGCGGTGGCATCCACTGCAACAAAGTTCTTAATGCTAATTACGTGATTAGAATCGCCCCCGAAAGAAGCCCACCAGCGCAGCTAATGTATTCATGAAGCGACTTTTACGTTTGCCAATTAAACAAATACTGCTGCAAAGTCGGTTTTACCAATCTGCTGGTCCAAGCAAATTGTGTCAATATTACGCATCCACATACGTGCTCCAACATTTAAGCGCGCACCCGATTGATGATAATTTGGGATAATTCAGACGGACATCGAAATTTGCCAACCGAAAATTTGATATAACGATTAGTTTTTCCGCCACAAGTCGATTGTTCAGCGAAATTTTCTTGTTAATTGCGAAAATTGGAATGGAATCGACCGAGCACGAGTAGGTTTTTAATCAGCTGCTTTCATACATAATTTCGCGCTCATTTCTGAGAAAATTAGCAAGAGTGCTAAAACTGACGAAAGGGGCCGCCGACTTGTCATAAATTATTTATACTTTGTTTCAATCCGGAACTATCGCTACGGATGCCCTGGATTGGGATGCTTTATATTCGACAAGGGTGTGGCCAGAAATTTTAACCGTGGGAGGATATCGACGATAATTTATAGCAAGTAATTTCGGGAAAAAATGCCCGCAACAAAATCACACCCTTATAGCCACTCAAAAATTACAAGTGGCCTCCGTTCATACAAAATCAATAAGCTTTTTAAAAGCTTTTATTTAACTTGCTTTGTTGTCTGTCTGTCTGTTTCATATTTTTGGGGCCAAATTTTAAAGGGTTTCTGTGGTCCCAATGAATTGAAATTTTGCATACTTACGTAATCTGCGTGAAAATGCAATCTTATGTGATTAAATACCCCCAAAGGGGTAAAATAGGGTTTTGAAGTTTTAAGTTATGTTTACAAAGGGGTTTTCAATGTGTACATACCGTAACTTATACCGACATTAACGGTATTATTATTATTTATCTTAGATATATTTATATACAGCGTGCTCAGAAACTGGCGCACCAACTCAATGGTGTGTGGTAGAGAAGTGGTTACATATAATGGTAAAAGTAGTAAAAAAATTCTTTGTATTAAAGTTATTGATAAATAACTAATTTGAGGTAAATGATATGTGGCAACGTTGTCTAACAGTCATGATCGCAATAGAATTTGAGCAACAATAAAAATAAATTATTTTTGAAACGGTTTCCTAGGAAATAATTCCCAGTGTTGGCACATCTACACATTGTGATTTTTTGGATAATTTTTAATTTTTTTAAATTAAAAAAACTGCTAAAATCTGATAGTAAATTTTAAAATAATTATTAATCGTTTTGTTACGGAACGATTACCTGGTATGAAAAATAGAAATATAAAAAAATAATGAAAACTAAAGAAGTTAACACAATAAGTTTGTAGCAACAGATTTTTCAAAATATAACTTTAAGAATTTTTTCAACATTTTTCCCGTAATCTGCACTTGCTTCTCAATAACGTACCACTGAGTTGGTGCGCCAGTTTTTGAGCAGCCTGTATATCTTATATAATTTATTATTATTTATCTTGGACAATAGAGCATAGACACAGAACAGAGGTTTGGATGTGCATTCAAGGCTAACAGCTGTTTTCCATCACATACCACTAAACAAGTTTGCACAAATCAGCAAAATAATGGTGTTACAATAATACGGCGAAACTAAATCTTAGGGAAAAAGACATTTAGAATAGGTAAAGACTAAAAACCACTAAATCAAAAATAAAAAAATCTTTTTTAGAAAAAAGCTTTTATTTAAAAGATTACTAAAAAGTCAAAAATAATGTTTTCTTAAATTGAGCACTGTTCTCAAAGCTTTTATAAATCTTAAAATCTGAATTTGTAAGTAAAAATATTCTCTCATAGAAAAACAATATTTTTTACTTTTTAGTGCAACTTTTAAATAAATGCTTTTTTCGAAAAAACGTTTTTTTATTTTTTATTTTTAAACATAGCAAATACAATGTGTTTTTAAATGATTCTCATCTAGTCGTCTGTGTAAATTTCCATGTAAAATCAGAAATGCCCCTTTATAGAATTAATGACAGGCATTTAGACATCGAATATTACCATTTTCCATTTATTAAGTCTCCAACTCGGTTTTCTTGCACATTGTAACAATTTAGTAGCATTTTAACAAAATTTTTAAAATTAAATTTGTGCAATTTGTAAATTTCACAACTGACAGTTTTGACATTTATTGACAAAGAATTCACTTCAAAAGAACGGCACAATTTTTTTACATGTAAACCAATTTCAAAGTTATCTGGATGAGAATTATTTAAAAGCACATTGTATTCAGCTTTTGGGATAGTGCCTAGCAAAGTTGCCACCGTATTTGTCGCTCTTTTCCTTTGAAGATGAATTAAATTAGAGATAAAATCCCCAACGGGATCTAATTAATGGTCTAATTCATAGTTTTGTTGTTTCAGGTAAATTGGTTCTGCTGTCGTGGGTGGCAATCATTAAAAGTTCCGTCTCTGGTTTTTCTTTTATTACCGTTCGATTGCTAGCAATTCTTGTAAGTTATTTTATTTGTTGTAACAAACGTTATTTCAGGTTTCAATTCCATTTCGTTGCGAAATTTAATTTAGATAAGATCTTTATTGCTATCTAACATTTCAGCTTCGAAAGGTCCGTTTAAACTATATAAATAAAATCAGTGTAGTGTAATAATGAATTAGATAAACTCGACTCAAAGTGTTCAAATATTTGTGGACCGGACCCTCCCTAAATCAATGTTTATCTAAGTGTATTCTAATTATAAACATTGTTGATGGTATTAATTTAGTGTGGTGAATTTGGATGTGATGCTGCATTGCATATGCAGTGATATCTGGTCATGCTGATTGGTCGATCAGTGATAGCAAAATGGAGGTGATATGTGTGCTGATACTCGTTTGGAGTACGCTGACCTCGAACGCGCTGCCACCTGTCATTCGCATTGGTAAGTTTGCATTTACTTTTGTCCGAAATGGTGGATGCGCCGGGATAAAAACCAAACTTTTAATTTCTTACTGTGTGTGCACAATATTTAAATTACTTTTCGTTTAAACGTTGAACGAAATCACTTTTTTATACAAATTTGAAAATTCTTTGATGTTTTTAAGCTTACATCCGGGTTTATTTATTACCACGTTTGATACAACGCTTTGAGCTTTTTCAAAGTCAAATGTATCAAATAAAAGCAGCAATAATGATACTTTTATTAAAAATGCGGAACAGATTTATTTAAACATCGGTCAGGAATTTACGAGTTTGCTGTTCCAGAAAAAAGAAAACGAAATTTAAACAACACAAATGTTTTGATTCCGGAAGCTCTAACAAGATTATTTTTGTTTTGTGCTGAAGTTTTAATGGAATTTGAAATTCCGCAATAAGACACCTAAGTAGCGAATTATTTGTCCGGCGTTTTTGCCTACTCAGACTGTTCCATAAAACGGTCTAATTGTAATTATAAGCAAATTTCAATTAAATTATAGAAAGATATTCAGAAAGCAATTACTGAATTCCCAGCAGTTAAACCTCAATGACGTAAGCAATTAAATTTGTTAAACTTGTCTAAACTTCTCTCCGTTCGTTTCTAATTAATATCTTGTGCTTTTTTGCCAATTTAGCTTCAGAAGTTATTAATTAATCGCGAGCGGGGCTGTGCATTGATACGAAGCGCAAAATATTTGTCCATCGTGCGTTTAAACATTTCCCTAATTAAATTCAGCAATTTGCAAGGACATTAAAAGGAGAGTTGGGCCACTTTATTTAATATCCAGGAAAAAAGTGGAAAAATAGCACGGTTCCAATTAACCTTTGGCCGTTTTGGCAATTTGTCTGAGGTCTAAATCTAATGAAATTATCCAAGTCCTTTCATCGCAAATTTGAAGCCATCATTTCCCGGCCGTTACGTTAGAGTCTCCAGTTATCGCCAGCTGACTAATTCTTTTGCGGTAAGTCGTCGAATTGCTTACAGCACATAAAACTTGGAATAATTTACGCAATGCAGGAAAAATCTTCGGAATTCAAACATCGACTTTTCAGCCGAACCTCGTTGAGACAAGACAATTAGAACGCTCGGATAAAGATAAGAGAGGAAATACATTTTTAAAGGGGGTACAAAAGAGTAATGCTCGTTACTGACGTTATTTACACAGACGGCGAATTGAAAACTTCAGTCGCGTGGCATTTCCATTGATTCGTTTGATGAAATCGCTAATTACGAGATGTTGCTGCTAAGCTCGAATCAGCGGATTATTCGGATCTTTTAATTTGTGCGGTTTTATTTAACAAACCACTCGTTTGCGGTTTGCAATTCGTTTCAGTGATAATCTGCAACCGGACGCTTTTTGCTTTGCAGTGTGGACATCACGCCGTAATAGATTTATTCCTAAAAGCTTATAAATTTGCCGGGTGTTGCTATTATCAGCCACGGATGCAGAAAACTCAATTAGTGTGAGAAAATGTACATTTGCACGAGCTTTATTTAGATATCTCTACAGTGTTATCGCTGCCATAAATTTGGAGCGCAAGCAGGTGATTTTACGAATCTACAAAACCTGAAAATAATAATAATGTTTATTTAACAATCCAAGTGTGACGCCAAAACTGAATAAAGTTTCTTGTCCATAGAAGTTAATTCTCCTATTTTCCATTTTCTAATTACTCGAAGCGATTAAGAGAAAAAGTTTAATGCTTATCTCATAATCTGCAAGTCGGAGATATTGAATCGAATTCGTAGCAGTGTTTCCATTAAAAAGTAATTACAGTACAGAAAGAAATTTCGCACTTCTTGTTATTGCAGTATCATAGCAGTAATTTATTCCGGATTGTGTAAAAGTAGTTTCGATCAGTTTCTTCCGGGTATCATTTATTCCGGCTTTGGCCTAGATTTAAGTAAATTTGCTATTTCTAGTCTCGAACTGTAAGTATACTATTTTCCATCCCGCTGGCCATTTTCCATGTTTCGCATAATATTTCGGATCATAAATTTTGGAAATGGTGAGATTGGGTAAGGTGGCAAGTTTGTTGGAAAAAATGCGATGCATTCTCTGATACGAATTTATTATTCTGATCGGTTACGGTGTCACGCTCAGGCGATAGGTCATTTATAAGGAAGGCTAAGTGAGGCAAGCATGTAGAGTTAAATTCGCGGAGAAAATCAGAACAAACAAAGATATATGCGGAGTGGGGCAGGATTGGGACATCGGATAAGCAAAACCGCAATAAATCTTGAGTGTGCCGCAGACTTGGGAAGTCGACTACACTTGAGGTCGACTGAAACCAAAAGCACAGTTCAACCGAATCGGTCGGAGAATGAGCTTTTGTCAGGGAACAATGGGACGACAGGACAGACCCACTGACACGCAAAGCGAAATCGCATTATTTAACTTATTTTGTTTCTCTTCGCATCCATCTTCCACTTTCCGATCCTAACTAATTGTCTATGATTTTTCGCTAAATTAACAAGAAACATCCGTCGAACAAGACAAAAGGCTGTTTTTACGCCTTCTGGCTTCTCTTCATTAATTATCTGCTCTGTCTTCCGCCGGCGTACTCGTTAGACTAGAAATTATAAAGTGAACTTTTTAAACCTTACACCACACCGCAAAAAAGTTAATTGCAACCCCTGTTCAATCTCAAACTTCATTTGCCCCCTTTTGTGGCCAGCCTTTCAACAACACCAAAACACACTCGACTTTGTCATTTTTTTCACTTATTTCAAAATCACTTCATCATCAAGTCACTAAATGAATTTTCTCTATAATAATAATAAAAGCCTTTATTAAAGAAAAGAATGTAAGGAGGCAAATTTTACGTAACGCTACTCTACTTAACTTCTCACAAAACAAAACAAAAACATAGATTTTTTTAAATAAACCAAAAAACCAAAACTACAAATAAATGCGAAAAGAAAAACTTATAATATTAGTACTAAAAAATAATATAATTTTTAAATAATACTAAAGGAAAATATATGTGTCTTAATTATTATTGAAAAAATGTAAAAAATTATAATAATAAAAATAAAGATAAAAAAATAATTATTGAAGTAGTAAAAATTTTTACTTTATTTGTTTATTTTTGTAAGTTTACTGGCTTTGACTTCAAATGGTTTCGATTTAAGAAACAAGGCTGTACGAAAACAGGGCATCGACAGCCGGCAGACATGACGTAGATTTACATTTTTATTTGCTTTATGTAATAAAGAGTTGAGGTACACAAAATAGAGTAAATAATTGCCATCAAACATTTAAAATGATAATCAAGTTTTAACCAATTTAATTCTTTAATTTTAAGAGTAATGTGATCATATTTTCTAAGTTTGCGAATAAATCTACAACAATAATTTTGAATTTCTTATAAACAATTTTTGTAACTAGTCTAGACAAGGGTAAAAAAAAGTGAGACAGTAATTTATAATAGGTAATACAAGTGTTTCACAAAGTCTTTTTTTTTAATTTGAAGTTAATTACATTATGATTTTAGTAAAGTAGACGCAAACGCACTATTTTTACTAAATGAGAGACATGACTTTTGAATCGTAATTCTTGATCAAAGACAACGCGAAGAATATAAAAGGTACAATAAGGGCCCTAAGATAGAGCCCTGGGGTACCTCTTCTACAGTATGACAATAAATTATCAAGTCGAACCATCTGGCTAAGCTCATTTAAATAATAAAAAAAGAATTTTAAGCAGTTTTTCTCAAAAGCCAGAGTAATATCAGTGCAGTATTTAAGTCACTATCAGCGTTTTTGATCATGTTATCTAAAATATTGGTTAGTGAAGCATCTGTACTGAAATCTTTTCCAAACCTCGATTGTAAAAAAGAAGAATATTATGAAAACTTGCAAAAGTATACATATGTTTGAAAATACTTTTTCTAACATTTTAGATAGAGTGGAAATAATTCTGATAGGCCTGAGGTCACTATAATTTTGTGGTTAACTTACTTTTGATAACGGCTTCACTAGAGTGGTTTTCCAAAGCTTTGGAAAATACCCAAATTTTAAACAAGAGTTTATTATGTGAGTTATGTATTTATCAATAAAAGAACTGCAAAGTTTTAGCATTTTATTGATTATTTTATCAAAACCTTTCGTATTCGATAGAATTAGTTAGGGCTTGAATTGAATTCGATTGAATTAGTTTAGTACGTTTAAATTTTGTTAGGGCTATGTTTTTTTTTTCATTAATTTCTTATTGTAAACTGTTAACTAATAATACTTTTTATAAGTTTTTTAGTTGGTTCACTAATAATTTGAGTAAAATCATAAAAGCAAAAATGTGTATCACGTTATTATTATTATTATTATTATCACTCAGAAAAATTATTTTTCATAAATAAAAAGTAAAATGGGTAATAATTTGTCAAAAAACTCTGAGAACAAACTAATATTACTTGAAGAACTACGATAGAGGACTCCTAAAAGAGAACAAAAAGATCTAGTTTTAATTTCTACTGGACAATTTACATTTAAATTTTCAACTAAATTAACTGTAATAACTGTAATAACTAAGTTTCCGATACACCCATTATATCAAAATCATTCTCGAGGACACTATCAGTAAAAGCATCAAAACCAGTAAGCAAGGATCTAGCATTTACATGAGCAATTTTAAGATTATGTTCCATAATAAAGAAGTAAATATAATTTATTCGTAATAATTAGTCTTTTGCTTTACAAGATTTAATTTATGTTGATTCGTATGACAAGTGATCAATAGCTAATTTCAATTTAAACCGATAAAGTCACAGTTTTGGTATCGCAGAGCGCCAACCTATTGCATCCTTTCCTTAAGCTACTTACACCCTTGTTTATGGGAAACTTTCAAATTCGGTTCCGTAGTAAAAGAGCTTTGGTAACCCTCCATATTCACCACATCTGCTCGAATTTTTTCAACAAGAGGCTGTTATACACTTCTCGTATTTTATTAATACGGTTTTTGTGTTGCTGAATTCTTATCTAAATGTTAGGAATTTATGAGTCAATTTGTATGTTTTGCGAAATTTTCGCTTCAGCAACAACGCTAGATACGGTGTCTGAGGAGAAAGTTTAGTGTTTTAAATCACATTTTTGTCGAGAAACAGTTTTTATGAAAAATAATAATAAAAACTGCTGTTGTTTTAATTAAGGCACGCGTTTGTGTGCAAATCTGTCCGCCTTCTCGTTTCATTTTCCTGCAACGTGCACTTGTGGAAGCCTGAATGGGCGTTGAGGATGAAACAATCTCTCGTTTGAAAAGATCGAAACAATGGATCAGGTTATTCAGCGGCGGTCGCGTTGAGGCACGACATTGTTATTGTCCTGCTGTAGCCACATTGCTTCCTCACCAAACCATGCAACTAGCCGGACTGGTATTCTACTCGGTATTGCTGTGTTTATTATCCTGCCATTCCCATTCAGGAGCCGTTAGTCGCTTCAGCGGACGTGTGGCTTCGCTTCATTACTCTCATGATCACGATACATATAATTACAGCAGAGCACAACCCTCCTTTCCAACATTAATTGAATGACAATTAGCAAAACGTTGCCAGCTCCAAACAAAGCCCGTACATATTTCTATCACAGCGAGTGTATTTTTTTATTTAAATTAGGACAGACTTGAACAAAAGCTAAGTGAATTAAGGGCGGGAGTTTCGCTTGTCTGGGGACATTCTAAATGACACGCCAAAGTGAATTCAATTATTTTTCAGTTCTGGCTCTATTTCATCCACCTACAAACTTTTTTCATTACTTATTTACGGTGATAACGAACGTTGCACTGTTGGACAGAAGTGGGGATTTCATTATTTTTTTCATCTTTGGCCAAACTATATGCAGTCAAATGAAAATATTAATGTTCGCTTGTATCGCAACGGTTCATTTTTCATTTTGAGATTTTTGAGAAGTGACAAGATTAACGGTCCAAAGCCAACAATTTATTTTTATTGAAACTGACTGAGATTTCCAGAACTTTCAGCCAAGTTCACGAAGAATTAAATTCGAGAGAGGAGCTGTTCGCACATAAAATTATTAACTATAAAATAAAACTTTCTTGTTGCATCCACTTTTTTTATTCCATCCTGCCGGGATGTCGTAGGTAAGGGCTTGAGTTTCACAAAAACTTTGCTCATAAATTACCTAACTGAAAGCTTTTGAAGCCTCTCATCAGATGGAATTTTATTAGGTAAAAAGAATAAGTCCAGATTTTCCTCCAACAAGGTAGAGCCGAAATGTTTACACAATCAACATTTGAAAATTAAATTATTTTTTTTATAAATGTGTACTCAGGCTTAACGCAGCTTTACTTCTTTTTTACTTCCGGTGATAAAAACTTTGCACTTGTCCTTTTATAACTGGCACAAGTCGACAATAAATAATTCGAGAGCTAATGAATGCTTTGTGTTCGAAATCCTGTCAACCGGGCGAAATTTGTGGTTTCTTTCAGCGTGGCAATAAGACGTGTAGGCGTTTAAAATTACAAGTTGGAAAAATCGGGAGCGCTTGAGAGCTTGGAATCCGAACCTGACAGAAGGCAGGTTCCCGACAATTTCATTCAGTTCGGAGTATTCCCACAGAACATAAATTATGTTATCTAAAACATGCGTTATCTTTAGCACACAAACTGGAAGTGCTCCACATGATTGTATTAGGATTTACATCCAAGATTATGCGGATTACGCCACTGGGGTGAGACTTTATTTAGCGTTTTTTGGCCGTTGCAACTGCAACGGGTAAGTGAATCTGAATACGCTTCCGACTTGCTGAAAATGTTATTGAATGAGTAATGGCAGTTTAGGGATGAATGCACTTTTGAATTGAGTTGGGAAATGGTAGGATTTGCAATTCACGTATCTGGAGCGTCTTGTGCATTTGCACTTTATCGCATTGAGGGAAATATCGTTGCGGGGATCTTTATCAAATTAAAATTGCCGAATTCAAAGCCAAGTTTTACAATGGTTTTAAGTGGCAATTGGGGGCCTACCAGGCTTAAGAATCGGCGAACAAAAGCCAGCTCGCGCCCCATTTACGAAAATAGCTAGTTGTAAATTGTTTGCTTTCTGCTGAAACTTGATGCACTGATCGCAAGTTTTCGCATTCATTTTCCAGAGACAATAAAAAGAAATCATTTCCTCGGGCCTAAGACCCGAATTAAGGTCAGACTAATAAATTTTGAGTAGCAATGAAGCGCAGCTCATCGACCTAAAATATCTTCACGAAGTCGCAAGTAGAAATCCCACAAACCCGGTTAGTTTCCCAGATCTTTCTGATTATCGCTTCACTCGCAGCGGAGCGGAGCTACACTGATACAGGCTTGTCTTTCGGCCTCAATGCCAATGAAAAACGCATTTTCCCCAAAAATATCGATGAACAAATCTCGTTATGAAATTGGAGTTTTCAAGAGAAACAAGTACACAATAACAGCATAAAAAATACCAGATGGGCAATCTTACTGAGCACCCAAGAAAATCGCGACTTTTAATGAAATAAAAATTCTGAAATTTTACATACCAGCTTGTAAATTGATAATGACCATTCTCGATTTTTATTAAATTTTTTTGTTAATAAATAAAGTGGTAGTAGTATTGTGAGATATTGTGCACTAACTGTTAATTTAACTATAAAGTTTTTAGACTAAGTGAATTTTTATCAGCTAGTCTATCGAACCCTGGTATTAAAATTATAAATTTTTACTTGTTTTGTTAAATAATCGGTCTTTTCTATTTAGACACAAACCAGACGCGTGATTTATTAGAAGATGGTAAAAATTTGCCAACAAGGGATCACTTACCTGTAACAAATCTTTTTGAAGCTCCTTATTTGCAATAAAAATGCATTAAAATTGACAAAAATTGATGCTTGCATTGAAATATCTTAACGAAGTCTTTTACAATCTTACCCCAATTACAGTTCACATTGAGCTAGAATAAAATTAACAGCCATCGAAAAAATTTTAAAACCAACAAGATTGAATTAGTCGATAAAAAAATAAAAAATTACTTTGCTGATGGTGTCCAATTTGTTCAAAGAAATGAGTCGGCTTTATTACAAAATTAGATCGAGTGAACTTCATCTATTATAAAAAGTTTCTATTTGGCACCTTCAACACCGGAGGAGGTGATTTTAGTCATAAATAAAACATGTAACAAATAAACACCTGGTTTGATAAAATATGGTTTCTTCCTAATTGCCGTCAGGGATCTAATATCTTCCCTATGATCTCATTTAATCAATGAGTCTTTTGCAAAAAGTGTTTTTCATGAAGCTTTAAACACTTCAAAAATTGTCCCAGTTTATAAAAATAAAGGTTCCAAAAGAGTAAAGTCTTAAGCTATGACCAATTACAGTTCAAAATCAGTTTCATAAAATCTTCGAGTGAATATTCTCTGATCGCTTGGTAAAGATTTTGGAATGTACAAATTTGATCTCTTTTAGTCTACATGGTTTTAAAAAAGATAAATCTACAATAACTGCTAAAAGAAAACAGTTTCTGCGTTATATAATTCATTATACTAAGCACCAAACAGTTGAGCTTTTTTATGATTTGACAAAAGCTTTTGACTCTGTGAATCACAGCTTCACCATTGTGGTATTCGTGGAATTCCAAATAATTGGATTAAAACTTATTTACATGAAAGAAGGCAAGTTGTTATTCTGAATGTCTGAACCAGCGTTTGTTGAGTTGGGTGTGCCGCAGGGATCGGTTTTATGTCCCATTCTTTATATAATTTTTATAAATGATTTACCACCTTTGATAGTCTCAAATCTAATATAATCTAATCTAATAAATTAATTATTTATGCAGATGACACAAAGGCAATAATAACTAACAAGAATCATGGAGACTTGGTTGAATGTGGAAATTATGTGTCCTACAACTATAAAAATCTGGTGTGAGAAATGGGCTGGTACTTAATCTGGAGAAAAACTATATGGTTTAATTTTTGCCTGAAAATGTTACGCCTGATTACAGTGTTTTATTTAAACTATGTAGAATATCAATAAAAAATGTAAACGAAATTAATTTTCTTAGCATAACTTGTGTTCTGTAATAAGCTAATTGAGACTAGTTTTTTAATAAGAAATTTAAAGCGCACTGTGTCTGGTGACATTCTTAACATGTTATATTTTGGACTTGTTCAGTCTGTACTTACTCATGGAATTATTTTTTGGGGATCCAGCAGCTTTTTGAATAATTTATTTGTAGTACAAAAACGTATTTTAAGATATATGAAAAGTTCGGAAGCAGTAGCACACTGTCGTTCTATCTTTCGAAAACTTGGTATTATGACCCTCCAATCTTTATATATATTTTACTTACTTTTGTTTATTTCACACATGTAAGCATTCTTAATAAACGCAGTAATATTTATATGGACAATACAAGAACAAAAAACCACATTGAACTGCCACATTCTAGGTTGGCTGGAATTACATCCATATGCTGGAATTAAATTGTACAACAACTTAGAATCAAAAATTAAAGAATTGAAGTATTTTAGTATATTTCGCAGTTCTCTGTCATTATTTCTACAGGACAAGATTTTTTACAAATTTGACGAATGACTAGATAATTCCAAATTCAAAACTAATTTGTAAAATTTCGTGTTGTATACAGAGTGCTCAAAAACTGGCGCACCAACTTAGTGGTACGTCATTGAGAAGCAAGTGCAGATTACGGGAAAAATGTTGAAAAAATCCCTAAAGTCATATTTTAAAAAATCTGGAGCTACAAACTTATTGTGTTAACTTCTTTAGTTTTCATTATTTTTTTAAGTTCTTATGTTTCATACCAGGTAATCGTTCCGTAACAAAACGATGAATAATTATTTTTAAATTAACTATCGGATTTTAGCAGTTTTTTTAATTTAAAAAATTTAAAATTTATCCAAAAAATCACAATGTGTAGATGTGCCAACACTGGGAATTATTTCCTAGGAAACCGTTTCAAAAAAAAATTATTTCTATTGTTGCTCAAATTCTATTGAGATCATGACTGTTAGACAACGTTGCCACATATCATTTATCTAAAATCCGTTATTTATCAATAACTTTAATACAAAGAATTTTTTTACTATTTTTACCTTTATATGTAACCAGTTCTCTACCCCACACTATTGAGTTGGTGCGCCAGTTTTTGAGCACGCTGTATAAATAAAACTGCAGTGTTTATTTAGGATACTAAGACTTTTTAAAAAAAGAGAAAATATAATTAGTTTATTAGATAGTTGCAAATAATAATCTAAAAATGTTCACTTTTGGTGGATGCGCCGGGAATATTATTATTATTATTATTATTATTATTATTATTATTATTATTATTATTATTATTATCATTATTATTATTTTTATTATTATTATTATTATTAATCGAACAGCGAGATTTTTTGCTTATGTAATTGTCCACAAATAGTGGTTCTACTCCATAAGTAGTCTCCATAGTAGTCATAAGTATTATTGTTATTTAGTATAAAATTCAGAATTTGACTTTTTGGTCGAGAATTACTTTTTTTCAATTATTATCTTTTTTATCTGTAAGAAAAAAATTACCAAAAAATTTGGGGATACCTTTTGAACGTACACTCAGGCGTGTAAAATGCAATTTTTTTTTATTTAAATAGAAATCGCGATTTTCTTAGGTGCGCAAAAAGTTTGGCGCACTTGGTATATTTGTTATTTTTTCCTCTTAAGGTAACTACTTCTGGTACCATTCTCGTTTTTGTACGTGTTGCAGATCCATTTTGAAGTGTTGAACGTTTATTGACTGGTCCTGTATAGAGGAATGTAGGAAATTTTATTGCTCTATTTTTTGCCGAATGCTAGCCCTTGCCGTCATGTTGGCACCGCTGCCTTGGCTCATAAATCTGTCCGGGATGAATCCTCTAAAGAATTCCGCGGCGTTGCTGAAATATATCGCGATTAAATACTTACAAAATAGATTCTATGCACTTCACTGGCCAATCGATTATCTCTCAAACGTTTTATTGCGCTGCGATAAATTTACAAAGACCTAATTCGCATTACATTTATAATTCCGATATAAATACACTTTTGGGGAGGTTTAAGGCTCGCTGAAGTCGTCGGGATAATCCGCTCGATCCAGACGGATCCAAAATATTTGCTTTGACAGTCAATTACCCGCGCGTTCGATTTTTTCACAAGGACTTGTTGCAACAATTTTCTTGCTGATCGGCACACTAACGGTCAGCAAACTCTCGAGTCCTTTGCTACATTAATAAATTAATAAAAGAGATTTTTACGACATTCTGATGCTAATTTTGTCGCTGGGTGTTAACACCGAAGCTTTGGTATTAAAAATCTGCAACCGTTTTCAAGATTTATCTTTTGGAAAGCGCTCCGAAGCGACAAAAAGTCACTATTGGAGTTTACAATTTATAAAACGGAACGAGAGTTCGGAGCATCTCTAATGTCGGATTTACAAAGATAAAACTCTTTCATCAGTTCAGATTAACTCGACTTTGCAAAACCTCTGACGAATTCTTTTAGTAAATCTCGAGTAATTAGCTTGTCGCTTCGCTCCACTAGTGCTTTGGTTGTGTGAAAAAAGTCGCATTTTTGTCGATCTTCTGCAATAACACTTTGACTAATTTCGGCTCTACTTTGAATCAATTTGTTCGCTCGTAAATTAAATTTGCACACCCCTATTCAACCCTTTCGACAAAAAGTGGTTCCACTCACGCTTTTGATTTATGTTTGCAATTGTGTATCATTTCCGTAAAATAGGCCCGAAATCCTAATTACCATAAAGCCGGTCCCGTATTCTAATATTTTGATTAATCAAATCGTCGTGACAAAATATGTTTGGTTTATGGAGCACGAAACCTTCGGATTAAACTAAGCCTGAAAAATGCGGGCGATGTGTGCGTGTAAAAAATTCTACGTTTGTGTGGCACACTTTTACAGCATCAAACTTAATACTGCAGGAGATAAAGCATAATGAGCAATATTTTTGTGCGAGAATTTGATTAAAAATAATGGTGCTGAAACCTAATACTCTCGGACGAAGATAAATCGAAGAACGTGAGGAAACTTGCTTTACGAAATTTAATAACATGAAACTTGTAAAGCTCGAACTAATAGTTTTAATGTCAAGAAACACTCTTTTTGATTCATGTTTTATAGCGGAGCTTTTTTACTGTGCGAGTAAATAAAACTTCCCTTTGAGCATTTTTGATATTTCCGGAGGCAAATTACCCATCTTCAGTTCACCAGAAGAGCGTTTTAACTCGTCATTAAGTTTGCTTTTAATCAAAAATCTCCAATCGCAATTAATTGCTTTCCTAATTGGAATTCGTTTCACTCTATTCTCCGATTTTTTCTTCACAGCCTTCGAAAAAATATTAACAAAATTCGTGCTTTCAGCAATCGGGCTAGTGCCTGGAGCAATGATTTAAATTAATTTTGCATTACTCAAGCTGTATACACGTGTAGATAAATTTTCGTCGTGGGAATATTATAAATCCATTAATCAATAATGTTCTCGGCTTGTTGGTCTGAATATTGCAAAACGATCTTGACATGAACCAATTTATTAGTGATTACACTTTAGCGGTCCGGCATTGACAAACACCACACTAGTAGGTAGTGTAATTATTAATCGAACATCCTGCCTTTAAGGCACCGTCAGTTGCGCCATAAGCCACTGGAATTAATTTAATTCTCTGTGCGCAACGTTTTTATGATTTTTTCGCGAGGTTGATGATCTCTGCACATAAAAATTTAACGTCAGCGCTCCGTCCTGGTGCAGCGGTGACGTTAATTACTTGTAAATAATAAACAAGCGCTGGGGTGCTCTGGCTGTTTATTTACGACTATAATAGGGTGGTGAGAGTAACGATGTCACTTGGCGGTATAAAGAATGTGAAATCGCAAAAAGTTCACGTTGTGACAATTTTCGTAATTTTTACAAGCGTGTAATTTACACACAACCTCTTGAAAAATCTTTATTTATGGGCGGATTCCATTCATATGTAAAGCGAAAGTACAAACCTCTCCTTTACGGCAACAATTTTCAGGGGGAAAGTCATATTTCAAACCCTTAATTGAATTCATGCGCTCACGCAATTGAAAACCGCAAGAGTGGATTTTCGTATTTATCGTTTTGTAGAGATTGGGAAAAAAATCTTATGAAACCCGTGATGAACGACGTTGACAAACGCATCGCCTATTGTGCTGGGAATGCGGCTAGATGTGTCCATTATCTCCCATATTTGCGATGAAAGAGAAGGCATAAATAAGCTTGCGGGAAGAAAAACCGCCAATACTTTAGGAAACAATAAGTACAGTTCATTAAATAAGCGGCTTTCGTTTATTATTTCTATGATTTTATTTAAGAATGTAAAATACCTCGTGCAACGATTTTAAATTTCAAATATAAATTTTACCCAAAAAGCGTCCTTTGAGGGTTTGCGGAATTTTCAAATTCTGGTTTGAAGTTTGATCTATTGTCTCGTAACAGTTGCCTGGAGCTAAATAAATCTTCCGAATTTAAAATTCCTGTTTTACCTTACGTACAGGAAAATTTCAGCTAGTTGAACGAGAGTTTGAGTAAATGGGTCAATAAGCTATTAATTATTTTGCATTTTTCATATCTTTTTTGGTGAAACAATTACCTTGAATTATTTTAATTATGAAAAACTGCAGGTTGTTATTTTAAATTTTTCATCACAAAGTTCAAAAACTGATGAAGGTATAAAGTTTATTGTGGAGTTGGAACATGAAAATAAATTGTTTCCATTTTGCAAATATATCTATTTCAAAAAGAAATTTTTAATAATCTCATTTCTACGAATGGAAAGTAGAAATTTACAAAATTTATAAATTTATTGTACTACGACAGTGCGCGACAAAATTGTAGAATAGTAAAAAAAAACTGAAAATATTTTGTTTTAGCAAAAATGCTTGAAATATCAACATTTTTTTGAGAAAATTTACAATTCTTTGGCATTAAAATCCAACATTCTTTTTATTTTGAGTATTATTGACGTCATTATATTTTGTTTTTTATAATAGAAAACCTAATTTTTTTTATGTCGTTCAATAGATCGTTTCGTATTGAGAAATTTCAGTTAGAATAAATAGTTATTTATTCACCGAGTTTGAGTGTAAATCGGACGCTTTATGGTCGAGTGATTTTTAAACGTCGAGTGTTAGTGAGAGGTTTATCATGCACGAGGTAAAATAAATTAATCGATTTACCCAAAAACGAAGTAAATACAACATTTTATTTTGCGAGTTAGACTTAACAATGCTTAAAATTGCTTTAAATTTGCTAAAAATAATCTTACGTTTCGTATTGAGAAATGGCAAACAATTGTCAAAACTTTCTTACATAAGAAAAAAATTACGAATTTTAACAGTGTTGGAGAATAAATACTATTCTTAAGGTTCTAACAATGCTAAAATGCTCATTTAAAGTTCATTAATAAACTTAATACCTATGAACCTTACAGGTTCAGTTTTTTAAGTACATTATCCCATTGTTTTTGGTAAGAAAAATCTAATTTTTCTCACAAGAGAGATAAAGTTGTCAGTTCTACTTACAAATGAGTTAATGTGTGAAAAATTGAGGAAAACAATGAAACTGTTTATTTCTATAGCAACACAGGTCACTACAAAAACTAAAACATAAATATATGCTAATGTTACAGGCGGATATTTACTTGAATTTCTTGGATTTTCTTACAATGCACCTGTAAGATAGAATGTCGTATATCAGACGTGATCGAAATGCCATTATGAAGCTCGTGAAAAAAATTGTCACTCCTATATAATGATGCATTTCTATCATTTATAATATAATATACTATTATAAAGTTTATTAAATTAATAATTATACAAAGCGATTGAAAATAAAATAGCTTAAAAGCTATTTGACAAGCAATTATGTTTGTGTAAAAATGATGGACGCGCCGGGAAACTGACGTACAAAACCTCGTAAATTTTGACAGAGTTGAAGAATTAAAATCAAGTTTTTTATAAAATGTGTTTTGCTTACCCGAAAGTCTAAGTTGGTATGACACTTCTGAATAATCCTGTATTTACATCTCTTGAATTATTTGAAGCAATAATGACCTTTTGACCGAAAAATTTATATTTAAAGTTTGGTGAAATTATTTTAAAATCCGGAGCTCGGAGAGTGAAGCCTCGAGCCCGGAAATTCCGGGCAAAAAAGCCTTAGAGGTATCAACTTTAATAGCAGACTAGAATGGTTAAAATAACAATACCCTGTACACTAAAAACATTTTTTTCGCAAAAATTTACGAACTCACTAGAATTTAAAATTTGCGAGTTTTGTCTGAGTTGTGACCATTCGGCATTTTAACTCAGATTTGTATTTACGTATGTTAAAAAAAGTGGTAAAATATTAATGCAATAACTAAATCATGCAAATTGTTTTTGGCAAAAACGAGATTTCAGACCTCTTGTCCACCAAACACTCACGCTTTTCTGGCTTTATAACCCACTGAGGAACAAATCGCCTCCCATAAACCGTAAGACTCCTTGCACATAAACTTCCCAGCGAGTGTAACATGCAAATACGCGTAAAACGCAAGCCAAGCTTAATCCTCCCATCCATCTCCCATCGCCCTATTCGCATGTGTTAACCGGTCCGACTCTTGAGTCAACTCCAAGCCTCCCGTCATAAGTGCAGGTCTAGACTTTTCCCAGCGTTGAGTGGGTCTTTGAAGACTATCATCAACCATAAAATTCAATTTGGCGGAAGCCGAGGCGCGTTCTTCCAGCGAGCTGCTTTTTAATTCGAATTTGTTAAGTCGGTAAGACGCCGAAGTCGATTGTGACTGGGTCACGTAGAGGAAGGAAAGACAATCTGGTGGTGTGCAGGGTGAACAGACTGATCTTGTTTCTGCGGAAATGTTAGTTACAGTCATTTCGGCGATGAGATCAGCCTGTCGAACCCAGCTCGAGTTCGTTCAACACTTTCTTCTCTAGTAATATGCAGCGCTCTTACCTGATTATCCCATGGAAATCGCTCCGAAAACCTACAGCTTCCGCTCTCTCCGAGATAACAATTTACTTTAGGAAATTATTATGTAGATTTCGCTTTCGCCCTGATATAGACATATTTAAATATATTTCCCTGCTGCTTGGAGCTTCCAAAACAATTTAAAAACTTAATTTTTCTCAAAGTTTTTGTTTGTTTAACATTTACAAGCTCACAACCCACAAACCATAAATTCGGAAAAGGGCACGATAACCGATACTTCCTTGTTAGAAAGTATTATTTCCCCCAATAACCCTTGCCACTCTTTTATTTTCTCCTTTGGCTCCACGATACTTCCTTATTTTTTCAACAACCCTCGATTCCATAACTCATAAATTTTTGTTTACAGCTGATTTTTCGGCTTTATCTCTGTTCTATCGCCACGATAGTTCGGCCTTATAAATGAGGGAAACTTTGGACGCAGACGTAATGAGAGCTTTGAAAGGCAATTATACGTAAAGCTTCCCATAAATTTCAACTTTCTAAGCTACATTTAACAGCTCATAGTAAAACATTAACGGCTACATAAAAACTGTCCCTTTCAGTCGCCTCGTTGGCAAAACATTTGTTTGTGTGAGACGTAGTTTGGTTATTTAAATTTTTGGTTTGTTTGGGCAAATTCGATTAACGGAGGATTTTTCCAGTTTGTCCAATCGTTAATTACGAGTGTAAGCGAGTAGAAGGATAATAAGATTATCACGACAAGTGAGCAATTAATTTTGTTACAATAAATGCAGCTACACGAGCTAAATCTCATGTTTGTTACAAACTGGATCACATCCTGCAAATAAGCTTATTTTAATGTGATTTTGTTTACGCTTTATGCATGTAATGTATGATGAGCGAGGGCAGAAAATGCAACGGCTGCAAACACATTTGGAAATTCGTCTCCTAAAAATTACATGTTTATGTTCACTCACACAGACGTGTTTTAATAATAAGGTAAAAAAAGTAAAAGACGACAACATTAAAAATTTTAACAATAAATTCATAAAAACTGTCCTGAATTTTATTTATTTTATTGTATGATAAATAGCAATAATATATGTCACTGTGTGATACCTTAAAATTATTAAAGGTATCAAATTAGATTACAGAAAAAAATTAAATAAATTTAACTTATATACAGGGTGCTCAAAAACTGGCGCACCAACTCAGTGGTACGTTATTGAGAAGCAAGTGCAAATTACAGGAAAAATGTTGAAAAAATTCCTAAAGTCATATTTTAAAAAATCTGGAGCTACAAACTTATTGTATTAACATCTTTAGTTTTCATTATTTTTTAATGTTTTTATGTTTTACAGTAGGTAATCGTTCCCTAACAAAGCGATGAATAATTATTTTTAAATCTTCTATCAGACTTCAGCAGTTTTTTTAATTTAAAAAAATTAAAATTTATCAAAAAAATCACAATGTGTAGATGTGCCAACACTAGGAATTATTTCCTAGGAAACCTTTTAAAAAATAATTTATTTTTAATGTTGATCAAATTCTATTGCGATCACGACTGTTAGACAACGTTGCCACATATCATTTAACTAAAAACCATTATTTATCAATAACTTTAATACAACGATTTTTTTTACTATTTTTACCTTTATATGTAACTAGTTCTCTATCACACACCATTGAGTTGGTGCGCCAGGTTTTGAGCACGCTGTATAACATTTTAGAAGAAAATGCAGAACAATAAAAATACTAAACCGTAGGTCATGTTTATTAAATTATTTTTGTTTTGTATGTTTGATTTAATAATTTTTGTAAAAACCTTTGAACAAGTTGTACAAAATTAAATTGAATCTATTGTACTTGCAAACATATTTCATCTTATACCGTTTTAATAGTTATTATTCTTTACTAAAAAATTATAATAAAAACTGCAATAGTCGTAACAATACCTATTCATTGTCCATTATTTTTTACAATTTCTATGAAAATTTAAAAATTCAATGAGCATCAATAAACCATAACACAAAGCCAATTTTAAACCTGACCTAAAATACAAGTGTAAGAAATTAAAAAATGTATTTTATAGTTATTAAATAATACGGGTGCCAAAATACAAGCTTCAACTTCGAAGGCTGTCGTTATGCAACGAGCGTATGCGAGTTGTAACATTGTGGTAACATTTAAATTTAAAACACGTTGCTACCGGAAACGTGTTTTAAAACAGTGTTTACAATCTAGGATTCAGATATTAAAAAGAAGGCATAAAATGTTACCAACAAAAAAAATTTAGTAAAATAAAATTTGAAAAATGGAGGAACACGTACTCATGTTTTAAAAAATTACGTAATTCTGCAGAACATTGTTCATCCTTAATTAGGAAACGTTTCAATATTTTTTAATTCATTAATCGTCTGAAATTCACAAAGCTAGCGTTTCTGTCCTTTGAACAAAAATATCAGCGCCATGTGCAGGATAATTTTATTCAGTTCAAAGCAAGGTATTTCTTAATTAAAAATAAAGGACAAAACACTGCGAGTATTGATTGCGAAATCCACTTTTTTACGTGTCATATCAAACCCAGCTAAAGCCTAAATCTGCAAAGAAAACATGTATCAAGCTAAAGTCAACACTCGCTTATTTTCTAATGGAGTTGTTTAAAATGAGTAGTGTTTTAAGCAAATGAGCTAATTCAGAGTTGTACGTGTTCTGTTTAATTGGTAAAAAAACACTTTTCTCGTAATTGAAAGTTGATAGATACTCTTTTCGATAGAGATCCAGCAAAACCATTTAAGTCCTCACGTAAATTATTTCTTATTAAGTTTATAACGACTTAACGGCAAAAGGATAATCTCATTAAATAACTGGGGAAATCTTTGGATCTCGTAATTAGTTGTCGAACTTTTAACATTGTTACCACTCTGTAAGTGTTTCTGAATCGATAAAAAGTTAATTAAGAGACTTGACTGAGTTAGACGAGTTTGTATTACTGCCGAGTATTGTAATTATTCCAGTTATTGATGCCTGTCAAGTATGTTATGCCGAAAGCTCAATATCGGTTGTTACCCATTTAACTAGCATTAACCTCGAGGCGGCTAGAGAATAATATTTCACAACCTGCCGAAGGCTATTAGTCTGCGTTTGCGAATCGACCAATTTATTTTAATAACACAAAGCCTGTGTATGCCACAACAACACACAAAAGATAACACAAAGACGCATTCCCAATAAAAAATAAAACCGTAAACGAGGTAAGACGTTTGAAAGTCGAGGGTTGTAAAGCAACTGTGAAAACAGAAGCGTTTGCTTGATTGGTTTAGGAAGGCAAGATTAACGTTCCAATAACACACTACAAACTCATCGACCACTCTTCCGTCGAGTCGAACTTGATTAGGTACAAGCGGATTTGAAAAAAAAAACGACTGATTGATGCGAAGCTGCGACAATTGTTAAATATGCTCGATTTAATCCGATATTAACTTTAATGAGAATTGAATTGATGCAATCAAGACTAAATGGCAGCTATTTCGAACAAAATAAAAGAAGAGCTAAAAACGCGATGTTTTAATGGCTCATAAAGATGAAATTACGGGGTGTTTAGCGTCGAAAAGTAGTGTAAAACAATGTTTATGCGCCCGAATGGGACCGTTTTATTCAGGCAATTGCAACGAGACGAAGAAAAATGTAAATCAAACGAATTATTTTGCCATTAATCTTGTGATTATTTTTAAACTGAATTAAACTTTGTTTATGAAAAATATAATTCGTTTAGCGGCCGTAAATCAATCAATAGGTATTGAACTTTGGTAATTAATCGTGAATAACACCCACGACCCAAGTGACGCTCCAACTGTTTGATCATACAACCATAAATTCAATCATCGCTGAAGCATATGACACATGTCGTCACTTATCCCAACCGTAATATTATCACTTTCAGGCCTTGAGAAGTTTTATTGGATTAGTGTTTTCTAAACCGCCGCGAAAGCTTCCAATTAAATTTCAAGCATCCTATTGACTTTTTTGTAATTTGCGGCAGCAACAAGAACGCAAGTACCGCTTTTAGCGTCGTAAAGAAAGAATATTTTGTGCCGGCTTTTAAATAGGGAATCCAATTCCGTGTTGAGGCACCTTAATAATGGCAAATCCAGCGGCTTTGGCCAAACAATAGGATGTACACACAATGTGTTTAAGTGCTAAAGCTACTTTCCCAAGCTTCTCACCGACAATCACCATGATCAGGCCCAAATTAGGGCCAGCCACTCAAATTAGGGAGCAAAAATTTGCGAAATTTTTTCATTAATTTTTATCTGTATACGTGAGGAAACCTAACTTATTTGTGTTAGTTGGAATTTTCAGACTAAACTGCACTTTAATAATTGCTAGTTTAGCTTGGGCCATATTGCTTAAGAAACATAACGGTTTTCTAACCGTTATATAACCATAGTTATATACGCTAAACATAACCATGGTTAGATAACCGTAAAACTCAGTAAAACTGAGTTATCTTTCGGTTGTATAAGGTTATTTAACCGCAATACACAAATCTAACCATTGGTTATGTTAGGCACATATAACGGTTATCTAACCATGGCTATGTTTAGCGTATATAACTATGGTTATATATAACGGTTAGAAAACCGTAATGTTACTTAAGCAATGTGGCCCAAGCTAAATTCAAGGTTACCAAAATTCAGTTACCTAAGCATGATTATGTCTAGCGTATACACCAATGGTTATGTGACGGTTATATAACTGTTATGTAAGTGATGCAATATAGCGTATTATAGATTCAGTTTATATATCGGTTATCTAAGCATGGTTATGTTACAGTTATATTTAATATTCGCCGGCAATTATAAAATGACAGTTATATTTATTAAATAATTACAAAGCAAAAAAAAAAGTTACTTTTTACCTGCCGGTCCATTAATCCTACAACTTTAAGCTGAGCTTAGAAAATTTGTCCAAAGCTGAGAAAACAATGAAGAAAACAGTGATCAACACGTTTTTGAAAATAGTTATACTTTAGTTCCTAATAACTGTAATTTGTTTACAGTTTGACCAACTCTTGTTCTTTGGAGGAAAAAGTTAACACAAAAACACCGACTACGTTAAAAGCTTTGCCGTAAACTGGCATCTCATCTTTCGTGTTACGACTTCAGCATATTTGGTCTTAATATAAGCAGTTCTATGTTAGTTCTGGTCATCGAACATTTTCTTGCAGAAGTCGTTTCTAAAAATTCTTTTGGAATTTTTCAACAAGGAATCAACAAAACACTGAACAATATTAATTGTGCACTAGTGATGTCGTGCACCCAAATAAGCTGGATAGAAGGAACAATTAATTATTTATCCTAAATATTTAAAATTTTAATTTATATTAAAATTTACTATGAGTTTTTTAAAAGTTATACAAAAAATATAAGAATGGTTATATAAGCGGATAGATCATGAAATCGAAATGTAAGCGATATGTAAAAGAATATAACCGAAATATAACCACGGGTAGATAATGGTTAACAGTTAGCTTATAAAAGCTGGAAGTTATATTGGAAAGTTACATCTCGGTTATATAGGGATAATTTAAGTGGAGTGGAGAAGGGTCAGCGGTCAGGGGTAAATCACAATCATTTTATTACGAATTCATTAACCGGAATTTTTTACACGGAATTAAGTTTTATTCGTTTTTTAATTTTGCTGAGTAAGGTCATTAAGCATAAAAAATCGTTTTATAATAACTTAGATAAAACCTTCATAATTTTTCTGTGACCGCATCAGGACCATTAAACTTTATAGAGATAATTAAATCGTGGAATTCTTTAATTACCACTTCACATTCTCTTTTTCCGCCACTCGCACTTGACGATTTTTATGCGCGATTCTAACGCTGGCAAAGTATTTTTTGCTTTGAAATTATCCCTCGTTTGCTTCAATGGCTTCTAATTACTGAAAGGTAAGGAAGCTTAAAAGAAACCTGCTAAAGACATCACAAGCCACGTTGACTGTTTTTATTCCATTAGTTTTTGCTGTAATTTAATTATAGGGCACTTGCGAACAGATGCAGGGCTTTTTGACCCTCGTTTTGAATAATTACTAAAACAGTTGAGCAAAAATCGGTCAAAATTCAAGACTGAACAATTAAGGCGTTTACTCCCACAAATGTGGGACTACACAATCGGCACAATTTATCTTTTAAGTCTTCAAGATAATTGCTACCTACTGCTTCAGGAAAAGCTACTACTAGAATTAGACGCATCTCTGTAATTAAATTCTTAGTAGATAATTCACTCACAAGAAACACGAGTGGTTTTTTCGGCCTCTCCCTTGACTAATTTATGGACGCTCCTGCACTGTTAACTGAAACGTTAAGAAAGCTAGACAAATTCGCTCTGAAAAATTGAGCGAGCATTAGCAAGTCGTACTCATCGATTAGCTCAGTTTTCCATTTCGGACAATCCTGGACCAATTTCAGCGGTCGAAATGGCCACCGCAATAGATTGTAAATTCGAATATTGTAAATAAGTGATGCGGAAACGTAAAAGGAAAATTGTCTGCGGCACAGCCCGATAATTGGATGGGTCCATAGTTGACCGCATTCCGCTAAATTAGAGGTAAATCGGTTGAGATTAATCGAGTTCAGGAGTAGTGATTAAATTTAGTCGCGATGTAAATCATAATAACGAGCCATTATCAAGCAATTATCTCAGACGGGTACGTTTGTTGGTATGTATGGGTCCCTTCACGATCGCCAGCCACTCGTTTGGCAAATATTGGCTTGAGCTGCGGTTTGACGCCCTGTGGACGGCCATTGTATTGTCACCAGTAAGCCACTTAGTTCCCAATTGGTTCTGCACTCGCCCTGTAATTTACTGGACGGAGAATTAAGGTCTAAGCCGGTTGTAATAACTCTTGCTGCGGTTAAATGTCAAGAAGCTAATCTTCCGACAACGGAAAAATGCCCAAACAATTAAAAAAGGTAACGGTGTCCGGAATAGCTGCCAACAGTGAATTTTTAGAACTTGCTGTCTATTTGATATTTCGTATTTTTCTAAAACCAAGCTGTGTTTTCTTAACTGAAAATGTTTTCATTTCAAAAAGGGCCAGTGTCAATAATTTTTGACATTGAGCAAATCTATTTTCAAGCAAAAACAGTGGATTAGGATGACGAGAAAAAAGTTCAAAACTAACATTATTTACATTTTAGGTTTCATCCCTTAATCGCTTGCCACCTCTACTTTGAAATTTTAAATAAAACTTCTTACTTTTTTAAACATTTTCAGAAAGAGAAAAAATTTGCTCATCTAACTGTCAAAGAAAAAAAAATTTGTCGATTCGTTTTTAAGTTAAGGGTAGTTTAAGGGTAGTTATATTTTTTAAATTTTTAATTGTAGTAGGGCATGATTTGATGTCAATTTAATTTTGATAAACAAATTGTCGATTAGGGAGTTTAAAACCAACATTAGTAACATTTTAACTTTCAATCCTTAGCCGTTAACCATCCTTTAAAATTTGTAATACCACCCCCAACATTTTATGTTGGTTAGATAAGCTTTTTATCCCCTTTTCAAAAATATTTTAAAAAGTTGGAGGTGCTATTTAAAATTTTAAACTAAAGACGGTTAGAGACTAGGGGATGACATCTAAAACGTACTTTATCTTGGCTTCAAATTATCTCATCGCATCTCTAATTGACAAATTTCTTCTTTAATTTTAAATTAAATTGGCATCAAATCAATGGCTACTAAGACTATAAATTTCAAAAAATAAAACCACTTCTAAAAACGAATCGATATTTTTTTTCTTTGACAGTTAGATTCGTTTATTTTTTTCCTTCCCAAAAATGTTTCAAAAAGTAAGAAGTGCCATTTAAAATTTTAATAAACTCTTTCATTATTGCATCTCTAATCCACGATTTTTTCATTAAAATTAAATTAGCTTTAAATCATGACCCACTACGACTAAAATATTCAAAAATATGACCACCCTTGACTAAAAAACGATTCAACAAAAAAAATTTTTTTTGACAGTTGGGTACATAATTTTTTTTTCTTACCAAAAATGTTTGAAAAAGTAGAGCCTACCATGTAAAATTTTAAAGTAGGGATGATTAGCGATTAAGGGATGAAACTTAAAATGTAACTAATGTTGGTTTTGAATTTCCTCCTCGCAATCCTAATCAACCTGTTTTTGCTTGTAAATAGATTTGCTAATTGTCAAAAGTTATAGAGACTGGCTTCTTTTAAAATGACAGTTTTGTATAGCTAGTTTAATTATGTACTACACCTAAAACATTCTTATGATGACAGTTAAATTATTTTTGCTTCTTTGTTTTATTTATAAGGCTACTCTACGTACATACATTGTCTTCTAATTTTTCAGGCATAGAATTACGACGTTTATCGGTCAAAAAATAATTTTATTTTTAAAAAAGAATGTTTCATTGTTTAATTCGTACAATACTGAAATGAAGTCGTTTCAATGATTTAAACAAGATTTGTTTGATTTATAAATTATGTGAACAATAAAATTTCGCATATTTGTGTAACAACATTACATTGTTTTATAAACACCTTTTTTTGACAAGAATCATTTTGAGTGCTTGTATTTTTTTAATCATGGGTTTTCAACGTAATTTTGATTGAATATTTTATTTAAGCAAAGCCTAGCACTAACAGTAAATTGTACGTTATCAGTGTTATAAAAAAACTTTCGCAAATCGCTATTTGTTAATATGAATTGTCAAAAAATGTTTGAAAATATGATTTCTCAAGGAAATAATATCTACAATGATACATAGTTGCAAATTCCAATTATTTTTTGCACAGTTTAGAATTTACTGCCGCGTTATCGCCGCAATTTTAATTTTTAAAAATTCTCCCGGCGCATCCACCAAAATTGTTTGGTATGTTGCATTCAATCTGAGTTCAAGCTACCACCCGGTGAAACGGCAAGAAATTTCGCAGCTATTAAGCAAGTTTCCTGTTCGCTTTAGAATTCGTTGCATTTGCAACTTTTCAGCGTCCGCAGCCCAGCTATGCGCAACTTTTCAAACACAAAACGGCAAATCGCAGTTACATCACAAATAAATTAACAAAGTGCAATTTGGAACAATTCCAAATTCAAGTGCAGCAACTACAAAAATTCGAAGCGTTGAAAGTTATTTTAATTATAACAGGGAAATGTTTTCAACTCATTTCTGCGGCCCACAATGGCGTAAATTTGAAGAGTCGTGCGATTGGCATTTGTGGACTCTATTTCGTGTCAAACGGGCTGCGTAAATTTGCACGATTTTTTAAATCTAGAGTTAGAGATTTATGTTTGGCGGCTGAACTCTGACTCCAAATAGCAAAGTTAAACACCAATTTTACGATTTTTCAAGCGCGGGTTCTTTTATAAATATTTTATGTTTGGCGATAGGTGAAGGCTCCACTCGTGCGCAACTTTGTTTTACGAAATTTGATAGTTTATAGTTTCGGAGCTTTCGGATAAAAGTCGTGCTCTTTTATTTAACTTAAAAATGCATTTTTCGCAATTTACTTGGAAAATGCAAAGGACCTGTTTATGGCACTTTTAGAACTAATAAAACTTTATGCTTGTAACTAACAAATAGTGATTCGGTAAGAATAAGGACAGGGTTCATCTGATTGGGCCATAAAAGACTACTTTTTTCAGTGTCCACTCGACTATAAAATTTTAACGACATCGATTTGTACTTTCCACTTTAACTTTAACATTTTACTAGTTAAACTTATAATCGAAATAATTTTTCTAATAACGGAATTTGACGTCAACCCACATCAACTTTTGTTGTTTTTATTGATATTTTTTGTGTGTATTGCACCAGCAGACTGTTTTTAATGTTGACGGCTACTTGACAAGACGTTCACGATATCGACGTCTACGATAAATCACTTACAACGTTCAACTTTCACGAGAAAATACTTCCCTCCGAAAAAATGTATCCAGAGAATTGCAAATTGTCTTTGACTTTATAGCGTTTAGAGCAAATGTTTGACGTAAGAAGATTACGTAAAAAATAATAAATGGAATATGCTCTTGGTTTCAATAAATATAATTTTAGGGTATGAAATTGAATATTGCGTTTTGAAAAGGGATTAGAATTTTTCTAGGCAATTAGTCGTAATTTAAATCCGCCGAATTCATGTCTTTATCAGTGCCAAACTTGTGGCATTATTCCAAGTAAATCAGATTACTCCTCAAACAGAATAAGCCTTGAAAGTCGTTCCGTATTGACTGTACAAACAAAATAAGACCTCCCAAAGAAAACATAAATTATATCAAAGGTAATTAAGTAAATGAAATTTAAAGCAAAGCTCCGAGGTCCTAATGAATGTATCATGTTCGTGGGTGAAACGGGGCTCTCGCGTGGGCTAAGTGCAGTTGGCTTAGTCCCAAAAGCTTCTGTAGATACGTAATTCCGAAAGGAACGACGTCGTAGTCTCTCAAGACTTTCACATATAACACTAACATAAACACAAGGGTCGAAGACCTGCGTCCAATTGGCCCTACAATCAAATGACAGGAGCAACTTTGTTGACTTAACCATTTAGTCGGGGTAATGGAAATAAAAGGAAGCTGCGCTTACATAATAAACAATAAAGCTGGGATTGGGTAAATACGAGCTAAATGCTTAAACAAATTGAAAAATCTCGCTTGCTGTTTATTAAGGAAGCGATAACGGTATTTTTCGAGACGTAAATTATCGGGATGAATCTTGGAAGAGAATTAACTGAGACAATATTTGCAGACATTTCAACGTGCCGCTGTTGCGGCAAAGATATTTACGCGACGAAAATATTTCCTTTTACAAATCCAAAATAATTAAATTAATCGACTCCCACTCGACATATTCTATCATCTCTCATCTTCTCAAACATCACGCAGCTTGAATTCAAGCAAACTATCAAAGTTTGTCTAATAATTACTTCAAACTTGGCATAATTATCAAAATGAGACAGATGTAAGATTGTACTTGTGACTACTTGGGCACTGAAACTAACACACATGCGGAATTATTTACTAATGAATTAGTCTGAATAAGACAGGGATGTTTGTAGCTTGAGTTAAAGTAGTGACAAACCGTTGAGAGTGTGATTTTTCCATCCAATATTTTGAAACACAGAAAACAATGCAAAACGATCAGATACCAATTTTCTTGGTTATAACTTTGAAAATCCAGAAACACGTTTTTTTTATCTTTAATCGAAAGATCAAATACCATTTTTTATAAATATAGCTTCAAAATAATAACGATTTTTTATGTTTAACCCCTTTTGGGGATGATATTTCTAAAAATAATAAAATACTTGTTTCTTTATTTTTCACTGAATGCCCAAATACCAATTTTTATAGATCAGTTAAAAAAGGACGGATTTTGATATTTAACTCTTTGGGAGTAAAATTTAAAAAAATTATAAAACACGTGTTTCTTTATTTTTTACCGGCAGCCCAAATACCAATTTTCATAAATATAAGTTCAAAAACGACGGATATTTATATTTAATCACTTTAAGGGTAGAAAGTTCAAATGTTCTTAAACACAAGTTTTTCATCTTTAACCGAAGGCTTAAGTATTAATTGCATGATACAAATTAAAAATTGTGGAATTTTATACAAATTCCAACCCCTGTTCAACTTTCTTGGGGTTAGTATTTCCAACTAAAACAGTGTTTCTTTACTTTTTAGTGAAAGCCCAAATACTGACTTTAATTAATGTAAACTCAAAAGTTACGAATTTTTATACAAATTTTATTACGCCATTTAACCCTCTTAGGGGTTGATTTATCGAAAATTGTGAAACACGTTTTTTTTAACTATTAATTTTTAAAAATTTAACTTTAAATTTAACCCCCTTAGAAGATGATTTTCCAAAAATCCTTTCTTAGTACAAGCCTTCGTTATAAAAGCTACCTACTATGAAAATTTCAGGTTTCTGTACTTAACCACTTAGGCTGTGCGTTGATAGGTCAGTCAGTTGGGGCAAGTAATTTTATATACACAGATAATAATCGATACGATAAGTAGCACACCTGAACGGCCCCATTTGTGGTTTTGCCACTTTTTTGCATTAAATTAATTAAAATTAATCCGAATAATATTAATGTATAATAAATTAAAATAATTCATCAAACGCGCTCTATTTGTGCAAATTTAATAGATGAAAATAAATAAACACATTTTGGTGCATATTTCAGTCGCAATTTATTTTGTGTAAAGTTGCGCTAGTTGAACTAATATCCGTGTATGCTAACACCGGTAATAATGTAGCAACATTTTCCGAGCAAAAAGACTTTTAATCTACAGAACAAAACACACTAATGATGTTGCGTCTCTTGAAACTTTTATGAGGCTAATTAGTGGGGATCTGTCTTCAATTGTATTTTACTTTGTGCACAATTGAAACGTTTTTTAAAAACATCAATCGCTCTGTAAACAATTATTCATCGAGTTCAGCAATACAGTTAAGTTTTTCAACGGTCTTCCCATTCGATGTAAACGGTATCCTAACGTGTAATCGATTGCTTGGTTTCTATTTCCCCCAGAATAATTAAGTTGGTGATGCATAAAACATATTGTTCAAAATTAATTAACCTACAAACTTTGAAGTTCAATAATATTGACTCGGCTAATGCTGTTCTCGGGTTATCTTGATGTAAAACCGCTTGTGAGTTTTTCGTCTTCCGTCTAACCCAACTATTAAATCCAAATTAACATCGAACTCTGAAAAGATATTTCCGGCCAAACTAATTCCTGTTATGTAAATTCCTCTTATGCCCCGAGAACAAACATCTGGAAATTGATATGTTTGCCGATAGCTTACGCAGTATTGGGTTCAGGTAAATTTCCCTCTATTCAATTAAAGACGGAGTTGTTTTCTAACTCGTTTTCTCACGAGTTTTTATCTTGTTTGGAAGTTCGGCGAGTCCTCGCTGCGGAGAGAATCTTCTCCAATTAAAAAAACACGGATATAAAAAATACTTTCGTGTTTTTCTTTGTTTTAAGCAAAACCAGCAATTGAATATTTTTGCCAAGGGCGTGTGTAACGTAACAAAACACTTTTATTTAGTTTCATTAAAATAGGTAAATGTCCTTTGAGAACAAAAAAAGAAAACTTTTTTTGTAATCAGCTTGTGTGATTTGAAACAATTAAAATATTTTTTGTTTTCGAATTTTATCAAGTTATTATAACAGCAATTTCTCACAGTTTCGACAGTGCAAGATCCTTGGTTTGTAATTTGGCTGGCTTCCAGCCCCGAAAAATGCTCATTGAGCAGAATAAAGTTTTAAAAGCAGTAATTCCCGATCAGTGACTCTTTTCTGCACCAAATCATGTAAATGCATTCTGGCGATGCATCTGCGCTGCTAAATGGATTAGAAAAGGGATAAGCGATTTGGGAGTTTTCTGTCGTGGAAATAAATAAAAGCTAAGTGCGACACATTCTGACCAAATCTTGTAGAAAACGACTCAAATGTCGCGTGAGATTTAACCACTTTCTTAAAGTTGAATGCGACAACCTTCGATATGTCACTGAGGTCAGCCATCGCCTGACCCACTGTACTGCGAAAAATCAGTCTTTTCCAGCCTTCAGTGGGGATAACGAGCAGTGTCAGTCTATTTAAATTAAATCTCACGATACGTTTTATTAAACCCGACAGCGTCGGAGTCTAAATTCCGCATTTGGTGAGTGATAATTTGATGAGTGTTTCCAATTTCATCCGCTGAAAGAATGCAAATTTTCAATTTTTCATAGCTGGAAAAGCTTCTTTGTGGTCGGGACTGCATTAACGGAATCCTTTGTTGTTTACGTTCTTTAAAGCTATTATAAAAGATCTCGAACTATTTGCCTCAGGACATACGAAACGACCAACTCTCAAACACATCTGTAGCGAATTGCAGCACCAAAGGGCTTAGGTTGAGCCAACTGAACGTCTTCTCCCCTCAAAATCATAATTTTTCAACCGGAAAATATTAAACGTGAACGCCATAAATTACAATTTCGCACAATTTGTTGACATGCGTTAATAGCAAAACTAGTGGTGTAGACAGCAAACTGTTGCACTGAGAGGAATTTGGTTTTATGAGCCGTTATTTGCAAATCGATAATTAATGGCTGTGCATTAACTCAATTATATACTTTGCAGTTTAGCTTAAAATGCATTAAAATTAAATTTGTAATTCACGAATAAACCCATGCAAAAATTCGTAGAGAATATGTGTCGATTTCCGTTTCAGTAATAAAATAAAAGTAGAAGCGATTATGTGTTGGAACCAAAAAGCCAACTCAATTTTATCTGTGACTGGCGATAATTCAGTGGCAATGTGACCCGGCGCCTCCACCATTATGCTATCCGACAAAGTGGCAAGAAAAATACATATACATCGAGATAAGTGTATTGGTTTTGTTTCCATAAAAAATATTAAGTTTCAACACCAACAGAACCAAGATTACACGTATTTGGTTACCTATTTAGACCAGACTACGAAGAACTATGACTTAGGAGACGAAACGAAATACAAAAATTTGCGCTATGACCCGTATTTTCCAAAACGCTGCGAATACGGTTAAAGATACAAAAAAAATGTTCAAAAAAAATTTGTAGAGAATTAAATTTTCTTTAAAAAAGTCAGCGAGGCCATATTTTCATCTTCAACGGTTTAAGCTTTGAAGACGTTCAAAAATGCTCAAGCGACAGATTTTCTTCATTTTGCCGGTGGTCAAGTATGGGAAAGTGAATTTATACCCAAACCGTTAAAGATAGAAATATGGTGTCGCGGACTTTTTTGTAGCAAATTTAATTTTCTACAACGTCGTTTCTTACACTTTTTTGTATCTTTAACCGTATTCGCTGCGTTTTAATAAATAGACGACGCTGTCCAAAAAATTAGCATTACCAATTTGCGTTCTAGCTTATATTTTTGCAAACGCAACGAATACGGTTGAAGATACACAAAAATGAAAAAAACGAGGTTGTAGAGAATTAAATTTTCTACAAAAAAGTCCGCGACACCATATTTCTATCTTCAACGATTTAGGTATAAATTCATTTTCCAATATTTGACCACCGGTAAAATCGCTTGAGCGTCTTTGAATGATTTTAGGGCCTAATTGGTTAAAAATAGGAATATGGTTTTGTGCACTTTTTTAAAGAAAATTTAATTTTCTACAACTTTCTTTCTGGCATTTTTCTTGTTCTGTAACCGTATTCGCAGCATTTTGAAAAATTTGGGGCAGAGTGCAAATTGGTAAAACTTTGAATTTTTATTAAATATAGTTTAAGATATAACTTTTGCACAATTTTTATTTCGTATCATTGAGAATTTAATGCTCTATTTGTCTGTATTTTTTTATTCGTCTTGTGCTAATCCTTACAACTATTTTTATAAATTTATTGCTCTGTAGGACGGGGACGTTTTATTTGTACGTAGTTTCCTCTCCTTAGTTTTAGATATCTGTAGACCAGACTTTAGCTTACTAATTGCCTTTTTCTTTCAGAGCTGGTTATAAGTTTGTGCGATTTATGCAGCAGTATTTTAATTTAAAACCGCAAATGACGAAATAAAAAGCAAAACGTCTTGCTTTCACAAAAATCTCATTACCAAGATAGTTAGATTTTAGACGTAATTTAAAAGTTGAGCTTAAATTCTGCATTTGTCGTAATCTGAGGCCAGACGTTTGGATAATCTTCCGATACCTACTGAACTAGATTACTTAATTAATTTGTGCTCTTTGGCAGGGACATCTTAATTAGTGCGGTCGTACCTGTGATAGCAGTTTGAAACCGCCCTTAAGACTTCAACTGTCACCTTTGATTAGTGCAATTTTCTAAAAATGAACACTCAAGCCAATTCATATGTATGTCACCGGCAAAAAGTGAACTTTGCAATTGAAAAAGTGGCGGAAAAGTTCCGACTTGCTTCTCTAATCTGCTACATTCTTAACGCCAAATATAATAGAGAAAATTTTGTACAGTTCCTCCCAAGTTGTAAAACTTTATTGACATTGTTGTAGTTAAGGTAAGCGAAATCAGCTCACGTAAATTTTAAACGAAGTAAATGTTGGAAAGTTTGGGTAAAAATGTATAGTCGTTTAAATTAATTAAAAAGATTACTCGTACGTCTAGTGGGTTGCGCGTTGGCGTGAATTGAAAAAATATGAGCTTAACAACGTTATCGGACGGTTTTTGTAAGTTTGGAGAAGTTGATGGTGTGGATTACATGTCTGCTTGTTTTCTGCAACTTTGCCCAAGTTTTGCTTACTCCATTAGTGCTTAAAGCGGTTTAGGAATTCATGAGGCAGTAAGTAACGTATATGATTCAAAAATTTACGCCCAACTTGTTTTCATACGTCGGATAAATTCCTAATTTGTTTAGAGAGTTTACCTACAGAGACGTAACGTGAGTTTAAATGTGTCGCATGGTAGGCAATTTTCGCGCAGCGGAGCATAACCAAGTGAGTTGTGATCAAGGGTGATAGCAAATTGACATTAGGAAGCAAAATCACGCCTGTGCTTCCACTATTCCCTCGGCTAAAGCATAAACAGCAGTTAGCCTCTTAATACACTTTAATTTATTGCATTAAAGTACCATAACCCAAGTAAATCACCTAGGCAGATAACAGGACCCACCCAGCCGGCGGCGAAATGTGAAACTACGGCCCACTCACGTTCCCTTTAAATTTACGATATCGTCATGTGATACCGAAGCGTTGAACAAAAATTAAATGCTCCTCGGGGCTGTGAAATATTGTCGCCGAATTAACAAACAAAGCAAAAACCTTTTAAAAATCTACTGCTCGCAATAAATTCCAAATAATATTTCAAGGACTAAACGTTTATTTATTGGTAAGAAATCACTAGCTATCTGTTTTGATCCATTTAATCCGCAAGGTGTGTTTGTAATGGAACTAAATCGATTTACGACATCAGAGATGTTTCCTTCATGTCACTTTTGCCCAGAGTTCTAAATGTCTGGTTTTATTTGTTCAACAAACTGTATCATTCGTGAAACTTTTAACTCCCATTACAACAAAATCAAAAGACAGAAAATAGTTGTAGTACAACGTACAAAATTATTAAAAAGCAGTTTAAATTCTGTGTTTGTTTTTTTTTCACAATAATGAGACAGTCACATTTTCTCTTTAACCAAAATCTAAAAAACAACTAAACAAATTGCTATTACGGAAAGCTTTTCATCATTGTAAGCTGTATTTTTAATTACCTGCTATGTGAAATATTTAATCTCTGGCGGAGCAAAATGAAAATATTAAAATATTCATGTTGCGGAGTTGTTTACATTCTCCCAGATCGTTCTGGAACGACTTTAATCATTCATTTGGTCCTAGAAATGACTCTAAAAAGTATTTAAAACATTGCAAAATCTCTACTGTTGGTTGGATTACATAAATTGCAGCAAAGTAATAACTGATAATATACTTTCTGTAACTAGTTTTTGGTTTAGTTCTAAATTATTGACTTTTTAAGTAAATGTCTGGTGAGGTATATTATTGCTAACTGCACCTGGGGAGTAAAAAAGGCACTCTAACTTTAATAATATACATGTAATTTAATATATTTTTTATATCTATTGAAAGCAAAGTTCATCATAGTCACACAATTTTAAGCGTATATTCTGAAAATAATTTCTAAAGTTTTTGAAAATGTTTGCTCCACTCAAATTAAACCTTTTGGTCAAATAAAACAATTAGAAAGGATTTTGAATATTTGGATTTTTTTTATTTATGAAAGGCTTTAGTTGTACCGTCGTTCCCAGTTAAAAATTCTAATTGATGGCAATTGTAGCAAACAACATTTTTATGAAAAAATTCAGTGAGTTTCAAATTAATTTTGTAAAAAAGTAAAATTTCGAAGATATTTTTATCGTCCTTGATTGTTAAAAAATGCATAAAGTTGCTTTTAATCAGAGCGAAATTGTTAATGCCAGTCACTGAAGAGAGCTTGGTGAGTGGATCTCGTCGTCTAACTTCAACGTTAATCAAATCCTAAAGGATAGGAAATGAGAGTAAATTATTGTTGAGGAGGATGAGACAAGGGAATTACAAACCCTCAGGTAAACCATTTCCATTTTAAGGATCTCCTGGTGGATAAATAAAACATTAGCCTCGACAGATAATTGCATAAAATCGTTACGACCAATCTTAGTTAGCCATTCATCGAGCGGAAAATCGCTTTTTGAAGTACAACTCCCGACTAATTTCGCGTTTTCCATACAGGTCTAGTTTCAGATCATGTCCATGGAGATGCAAATCCGAAATTAGCATTTTTTGCAATTCCGCTTCTGATTTTATTGCGGAATAAAAGTTTTATGTTTACTTATCGCTGCCACGAGACATGGCCACGTACGGAATAAAAGATGATTAGAGGCGCAGCTCCCTTTGAGGGCGCATTTGGCAAAATATGGAATCGACCGTCCAAAAAAAGTGATGTAATTTACAGTTTTATTCGAGAATGGGGCGGCTGTATTTGTGTGTTCTTTTATTCAACACATTTTATATGAGCGATCCTGAGTGGAACGATGATGCTGACGACAGCCTACCACCAATCTCATATTGCATTGGCATATCTGCAATTTCGGAGCCATGCCGACTTCAATAGTCGACAAAATTTCATCGTGAGCCATCCCGCCAACCCATTCAAGATATTTATTTACGCTGGAAATTCTCATCCGACAGAGTTAAAAATCACCAGCGATTGTCAGCAAATCATAATCCACTGGCACGCATCTGGCAAATGCCAAAGCAGCATTTAATTATTCATTTGATCTTAAAAACATGTTCTAGTAAAAATTGATATCAAAAGCTAAAGTTAACAAAAAATTATGTTCGATCCACAAGATATAGTAAACGCGTTCGCCACTTACTTCTCTATCTCTAATGTTTATCAATTTCTTATAGTCAGTAAATACATAATACAGATTGACCATGGCTGTCATTTAATATTCAGATCGTAAATGAAAATACATTCGCTATATAATAAAAAAAAAATTTAAACAAAGTCACTGCAGGTGATGGTCTAATTCCCGTGATCTATCCTCTGTCTATTTTTATAGACTTGGCTATAAAAAAATCATCGTTTCCTGAAAATTGGAAAGTAGGCAAAATCATACCTGTTTTTAAAAAGGGAAATGTATCTAAAATAAGTGACTACAGACCTACAGTAATTCTTTTCAATTTTGCAAAAAATTTTGAGAAAGTTTTATATCAGTTCATCTTTACTAACTCCGGGAAATATATTTTTCAACCAACCATCCTTGCTTCTATTACTCAGTTTATTTCTGAATCTCTTGATAATGGCGGTCAAATAAATGTTATCTAAACAGATTTTTCTAAGGCATTTGATGTTATTGGTCATAAGATTCTGCTTCAAAACCTTGACCGCTTTGGAATGTTTACATCTTTTCTTGAATTAATTAGGTTCTTTCTTATGTACAGAATAAACTATGTTTTTTTCAATGTCTTTAAATTCTTACAATTTGTTGCAACATCAGGCATTCCTCAACGATCAAACTTGGGACCACTACTTTTTAACCTATTTATCAACGATCTCATTGAAACCTTTACTTGTAATTATCTTGCTTATGCCGACGACTATTGATACAAATTTCTTACAGGAAAATTTAAATAAACTTGTTGAATGGTGCAATTTAAATAAATTAAAACTCAATATATCAAAATGTATATTTGATATGTTGTCGTAAAAGAACATCTACCAGTCTTCTTATTATATTTCCAATTCTTATCTTACAAAAGCTCAGACTGAGTGAGATCTTGGCGTCATATTTGATTGTAAATTAACTTTTATAGACCATCTGATTAAATTATTTAGATTTATACTTCGGATCATTGGTAAACCAGCGGACACTGATGCACTAAAAACATTGTACTTTGCATTCAAATTACATCGAAATCTTGCAGCATTAAAACATGAACAAATTAGTGCAAAATTTCTTTCCAATGTTGATATATTAGTGCCAAGATTATCTCCAAGAGATTCCAATAATTTTCAGTTGCCTAGAGCCCGTACAAGCTTAATGCTAAAAGAACCTCTCCCGCACATTTAAAAAAATAATAACAAATATTATGATGATTTTTTCCATATTATCTACAATTTTTAGATTTTGTTCCAGTTCTTTTTTTTTTTAATTTCATCTATACTGATTTGTGTCTACATGTAATAAGCTACTTTTTTATTGTTATTTTCTTTCTTTTATTGTTACTCACACATTTATAATTTTAAATTGTTGCTCTAGAATTGGATTTTTTTGTTGGGCATCCTATGTGTTATTATTATATGATATGTGATAACTATTCACAATTGTAGAATTTATAATAATTAATTATCGTAGAATATTTTATTCTATAGATAGTTTTAAGACCATTTTATGCACTTTTTTGTTTGCAAGATTTTCAGAAGAACAATAAATATTATTTGGACCAATTATGATTTTTTTATTTTTTTCCGATTTTGACGAGATTTTATCGCTTGCCTTATTATCTTTGAAGACTCAAGAAAAAAGATTTTTTGAATCGAACAGAATATTGTTTGTATTTTACTATACCCCTAGCAGTAAAAAGAAATACAAAAAGTAAAATTATGAGTGAGTTAACAAGTAAAAAGCACTACTAAAAAAATTACCAATTTTTTTTATTAAAAAAAATCTATTATACAATTTAAATTCAATGTGCCGTTTTGTTCAAATGAAGACTAGTGTAGTTTCGATTTAGCGGCATATCACGGTTAAAATTCATAAGTGACTAATAATCTAAACTCAAAAAAAAAATGCACAGCCGAATTCCTGCCGTTTAAAGTTTTTAAGCGGTTGTTTGTATTTCAACAATGGAACAATAACTTTTAAAAGAACACTAACAGGTGTTTTCCTTTAAATAAAAATTGACCTGTCTCGAAATTTTTTAATCTTTTGCTATTTTCGAAGATATTCAGGGTGGCTCGTTATTTTAAAATCACCCTATATAAAAATTCCTGTGACTGACACACAAAGATATTAGAAATTCCAACTGTAGATTGTGAGATTTAATTGCACACTCGATAGCTGCACATGTAAATTTATTGTTCAATCTAAAGCTTCCAGGATGCAAACTGTTACAGCAAGTTTGCATATTTAGTTATGCACCTTATACCTAATTTCTATTTCGAAATAATAACAGCAGGAAATAACGCGGAGCTGACATTATAACTTAGATAAAAGCAATACAAATGGTTTTTAGAGAGAGTAGAGAGTAGATTAATTTAAATTTAAAAGTGATTTATTTTTCATCGTCTAAGTAAAACTTGTAATAAATATTAAAAAAGACAGTATTCAATGTCATGATTATGCCACCATTTTTGGATGACTGCACTCTCTGGAATTAGTTCGTAACTTGACAGTATGTTAGGTATAACTAATTTGCCACTGAGTTTCATTGAGTAAATAATTTGTTTTTCTTCTAAGTCGTTGATTCCTATGTTTATGTTGCACAAGGTAAAAAAAAAACAGTGAACGACAAACCCGTTCCTTATTCTGCCCATTCTCCCACTTTGGTAATTTTATTGCCTTGTCTCTCACATCGCGACACGAAACGCCAATCTGCAGCCATTGAGGCTTTTACTATGTGCTAAATATTGCAGTACAATCATCAGGCGAATAGAGTAAACATCAGGACGCTTTCTCGCCAAAGTTTGTTTTGCTTTAACGCTCAGATAACTCCACGACGAAATTATAAAGTTGAGGAAAAGTTGCCAATAATATCATCAGCAAGTTTTCAACTTTTTCATGCGGCGAGTTTACAGGTTGCTGGTAGACAAACTCTAATTATATCAGAAGATAAAAGAACCTTTGTCATTGTTTAAACCGCATATCTACAGTAAATATCGGCCTGTTTGCGGTGTCTGTTTGCAACACATTTGTAGTGTGTGGTGCGAAATAAATCCAGTGGTGAAAAACGACATCTGCTGCGACTTGAAGTCAATAAAAAATACGCCCTAGTTGTCAAACGTCCTCTAATATCAACCATCTATTACGAAAAAGTCATGAACATAAAAGTCAGTTTACGACTTCTAAGGATTCCGAATCACAAAATTGATCACATTAGCAACTGCCGATAGCATCTGACGCTTCTATTTAACGTAATGCTATTCAAGTGAGAAGAATTGGATCCATTCGTAACTGAGGTGCTGATTTACGCCATGCATGGATGTCTACACGGAAATCAAGATTTTTAATAAAAGATTTCAGCTCAAGTTCCACTTGGAAGTTGCGAAAAGATTTAGCTACTAACTAGACAAATAGGGTGAACGATAAATTAAGCATTTCAAGCGAAGGAGTAAAGGCGAGACAACTTCTGTGCTACTTACTTTTGTCTCGAGAATAATAAACTACCCAGACAAGCATTGCCAACAATTGATTGTCTCATTATTTCAAACAAGAACAAAAAAGTATAAACAAATTTTTAAATTGGCGTTATTTTAGCGTCCCTTTGTATTTTTATCTTTGTTGTGTTAGCGACCTTAAGCAAATAAACTATTCATTAGCTTGACTCGTCCAATATCAGAAATATTTGTTTAGCTTCGATGGTTATCTGGTGAAAATTCAATTGCAGCACAACAGACAACAAATTTAATTAATTTTCGAGCGCTTTACTTGTTATAACTACTGTCATAATTTTATTATACATATACACAACCAGGAAAATTCAGGTTTTAATTAAACGATGCTAGCGAATAAATTGCTTTATCTAATTTTAGTAATAGTGTAAGAGGCAAATGCTATTTGAAATATTTGAAAAAACGGTGGAAAATTTGTTTCTTGTGGTTTTGTGGCTTCTTCACTCTGATGGTCGGAGTGATAAAAATTACTGGAACGGTTTGTATTACTCTTCTTGTAACTGATAACTGGAAGACGCCACACAATTTGCTGTGTGATTTATACACCGTGAAAGCAGGTCAACATAATTTATAGGAACATGTTGTATGTGTACTGATAATAAATTCATTGTTGAAGCTGGAATACTCAGATTACGAGATGTTGTACAACTTGGACAATGTGAGCGATATGTTGTGCTGTTATAAAGCAATGCATGCATTAATTAATTGAGACCGCTATGTGAAATGAGGAAATGAATTAAATGTGAAATATCACTTTTCTTCATAAATTTTGTTTCAGGGAAACTAGCTACAAAACATGTGCAATAAATCTAATTCCCAGGTGTTGTTGCACTAAAACAGCGGCTAAAAGCGCTTATGTCGGAATTCCAAACTTGGTCATTTACTCCAAGTAGCGATATTCCATGCAAAGTCTGACCACAATACTGAGGCAATAAGAATAATTGAATGCATAAACGTGAACTCGTTCGAGCCATAAAAAACAAATGTTTGAATGAGAAGGAAAGCAAGGAATCGTGACAGGAGTCAGCACTTTGATGCGGGTTCTCTTCACTCTAGTTGAGGATTTAATCCATATATCGAAAGAAAATGAGAAAAATTTATGTGGAAAGTGGGAAAATCCACAATATTTTAGGCCTAATGTGACTCTAGCAGCACAGTTTTACTGAGTTATCTTTCGGTTATATAACGTTATATAACCTCAATACACAAATCTAACCATTGGTTATGGTAGACTCAGCTTATATAACGGTTATCTAACCATGGTTATGTTTAGTCTAACCATGGTTATATTACGGTTAGACAACTGTTATGTTTCTTAAGCAATATGGCCCAAGCTAGATTTATCAGTTATCTAACCATGGTCATGTCTAGCGTTTACAGCAAAGGTTATGTGACGGTTATATAACTGTTATGTTTGTGCTGCAATATAGCGTATGCTAGATTCAGTTTAATATCGGTGATCTAAGCATGATTATGTTACATGCAGGCATTTTGTAACAATAATTACCAAGCAAAATAAGTGATCTAAAAAGTTTTTGGTTATATTGTTAAAAATTATCTAGTTTGTTGGTGGTAAAGATCATTCATCTGTGATTTTTGCTTTTTCTTTACTTCAACGAGTTGCAATCACGTGTATAATCAAACATATTTATTGTTTATCATGTAAGTAGAGTATAATTTTAATTTATACTTAATTGAAAACTGAAAAAGTTTGCCTAAATGTATTTTAGTTTTGACCAGAAAGATAATGAATTTTTGAACGAATAAAAAGTCAGGGTTTTTAAAAAATTAACCATATTTTTTACACTGACTGTTTTTAAGTTCAGGTTTTTATTTTTTTTACTTTCTTACAAAAAATTTTTGGTGGCAGAAATAAAAAAATTTTTTTTTATTTTAACTACACAATGGATGTATTTGTAATGTTCTATGTAAATCGTTATGTAAACAACAAAAAAACTTTAATTGCAACTAAAATTAAAGATATTTAAAAATAAACAATTTTTAAATTTATTTCTTCGTAGTTTCTTTTGTTGCCCGGCGCATCCACCATTTTTTCAAACTCCGAAGTCATGGTGTGGTGAAGTATAATTCCGCGAAATTTGTGTTGGTTATAATTATGACATATATTTTTTTAATAAATATTTAGGTTAAGCTTTCTAGAGTAGAGTATAATTTTAATGTATACTTAATTGAAAACTGAAAAAGCTTGCCTATATATATTTTAGTTTTGACCACAAAGAATATGAATTTGTCAAAACCAAAGCAAATTATTCCAAAAATAAATGTTTTCTCACTTTTTACCTGCCGACTCATTAATCCTACAGTTTTAAGCTAGGTTTGGAGATTTTGTCCAAAGCTGAGAAAACAATAAAGAAAAAAGTGAACAATATGTTTTTCAAAATATTAATACTTTAGTTCCTGGTAACTGTAATTTGTTTACAGTTTGACCAACTCTTGTTCTTTGGAGGAAAAAATTAACACAAAGACACTGACTACGTTAGAATCTTTGCCGTAAGATGACATCTCATCTTTCGTACTACGTCTTCAGCATCTTCGGTCTTAATATAAGCAGTTCTATGTTAGTTCTGGTCATCGAACATTTTCTTACAAAGTCGTTTCAAAAAATTTTTAAACAATAAATCAACAAAACACTCAACAATATTTATTGTGCACTAATGGTGTCGTGCACTCCAATCAGGCTGGACAGAAGCACCAATTTATTTTATACTAAATACTTAACATTTTAATTTCTATTAAAATCGACTATGAGTTTTTTATAAAAAATATAAGAAAGAAAATATAAGAAAGGTTATATAAGCGCAATATAAAGGTTATATTACGAAACATAAGCGAAATATAAGCAAAATGTAAAGAAAATTATATAACCACGCGTAGGTAAAAATTAAATAACGACACATATCCGCAATATAACAGAGAAATAATATATATGGTGGTTAACTAACAGTTAGCTTATAAAAGCGTCACATTTGCGAGCTGACGGTTATATTAGAAGGTTAGATCTCGGTTATATAAGTGTGTTACTAGAGATACATCGAAAGAGAATGAGAAAAATTTATGTGGAAAGTGGGAAAATCCACAAAGTTCACTTTGGCAATATTTCAGGCCTAATGTGAGGATCTGGCGATCTAACTTCTCCAAATTTACCTGTAGATAAAGCCTGACTTTCTTTAATATTATTTAATCAAGTCTAGCAATTTTAGCTTAAAAACCGTTTCCCATCTTTTGATTTAACTTTTCGCGTGAAATCGTCATCTTTGGAGCGCTCTGCTCATTTCTGCGTCTCCGAGATATCAAATAATTTTATTTAAGAAAGTGCAGAGTGGCTCTAAATGCAAATTCCCTTTCATAATAAGCTGAAAAGTGTGTGATTACTGGAGTGTTGGTCGGGAAAAGCGGAGATGTAGAGTCGTTAAGGTGGAGTCATGATCGTGTCGCACCATCAACTGCCGCCTTAATAACGGGGAAGTAACAAATTGCTCTGTTGCGATGTTAACATAAAATACTGCACTTCTTAATACTGTCACGCATTCACACAAATGTACGTTAAAGGTGCTCATAATTTTCCATTAAAGCACTTGATAAGATAACACTTTTTCTACATTTTTGCGTGCTAATGGCCGCCGAAAGGTATGTCGTGTTGCATTATTCACGAATATGCAAAAACCATTTTAATTTAACACTTAATTTACTTCCATTAATATTTAAAACGCGGACTCTGGCGGAATTTTTATGGCGATCCATTCACAAAAATAGACTCGAGGATAATAAATCGGACGCGAACGCCGAGCAGAAATTTAACTAGAGCGATAATTGCAAAAAAAATCAACAATATTTGCACTTCCCCAAAAAGCTCGGCATTAATCAAATTCGCAAGTTATTTGTCTGCTGACACGAATTTGTCAAATTATACCTGCGATCGTCACATAATTATAACTAATGATTCAACTGTCAATACCCCAGCGCTGTAATTTGATCCCTTTCTATGCATTTGTCTACCGGCATCTCGTTTTGATCGATTCCTTTCCTCAATCACACTTTAAAGATTTATGTTCAGTTTCTGACAACACTGACTGATTAGAGCCTTCTAATGAAAGACATTAGCCCTTAAGGAGCTTTATTGGAGCTTTCGCAAGAACGATGATCTTGGATTTTTTTGAGCAATTCAATTTCTTCTATTTCAAAGGTTTAATCAAAGAATATTAATTCTTTGGGAACGAGGCATTATGCGCCTAAATTACGTTTTATCCCGAAAATGAAACTTTGATGCTATTTTTCACTGGCAAGAAATGTGACGCTGATGTTTGGGAGTATTGTGGTAATTACTGAAAAATTAGGGACGCGGCTACATTAAGAGAGGGTGAAAAAGAGAGGAATTGAAACGGAATAAGCCGAAGAACAAAGAGGCAAAGCACGTTACATTAAATGTGGTTTTAAACATGACAGATGATTAAATAATTCTTTGTTCTTCTAATTCTTGACACGTGTGTTTCAAAGGACAAAACAAAATTATCATATTCTTAAAACGTAATTAATTAAAAATGTGGCGCTGCGAAGTAGTTTTTGTGGTCGAGGACAAATGCTGGATGAAATAAGCACAAAGTAATCCTTTCCATCAAAACCGCATTACTCATCTACTTAGCGCAAATTGCATCCACAATTTCCATAATAATTATTTTGGCTGTCAAGAAGAACCATCCTCAGCATATCTCGCGTACGACAGGTTGGCTGCATAATTAAATTTCATTTAACTGCGAAATTTAAATATTTAGAATCTCCTTTTGCGGATCAAAGAACTTTTAATTTGTGTCACGTGTAATTAAAACCGCACAAATTCTTAATTAAAACGTGCACAAATTCAGCCTGCATTGCGTTCGTCACTAATGGCATTTCTCGTTGGCTTTTCTGCTGTTTACTGTAAACAGCTTAGTTGAGGAAAACTGAGTTTTCTTAGGAGATGTATCTCAATTAATTGTTAGGATGTCATGTTTTACTGATGAAACTGCTAAACTGTTTGCCGTCTGCAGAACGAGACCATTAGGCACTGTGAACATTTTTCCGCAAATTCTCATCACCAAGGATGATAAATTACACAATTGAACTCGATAAGGATGTCTTGCGAAATTTCAAGCGTTAAAGATTAATCGGCGCAGATTTCGAAACAAACAACTGGGGCATAATCAACACAATAAAAATGTAAGCCGTATTGATTTTCTTTGAGCCCAAAAATAAACTAGTGCAGTATCGGACCACACTGTTGCACACCGTCATATTAGTCTCGTAAACAACGAGCTCAAGTGTTAGAATCTTGTAAAGTTAGCCAGGTGGCTGTAAATTTGCTAAAACGGCAATAAAAACGTTTCTCTTCTTTTATTTTCAGTTTATTTCACATTTTCATACAAACAGCTTACTTGAATAAAATAAAAAAGAATTATGTAGAGGGAATAACGTCGTTTATTTTAAAACTTTAGCAAAAAGTGATGTGATTTTTCAGACATCATAAAAGCCGCATTTGCTGAAAAATCAGCAAATGCCAGGCAATGGACGTTGGGCAAATTCATTGTTTTTCCCGCAATTGTACTTGGCCATTATTCGAAATTTTTTACCGCTCATTTTCGGTGTCCAGACCACTATATCCCGCCAGAGTAATTTGCTGAAAAGTTGTCTAGCTGGCCTGAAACACGAATGTAATTCATGGCGTCATTGTGGCGAAAGTGGCCTCGAATCCTAGCTGCGAATTACTCTTATAAAGCGGATAGGACAAGCCGAATTATTGCCATTTTAGTTAGTCTGAATATTCGGTTTTTATAAAGACGATTCGGAAACTTTTCGGATTGTCTCCTTTTTATCGCTGGCTGGATTTATGCCCCGACGCAAAGAAATTTCTGACTCCGTTCGGCAAAAAGTATCGCAGTTTTGGGCAAACATTTCGATGATTTACGGGATGTTGGTGTCGCGTATTTGCCAGCGACCTACCTCACCACATTATGTGTTCGAACAATCAAAGCTTATTTAAGTTTGTTTAGAGCCGGGTAAATGTTGCACAACATTTACACGGATGGGTAATAATTGATAAATGGGAACCGTAAATCAACGTTCGTATCCTATTACTCGAATTAGCTCGTCTCTCAGTAGAATAAAAATTATTTAAAAAACATTTGGGCAGAAGCAATTAAATGAAGTATAAATCGAATCCGAACACTGGTGAATTAAAATTTAATTATGTGTTTGCATTTTAATTAAGCTGATTGAAAACCTGGCAAGTAGTAAGGGTAGCAACCCTATTTCAGCGGTTTGTTGTTTTGATGGGGTCAAACAAGGGTGAAGGCCATGTCGGGTCGTTAACCACCAAATTGTCGCAACTCTTGTTTCCACTTTTGTATCTCTTAATTTTTTTAAATAATGTCTGGCTTCTAAAGTAAATTGGGTTTCTAATCTTTTTAGTGGAAGCACACAATATTTGTATTTTTATAAAAAAAAACTACTGTGCTAAAATTAAATACATTAAAATCAATAATGAGTAAAAAATTTCTTACGCAAACTGTAATACAAGTATTCAGGGTGTATAACTCAGTTAACTAAAAATTGTTAGAGATAAATTAAATATTTTCGTTTAATTTTTTTTATAATTTAAAAAGTAAGTTATCTAAGGATTCAACGCTAAAGTTTGTTTAACCTTTACGTTCATTTCTTTTTCTCACAAAACAAAAGGTATTTTCCCTTTATTAGGATATACTCTTACGTTTACAAATTGGCGCCTTTACATACTTTTATCTTTTGTCGTATTATTTTCATATTTCTGTCAGTTTTATGCTTCGCTTTACGTTTATACGTCTATATGTTCTCTCAATCGTTTATTTTTGTTTACGTGTTGTTTCACTTACCTTTTCTACACTTTTTTTCATAGAAAAATTGTCACCCTGATCCGGGTTCGAACACCCGACCTCCCCCGTTAAAAGTGGCGCTTATACCACTGAGCCATCAGGCCCTAGGTACTGACCGTTTTTTGGAGATATTTTAACACAAACTTTTTAAATAAATCTACATTACTAACAATATAATTGCAATAATTTACCTAACACGCAAATACATTTAGTTCAAAAGTCGGCAAATTAGCTCGAGAAAACATTTTCTGACACTTTTTTCAATTTAATTCTCTAATTTTTCACCAGATTTCATTAAAAGATACTAGGCGTATAAGTTGATTCTACAATTTTAAAATTGGTTCTACCTTTTTTGTGACTTTCAGCACGTTTTTGACGAAAAATGAACATAATTTCTCAAAAAATCACCAAATTTGTGTATTTTCTAGTCAAAAATAGTAGACGTGCGCAAATCCTACTGGATTCGCAGTGACTATGATTTTTATTAACAATGTTTTTCGGAACTTTACTAAATAAACTCAGTTAACTAAAAATTTTTAAACATAAATTAAATAATTTCGTTTATTTATTTTTAGAATGTAACAAGTAAGTCATCTAAGGATTCAACTAAAGTTTGAAGTTATGTTTTACCTTTACTTTCATCTCTTTTTCTCTCAAAACAAAAGGTATTTTTCCTTTATTAGGACGTGCTCTTACGTTTACAACTTGGTGCCTTAACTACTTTTACCTTTTGCCGCATTATTTTCTTATTTCTGTCAGTTTTATGCTCCGCTTTACGTTTATACGTCTGTGTGTTCTCTCAATCTCTCATTTTGTTTACGTGTTGTTTCACTTACCTTTTCTAAACTTTTTTTCATAGAAAAATTGTTACACCTGATCCGGGTTTGAACCCCCGACCTCCCCCGTTGTAAGTGGCGCTTATACCACTGGGCCACGGGGCCCTATGTACTGACCATCTTCTGCAGATATTTGAACACAAACTTTTTTAATAAATCAACATTACAAACTATACAGGGTGAAGAAGAAGAGCAACATTAGCTGGAAAGTTATTTTAAAAATACTTTTGTTGGATTATTTCAGGGCACAATTTTTTTAATGAAAACCGAAACTCACAATACTTTTAGGGTGAAGACAGAACATCTTTAATTTTATAACCGAAAAATCTGATTTAGCGCCGTGTTACCTTGAGTTGTGCTTCCTTTAATAAGATAAAAACATTTCGATAACAAAATTACTAATGCTTTTTCCGTTTAATGAAGTTTAAGACATGATGCTGGGAAAAAATTCTTTTAAGAATTCAAGTTTATTTGTTTGTTTCGCTTGCCATTTCTAAACGAAATGGTTTAGTGTCTACTATGAAAGTCAATAATCTCGTTGCCCACCACGAAAGTGTTAATTCTATTGTTATTCAGTGTGGGCCGCCTCGGGCCTAATATTTTTTTCATATAATTCGTCTCGTAAAAGAAGGTTATTTGATTTTATTGCTTCGGATAACGGCTCAGGCCGCATAAATGTGATTTATCCTGTGGAATATTAGAAATATATCATTCCTCATAAAGCCTATAGCCAGTGAAAAATCTTCAACAAAGAAACGCGGATCAAAATATAACTTGTGTATCGCATAATAGCTCACAAGTTCACAGAGACGTGTAGTAAGTCAGATAGAGCTTAAATAAAAGCAGCCGCAGTCAAGAACTCACTATGAATATTTCATGGAGGCTTGTGATCCTCGCACAACGGCCTGTCCAACTTGGTAATATTGTCTCGACCTTCGCAACAAACGAATTCAACCGAAAGTTGCATTTTGACTGCACGTCAAAGCCAAAGCTGTAGGCAAATCAAGCTCGGGCCTTCAAAGAACCTGCAATAAACTTTACAGCTGGCTTGGGGTCAATATACGATACTTTGTTATCATGAGAGGCCAAATCGTTGGCTAACTGAATGATCCATCAACCTTTTATTGCGCGATTTATTCCCGGCTTCTTCCGAGATAGTTTACGACAGCCAAAAGTCCGTTTACATTAAGAATAAATCGGTTATTGCTGAAATAAATCACGGATATTGATAACGCTGCCGTGAAACAATTTCATCTGACGTTGAACAAAGTTTCGACAGATTCGGTAATCAACGATCCGCACTTGAATCTTTACAGTTACAGACAACTAGCAGTTGCCCACGGCTTCGCACGCATGGTCACAGAAACAGAGAAAAACAATGCAAAACTTAGTATAGTAAAAAGTAGAAACACATAATTTTAAATTTTACTTTTTTTTATAATTGCAAACAAACGCATTTTTTCAAAAATCCAAAAATACATTTTCTTTCTTTTTAACCATAAGTTCATATGACAATTTTCTTGGTTGTAACTTTAAATATAAAGGACTCTATTGGGGGTGGAAAAGTTACGAATTTTTATACAAATTTTATTACGCCATTTAACCCTCAACCCCTGATTTTTCAAAAATTGTGAAACACGTCTTTTTTCTTTTTTAACCAAAAGCCCAAATACTAATTTTTACGAATATAACTTTAAAAATGACGAATTTTTATTCAAATTTTAACACTTTATTTAACCCTCTTAGAGGGTGATTTTCTACAAATCCTGAAACACGTCTTTTTTTTATGCGAAAGCCTAAATACTAATTAAGATTGATGTCTGTGGTGTAAAACTAGTCCAGTTCCCCGTTTTAATAGCTTCTAAATTTTACTTTTCGTCAATCGATAGATTCGATATGCAACCAACACTTTATTACTTCAAAGTTTCCAATTACTGTTGCCTCCCAACTTTCTTGTTGTTTATTCGAAAATTTGTAGAACACTTCAGACTGCTTCAAACATGAAAGAGTTTTTTCATTTCTCAGGTAATTCAAACTTCATTCTAGTTGACTCCATAAAAATATTTTTGTTCCAAATTAAGGGTGCAAGCTCTTAATGCCTGAAGAAAGCTAATTCTCCGGAAAAGATAAAAAATGCCCTACAGTTTGTTACAAATAGACCTAATAAAAGTTCCTAGGTTGTGGCGAGTTCATAGATCCTAACAAGAAGATTGTACGGCTATAAATCCAAACAGTATCGATTGAATCTCCCCACAGTGTGCCCCAACAAGGGTTTTAATATTTTTAATTAACGGATGATTTATTTTTGCTGCCGGAGTTTATTTTCTCGGAGCGTGAAAATATCGCCGTAAAAATCATGTTAGCATTATTGCAAATAACGAGAGAAACCAGGCGAGAATTGTTTTTATTTAAACATTCCTCTGCTGTGGAATCGATTAAAATAAATGCGCAAGGGTTTTAATAAAGCAAGCAATATAAGCATTTGCACTTGGAACATCCCTTTAGAGAGCGGTTTCTTTGCGAACAACCCAATCGTGTTCCTTCCTCTATCTTGGTTGTTCACGCAAGCTGCGACAAAGACATTCATTGTCCGGAAATTCCACACTGGATCTCTCTTTTTCAAACCACCTTTCAGGCAAACAGCCCACACTCAGAACTCATAATAAGGGGTTTAAAAATGTCTCTCAATTTTGAAATTTATTTAATAAACATGATTTACAACCGAGCGAAAATTTAGCACACGCCGGTTCAAATGTGATTTACCCTTTGAAAAGAACGTTTCGGGTTTTGTATTTATTGGGGGGAAAAGCTTCGATATCAGCATGTTAAATGTTGGGAGACGTCGAGATGGAATTATGATGTTCGGTTTATTTAAGCAGAAATGATGGGTTTTTTGTAAAAAATGTACGAGATCATTGGTGTAAGAATGGGGCGGAAGCAAGGGCCACACGCGAAACAGGGCTAGTTAGAGAAAATTCGCGTCTATTTTTGCTTGTTCCGATTTGATTATCAAGTGAACTGAACGAGTCAATATTGAATATTGAAAGAGTCTTTGTAAAAGAAACGAGACTGTTTGAGATGTTCATAGTTAATTTGATTTTAAAATCCCGAGTTCCAAATTCAGTTTGAAATATCTTTTTTCTTTTTCTGGAAGATAAAAGTTATTTTATCAGATGTACCTACCTCTAAGACGGAATAACGCGGAGCGCGCGCTCATTCCCAAAATTTCCAGCTACTTATAAAAACCTCGCAATATATTTAAACCTCGTCTTCTCTATCAATTTAAACTTCCGTAAAATTATTCATTTTTATTTTCTCTGGCGCGATTCTCGTTTTTCAAGCGCGCAAATTGACAATTTCCAGCTCCTGTGAGCGCCGGACTTTTTCGATTCCGGACTTTGTGATGACCTGTTTGCATGCCTGAAATCGAGTGCAAAGAAGCAGTCGCAGTAAATCCCGTTAGATGACTGCATTAGGCTTATTGCTTTACGTTGCACATTTCTCAGAAATCGGATACGTTCACCAATATTTATACGATCCCTTTCAAAACAGACGAAACGGTCTTACGCCAAATCGGATAATGCGAATCGAAAATGCATTATTCCGCAAATGTGTTAGGACGAAAGAAGATCAAATGAAAACAATAGGATATTTAGAATGAGCGAATACATTGTGAATATTAAACGCGAGATAAAGGGGAAGCTGCAGAATTGTTAAAACGGCGGCGGAAAACTTTACGTTTGAATATATTACGCAAATTTTACGTATCTCATTCGGCCGAGTCTCATAAAAGACGTCTAATATTTTGTAAATTAAGAGAGCCACTTCTAAACTTGGCGGAATCGTAAATCCGTATAGGACGCTCTGCATATCGTCAAAGCCTTTATTATCCCGAAATAGCCTCCAAACTTCTGTCACATACATCAATTCGCACTATAATACGACTCACAACTTTTAAATTAAATTAGATGACGATTTACACTTTACGAGCAAAATTTTCATGCGCAAAGTTTGCGCATTAAACAATTTTCAGGTGAAAATTATCACAACACTATTTATTTTTCAGCGCAAAAATATCAAATACGTAAATTTCTATTTCCCGGTTTGTAGTGCGTGTTTACTGGACAAGAAACAGAATCGCCATGACCCCAAGAAACTTAATCTCGTTCATGTATGCAGTTCGAATCTCCAACTTTCAAAGTAATTGAATATTGACCGTCCGAAGCCGGATGTCGTGTGCTTTTCAAGTGTTGCAAACTTGTTAAACTGCAAGTAACTCGACCTTGCTGTGAAAAATTCCATGGAAATTTGCTTTATAGCATAAATAACCTGATGATGACTATGAAAAGGAGCAAATTAGGTTTCGAGGAGGCAATTTCATTTGCAGCCTCGCTGAAAAAATCCTCTTGTAGGGTGTTGTGTTTATTCTATTCTTTTATTACTCTCGTATCAGGTGTTGGCAGCATTTGAACATTGCCAGAGTGTGTCAGCGCGTAAGTTGACGCTGACAGCAGTTTTTCAATATCTAGACGAAATCCTTCACGGGGATAATAACACGAGTTGCTTTTGCGTGCCTGCCGCTGACGGTGGTTTTATTGTAGGTGACCACAAATAAAACTGTGGGTAAATTGGAGGGATGAAAGGTTTGCAAAAGGAGCGTTCTAACGCTATAATTATGAGATTTTAAATTAAAAATCTGCGAATTTTATCATGGAACTGAGGGTTTTCATGTGCAAGAACGTTCATTTACTTTTTTGTGTCTCCCGGGCACAATTTACTGTGACAAGATTTTATTGATTTTGGCGGCTTACTGTCTCATGCCGAGGATATCATAGCTAAAGCGCATTACTAGTCGACTAAAAATTAATGCCCAGGGCCTCGGTTCCAGCTATTATGTGTCGTTATTTAAGCTAGTTTTTAGTCAAGGTTTGTGCCAATTTCAAATTAATACATACGTGTGTCAAGTGAGAATAAAATCGAGGGGGATGGGGATGCAGAGACAGGAACCGCGACAATTACGTCTCATTACAACAAGAACAAGACTTCTTTTGAACATGTACGAACTGTACGTCAATTAGGAAACGCTTTAGTATCGGTATCGGTTCAGATTTTATGTTAATTAGTTGGAAGTTATTAATAATTAAAATACAAGTGATGTCTACAATTTAAAGCACTTTCTAAAGGAATAATTAATACAATGTTTTAATGTGGCATTTTCACTCGTATGTGTATTTAAGAATTGAACAGGTCGATCTTGCTATTGTTACTGTTAGTCTCTTTTTTACTAACACAGTATAAGCAATCAGTTATGCTTTTCTTGAAGTAAAATCAATTGGAATACAAGAAGCACTTCGTAATAAGAAAATCAATAAAAAATAACAGAAAATAAAAGTGTACTTAAAAAATAATAAAGTCTTTTAAAATACGACTGTATTTTACAATCTGAGACAAGTGTAATTTAAAACCTAGTGATTAATTAGTAACTTGACATCAACTAAGCAAAAATAGATAAGAATATTCTTGAAAAAAAATTGATTCTAAGTATTAACGTTTATTTATATAAAATTAAACAAATTTATTATTAAAAATGAATTAAATTGTTTATCTTTGTAGGAAGATTGTAAATTGCAAGCAAAAGCACGAACAGAATTGTGGCTCAGTGTTGAAAAGTGATTTTGTTTGCTGAATCTATTTTTGCGTATCAGTTGCAACATTTTTGAACGAATAAAAAGTCAGGGTTTCCAAAAAATTAACCATATTCCTCAAATTGACTGTTTTTAAGTCCTGGTTTTTATTTTTTTTTTACTTTTTTACAAGAGATTTATCGTGGCAGAAACAAAAAATAATTATTTTTTATGTTTTAAATACACAATGGATGTATTTGTAATGTTCTATGTAAATCGTTATGTAAACAATAAAAAAGCTTTAGTTGAAACTAAAATTAAAGATATTTAAAAATAAACAATTTTTAATTCACTACTGCATAGTTTCTGTTGTTGCCCGGCGCATCCACCATTTTTTAACTTCGAAGTTATGGCGTGGTGAAGTATAATTCCGCAAAATTTGTGTTTGTTTTAATTATGACATATATTTTTTTTAAATAAATGTTTAGGTTTAGCTTTATAATTAGAAAAGTAGCCAAGACCAAACTGTATAAAAAAATTAATCACCTATATAATCTCGAATTAAACCCATAGCGACGATTGTTGGAAGAATTGTTGTTACGGGTATTGTAATACTTTTATTTTTTTTTTATTTATTTATTATTTAAAACTGGGCGCCACCAACTTTTTTCTAAAAGTTGGAAAAGAACTTATTTGTCGCTGTTATCCTGGTTTACACTACATAAGAGTGTTTTTGGACTAGCTTTTATACATTGGGAGTTAGAAGGTTCAATTTCAATTAAACACAGGTGATTGAAATAAGAAATTTTATTCAGTGACCATAACAATAGTAACAACAGATAAAACAAGTATCTTTTACAAACAACTTTAAATTTGGACCTAGTGAACCCTAGCCCTTGGAGAAGAGGTTTTCCAAGAGAGAAATTGAGGAAAAATAGTCCCGTCGGTTGTATTTCCTGAAGAGGTCCAAGATATTATACCATCTGAAAGAATTCCCAGATGTTATGCCCTTACCACGGAAGAGATCCCGTGGCCCGTGTCCAGAGATGAACTCGGTTTCCAGGAGATGTCCAGGAGCAGGTGTGGTTTAACGACGAAAGAAGGTCTCGTAGACTGGTCCAAAAAATGCAGAAGAGGCCCTAAAGTTATTATTATTATTATTATTATTATTATTATTATTATTATTATTATTATTATTATTATTATTATTATTATTATTATTATTATTATTACTATTATTATTATTATTATTATTATTTTAGCACAAATACAAAATACAAAATAATTAGTGACTTTAACCGTTTTGCGACACAACCTGGAAAATAGAATCAACAATAACCACAAAGAAACAGCAAAAGTACACTTACCAATAAGCAGTAATTATTAAAAATGTTAGTGCAACACTTTTGTAGTTCAGACGGTTGTAACTACTTACATGAAGACGAGAAAGATTTTTTTTGTAAAACTAATTTATGGAAGGGATAGCTGCCACAAAGTAAGTTACTGAAGTGCATTAAAAGCTGTAAAAAACTTATTGACTTTAAAATCTCTTAGAAAATGAACAAGTTCTTGCACAGCTTCACTAATGACGTTTTGTGGTTGCAAACACTCCGCTGCAAATTGCGTCTCTAAAACACAAAAAAGTGCAAACTGAATGGTTCGAAATATTGCACTGACCAATAAAACATAAATCGCTACATATCCCTAATTGGAGATTTTAACGATCGGAAATAACTAGTAAACAAATTCCCAGCATTTTTTGTTAACAATGGGAAATTTTCCGATTGTGAGCGCATAATTACCCCCTTTAAGGGATCCAATTTATGAAATATTTATCTCATTGTAATTTTCACGAGTTTCCCTGCCATTATAAATTTCTTTTATGTCCACAAATTCCAGTGTTCTGACACCGTAAAAACGCTAAATGTATTCCCTTTCATAACTCCCTAGTATATCTTTTCTCGGAGTTACTTTGATTACAAAAGTTTCCCTTGCTCCCAAATCACGCGAATTAAGACATCCGTCCGAAGCCCCGCTTTCCGTCACTTTATCAACTTTCGACTTTACGTAATGTAATCTGCCGTTGCATGACATAAATAAAACATAAACTTTTCAACTGAGAATGCAATTTCATCGAAAAAATTCCGCCAAACAGCCTCCCGAGTGTTTCACGTCCTTGGAGTATCGTTCCGCTAAACGAGCTTTTCAGAAACAGTGCAGCACCGACGACAGGTCGAGCGACAGCCCGTCAGATGGACAAACGATTCGATTGAGATGTCACCAGAATTAGAATCATCCCGAGGGCGACGTCGTCTAGTCACGTCTCTGCATGACATGACAATGAAAAGAGACGATGGTTGTTAACAATGTTCCAATTGATGCAGAGTTGCAACAGTTCGGCAATAAACCGAATGCGCCACTTCCAATGTGCTTTAATTACAAACAGATTATGCCAACGTAACAAGTAATAACAAGTTATTCCGGATTTGACCAATTGGGAAATAATAACACGCAATTTCGCTGACTGTATATTTTTTTAAATTCGAGCAACAAAAATTAAAACTCTTTTCTCTCGTAATTTTCTATACGATGAAAGTACATTTTAACTTTTTACGAGTATACAGAGTAACAAATTTTATAATTTTTTCGTCGTTTTTAATAATTTATTGAAGATATTTTTTTACTCGCATAGTTTATTTAACTATACAGGGTGAGTCATTTATATGAGCATGCTCGATCAAGGATATCAAAATCAATCAAATGGCACTGCAAATGGAAAGTCAAAAATATTTTACAAGGTGTTTCATTTCTACATATTTTTTTTAAATGGCGCCTCCAGTATATTTAAATGTACATTTTTTTAGGCTTTATAAATCAGTTTAATTCTTGCAATTTTCTTTTACCGTTTAGAAGTTAATTAATTTTTTCTACAGTTTTATGCGTCCTTAGGCACATTATTAAAAAAATCGAAGTGTGCTTGGTTTTCGAGATATTGTGTTGGGATTTTGTCTGTGTATAATTGCAGATTTATAATTGCAAGTAATATGTTATCACTGTTTATTTCTCAGTTTTTTTTTATTTCCTTATTTCTCCATTGTAAATTTCTATAATTTTTATGTAATAATTTTTTATTACATTCAAATTATTATCTTATTATAAAATTAAAACGTGCTGTACTATAAATGTCATTTTGACATTAGTATGACAAAATGTATTGTTTTTCATAGCTCGCTACATTAGTTTCAAGAGATTTTGTGTGCATTTTTCAGAAAAAACGAAATATTTCGTTAACAATTAAGTTTTGAGAAAAAACTTAAAAGGTAAAAAAGCACAAACAGTAATTTTTTGTTTGCTGAATCTATTTTTGCGTATCAGTTTACTGTTAAATAAAAAACAAATATTACATTTCATTCGTTTTTTGCCAAATTTTTGAACTAATAAAAAGTCTGAGTTTCCAACAAATTAACCATATTAACCATAAGTTTTGATTTTTTAAAGCGTTTTAATTTTTTTACAAGAAACTTATGGTGGCAGAAACAAAAATTATATTTATTTTATTTTTAACTACACAATGCATGTATTCCCAAACGTTCTGTGAAAATTGTTATGTAAACAATAAATAAGTTATAGTTGCAACTAAAATTAAAAATAAATAGGTATAATTTTTTAATTCATTTTGCGTGTTTCTTTTGTTGCCAGGCGCATCCACCATTTTTTCAAACTCCAAAGTGGTGAAGTATAATTCCGCAAAATGTGTGTTTGTTATAGTTATCACATAAAAATTTTTTTCAGTTACGCTTTATGTTTTGTAAAGTACCCAAAACCAAAATGTTTAAAAAATTAATCGTCTTTAATCTTGAATTAAACCCATTGCGACGATTGATGGAAAAATTGTTGTTATGAGTTTAAATCAAGATTGAAGGCGATTAATTTTTCATACAACCCGGTTTAAAAAAAACACATTTTATATAAACAATAATTAAATATGTTACTTGTTTTTTGAAAAAAATGTGTACGCATACGTGTACCATTTATCGATAGTATTTTTGACAATTTACTCTTATTATTATTATTATTATTATTGTTATTATTATTATTATTAATATTATTATTATTATTATTATTATTTTTAATACTATTATTATTATTTTAGTACAAATTCTTTAGTTGTTTACAAAATAATCAGTGATTTAACTTTTAACCGTTTTACGACATAAAAATAAGTTATAGTCCTTCAAAGTTTACCAAAATGAATGTGTTACAGCAAGGTGATGCTACAATGCAAATGTATGGCCTTGCCATCAAAAGATACCTCAGATATTTGTTTACCCACGGACAAAGTCTCAATTTAATATTCCAAAAACTAAGGGCACTGCGATTTTTTAATAATAATGTGAATGCAGACACACTAAATTGTAGAAAAAATTAAATAACTTTTGAACGGTTAAAGTAAATTGCAAAAACTAAACTGATTTTTAAAGCCTAAAGAGTGCAAATTTAAATATGTACAAGTATATAGAAGATGCCATTTAAAAAAACGATGTTAAAGACTGCACTGTAAAAATGAAATACTTTGTATAGGGCAAAGTAATTTTAGAACGTGCACTTTGACTTCTCATTTGCAGTGCCATTTGATTCATTTCGACATCTATGACAGTGTAGGTGCAATCAAGTACGCCCATATAAATGACCCACCCTGTATAATTAAAATTGAACATAGCTTTTGTTTGTTGTTAGCTACTGAAGCCTATATTTGCTTGATGGAGTTATGAATAACCAACAACAATTTTAGTTTTCCACGTTAGAGTTAAAAATAAAATAGAAACACATCCATTAAATTATACAACACACATTCAAGTTATATAAACCTTTCATTAAAATTAAAGCAAATTTTACAACAAACTTTATATAGACCAGTAAAACCGAGCTACTAAAATGAGTTTACGAAAATCTCTGACTTTCCTCAAAAGTAAATTCTTTTATTTTTATAAGATTTCCAATGTGTTGGAAAGTCAAAGACGCTTTTGCTTCTTAGCTTTCCTTGAATTTCCAGCAAAGAAAGTGTATAAATATAGAAATAAATTTATCTTGTTTTTATCAACTGCTGATTTATTCTATTTGTCATTCTAAATCTGATTTTTTGTCATAAAATTTAACCACGGTCAAAGCCGTCATTTTATTATTAGTGGACCAATGGATGTTCACTGTTTATGCCTCAATCAAAATAGAATAATCTACACAATTCCGAGCTGCGATTGGTTTATTATACAATACTTTAACCAGCGAAGTGGCTTTGTAGTGTAAACCAAATTACTAGTCCATTTATGAATAGAAAATAGGTAAGTAGACGCAACGGAGCAAATAATAAATGATCTAAACTGAGAATTGGAGCCGATATCTATTCGTATGGATCAGTTTATCTAATATATCTCCAGCAGATCTTGGAGAGTATTTCGTTCCTCCAATATCCCCGTTGTAGTTGAATGAATTTTATTTAGAGGATTGAGAATGCGAATTAAATAATGCCTTGAGATTTCGGCTCATTTCCCATTTGAAACTCATGAAATTAATCCATAATTCGGCGATGTGATTTTCATTTAGATATCATATTGACTGTGAATCTCCGCCATAAAGCAACTAATTAATTTAGTTTATTAACGGGCGTATTCACTCCTCATAATTTTTCGATTCATCTCTATATTAAAGTGAAAGTTTAGATACGTAAACTTTGTATAAAGCCTCTTGGTTTTGCTTTTAGCGGGAATTAATAAGCGAAAGTAAACTCAGAGCTTAATTCGTGAATTGAAGTTTCAATTTCAGGAATCCCTTGGGTTGACTTCAAAACCTCGAGCTTAACGGTTACGACTTCATTAGGTGCTAAATTAAAGTAAGTTTTCAAACTTGAACATATTTTACCGGCATATATTGAACTTGATATTAAACTTAATTATAGAAATTAAGTGGGAAATTATTACTAACTCCACTCATCTTGTGGAACACGAAGTGAAGCATTTCTGCCAGGCCGACCCTCTTAATGTTTAAATTTCTGGACAAAAGCATAACCGCTGACCCTCACTGCCCTACACATCAAGCGATAGAGTGGGGTCAAGCCACTGGGCTATATTTACACATAAGCTAATACAGCGAAAAACTCGATACCAACTTTTTCCACAATTTTTTCCAGCAAGAAAGCAAAACAAACATTTCTCTCGGATGTAAATAGAAGTTTAATTTGTTCGCCTGTTCTTCGCAGTTGTCGTGGTCGATACTGAGTGGCAAAACGTGTTGAACATTCTTAGACAGCGAAATCGGCAGATCCTGCAAGATCAGTTCTCAAATAATCCACTATAATTTATTTCAGACGAATTTAAACAACCGGGTGCACTTTGCGGATTAAAATTTTGCAATTTCAAACCTGGGAAATGCAGAAATGTAACGTTTTTCTTATTTTACTTTTTTCGATAAAAAAATTTAATGAAAAAGTTTGAAAAAGCTCAAAGTGTTGGTGTGTCAGATAATTCTGGTGATAATAATAAAATTACTTTACAACACTCCACGCTCTTAAGACGGCAATAAAATCCAGCTAAACCACTCAGCATGTCGTTAAAAATGTGAAACTAATTTGTCTGTCTTAGTAAATGTTGTAGTAAAAAAGCACTAGATTTTATGCCCTTGATATCATATAAACGTAAAAATTTCGTCTAACAAATTACTCAGTAATCTCGGATTTCCATATGGTAATACCGGCTTCTTATGCATAAAATCCATTTGCAGCAAATGACGTGGAATATTAGGTTTACGTCGAAATTATAAAGTAGTGCACAATTTCTCTACCTTTGGTTTCAGCAGACGTAAAATTTATAAACGCTTTGTGTTTCCGTTCTTTCAAATCAATTTGTTCTCTTTTGTATTTCCGGTCTAGTTCTGAATTATCCGAATGGCCATCGTGCATCACCCGGCAAACTCATTGTGAAGAAACAAACGTAAATATATTTTTTAGAAAGCTCATAAATTTAAAGAGAGTCCGGCGGTATTTTGTTCCCGTTCCATTAAAAAGCTGTGGTTGTCCATTAGATACATCAAAGTGCTTTTATTAATTTACTTATATTTCAGACGTAATTCTTTTCGAGAAGCCCATCTTTTATGTATGATATAATGCGATAGCGGCCCGAAGTCTTTGTCTAGAATTACAGCACAATAGCGCACAGAAAAATTCGTTAAAATAATGAACATTTCTGTACAATCGCCGCTATCTGCGCGATTAAAATCTTGCGTCAAAAATGCAAGACGAATTAAAACGGTGGCACATTGTTAAATGTTTCGGATATTTCACACTCCTAAAGCTGCGAGCTTTGTGCCATAAATGATGTAGAGAAATAAGTGTTGATACAACATTGCACATTGCATGTTTCGTCGGGTCGATGGAGCTTTTATGAAAGCTTGTTAAGCCCGGTGACTAAAGCACACATTCAAGTGGCGCATTTTTTAAGCGAGAGAGCACGTAGATTGCTTTCAAGAGATATTACGGATTAAGCGAAAAATCAACTGCACAACAGTTGATCATTTTCATTATGACTGGAAATTGACAATCTCTTCATCATTATGAGCCAGCTGAAAGCTAATAAGCTCTTCAGACACGGAATTTTCTTCAGACAATTACAGCGACTACAAGCTGGAAGCGCAATATTTCACTTACTTTCACAAAACAGGCAATGGTGAAAAAATTTGATTGGTCTCGATTTTTGCCCAGAATTGCAAAAGTTTGGTAAAAATGCAAAGTTCACCGATATTTTACCCGAATTTGCGAAGGCGCTTTATGATGCTTCCCCGTGGATACACAAACTGTGCAGTTGAGTTGAGTTCATTTACATGAGAGCTGATAAGATAAGGGAAAACTCGTGTTAATTTAACTGTGGGGTATTTATTATCCGCTCTATGTAGCGGTATATAAGGTTAGCGCGCTGACCGCGTGTTACCCACTTAATGTGCTTACATTGGAAGGAAATTAGCTACTAAATTACCACATTTTATTATTTATATCGGAGGCCAAAACCTAATTTTTATTTCGCGTGTAAGCCGGGTTAGGCGAAAGTCGGGTTGTTTTCGCGTTATCTGCATTCCGACGCTTAATCAAGTTTATAAAGTGAAATAAGTGGCGCAGGATTTGAAATTAATTTTTAGTTCCCTGGTTTAGTTCCTTAAAATTGCCTTGCACCGAGAAACCGCCGTTACTTCGCTGATAACGTCGTTAGCAACAATTAGCCTTGTTCGCTCGACTAAAACAATTTTCATTTCTAATTAAAACGCGCTTTGCTCGACCGATATATTAAATAATTCACGCGACACTCAAACTCTAGAGCGGCTTTTAATGCGTTTTAAAATTGCGCGTGAAATTAAATCCTCTCCATGTATTGGCCAGAGAATTAATTTTTCGATTTTTTTATGGTCTAGTAATTGTTGCTTCCTCCATCTTCCAGTTCGCTCCCAATTCCCAGACGCGCTTTTTCATTAAAAAGTGAATGAGATTCGCCCGTTCATACAGTACTTTATAACGATTCAATTAGTACTTTTGCCTGAAAAGTTTCCTTGTTAAAACAATCAAACTGCTCTTCTTGGGCTCCCTTTCGCAAATTTTTCCAAGAAAATGCCCGGGAAATGCTATCGTAATGCTGCCTTATCTCTGGCGGTAATAACAACACAAATTTATTCGGAGATATCTAATATGATTGCCACAAGTGACAGCTAAAGCTCATCAACGAGTGTTTATGTGGAGTACGGACGCAAAGAATTTCGCGTTTGGCTGTTTGTTATCAACATAAACGTGTTTGTAGCATTTCGCGTAATTAAATGCATGTTGAAAGTTTCAACCTAATACTAAAATAAACATTAGCTTTTCACTATTTTGATTACGTCGAATAAATTCAGCTGGAGAGTGCGTTTGGTTTCGAAATTAAACTGTTGAAAATTACGGCAGGTGGAATACGCGTGTTGAGAGCAGACCTAGCAATTTTGGAACCACAGACCCTTCACTACATTTTGGAAGTATTTCACTTTGCTGGAATGTTGAATAAATGTGGCTGTTATTTTAATACTGTAATTGACCTAAGAAAACGCCCAAGTGTGATAATTAAGTGTCTCTAACTATTGTACTATAATTGTTATCCCATTATAATTTCTTTGATAATAATATTCCCCGTTCTCAAAAAAAATAAAAAAATAAAATGCAAATTTGTTTTTTGTTGCAAATTTTTGGACGGTATTTATGAACTCTTTTTCATTAATATACTCTTTTTGTAATTTTATTGTTTGAACATTTAGTTTCTGTTCCAGTTGTTGCTTTACGACTTATAAGGCTTCTGAGTCTTGAAAAACAGTTTACAATTCACCACTTACAAAAAATAAAATAAAACTATACACCTTATACAACTGATATTTTTTCTATGTGGTAACAAAACTTTCGCCGAATTATGTTTTAAAATACCAGAACAAAAATCAAAGTTTTAACCGTTTTAAGTAGCGCTTCGCCTTGGTCACTTCACAATATTTTATTAAACAGATCTAGAACTTATTTATTGATTATCCAAATTTTTAGTTAGATATTATTTGGTTATAAAGTAATATTCATTTTTTTTAACTTCTAATATCTAAATCAATTAACATAGCAACAAAGTTAATCGTTCTAAATTATTATTCATGCATTTAAAAAAAAATGAATAGCTAATATAATTGATAGTTTCAATGACAACTATTTCAATTTTGGAACCACAGACCCTTCACTACATTTTGGAAGTATTTCACTTTGCTGGAATGTTGAATAAATGCTGCTGTTATTTAATACTGTAATTGACCTAAGAAAACGCCCAAGTGTGATAATTAAGTGTCTCTAACTATTGTACTATAATTGTCATCCCATTATAATTTTTTTGATAAAAGTGTCTCTAACTATTGTACTATAATTGTCATCCCATTATAATTTTTTTGATAATAAATAATAATATTCCCCGTTCTCAAAAAAAAATTAAAAAAATTAAATGCAAATTTTTTTGTAGACTGTTTAAAAAGGATGTATTTTTGGGCGGCATTTGTGAACTCTTTTTCATTAATACACTCTTTTTGTGATTTTAATGTTTGAACATTTAGTTCCTGTCCCAGTTTCTGCTTTACGACTTATGAGGCTTCTGAGTCTTGAAAAACAGTTTACAATTCACCACTTACAAAAAATAAAATAAAACTATACACCTTATACAACTGATATTTTTTCTATGTGGTAACAAAACTTTCGCCGAATTATGTTTTAAAATACCAGAACAAAAATCAAAGTTTTAACCGTTTTAAGTAGCGCTTTGCCTTGGTAACTTCACAATATTTTATTAAACAGATCTAGAACCTATTTATTGATTATCCAAATTCTTAATTAGATATTATTTGATTTTAAAGTAATATTTAATTTTTTAACTTCTAATATCTAAATCAATTAAGATAGCAACAAAGTTAATCGTTCTAAATTATTATTCATGCATTTAAAAAAAATGAATAGCTAATATAATTGATAGTTTCAATGACAACTATTTCAATTTTGGAACCACAGACCCTTCACTACACTTTGGAAGTATTTCACTTTGCTGGAATGTTGAATAAATGCTGCTGTTATTTAATACTGTAATTGACCTAAGAAAACGCCCAAGTGTGATAATTAAGTGTCTCTAACTATTGTACTAATTGTCATCCCATTATAATTTTTTTGATAATAAATAATAATATTCCACGTTCTCAAAAAGAAATTAAAAAAATTAAATGCAAATTTTTGTGTAGACTGTTTAAAAAGGATGTATTTTTGGACGGCATTTATGAACTCTTTTTCATTAAAACACTCTTTTTGTGATTTTAATGTTGAACATTTAGTTCCTGTCCCAGTTTCTGCTTTACGACTTATGAGGCTTCTGAGTCTTGAAAAACAGTTTACAATTCACCACTTACAGAAAATAAAATAAAACTATACACCTTATACACCTGATATTTTTTCCATGTGGTAACAAAACTTTCGCTGAATTATGTTTTAAAATACCAGAACAAAATTAAAAGTTTTAACCGTTTTAAGTAGCGCTTTGCCTTGGTAACTTCACAATATTTTATTAAACAGATCTAGAACCTATTTATTGATTATCCAAATTTTTAGTTAGATATTATTTGGTTTTAAAGTAAAATTTATTTTTTTTAACTTCTAATATCCAAATCAATTAACATAGCAACAAAGTTAATCGTTCTACATTATTATTCATGCATTAAAAAAAATGAATAGCTAATATAATTGATAGTTTCAATGACAACTATTTTACATTTTTCTCAACGTTATTTGAAAAAAAGACGTCAAATTATTAAATGTAAAAACTAGGTCTTAAAAGCTATACTTTATCACTTTTCAATAAGTTGCGGCTGATTTTTAACGAATTTCTACCGTTTTTCTTGCATTTAATTCACAGTAGATTTAAATGACTGCCGTCAGAGTTAAAATTAAAGCTTAAAACAGTGCAATAAAAAAGACGAAATTGGTTTAGATTTGGTACTAACTTCATATTCATAGTCACCAGAATAATAGAATTTGTGACAACGAAATCAACTTTATGGACGATTAATAATTTCAACTATTAACAGCCCTTACGCGGTATCGCTTCTTCGTGCTTTAAATAGTATGGATTATTATTAATCGTCTTTTTTAACAAATTATTACCTATGTATTTAAACTATGAAATTAAAAGCATATGTTCTCCCTTGCAGATTTATTGATATAAATGTGATGATTTTCAATTTTCATAAATTATGTAGACCATTATACTGCGTAAATGTTCATTGTTTATTTTACAATTTTTTAACACTAACATTTCTTAGTAACCATCTGTTGAACAAATAAATAACAAGTCGTGCTCTGTGTTGGCAAAACCGTATCAATTCGCGGTGTTTACAACAACAATTCGCGTTTGCTAAACAGCAAAAAATCGCAAACAATTTTCAGTCACAAACAAAACGCCGAATCTGAAACAATTACCATGATTACATTGTTATCACGTCCCTTCACGTAGCATGGAATTGTCATATAGATAATGACTTCAATCAATTCCATTCAGCATTCGCTTATTTAATGAACTGAAACATTATTTTTTGCAGGTGCGATTTTCACGGAAGACCAGAAAGATAGCAGCGTCGAATTAGCATTCAAATATGCGGTCTACAAAATTAACAAAGATAGGGTTTTGCTTTCAAACACCACTCTAGTATACGATATCCAATACGTGCCCCGGGACGACAGCTTCCGAACGTCGAAAAAAGGTAAGTCTAGTTTAATAAATTCGATGTAATTGAAGTGCTAATCGGAAGAGCGCCTCAAAGTCGTAAAAATCGAATATGGCTGATTTCGCACCTAGAGTGGCTTTTTGTAGCGCCAAAGTCTAAAACATTAAACGGACGTGGTATAATAAACGTCTCGGACATTAGTTTATGGGCGCGCTTTCCTGGATATAGAACTCAATTTGTTCTTCCTGTTATCAGCACCAGTCCAGATAGGGGGATTATACGGATCCTCAATGTTTCTATTAAATTTCACAAATCAATGTTTTCCGAACACCACTGACGACCGTAAAACGGAAAATGGCATGGTAACCCGGAAAAAACTCCCGTAATTATTTTCGTCCCAACCAAGACGGTCCTCAGCCTGGCTTGTTTGCATTGCATTAGCCCAACCCACCCAATGTTTATATAAAATCTCCACGTTATTCGTTTTTATTTGATTAGGTTTTTGGCTTTCTTTTCGTATGAATTTCTGCAGGAAGTAAAAGTTCCGGGAAGTTTGAGATAGTTCAGTTTGTCGACGGAAATAAAAATAAACTACACGCAATAAATTGCTAAAAACGGCTAATATTGCTGCTTCTCTCCCAGACATACATAGCAAATTCCGGTTATTAAGCGAAAAACACTCAACAAAAAGAGCAACGCATGAGATACCTTGCCGAGCGCAGAGACTTAAAATTGTTTCGAAATCCCCTTACGGAGGATTTTCTAGGTGTGAAGCCTACTGCAACGTAAGATTATTCAAAACCGCAAGGAGGAGACAGGCTGCGGTTCTCAGATGCTCATAGTTTGATATAAGAGACTTTGGATTCTTAAGCAGGTAGTTTTAATACTATCTGCGGGGACTAGTTAGCGAACAATAGTGAAATTAACAAGAACGGAAGGAAATTTCATGAGATTATGACTTTGAAATGTTCCTCGGCTTAAAGACTCATAAACATAACTTATTTACGAAAGATTTCGCCAAATTATTTACGAACTTGAGGGGTTTAACGTGGAATTAAATGACAGGTGTATTTAATACAATTAGGTTCCTGTTTTTGCAGCACGTTCTCTAGTAGCACAGTATTACTGATCTCGGTTATATAACGTTATATAACCCTCAATACGCAAATCTAATCATAGGTTATGTTAGATTTAGCTTATATAACCATAGTTATGTTTAGCGTAAATAACCTAGGTTATATTATGCTTAGAAAACCGTTATGTTTCTTAAGCAATATGGCCCAAGCTAGATTCGTCGTATGTATCAGTTATGTAACCATGGTTATGTCTAGCATATACAGCAAAAGTTAGGTGACGGTTATATAACTGTTATGTAAGTGATGCAATATAGCGTATTATAGATTCAGTTTATATATTGGTGATCTAAGCGGTTATGTTATAGTTATATTTAATATTCACCGGCACTTTATAATTATAACTACGAAGCAAAATTAGTGATCTAAGAAGTTTTTTGTTATATGGTTTTGTTATCTAGTTTGTTGGTGATAAAATGGATTCAACAGTGATTTTTGCCTTTTCTTTACTTCTACGTGTTGCAACCACGTGAATAGATATCTATATTTATTGTTATAAATAAAATATAAATAAAGTCTGGGTTTTCAAAAAATTAACCATACTCCTTACACTGACTGTTTTTAAATTTTAGTTTTTTATTTTTTTTACTTTTTTACAAAAAATTTATGGTGGCAGAAATAAAAAAATTATTTTTTTGTTTTAACTACACAATGGATGTATTTGTAATGTTCTATGTAAATCGTTATGTAAACAATAAAAAGCTTTAATTGCAACTAAAATTAAAGATATTTAAAAATAAACAATTTTTTAATTTATTTCTGCGTAGTTTCTTTTGTTGCCCGGCGCATCCACCATTTTTTTCAAACTTCGAAGTCATGGCGTGCTGAAGTATAATTTCACAAAATTTGGGTTTATTATATTATGACATATATTTTTTTAATAAATATTTAGGTTAAGCTTTATAATTTGAAAAGTTGCCAAGACTAAACTCTCTAAAAAATTAATCGCCTATAATCTTTAAATAAGTAGAGTATAATTTTAATTTATTCTTAATTGAAAACTGAAAAAGCTTGCCTAAATGTATTTTAGTTTTGACCACAAAGATAATGAATTTTTGAACGAATAAAAAGTCAGGGTTTTTAAAAAATTAACCAAATTCCTTACACTGACTGTTTTTAGGTTCAGGTTTTTATTTTTTTTTTTTTACTTTTTTACAAAAAATTCATGGTGGCAGAAATAAAAAAAATATTTTTTTTGTTTTAACTACACAATGGATGTATTTGTAATGTTCTATGTAAATCGTTATGTAAACAATAAAAAAGCTTTAATTGCAACTAAAATTAAAGACATTTAATAATCAACAATTTTTTAATTTATTTTTGCGTAGTTTAGTTTGTTGCCCGGCGCATCCACCATTTTTTTAAACTCCGAAGTCATGGCGTGGTGAAGTATAATTTCGCAAAATTTGTGTTTGTTATAATTATGACATATATTTTTTTAATAAATGTTTAGGTTAAGCTTTATAATTTGAAAAGTAGCTAAGACTAAACTGTCTAAAAAATTAATCGTCTATAATCTTTAAATAAGTAGAGTATAATTTTAATTTATACTTAATTGAAAACTGAAAAAGCTTGCCTAAATGTATTTAGTTTTGACCACAAAGAAAATGCATTTGTCAAAACCAAAGCAAATTATTCCAAGAATAAATGTTTTCTCACTTTCTACCTTCCGACCTACAATGTTAAGCTGGGTTTATACAAGATATACAAAAAAAATAAGAATGGTTATACAAGCGCAATACTTATAAAGGTTAAATCACGAAATATAATCGAGGTGTAAAGCAAATTATATAACCGAAATATAACCACGCGTAGATAAAGGTTAGGTAACGACAATATAACCGAGATATAAGAGGAGTTATATATTATATATTATTATATATTATATAAGATGGTTAACTAACACACATTTGGGAGCTGGCGGTTATATTGGAAAGTTACTTTTCGGTTATATAAGTGTGCTACTAGGGTTCTAAAACATCAAATAAATTTATTCAGGAACTAGACCAAATGCCAATATTTGTTTCAGTTCTATTATTATTATTCTCTAAAAACATTTTTCCACTACGGAAAATAAACAACAGGACATGTGAATGTGTTTCCTGCAAAAATGACAACATCTGCAATGCAAGCAGCTGGGATGCTCTTTCAAAGTTTCAATAATTTTCGTCTATAAAATTCAACTGGGACATCGCTCCTTTCCAATAAAAACAGGTGCTTGCAAATTCGCAACAAAACTTAATTTTCGCGCAAAGTTCAAATGCTAAATGCACTTCTGGAGCCCCTGTCGCTATTAATCATGCAATAAACAATAAAGCTGAAGAAAACAAGCAATGCATGTGTATCTTTTACGCCATCGCGAGAAAATAATGACTGGGCGAATCAGCCGAGTGGAAATTCAGATTTTCGCGTTAATTTTATGCGAAGGAATTGTAAGATACGAGCGTTTATTCAGACAACATTCGGAGAACGGTATTATCTAACGTAACATTTCATGTTCCAAATTAATTTATACAATTATGCAAGTGTTTCAACAATTGTAATTTAATCTCTAAGTATATTGTCGAGTTGCAGCTATAACTAAGTTAGTAACTGCCTTCACATTTTCACTACAGTGCGTCTAACAGCTTGTATGAATTACGATTGTGTATGAATTAGCGTCGTCACAGTCGCTTAATTCATTCAATATCGTAGCCCAACATTTACTTTTAATTTCATTCAAATTGCTTCAAACAAAATTTAATTAATTGCGTATTATTTTCGGGCCTGTTTACCGAACATTTTACGACCGAAAAAACTAATTTCTTCCTGTTCTCGCAGCGGAACATAATACGGAGAATTATTTGCTTCTACGGCTCAAGTGGGAAGAATTACGCCTCCAAGTACGTGATGGCCGTTTCAAACAAAAGGGAAAAAGTTGACGCTGTCTAGACGCATTACCTGGACATTTTAATTACACTCTATACAACTTCCCTTTTATTCCATTCGCTGGCACAAATTGCACAGTTGGGGTTGTCCCCCAATTTTTAGGGAAAAACATTTCTTAAAAGGAAATAAGAAAATCTACTCATAACTAATCACAGAGTACACTCATCCGTCATTCAATTTTTATTCATTTAGGAGTATGTTCCGCCGCTACGAATTTAATACTGCCTTCCAAGTCGGAAAAAAACCCTGACATACCTGAATTGAGAATATGAAAATTCCTAATGGTTCAAAACATCCACTTTTCACAAATAAAACTAAGTAAAAGTCCAAGACGTTGCACAAAATGTGAAAATCTGACATTTTTAAAGTAATTTTCGTGAAAATTAGTATTTGGGCTTTCGGTTAAAAAAGAAAATAGACGAGTGTCAAAATTTTCGAAAAATCAATCCTTAAGAGGGATAAAATTTGTATAAAAATTGGTAACTTTTAAATTTACATTAATTAAAGTTGGTATTTGGGCTTTCAGTGAAAAGTAAGGAAACACTGTTTTAGTTGGAAATACTAACTCCAAGGAGGTTGGATAAGGGTTGGAATTTGTATAAAACTCCACAATTTTTAATTTATATCATGCAATTAATACTTGAGCTTTCGGTTAAAGATGGAAAACTTGTGTTTAAAAACATTTGGAATTTCTACCCTTAAAGGGATTAAATATAAATATCCGTTATTTTTAAACTGATATTTAAGAAAATTGGTTTTTGGACAGTCGGTAAAAAAATAAAGAAACACGTTTCATGATTTTTTTTTAATTCCACCCCCAAAAGGGTTAAATATCAAAATCTGTAATTTTTTAACTGATATCTATAAAAATTGGTATTTGGGCATTCGGTGAAAAATAAAGAAACCAGTATTTTATTATTTGTAGAAATTCTTGCCCCACAGAACGGTTAAACATAAAAAATCGTTATTATTTTGAAGTTATATTCACTAAAAATGTTATTTGATCTTTCGATTAAAAATGAAAAAAGACGTGTTTCTGGATTTTGGAAATTTTACCCCTAAGAGGGTTGAATATAAAAATCTGTCATTTTTGAAGTCATAACCAATAAAATTGGTATTTGAGCTAAACAAAAAAATTTTTCGTTGTTGAAGTTATACATATAAAAAATTCTTTATTGTTGAAGTTATACATATCAATTAATATCTTACACAGTCGTTTAAAAAAGCAGAGACTATATTTCAGCATTTCTAAAAATTCTACCCATAATGCAGTTAAACGTAAAAGTCCTTCATTTTTGAAGTTATATCTAAGAAAATTGGCATATGGACTTACAGTTAAAAATAAAGAAAATTTATTTCAGGATTTTTGAAAATTACATCCACAAGAGGGTTAAACAGAGAATGAGTTTGTTTGTAATTGGGTCACGGTTTTAAAGTTCACAACAAAATTATGTGTTTCTACTTTTTATTATACTAAGTTTTTTGAACATGAGTGCGAAACCGTTTATTATAAATGAATAACAAGGGCAGCTATCAAGCGTAAAACTTCTCTAAATCAAGCAAAAATCAAAGCCCTGGCAATTTAGTGGCGTGATCTTCCCCAATAAGTCCAAACTTGAATAATCCACTTAGAAAACAAACTGTGGTAACTTTCGTTGAATTTTCATGTCTTGCAAGCTTTGCCTAATTAGGCCTGGAGTTTTCAGCAAGGTGGAATTCCGTCCCCGAAATTAGCACAATTTTCCACTGATAAATCTACAACCTGAGGTCACATCTGACATGAATAAATTCAAAAAAAAGTTTGCACACAATTGGTGAATGTTGTCCTAAATGATTTTAGTACAATTATCGGCATTATGTGCTGAAATGAACACTGTTCTGCCGTGATTAGAACTAGAGCAAATGTTTAATGTACACACTGGTGTGGTCGCGAAAGCAAACAGAGCTTTTGTTGCTTCATTTTTTGAAAAATTACGTAATAATGCAAAGTTGGGTTTGGTTGCAGTTTGGTATTACTCCGGTTCTTGTGAACTACATTAGTTCATTACCATACCTAAAGAATCTAATTACTCCGGATACGTGACCCTCGCTCGTTTGCTGCATCCTTTTTATATAAGCTTTTAGTTAGGGAGAGTAATCCTACGATTACAAACTTACCGAAATAATTATACGAACTGCGTAAAACTATTAGCTTCATCAATGGCGAAATTGTCCGCAAAACTCTTTAAAATCATGGCGACAATTAAACCCCGATCGATTCTGCAAACTTGTCACGTTCCGTGTCATTAGCACTCCCAACTCCTGTATGTGCATTTAGCAATTTAAAAGTGTAAAAGTTCGGGTAATGCAAGACGCGTTTCGTCCGGTAAATCAATCTTCAGGTCCTGGACTTGTAAAAACCGGTTTATGGTGTGAGACATTATCTGGCCGGGTAATTCTGATTCAGATAAGGACTGGATATCAGAAAAATGATGGTAACGTGCACGCAATAAAATTGCAATAAAATGCAGCTTTATCCGCGTCTACTCTAAACTGCAGTGGTTTTATGACGTAAGCTCAGGTCCACGATTTATTTATGACAATACTGTGTAGGGATAAAAACATAAAAATATATCGCACGATCAAATATTTCACTGAAATCTCCTGACCTCTATTTCGAATCGTAAACTACGGAATTTTTAGACCGTACCTTTTATCATTCTAATTTGAGGCCAAGCGAATGCCGGACAAAATTTGCAAGGTTTAATGCTTCATTATAGTGTCATTACGTTATGAGACAGCACAGTTGTAAAATTTTAAATCCAGAGTTATATCAAGTGCACTCCAGAGCCATAAATTCCACAAATAAAATACATTTTATTGCAGCAGCTGTGTGTAGTGTTTTCATATTATTGTCAGTTTTCATATTTTACAGCGATCATTATTTTACGCCGTTTTTCCTTCTCATAACATAACATTGATTCATGTCGCGTTATAATTTCAACCACATTTCATCTCTGACGTACATGTGGACTAGTTGCAAATGAACTTGGTCAATAAACAAAACGACAAGTTTTTCTGTACTTGGACAGTTAAACAAAATGTAATAACAGTATTATTTTAATATCAATGGGTTCATCTGCTCTATCGTATATACAGGCTGACCCAGGGGTGTGTAATCATTCTATAATTCTATAATTTTTTTGTTAATTGAAATATTGCTAAGTTGTATTTATTATCTGATTGATCGACTCAAAATCCACAAACTAAAAATATTTTTTATAACCAAAGTTATATTAAATTGAACACCATATATATATTTGCATAATTGGAATCTATGCAAAAAATAATATAACCTTATAAAAGCTATTATGGGTCTATTTTTTCGTATTGGAATTATTCAACTTTTTGTTATAAAAAAGACCAATTTTTGAAAAATCACTGCAAAGTCGGCTATGAATATTTTTCGGCAAATTTGCAACAGAGAAATTCAGAATACCTTGAAGTTTTAGCAAATAGACGACTTTTAGTTAAAGCACGCAGATTATATACAGAGTGTGCTAAAACGCAAAAAGTTAAAGAACTAATTTTTTTTCTTATGGAACATCCTGCATTTGTTTCATCTATCGATAGCATTTTTAATAGACTTTCTAACGGTATAAAGTTTGTATAGCAAATTTAAAATATTTTTTGAGATTTATCAAAAAAATTATTTTATTACAAAAAATAAATAAATAACAAATTAAAAAAAATATATTTAATACTTTAATATATAATATTTATATATTTTTTAAATTAAAATATAAATATAAATATAAAATATATATATTATATTAATAATATAATATAATAATATAAAAATGCTATCGATATGTGTAAAGAAATACATAGTGTTCCATTAAAAAAAATTGTTATTCAACTTTTTGCGTTTTGGCACACCCTGTATGTACATTATCTGCATGTTTCAAGTAAAATTCGACTATTGCTAAAACTACAGAGTATTCTAAATTATTTTTTGCAAATTTTTCGGAAAATATTTATAGGCGACTTTGCAGTGAATTTTCAAAAATGGGTCTTTTTTATAACGAAAAATTAAATAATTTCAAAGAGAAAAGAGATAGACCTATAATAGTTTACATAAAGTTACATTATTTTTTGCATAAATTCCAATTATGCAAAAAATATACAGCAAGTTCTATTTAAAAAAATGTAACTTTGGTTCACCACTCTGTATACAACACCCAGTGTGCAAAAAAATATTTTTAGTTTGTAGACTTTAAGTCGATATATTGGATAGTGAAAACGTTATGGCAATATTTCAAATAATAAAAAAGTTATAGATCGATTACACACCCCTGAGTCACCCTGTATAATAAAAAACTTTAGTCGATTAAAATGTCCAACTGAAACCAAAAAAACAGCTACTAGCTGTAATACTTACAATAGGCAGCACCTTTGGGAACATCATTTGAGACTGAACAGTAAAGTTTACAATTTCTTTCAATTTCGATAAAATCTTGTTGCAAAGTTACCTTGTTTTGATCACTTTAACATCGAGTGTAAGTTTACAAAAAAACTTCTAACATTTCTCAAAAGAATAAAGTTACATGCGTTATTAAATAGGTATTGGCAAAGCTCTTGCCAGTTAAAAAAAGCTGTAATAGCAGTGCAAATGTGCTGTAACCCTGTGTTGGAACACTTTAATGCCTCATTACCACGTAATTATGTAAGCATTAAACTTTAGTTAGCGTTTTGGACAGAGATTGTGCTAATTAGAGTCCTGCCACCCGAAGCACTAATTAAATATTTTTTATTTGATATTAAAGTTTAATCAAAGCTTTATCACTTGAAAGCTACGTTAAGCTACTTTCCAGTCAATACAATTATCCTGGGATAAAACACGTCACGTCTTTCTAATTAAATCGGCAGTCGTGGGAACAGTAAATAATTCTTTTCTTTATTACCCCAACCAACAACTGGGAAGATGGAGTCGGTCTTTAACTCGGCTCGCAATAACGTCTTCTTTTATGTTTACGAAGTCACTTTTGTTGTGATCTTAGCGTATGTGTAGTGCTCGTAAAACCAGGAGAATTTAAAGGAATGCCTTTGAAAATCTTCAAAATCATTACAAAAAATTTAGTGGCGCTTTTAAGTGCGCTGGCGTCATTAAACCAGAGGGTTTTTATATACGGCATAAGTGTAACAAAATTCGCATTTGGAAGGGTTGGAAACCAATTCCCCGTATTAAACTGACGCTCCGAAAGGTTATGTAATATTCAGACGTAAGAATGGGAAAATGATTGCCGGCTTGTTATTTGCATTCTGAATATGAATACATAAATGGAAAAGGTGAAAGAGATGGAACGTGCGAGCAGGCCATGCAGGATAACAAGAACCGACTCGAGTAAGCACCTGCGAACCGCCCCGGAAATTAGGGACGAGCGGTAACGCGGTTACCATAATTCCCATCGCGCACATGTTGCATACACGTTACCGCTCTTAACAACCGATTAACGAGATCGTTCACTATTACCGGCTCTAGACGAGTCTTCATAACAAATCACGATGGATTGCACTTGTCATCAAAGGACATGTGCCACAGAAATGTAAACCTTGCTACTCAAAGCGCTACATCGGTTTCAACTCAAACTTTTCAAACACAAATTAAAACCTCGGAAAACCATTACACAATTAAATGCTAATACAGGGTGTCTCACCTAATACTTTCATGTCTCATATCTCAGATATTTGACAACAGATTTTTATGAAACTAAAATGCAGACTTAACACCACTTTAATTTTTAATAATAATTGTATAGTTTTTGATTTTTACAAAAAAGAAATAATTTTCGATAAATATTTAAATTTTATGTCTTATCATCCACATCATCAAAAAATATCTCTTATTTAAAATTTTGTTCATCGAGTCGATACAATTTCTCATCCTGATTTCAAAGTCAAAAACCTAAATGAATGTAGAGAGATATTGTTAAATAACAGCTACCCTGTTTCAAAAATTTAACAATAATATTAATAAAAATAAAAAAGTAATAAACATCTAAGTAATAAAAATAAAAATATCTGTGTCAGTTTTCCTTACGATCTTAAATCTAAAATTGAATCTTTAACAAAAAATTTAAACATTACACCAGCTTGGAAACTTTTTAATACTATATATGATTTGTTATTTAGGAAAGTTAAAAATAAAAATGATAAAAAATTAAATTCCAATGTTGTATACAAAATTGATTGTAATGATTGTAATAATTTCTATATAGATGAAACTTGTCAACGTATTAAAAATCGAATAAAACACCATAAATATCACCTAATACTTTCAAGCCTCATATCTCAGATATTTTATTTTTAATAATAATTGTATAATTTTTGATTTTTACAAAAAAGAAATAACTTTCGACAAATATTTAAATTTTATGTCTTATCATCCACATCATCAAAAAATGTCTATTATTAAAAATTTTGTTCATCGAGTCGATACAATTTCTCATCCTGATTTCAAAGTCAAAAACCTAAATGAATGTAGAGAGATATTGTTAAATAACAGCTACCCTGTTTCAAAAATTTAACAATAATATTAATAAAAATAAAAAAGTAATAAACATTTAAGTAATAAAAATAAAAATATCTATGTCAGTTTTCCTTACGATCTTAAATCTAAAATTGAATCTATAACAAAAAATTTAAACATTACACCAGCTTGGAAACGTTTTAATACTATATATGATTTGTTATTTAGGAAAGTTAAAAATAAAAATGATAAAAAATTAAATTCCAATGTTGTATACAAAACTGATTGTAATGATTGTAATAATTTCTATATAGGTGAAACTTGTCAACGTATTAAAAATAGAATAAAACACCATAAATATCACCTAATACTTTCAAGCCTCATATCTCAGATATTTGTCAACAGACTTTTATGAAATTATAATGCAGATTTAACACCACTTTAATTTTTAATAATAATTGTATAATTTTTGATTTTTACAAAAAAGAAATAACTTTCGATAAATATTTAAATTTTATGACTTATCATCCACATTATCAAAAAATATCTCTTATGAAAAATTTTGTTCATCAAGTCGATACAATTTCTCATTCTGATTTCAAAGATAAAAACCTAAATGAATGTAGAGAAATATTGTTACAAAACAGCTACCCTGTTTCAAAAATCTAACTATAATATTAATAAAAATTAAAAAGTAATAAACATCTAAGTAATAATAATAAAAATAAAAATATCTGTGTCAGTTTTCCTTTCGATGCTAATCTTAAATCTAAAATTGAATCTTTAACAAAAAATTTAATCATTACACCAGCTTGGAAACGTTTTAATACTATATATGATTTGTTATTTAGCAAAGTTAAAGAAAAAAATGATAAAAAATCAAACCCCAATGTTGTATACAAAATTGATTGTAATGATTGTAATAATTTCTATTTAGGTGAAACTTGTCAACGTATTAAAAATAGAATAAAACACCATAAATATCAATTATCTAATGCTAATGTAATGCATTCAGGCCTTCTAAACCATTTTATTGAAGCTGGATATTTTTTTAATAATAAACCAAATAAAGTAAAAAGACTAATTTTAGAAAATTAGTATATTAGATGTTTTAACAATGTTAATATCTAAACCGACATAGATAAAATAGGAAGCTGTTATAAAGATATAATAAAAAATAATAGTCGTCATCGCTAGTGAATTATTCTATTTATTTATATTATGTTTATTTGTCCTGTATAGTATTTTATTTATTTAGTGTTGTTTTTTACATTTTAATTTGTTTATTGTTTATTTGTATATGCCCATTTATTTATACTATCTGTTATGTATTCCTGTAAGATTATATTTTAATTGACGATAATTTAAATTACGCTTATTGTTATTTATTGTATTGTTTTTCGCTGCATTTGAGTGGTGGAATGATAAATAAAACCTTTCTCTTCTTTCTAATGTTTCAATTTTTAGTTTTCCTTCCACCACTCAATTGCCAGGGTTTTTAAATTTGGTAAGTTATTAAATTATTATATTTGTTACTTACATTACTGTTGTAGACATGTTTCAATCTAAAGAAAATGGAAATTATACTCTTGATACGTCATTAAATGGATATCTTAATATAGACTCTCTTTTTATTTAAAACCTTTTTTATATACCAGTATTAAGTCTAAGAAACTAACAAGTTCTAACACCTTAATACAATTTTACTTTTCTAAAGTGCGTACACCTTTGACAGTTTTTTTAGTGGTGCACAAAATGCAGCTTAGCAATGCTCCATCAATTGTTTCAAAAGGTGACTGCTCAATTACTTTCAAAATTTGTATCAAATTAAATTTTTTTTGGATCAGCCGATTTGGTTAATTTTTTGTATGCCCATCTATTTTTCGGAGTTTAATGATCCAATGGTATTTTGGCTTAATTTTAAATAAGAGATACGTGTTTTAATATTATATTTTTCAATTTGAGGTATTTTTTTGCTTCTAACTGAAAGACCACCTCTTAAAATATGTGCATTCTAAATTTAAAACTGTGATATTGCTAAGCTTGTAAATTTTAGGTGAGACACTCTGTATATTAACTAAATATGAAATGATTTATGTATTTAAAAAATAAATAAATAAAGAAAATAAGACACAAATATTTTTTGAATTTAGTAGTTCAGTAAAAAAGCTTCATAAAGTCAAAACAGAACTTGTTTTCGTGCTAAAGTTTCGTCCCAGGAGCGCGTGTGAACTGGTTTCAAGTCCGCTGATGAATTGAGCGAATTTATTTATAAGTTCACGTCGCGATTCCCTCAAGAAAATTATCGATGGAATCTCCTTAAAGGCAGATGATTGGATCTTCGGAATATCTTTGATTAAGAGCTAGTTGGCAATAAAGCGTCAGAAAGCCACCGGAGACACCCGCCCTAACATCCTGTCCTATTGAAGTTTGCCCAGTATTGCCATGGACACTGATAAATTCAATATAAGTTTGCTGGTGACATATCTTGAAACTTTAGTTCGGCCAGCAGTATAATAAACTCGTGATGCAAACTTTGGCGAAAAGGACTTTCTCTAACAATCAATTAATTCTGGGAATCTTTTCAGTGTGTCGTCAGATGGAATTCGGCGTCCAGGCCATCTTCGGGCCCTCGGATCCAATATTAGGAGCACATATTCAAAGTATTTGCGAAGCTCTAGACGTGCCCCATCTCGAGGCTCGAATAGACTTCGAGCCCCTGTCCAAGGACTTGTCAATCAATTTACACCCGAGTCAAGAGCACATGAACAAGGCATTCAAAGACCTGATGACCTTCCTCAACTGGACCAAAGTCGCCATTATATACGAGGAAGACTACGGTCAGTAAATTTCCCCATTCGCACAGTTAATACTCGCAAATAAATTGAGCCGATCGGAAATCCCGAAATTGAGTTAGAAAATCTTATTTTTTTCTTAGTTCCACTTGTTGGGGGAAAAGGTCAGCAGCTGTTCAACTTTTAAGCTTTATATTAGTAAAGCGCATTAGATTTTAGAGCTTAAAGCTTCGCGCAGTCTTCCAACTTGCATGATCTTGACAGAACCGAATATTCAACTCGTTTTATTCCCGAGAATCTAATCCAGTTTTTCGTGACACTGCAACACGTTTTTTGTTGCTGGGGTTGCGGATTAATTTTCTTATAGTAAGAGGATCACAAGCACGCAATATTTTATTCTGTACGAACCCTCCCAGCATGTTATTTTTGATATTCTATTCTTTGCCGTTCTTTGTATGATTAAATCTTTTTTTGATGGCGAACAACCCTCTCTGAGCCAACATCTTGTAAATAAACAGCTGCTCATTACATTTTTAATCACGAATGCATGAGTTTTTCTCTGTTCGTAGTTTGGTCTAGTTTCTCGTTTTCATTGTGGCGAGTCTGTTTCCAGGCCTTTTCAAGCTGCAAGAATTGGTCAAGGCGCCGGCTGCTGCAAGGACTGAAATGTATATCCGCCAGGCCGGCCCCACTTCATATCGACAAGTGCTGAAAGAAGTGAGACAAAAAGAAATATACAAGCTCATCGTCGACACGAATCCCAGAAACATCCAAAAATTTTTTAGAGCGGTACGTCGGCTGTAAATTTTTATTAATGTTTTTGACTGGATTAGGAATGAGACGGTCGTAAATCTCCAGATATCTTGTTTGGGTTGTGATCTCGGAACACCAAATTTTTCAACGATGAATTGCTTGTCACTTGCGTAATTATTAATCAAAAATTTATATGAAAAGTTGTTTTGACGGCTCGGGGATAATATTGCGAAACTTTTCGTATCGATCATCTTCGAGATCCCTTATAATTTTTATCGCAAACTTTAATTATTAATTATTTTTCTAGACAAATTCGGAGCACGTCTAACTAACTTTCCGTCAACTTTAATAATTTTGAGCCATTTTTGGACTAAAACTTTCCGCGACATTAACCCTTTGGAAACGCAATTACATATTTCCATAGAAAATTTTTCGAACATGTACCCTAGTAGCACAGTTATCTGGTGAAAAATTAGAGTATTAAATTGAAAAAAAGTGGAAAAAAATGTTTTCTCGAGCTAATTCGCCGACTTTTGAACTGAAAGTATTTGCGTTTTAGGTGAATTATTGCAATTATATAGTTTGTAATGTTGATTTATTTAAAAAGTTTGTGTTAAAATATCTGCAAAAGACGGTCAGTACCTAGGGCCTGGTGGCTCAGTGGTATAAGCGCCACTTACGACGGGGGAGGTCGGGTGTTCGAACCCGGATCAGAGTGACAATTTTTCTATGAAAAAAAGTGTAGAAAAGGTAAGTAAAACAAAACGTGAGCAAAAATAAGAGATTGAGAGAACACATAGACGTATAAACATAAAGCGAAGCAAAAAACTGGCAGAAATAAGAAAATAATGCGGCAAAAGGTAAAAGTACGTAAAGGCGCCAAATTGTAAACGTAAAAGCACATCCTAATTAAGAGAAAATACCTTTTGTTTTGAGAGAAAGAGAAAAGAACGTAAAGGTGAAACATAACTTCAAACTCGTCGAATCTTTAGATGATTTACTTCTTAAATTATAAAAAAAATTAAACGAAAATATTTAATTTATATCTAAAAATTTTGTTTAATAATGTCCAGAAAAACATTGTTAATAAAAATCATGGCCACTACGAATCCAGTAGGATTTGCGCACGTCCACTGTTTTTGACTAGAAAATACACAACTTTGGTGATTTTTGGAAAAATTATGTCCATTTTCGGTCAAAAACGTGCTGAAAGTCACAAGAAAGATAAAAACAATTTTAAAATTGTAGAATCAACTTATACGCTCGTTATCTTTTGATGAAATCTTGTGAAAAATTAGAGAATTAAATTTAAAAAACTAGAAGAAAATGTTTTCTCGAGCTAATTCGCCGACTTTTGAACTGAATGTATTTGCGTTTTAGGTGAATTATTGCAATTATATAGTTTGTAATGTTGAATTATTTAGAAAGTTTGTGTTAAAATATCTGCAAAAGACGGTCAGTACCTGGAGATGTGTGGTCACTATGTTTAATGTGACAAACCAAGTATTTTACTATCCACATTACCTATGAAGTGTAATCTTGGTTGCTTAAAAAATTTTCAGGCTCATTATTACTCATGGACCATTCTGTATAACGTTAGATAACAATACACAAATATAACTATTGGTTATGTTAGACTCAGCTTATATAACGGTTATCTAACCGTGGTTATTATAACCATGTTTAGCGACACATTTGAGAGCTGGCGGTTATATTGGAAGGTTACATCTCGGTTAAATAAGTGTGCTACTAGGGTAGTTTTAGTTTGGCAGAATTCGCTTCCAAGAAAACGTCGCCAAGTAACACAAGTGGCAAAATTCGCTTATACAATTTTGATAAACGCTATTGTATGCATAGAAATTCAAATAAGCTCAAGCTGAAGGCTGCAGTTACCTAAGATTAGAGAACTTGCTCTAAAGCACTATTAGTGCAGTTTATATCATTTAATTTTCAAACCAAATTAGGGCTGCGTGTTTCGGCGCTTTTGCGCCTTTTGTCCATACATTAATTCTTCTCAGTTTAGTAATGATTCCCAAATTGCTTTTATTCAGGTCCGAATTCTCTCGAAATCCAATGAGAAAAATATTTCGCTAATCCCTATTGAACCGAGGCTTCGGAATTCACGAAAATATTTGTAATGTAGGTCAAACGTGTTTTTCATTAGGAAAATATTGTATTGTGTCGTTCTTAGGCGCACACATCCGGAATTATTAATTCAGTTGAAGTATTTGGGCGAGCGTCCGGCCATAAATTTCTTTTTATTCCAATATTTAGAAAAGAGATTTTTCCCTTTTGCGTTCTATTCGGATAAATACAGCACAGTTAAATTGGGAACCCCACATGTTGTTAGCGCTGATCCCGCACCCTACAAAGACCGCCAATTTGATGGCAGCTTCAGGTTTACTGAAATCCAGAGCACGCTTTGATCTGCTGGTGACGGCGAATCGAAGTTAAACCTGCTAAGGCGCTTTGTTGTGTCAACGAATACAAAACGTTGTTTCTAACTTAGTTTGTTTGGGGAACTATGCTTTGTTTCCTACACTGGTATTTAGGGCTATCTATTCAATTCGATTAGCCACTGAAATTGATACAAAACTGACCAAAAATTAACCAGATGTTGTGCTTGCAGATTTTGCAACTACAGATGAACGACTATCGCTACCACTACATGTTCACCACCTTTGTAAGTATTCTCCAGTAACTTAGACTTAAAATCAATCCTATTAAGAGTTACAATAACTTGAGAGTTATTTTTGTCACAGATCTTTTCAGCCGCCATCCGTCTGCGGCCCATTTCAGCAAGAATAAATCCTCTGTAATTAAATTATTCGAACGAAATGATACCTAAGCAAGATTTACGAGCAGCGAAGCGTTTGACATGTGCCACTGAAATAAAATAAACGTTGTTGGGCACGTGGCCAAACTAATTTGCATACGCCAAATGCGTACACGTAATCTTTCACGCGGCCCTGCATGTGATGCCGCCTAATTTGGTGTTACAATAATTGTCGCAAAATTTATGAAAATTTTATATTCAAATTCATTTTATCTTAATTGGGACCGAGCCGGAAATCTGTGACTCTTTCCACTAAGCCGCGCTTTTATCTGGCTTAATTTTCATAACGAATTTGTAAATGACTGCAATTAAAATAGTTATTTTGTTGTAAAATCGCCGGCTTTAGGAGAATCTCAAATTCAAATTATTTTGTAATTTCCGGGGAAATAACTGAATAAATTTTTGGCTTCGTATGTCAAGATTTCTTTTTAATAAAGTTGATGAATAAAACATGACCCGGGGGATGTTAAGACAGGCATTTAAAATATTGTACCGGTCTTACACATCTTATCGAATAATGATGCCAGTCGTAAAAATTGGTTTTTTATCGATTTTGTAATTATTTGTATTTAATTCTGGCCATGTCAGTCACAACTTTTATTCCAGTTAATGGAAAGTAATGTAATCTGGAATGGAAAACATTTGATCAGATGTACTGGTGCTTATGCAAGAATCTGTAAACAACTTAGAAATCCATTTGCATTGCATTGAAGCTGATTAAATTTTAATTAAGTTTGGAAACAGTACCCGTTACATTTTGCAATTTTCCTGTACTTTAGTTCCTTTGTGTACGTAGCAGACACTTTGTTCCTCAAATTTTAAGTTTTCTTGTGGATGCTAAAAAATGTTTATGGTTAGATGGAGCCATTGTTTCAATATTGAACTTCGCCATTTTCCATTTTGATCGCAGGATTTAGAGACATTCGATCTGGAAGATTTCAAATACAATTCTGTAAATATTACGGCATTCAGAATTGTTGATGTGGATGATCCCCAAGTAAAAGAATCCCTTGAAGTTATGGAAAAATTCCAACCGATTGGCCATGCAATCCTTAATAAAAGCGGGATTATTCAGGTAATGATTCCCTCTTTCTAAGACTCGTCCAATATTTATATTAAAAAGAGATACGTTTCAGGCGGAGCCTGCGCTAATGTTTGACTCAGTGTATGTTTTTGCTAAAGGGCTGGCTGCCATGGGTTCTATAAAGCCAATGAACTTATCTTGCGACGTCGAGAAGCCCTGGGATGATGGATCGTCCCTGTACAATTATTTGGGCGACGTGGTAAGTCGATATATATTTTTAAAGCCGTCGCTCGCCGACGAGATATTCCGACAGATAAAAAATAGAAAACGAGCCGGAAAAATAATCCAATTGGAAGTAACGACCAAATAAATTATGACGGAATTAAATTTACAAGTTTGTAGTGATTCCCGGTGTGATATGCCACATTCTCGCCCACAAAACACGACACTGCGAAAATTTAAGTCGCATGTGTCGCTATGAAAAAGTTCACACGTGTGCAAAATAAATGGGACAAAAGCACCAAATGGAAATACTCTCTCGTTTTGTTATGTAAATAAGCGAAAATATTATAGTTTAAGCCCGTCTCCGTCAGGCTTACGTAAATTAACAGCATTTAAGTGGGTTGTGTCATGTTTTGTCCGAGTATCATCCCAATTTCCTCACCACTCTGAATCTTCCACGCTTACATTATTAAACTACGAAATATTTATAAAACAATGTAAAAATTTGATTCATCCAACAAGCAAATAATGTACCGCATATTGGACGCTTGCCCGGCGCATCCACCATTTTTGTCCTTTTCAAAAATTTAAAAGTTATTATTTTTAAAAATATTTGGACTGTTTTTATGTCACTAAATAAAAACTTTAATTTTTTATTGATTCGTGTTAACACTTCCAATAATTTTCTTTATGTACACACACCAGAAAAGTTCATGGATATTAGTAATTTTGCTGAATATTGATGTAATAAATAAAAGTTTTAACATTTTTTTGAAGCAAAATGTTAATTATTTTTACGCTAAAATTTCAAAAATTCAATAAAAAGGACTTTAGTGTGCCATTGTTACAATTAAAAGAATAAAAAATAAATAAAAACTGTTGTTTCTAACTTGATCTTGTGTGACGTTAACCAAAAATAAAATAATATTTTTTGGTAACTAATGCCAAATGTGACCTCCCCTACTGGTTACCACAGTTTAACATCGCCGTGGCATAGTTGTTGATCTTTTTTTGAAAGATTTCTTTCCACACTGCACTTAAGACTACGAATAACTCTTGATGAATTTTTTGCGGTACATTTGTCTAAAGAACTTTCCTTTGGAAAGTATCCACGTTATATAACCACAATACACAAATCTAACCATTGGTTATGATAGCTTATGTAACGGTTATCTAACCGTGGTTATGTTTAGCATTTATAACAATGGTTATATTACGGTTAGGTAACCGTTATGTTTTTAAACAATATGGCCCAAGCTAAATTCAAGGTATATATCAATTATCTAACTATGGTTATGTCTAGCATATAGAGCAAAGGTTAGGTGACGGTTACATAACTGTTATGTAAGTGATACAATATAGCGTATTATAGATTCAGTTTATGTATTGGTGATCTAAGCATGATTATGTTACAGTTATATTTAATATTCACCGGCACTTTATAATTATAACTAAAAAGCAAAATTAGTGATCTAAGAAGTTTTTGGTTATATGTTTGAAAATTATCTAGTTTGTTAGTGATAAAGTGCATTCAACAGTAATTTTTGCTTTTTCTTTAATTCTACGTGTTGGAACCACGTGAATAGTTATCTATATTTATTGTTTATCATGTAAGTAGAGCATAATTTTAATTTATACGGAATTGAAAACTGAAAAAGTTTGCCTAAATGTATTTTAGTTTTGACCACAAAGATAATGAATTTTCGAACGAATAAAAAATTAGGATTTTCAAAAAATTAACCATATTCTTCACACTGACTGTTTTAAATTTTGGTTTTTTATTTTTTTTACTATTATACAAGAAATTTATCGTGGCAGGAACAAAAAAATAATTATTTTTTTTGTTTTAACTACACAATGGATGTATTGATAATGTTCTATGTAAATCGTTATGTAAACAATAAAAAAGCATTAGTTGCAATTAAAATTAAAGATATTTTAAAATAAACAATTTTTTAATTTATTTCTGCGCAGTTTTTTTTGTTGCCCGGCGCATCCACCATTTTTTCAAACACCGAAGTCATGACGTGGTGAAGTATAATTTCACAAAATTTGTGTATGACGGTTATATAAGTGCTATGTATGTGACGTAATATAGCGTTTGCTAGATTCAGTTTATATATCGGTGATCTAAGCATGGTTGTTACAGTTATATTTAATATTTGCGGGCATTTTATAATAATTTCAAAGCAAAATAATTAATATAGTTGAAAATTATTTAGTTTCTTGGTGGTAAAGTGCATTCAACAGTGATTTTTGCTTTTTTTTTACTTCTACGTGTTGAAACCACGTAAATAGTAATCCATATTTATTGTTTATCATGTAAGTAGAGTACAATTCTAATTTATACTTAATTGAAAACTAAAATGCTTGCCTAAATGTATTTTAGTTTTAACCACAAAAAAGTGAATTTGTCAAAACCTAAGCAAATTATTCCAAGAATAAATGTTTTTTCACTTTCTACCTACCGACTCATTAATCCTACAATGTTAAGCTGGGTTTGGAAAATTTGTCCAAAGCAAAGAAAACAATAAAGAAATCAGAGAACAATACGTTTTTGAAAATAATAATACTTTAGCTCCTGATAACTGCAATCTGTTTACAATTTGACTAACTCTTGTTCTTTGGAGGTAAAAGTTAACACAAAAACACTGACTGAAACGTCACACAAGATCAAGTTAGAAACAATAGTTTCTATTTTTATTTAATTTTTAATTGTAACAATAAAAAACAAAGTCATTTTTGTAGAATCCTTAAAATTTACGCTAAAAAATTACAATTTGTTTAAAAAAACGCCGAAAATTTCATATTATTACATCATTATTCAGAAAAATTACTAATATCCCTAGACTTTTCTGGTGTGAGTTTAGAAAATATTTCCGCATCATAGCGGGTAAAAAACTTATACTTTTCATTTGTTAAAGTGTAAATCAATGTGTCGTTAAATTTTCGTCCGAGTGTACTCGTTCCAATTTCCTCACCACTTTGAATCCTCCGCGCTTAAAATGCGGAGTGCACGCGAGAAAGTTTGAAATCCTTTTCCAGTTCTTTTCCCAACTACATCCGAACAAAACACATCAGAACAAAGTTTTTCCTTTTCTAAGTATGTGAGTTAACATAGCGGCGTCGCAATGTAAATATTTTAGTTGACACCCGATACGGCGTCGAAGAGAAAAACTTTGATGTCCTTATTCCAGGATGATCTCCGAGGTTTGACAGGGAACATAGAATTTAATGGTGGCAAGAGGTCAAACTTCAAACTGGACCTGCTCAAGCTGAAGAAAGAGGAGATCCGGAAAGTGGGCCAGTGGACGCCGTCGGGGGGCGTTAACATTACTGACCCCAACGCTTTCTACGAAAGTCACGCGCCGAACATAACCCTTGTCGTCATGACTAGGGAGGTAAGTCATTTAGTTAACCATCGCTCTTGCTGGAAATATCGCGCCAACTTACACGCTCCCTGAATCATTTTGATGCATGTTTTGCAACTCTTCCGAGCTCGTGCATTCGTTTTACCACTTTTTCCGAGCACTACAAAGCTGCTTTTCCTTTGAGAAGTCTTAGGGTTATAATTGAGTTCTTTACCGAGGCTGGGACTCGCACAACACCGGTCATTCGTGGGATTAAATGGAAAATGTGTGTTGTTCCTCTAATGCCACGAAAATAAAAAATAAAACGAGGATAAAACCTTAGCTTTGTAATAATGACTTATCTGATTACACCCATTAAGTGCCAAGCAACCATAAGAAGAATTAAACTACAGTTATTTTGTTCACACTAACACGAAATGTTCAACATGAAACCAAATGGCTTTTAAATTTATTATTTCATTAAGAACTGGCAAAACACCCATGTTGCGTAATTACACCGAGACAAGTGAAAAATACAAAGTGTTCATGAATACTCAGTACTAATTAAAATCGCCCGGGAAGAATTATTATTCATAAATCAAAAAAGCCAAAGTGTAAATCCAGCGATGACACCGGAATAATAATATACTCGCAGCATTTATTAGCTGTTATGGTAATTTGTTCATATTTTTCTGTAAAAGTACGTGACTGAAATGCACATTGGCCCATAAATCAAAACGTCAACACTTTGTAAACTGAGTGATTGTAAAAAAGTAACTATTGAGGAAGTAATTTATTCGCTTGAAAACGAGGGGAGCAATAGAATAATAAATCGGATTATTGCGAGAACATAATTATTACTGACGGGTTTACTTTCCGGAATAATACCGATTAATTGTTTTTGCAATTTTTCCAGATTTGGCTCAAAATCGTTTCTCACAATACTTGTCAACTAGTAAATTACAATTTACTCGCCTAATTATTAATAGTACCTAGGCTGCATTCACCATTTTCATTTATTCATAATAAATGAGAATCATTAAAAGCCACCACCAAAATGAATAATTGTTCTCAGATTATTAAAACTAATCTCAAAAATTAATATGTGTCTCTGATTAACATAATTTCAAAAAACATGTAATCAAAAAATTAAGCAAATAATAGCCGTGGTTTTTTTCAACAAATTATTTCGGAAAATTTACTCTAAAATATCTATTTATTGGTAAAAAAAATTACACCAAAAGCTTATTAGTTATTACGATGTGTGTTTTATTTTAATGTTAAATCAATATGTAGTAGCTTTCGTAATTTATTTTATCAGAATAGAACAATGTACTTTAAACCTGAGGATGTCCTAATAATTAAAAGGTTAAATAATTAAAATTTTATAGAAAAAAGACCAATTGTAATTTTTCCACTACATAGCTATCTCTCACAACAATGGATCAAATAAGTAAACAAATTGTTTATCAAAATATTCTGGACAAGTATTTATTCTAAAAAATAAAAATGTTCATGTAATGGATGAACTCAAGACGTTTGGAGCTCAAAATTTTTTTCGTAACTACACATGTTTCTCAACAATGTGCTACTGAGTTTATGAGCGCCTTGTATTAATTCCTCAAAATATTATAATAATTGTATTGTGTAATAATTATAAGTATTTACCTTATAGTTTAACGATAACAATGTGGAAATCAATGCAATTTTAAACACGATTTTTATTAATTGACAGAATATACGAGTATTTTCAGGTAATCATTTTGCAATGTGCTGGTGAACATAACTTTAATTAAATAAAATAATTTGGTGTTGTTTTAGTGATAGAGAAAAAATCAAAAAATTTGGTTGCAAAGATCAATAAATGGGTAATCGTTAAACAATAAATCCCCTCGTATGATATAAAATTCCCTGTCGGCAAACAACCACTCAACAACTTACATAATTTCGTATTCCGATATCCGAACAATGTTGCACCGATTAAATTTTTGAATTTATTTGGTCAGGAGTTTCGTCAGAAATTCCCGACATGTGTGGCTCCGATCGCTCAAAGATTTTTAATTTGCGATAGGTGGAATCGTTTTTGCGTCCATTTTCGTCCATAGTTCGCATTATATTTTATCTCACCGAATTATTCCGTCCTTGTAGGAGCGTCCGTACGTGATGGTGAAAGATGAAAAAAATTTAACCGGAAACGCCAGATACGAGGGCTTTTGCATCGACCTATTGAAATGGATCGCAGGTCAGGTCGGCTTCCAGTACACAATCCGTCTGGTCCCCGATCACATGTATGGAGTGTACGACCCCGATACCAAAGAATGGAACGGCATCGTGCGCGAGCTTATGGAAAAAGTGAGATCCAGAGACAAATAGCGCTTTTTCCTACTAATTTCCCCAGTCAGTGATTGCTAGCAAAGTGGATAACTTATTTAATATCTTGAACTCGATGTTTGATGACTGGGAAAATTTTTGGCGAAAAATTGGCGTGTTCTGAAGGTCTCGATGTACTCTAGCTGTTTCGTCGTTTTGCAGCGGGCGGACCTCGCTGTGGCTTCCATGACAATAAATTATGCACGGGAGAGCGTAATCGACTTTACTAAACCGTTTATGAACCTCGGCATAGGAATTCTATTCAAGGTAAGGTAGAGCGAATTCTGCGCGCGAGGGCCGAATAAATCAAGCGACTCTTCCACGTTCGATATCTACTTCTGACGTCGACCGTGCCTCAATGACATTTTCATTATTTTAACATTGATTAACTATTCATGCAAATTGCACGGACGTCAATCAGTCCTAGGATAATTTACCGATTCTGAACAAAGCAGTTAGCGTTATCGGAATTACATATTTATTTAACCGGACTATTGCCGTTATTAAATCACCAAAATTACACCGATCGGGCTGTGTTTGCTTTCGACGAAATTTACATCGGATTCGATGCCTCTAATACCGGATTTTTCGCAATCCTAAATCATGAACGCACACACTTTGCCAAAATTTGCCCCAATAAATATACCGAAAAATCTACATAAAAACATGTTACGTAATAAATAATAAAGGTTTACTTCACTTTGCAAAAATTTGATTCATTCGGAGAGCAAAAATGTATAGCATATTGGATACTTGCCCGGCACATCCACCATTTTTGCTTAAGAAGAAATACGTGGTCGTTATTTATAATACATTGTTTTCTTACTAAAAAATAGGTGTCAGCATCTAATTTTTAACCAAGCTATTAAATCTAAAGTTTTTTATGTAATTTGTGTAAATACCGAAAAATCTACACAAAACATGTTATGTAATAAATAATACAGTTTTACTTTATTTTGCAAAAATTTGATTCATCCGGAAGGCAAAAATGCACAGCATATTAGGTGCTTGTCCAGCGCATCCACCATTTTTGCTTAAGAAGAAATACGTGGTCATTATTTATAATAAATTGTTCTCCTACACAAAAGTAGGTGTCAGCATCTAATTTGTAACCAAACTTTAAAATCAAAGGTTTTTTTATGTAGTTTGTGTAATATATCGAAAAATCTACATAAAAACTTGCTACGTAATAAATAATATAGTGTTACTTCACTTTGCAAAAATTTTATTTATTCGTAGGGCAAATATGTACAGTACATTGAATGCTTGTCCGGCGCATCCAACATTTTTGCTTAGGAAGAAATCCGTAGTCATAATTTATAATAAATTCTTTTCCTACACAAAAGTAGGTGTGAGTATCTAATTTGTAACCAAACTTTTAAATCAAAGGTTTTTTTTTGTAATTTGTGTAATATATCGAACAATTTACATAAAAACTTGCTACGTAATAAATAATATAGTGTTACTTCACTTTGCAAAAATTTTATTTATTCGGAGGGCAAAAATGTACAGCATATTGGATGCTTGTCCGGCGCATCCACCATTTTTGCTTAAGAAGAAATACGTGGTGATAATGTATAATAAATTGTTCTCTTACACAAAAGTAGGCGTCAGCATCTAATTTCTAACCAAACTTTTAAATCAAAGATTTTTTTATGTAATTTGTGTAATATATTAAAAAATCTACATAAAAACTTGCTACGTAATAAATAATGTAGTGTTACTTCACTTTGCAAAAATTTTATTTATACGGAGAGCAAAAATGTACAGCATATTGGATGCTTGTCCGGCGCATCCACCATTTTTGCTTAAGAAGAAATACGTGGTCATAATTTATAATACATTGTTTTCTTACTAAAAAATAGGTGTCAGCATCTAATTTTTAATCAAACTTTTAAATCAAAGGTTTTTTTATGTAATTTGTGTAATATACCGAACAATCTACATAAAAACTTGCTACGTAATAAATAATATAGTTTTACTCCACTTTGCAAAAATTTGATTTATTCGGAGGACAAAAATGTACAGCATATTGGATGCTTGTCCGGCGCATCCACAATTTTTTATTAAGAAGAAATACGTGGCGATAATGTATAATAAATTGTTCTCCTACACAAAAGTAGGCGTCAGCATCTAATTTTTAACCAAACTTTTAAATCAAAGGTTTTTTTTATGCAATTTGTCTAATATATTGGTCAATCTACATAAAAACTTGCTACGTAATAAATAATATAGTTTTACTTCACTTTACAAAAATTTTATTTATTCGGAGAGCAAAAATCTACAGCATATTGAATGCTTATCCGGCGCATCCACCATTTTTGCTTAAGAAGAAATACATGGTGAGGTGATAATGTATAATAAATTCTTCTCCTACACAAAAATAGACGTCAGCATCTGATTTTTAACCACTTTTAGATCTAAAGTTTTTTTATATAATCTGTGTAATATACCGAACAATCTACATAAAAACATGTTACGTAATAGGTAATCAGTGTTTAGTTCACTTTGCAAAAATTTGATTCATTCGTTGGGCAAAAATGTACAGCACATTAGATGCTTGCCCGGCGCATCCACCATTTTTTGACTATGAAGATATACGAGGTCAAAATTTTTAATAAATTGTTCTCCTACACAAAAGTGGGTGTCAGCATCTAATTTTTAACCAAACTTTTAAATTTATTTTTTTAAAGTAATTTGTGTTGTTTTCGCAAATTCCAATTTTCTGCAACAGTCCTCAGTCTCACCGCTCTAAATACTTCCAGTTAACAAGATCCCAGTTTGTGCCAGTAATTTGAAAATGATTTTCATCAGTTTGGTAATACAGCAAGCGCCCTCGAGCGGCACTTTATTTTATTTTTCGCGCTGTGGCAAATTGAGGTCGGAGCTTCGTTCGCCGTATGCACAAGCCGATTTTTCTAAGAATTAAAAATCCTGACATATTTCAACCCTAACCTCGCCTCTTCTCGACTTTAATCATGAATTGCAGTCGGCAGCGTGGCTTACATTATTACAGTTAAACGTCCTGAAATTATAAAAATTCATGTGACACACGCCCTGAATACACAATATGCACAGCATGGTGCACGTTTATTATGCAATGTGACGACCGGATCTTCCATAACATTGTTCGCTGCATTTCGCGGAAGTATTTCCACCTTTCAGCCGGATTTGCGTGAAAAACGAGCACGAAAAATTACAAACACACAGGAAATTAAAACCCACGTGCGGAAAATATTCGCAACTAATTAAATCGGCCTCAAGTGCCGACTTTCATCTCCGCCACGAAACTCACAATTAAATTAATAAATTGGCCGATTTTGGGAGATTATTTAACGGCAGTAGTTTAAGCGATCATTAATTTAATTAGACGGCTTCTTGTTAGCGCTAATTTTGTATTCGCGCAAAATTATTGAGGTTATTTGGAATCTCCGAAGACGTTATGCCACAACCGTGCCTTCTTAATCCCAAAGTAGTTGTTAAATTTATTGCATGGTCCCAGCGACGGCGTAATTTATTTAAATTGGGAGCGGGCGAGGCACAACAGATTTTATTACGTTTACAATAAAATTTATTTCGCGAAATTTGAGAAATTGCGCGCCGTTTGTCTAAGGTAAGTAAGCGCCACAACTTTCAAGCGTTTCTGATTCGATCGACCCAATTAATTCAGTCTCTTGATGCTTGTCATGAGAGCCCCAATTCGTTCGTCATTAAAACGCATGGTCAAAATCCGCGCCGGGTCTACTTTAAAATTTAATCTACGTTTTTGGTCGGTTTGCACGGCCGGAAATTTTCTATAATTCAGTAGGACGTTAAAATTTTTAGGTTCCCACCAGCCAACCCACGCGCCTGTTCAGTTTTATGAACCCCTTAGCGGTGGAAATTTGGCTTTACGTTTTAGCGGCGTATATGCTGGTGTCATTTACATTGTTCGTAATGGCGAGATTTTCGCCGTACGAGTGGAACAACCCCCACCCCTGTCACCAGGAATCCGACATTGTCGAGAACCAATTCTCGGTTTCCAATAGTTTTTGGTTTATAACGGGAACATTTTTACGACAAGGATCCGGTTTAAATCCTAAGGTTTGAAACACACTTTATACATGAAAATTTGCTCGATGTTCTGTGAAATTTGAACTTGCTGCATCGAGGACTGTTTTATGGAAAAGAAACGCTTGGATTGCCATAAATATGTAATATACTTTTATCACAAGGAAACGGAGAATCACGTGTTTTATTGCTTGTCATCACATTACTACAAATGTGCGGCTTCGTCTAGTAAATAAAGAGATCCTGTCGCTGTGTCTTCTACAAATAAAAAACTTGTTCCGACGCCATTCTCGCAACGTAAGACTCATAAAGAAAATATATTCGCTGATGATGGCTTCCTCCAATTTTCGCTCCTGTTTGCCCTTTCAATTAAAGAGAAAAATAGCCCAACGCGTTTGGAAATCAGGCAATGTGTGCCTTTCTTTATTTATAAAGTAGTTTTACGACATTTCTCCAACGGTTGAATAAATTACATAAGCAGAAAAATTGCAGTATACAAAAGATTCCCGATTTTCATGCTCACAAACAACAATATATCCGAAGGAATAACGTCGAATTACCCCAAATTGATATCATTGAATGTGGATAATTCCAGAAATCGTTTCTTATCGTGGAAACATTGAATGCAACAATTGAAAAGATTTTCTAAAGTAAATTTATTTATTTATTCGCGTTCAATCGAAAAGATAATTCGTAAACAAACTAATCAAATTTTCCGATGACTCTGCTTTAATCTTATCTAATTCTAAATTAATTATAAATAACTAAATTAGCTAAGACAAACGTGAGACGAATAATCAATTACAATTAAGATTATTGATCGCTGAATATGTAACATATCCTTGAAAAGCGGAATACAGGGTACTAGGACCACTAGTAGCACAGTTCTACTGAGCTATCTTCCGGTTATATAACGGTTATCTGACCATGGTCATGTTTAGCGTATATAACCATGGTTATATTGCGGTTAGATAACCGTTGTTTCTTAAGCAATGTGGCCCAAGCTGTATTTATCTAACCATGGTTATCTCTAGCGTATACAGCTAAGGTTATGTGACGGTTATATAACTGCAATATATGTGATGATTCAGCGTCTTCGGTCTTAATATAAACAATTGTATGTTAGTTCTGGTCATCGAACATTTTCTTGCAGAAGTCGTGCCTAAAAATTTTTTTGAAATTTTTCAACAAGGAATCAACAAAACACTCAACAATATTTATTGTGCACTAGTAATGCCGTGCACTCCAAAAAGACTGGATAGAAGCACTAATTTATTTTTCCTAAATATTTAAAATTTTAATTTGTATTAAAATCTACTATGAGTTTTTTAAATAAATTTTAGACGAAAGTTATACGAAAAAATATAAGAATGGTTATATAAGCGCACGGTTAGATCACGAAACATAACCGAAATATAACCACGCGTAGATAAAGATTAGACAACGACACATATTCGCAATATAACTGAGTTATATCACCGCAACATAACCGCGCGTAGATAACGGTTAGATAAAGTGATTAATTAACAGTTAGCTTATAAAAGCGTCACATTTTGGAGCTGGCGGTTATATTAGAAGGTTACATCTCGGTTATATAAGTGTGCTACTAGGGCATTTTTCGTCAGGTAAAATGTTTACCAAAATTTCAACTGAATAATAACACAAAATAAAACGCATTATTTTCTCGATGTTTATTTTGAAGATACATATTTACCATAGCTATTCATTTAACACTGAATTATTTACACAATTTGAATTATCAAAAAATGTGTTTTATTAATGCCAGATTTATTCACAATTTACATTAAAATTTCATTTCCTGTATCTATTTTTATTTGAATTGGATTAGCGTTGTACGCGAGAGGAAATATGGATTATTTACAATTGCCAATTTATAAACCGTTTTATTTTAGAAATATTTGTATACGAATAACATAGACTAAAACTTTGCTCCACAAATCTGTATATCGGAACGAATATTAGGAGAAACATTTCGTAGCGCGCTTCATTCGAGAACTCAATAATCGAGTTTCGAAAACGACCTAACGAGTTGGAAAAATTTTACAGCTGAAGCAGCAAAAGTCTGTTTTTATCAAGCCAAAATGAGAGTTAGGCTTGACCTAGTTTTGAGATTGATAATGTGGGCCCATGCCCTTGATCTTGCGTTGAAACTATTTTTGCTTTTTCTTGTTATTTACACACGAGCAGTCGTCGAAAAGCGAGCCGAGTCGGCTGTTTTCCTTTCTCAACCCTTTGGCGATGAACATATGGCTCTACATGGCCGGGGCTTACGTCCTGGTATCGATAACAATTTGGATAGTGGCCCGGTTTTCGCCCCTTGAGTGGAAAGAGCCGGAGCTGTGCGACGACTGTCTCCTAAAAAAATATTCAATCTTGTTCGAGTTTGACGAACATTGCGAGCACGACGCATCATCAGGCATCGGCAGCGACGCCGCTGACGATTTAGCCTCGCTTCCTAACAACGACAACGATATTGACGAAGTAATCGAATCCATTAATGATCCGTGTCTAAGTCACGAACACGCCGACGGAAGAACATTAGAAATACTCGAGAACGGATTCACGATAGGCAACAGCTTCTGGTTTGCCATCGGCAGTTTGATGCAGCAAGGATCAGATCTCAACCCGAAGGTATAATATTTGTTTCCCGCATTAATCCCAACTCGACAACTTATAAGCTACGACTCCGAAGGGGTAACGCCTCGTCAAATTGTGTACACACCAACAACTGCCAATTCAATTCACAGGTTCATGAATACGGAGTGGCTCATTAAACACCACACATTCACACACTTATTTTTATTACAATAGCTATTTTGAGCTCACAACCATTAACGCATTTTCTAAACAAGTAAGCACCTTATAAAAAATACGGTTATTTGGTCAAAACATAAATAATCGAGACGTACAGAGTGTTTTTGAAATACCTATTTACGTTATTTCACAAGATGGTTAAAAAAACTTCTTTTAGTTTTCATTAATTCAATGATATAAAGACGAAATTTGAAAACTACAGCCACGATTATAAAAAATGTCACCCCTATAAACCCGGCGGGCTAGCAAGGGGCTGAACTCAAACCGCAGCAATAAATCTTTTGAGTCATAAACGTCAATCATCATTCCTTCCGAGTATTTTTACTTTAGTAGCATTAACGATATTTTATCGTATCAATTAATAAGTGCAATTAATTTACTCAAATTAATCAAAACTGTATTCTTCAAATTAAATTAGGAAGGTTTCACTTTTCTAATTGAGTAATAATAACTTAGTTTACAGAACCTTTAATTATCAAATTTTCAAATTTTAATTCGAGTCTAATTTGACTTTTGTCAACACAAATAAATGGTAGTAACTTATTTTAAATTAATTTAATGCTAAATTAAATTTTTATTAACCCCTTACTACCCAGGCCGGTTTATAGGGGTGACGTTCTTTATAATCGTAACTGTGCCTAGGTGGTTTAACTTTATTTTATGAGTAGAAAAATTAACTAAAAATAATTTATTTAATTTTTAGACTAAAGGAAATATTTTATTATGTAATATTTAAAGATTTAAAAAGGTTTGCAGCAAAAAATATTTTCTCTTATTTTGTAAAACCGTACAACGTAAAAAAATGCAAGGTTCGGTTACGCTTACAGGTTTAAAAAGAGTTTAGTTTTTGAACAACATTTACCTACTTAGGATGTTATGAATTGCACTTTTAGTATTTTTGAGCAAAGATTTTTTAAATACATAAATAAACAAAAAAAACTATCAAAGATTTATAGACTTTTAGCGTAACTAGAAATTTAAATTTAAGAAATTTATACAATGCGTTTGATTTTTAATAGAACATTTACACTACTGAACATAAATTTTGTTCTTTAAACAATTTGAGTAAAATTTCATACTTCTTGCCCTATATTTTACGAATGCGATGAAAAAATTGTAATATCACATTTTTTAATATATTTTTTTATTTTTTATGTTATCTCATGAAGTTACGATTTATTTATTTTCATATAACATCGGAAAATGGAAATAATTGCAAAAACATTTGTTCTGCTACATTTAATTTGTGTTCACTTGTAAAAAATTATTTTTGTAAGAAATAACTAAAATCTCTTTTAAACTAAAATTTCTTTTAACATTATTTCCAAATGTGATGTGATAAAAACAAACTGGAATCATATTTGAAACTAAAAAAGTTTATGGAAACACACAAAAGAAAAATTTCAAAATTGTTATGTAGTTTTATAGACACATAAATAACAGTCTGGCAAAAAACCGTTTACAAAAAATATGGTTTTTATATGTAACACTCTGTGGACCAAAGGAGGAAGGTAACGCAAAATTTTACTCAAAATCCAGTATTTTAAAACCTAAACTATTTCTAAAATCATCAACAGACAGACAATTTGCCTATACAGAATGTCCGTTTTTCGAACTCCACCATGGGAATCACGGTTATTATAACAAATACGAAGTCGGTTGTGCATTTTTATGTTGAATAATTATTTGCAAGAAAATTCGATGTGCCATTTTTAGTTTTTGAATTATTGAAAAAAAAACGGTAATTTGTAATTTTTGTTTTAATTTTTTCAAGCAAAAACTAAATGATCAGGTATTTTTAACTAAGACATTGTTCAGGCACTTTTTTACAAGGAATGTAAAAAAAACTGTGATCGCATTTTCCAAGGCGTTCTTGATGTCAAAATTACAACATTTAACTTTGGTTTTTCTTAAAGAAACCATATTATTTTTTGTATTTTTGAAAACTGTTTTTATTCCTGATTACAACAATGTATCTCATGATATGATCAAATTTTACATGCAGATCAAAATGTAGAAAAAAGCATTTTCGCGAAGAGTGCTTTGGAAAAACGTCAACAATTTTTGTTTTTAAACAAACTAGATTTTCAAAGTTTAATTAAATTTGGATCTGGTTAAGCTTACTTATTTAAAAACTAAACAGCATGATAAGCTAGAATTTTATTTTTCGCAAAACAAAACAAGAAAAAATTATAAACATTCTGCTCGCATATTTAATAAAATTGTCAAAATTTAGTTTGTAAAACAACATTTTTGACGTTTTTTCCAAAAATACTTTTTGCAAAAATGCCTTTTTCTTAGTCAGCATGTAAGATTCGATCATATCATGTGATACATATCATTGTAATCAGGGACAAAAAAGAACAAATGTCAAGTATGGCGTCCATAAGAAAAAACAAAATTGAGTGTTCTCTTAGAAAAATCAATGACAAATTTAGATTTCTTGTAAAATATGTACCTGAAGATTGTTCTGCTTAAAAACTTCTGTTTCTTTTAGTTTTCGCTTAAAAAATAAAAAAGGAAATTACAAAATTTTGATTTTTCTCAATAATTCAAAAACTAAAAATGACACATTAATTTGAGATAATTGTTCAGCATAAAAATGCGCAACTTTGCCCTAATTTATGCGGCCTCGTGTCTCTTACAACAACTGAGATCCCCATGGTGGAGCTTGAATAACAGACACCCTGTATATAAAAGGAATTTGAATTAAACCATTTTAATGTTTAAAAAGTATGTAAATTTATATTGTAAAATTTATGACGGTAGTTAAATAAACATTTATTTACTTTTAATAATACCGCCTGCCTTAAGAAGTATCAACTTTTTACTCTTTTAATGCGCGTAGGTAATTATTTTTCTTTCATGTTGATATAAACTTGTAGCAAGCAATATTTACTTGCAGTAATTGCCTGGAGAACTCTAAACAAGCTTAAATCAGCATCGGCCAAATCCCATTGCCATAAAAGTTCCCGAAGTGAAAAAATCCTTTTTTAGGTTTTCTGTTTCGATGTCGTGCCGAGCACTCCACCAGCTTAATTTAATCCCCTTAACTTAATAAATTTCTTGGCAAAACTATGCCATAACAAAATCGATTAGGTTTTGGGAAGCCAGTCATAAAACCGTGTGTACACAAAATCCGGGAGCCTTACCTCTTGTAGACCCTGGGATAATCTTGAAGAAACAAGTATTGTATTTTCGAGGCCGCTTACTCTCTGCACATGATTTAGTCTGTTAATTACAACTCGCTAAACTAATACTAAAACTAGAATGATTTAGCGACGCTTTAATTGCCTGGCTGTAGCAATATTTCGGAGACTGTTTATAATTCATCCTCTTATAGTCTAGCTGTGTTCCAGATAAGCAAACAACTACCCACAATATATCCTCGCAATAAAATCGGTTTTAGGCAACGTCTACGAGGATCGTAGGCGGAATCTGGTGGTTTTTTACTCTCATAATCATCTCTTCCTACACCGCAAATTTGGCCGCCTTCCTAACGGTGGAACGCATGATTACCCCCATTGAGAGTGCCCAAGACCTGGCCGATCAGACCGATATTGCTTATGGAACTCTCGAAGGCGGCAGCACTATGACGTTTTTTAGGGTGAGTTTTTGCACAACAAGGTAAGCCATCTTCACAGCGAACGCCTTTAACGACATTCAAACCGCGTACACCCTCTGTCATAAAATCTAATCGTAAATTTTATTGTTGAGGAGGAATCGGACATTAATTATTTATAATCAGACCAAAGCACTAAAGTGTATCTTCTTTGTGCAAAGTTTCGATTCGGTTTAGTATGGAAATAAGGGTTTTGTAGAGCTGAAAGAAATGTAATCAAGTATTGGTTGTGCGCAAAATATGAGACGTGAATAACAATTTCACAATGTAATTTGATGCATCAAAAATTCGACAGGATTTCCCGACTTTATTATCTCCACATTGCAGTAATTGCAAAAGAATTCCGAAAACAAAATAAATCAGTAACCGCCGATCTGTTATTAATTATGTTATCCATTGCTGACCAACAACACAAACAAAAATAATTAGAAGATTTACGGATTTTACAAAGTTGCTATCAAAATTTATTAATAACAAAAAACGCAATTAAAAATTATTGGTTTATGTGGCGATGGAGTTATTAAAAACATCAAAGAGAAGGTTTCTTAATATTTTGTCCGAAAAAAGGAAAGGCAATAAGTCAAAGTTTATTTAGTTCAAATGTGGTTACAGTCCTTCAAAAAAAGATTGAATGTGAAAAATCGTACAGTCAATAAATCTCATTTTTCAAAACGTTTCTCTCGTGTGCCCGCAATATGTTACAGCTTAGCCGCGTTATTAAAAGATGGAGTGAAATCGTTTGAAATAAAATTTATAAAACCATGCTAGGGTTTTGTTTTTAATTACATTTTACTCGCACTGAACTAACTGTACAGTGTGGAATTTTTAAAATAAAATTCATAACTTGGATAAAGGCAATTTTTGTAAAAATTCCAGAAACAGATCGCTTTTTGTTTTTTCATGCCCACTATTTGGAGGTTTTTGTTTATTTGCTGTCAAAACTGCACAGCCACCTCCTACTTTTTTTTAAACGTAACAGCATGTTGTAAGACACCTTATGTAAAAGAATAATACAACGCACTATTTGTTTTCTAAATATTGTCAATGCTCCAGTGATAAAAAAATTAAAGCAGTGTGGAATTATTGACTAAAATAAAATTTGTAACTTGGATATAAGCGATTTTCGTAAAAAAATTTGAAAGAGGCCGATTTTTAATTTTCTTTGCACATCATTTGGTGCTTGCGGTTTTTGTTTATCTGTTTTCAAAATACCCAGCCACCTCTAACTTTTTTTTTAATGTAACGGTATATCAAGTGTCACCTTATGTAAAAGAGCACTTTGCAAGGAATACAACGCACTCTTGGTTTTCTGAATATTTCCAAAGCTCACGCGATTAAAAAATGAAAACCAATTTTTATAAGTTGAAATTTGGTAAATCACACTAGAAATGTTGCAAAATGTTAGAATTTCATGCTACTATCGTTAGGTTATTTCCCAAGAAAGGAACGGAGCCCATTTTGAACAATTATTGCATTAAATAATGTTAAACTTATAAAATTGGTTTTAATTTTTTTATCACGTAGGCTTTGAAAAAATTTAAAAAACAAATAGTGCGTTGTAATGTTTGCGAAAAGGGCTTTCATACGAGGTGTCGCTTGACATACAATTAGATTTGAAAAAAAAGTTAGAGGTGGCTGTGCATTTCTTAAAATAGATAAACAAAAAACCATATGCACCAAATAGTAGGCAAAGAAAAAATAAAAATTGACTTGTTTCTGGAATTTTCACCAAAATTGGCTAAATCAACGTTATGAGTACAGTTAAAAATTCCACGATGTATTATAGATTTTTTGTTCCCAAGGCGTCACAAAGTTATCTGAAAAAATGAAGAGTTGTCTTAAGGGATATTAATTATAGTCTTGCGCGAAAAGAACAAATCTCCCCGGAATTATAAAAACGTTCCTTCACGCCTACGGCCTTCCAGCGATTGTGATCATTTTATTGTTTGAAGTTGAACAAAACTAGACCGGAATTCGCTTACAATAGTGTCTCTGCCGTGCTTGATAGAGATCTAATATGCTACACTAGAAGTCATTAAAGTGTGGTAAACACAGGCTTTAGCTGTGGGTGATAGTTGAAATAACAATCTACTTTGGCTGGTATCACCTGCTCTTGCTGTAACTAATCCAGTTACAGTGCCATTTCTGATAAGTTGGCTAAAAGCCCCGCTATTGCAGGATTCGAAGATAGGCATTTACCAAAAAATGTGGCGGTTTATGGAGAGCCGAAAGCCGTCGGTGTTCGTGAAAACGTACGAGGAAGGTGTGCAGCGCGTGCTGGAGGGGAATTACGCCTTCCTAATGGAATCAACTATGCTGGACTACGCCGTTCAAAGAGACTGCAATTTAACGCAAATTGGAGGCCTGCTGGACTCAAAAGGCTACGGGATAGCGACGCCGAAAGGCAGTCCGTGGAGAGACAAAATATCGCTTGCAATCCTCGAGCTTCAAGAGAAAGGAGTGATCCAAATACTCTACGACAAGTGGTGGAAAAATACTGGAGATGTTTGTAATCGAGACGATAAAAGTAAAGAATCCAAAGCCAACGCCTTGGGGGTCGAAAATATTGGTAAGTTTAAAAAAACATCGGATACGGCGGGCTTTGAGATGGTGATTTTTTGCGCGACCACTTCGGTTTATTGTGGGCGGGTTTTACGTCAATCGCGCCGGATTAACACATCGATTTGGCTAAAGCAATTATCGTAAATCCGGAAGAACACAAGAATAATCGCTGCCTTCGCGCAGACTTTCTCCAATTTCGTGCAAAAACGGCGCGAACAACGCGCATTGTTAACTCAATTATGGCGACAAAATTCAACGTCAAAGGACTACTTGTTAAGTATTGGAAAGAGTCGTCGTTATTACGTTTGCGATAAAAATATGAATAAAATTATTTTGGATTCATAAATATTCACATCGGCCTTGTTATTTCGGCGATTCGCTATGAATACTAAATGGGAGGCACTTTGCACAAAAAGGCAATAAAAACCGTCTTCAAACAAGCAAAAACACAGCCCAAATCAGATATTTTTTAAATTTAAATTACAAATTTCATTAGTTGTCACGCATTTTTTATAAAGTTATTACTAAGTCAATTTTCTTGTTGGTAACATTTTAAGCCTTCTTTTTAATATCTGAATCCTTGATTATAAACACTATTTTAAAACACGTTTCTATAGTAACGTGTTTTCACTATTTTAAAGCACGCTCCCCATAGCATTTAAATGTTCCAACAACAAAAATTTGCATAACACTTATACGAAAACGCTTAAAATTCTCGGTTGTCTAGGTATATATTGGGAGAGTTGGGATACTGAACGTCAAACCGAGCTAATTTTGTAGTATGTGGCTAAGGTATATATTTCTATCCTTTTTTATGAAAATTTTTGTTAGTAATTTATGTCAGAGGTTAATGTCGAAAATAATTTCAAGGTTATAATTTTTGTCAAATGCATAAAATGACATAATTTTACGTTAAATTTAACCAGGGACGTAGGAAATGTAGGAATTTTAGGATTATTATTTAAATTATTTAATGTTCACATTTCTGAAATTTTTCGATATTTATTTTAATATTAAATACATAACTTAAAACATATTTCAATGTTAAAAATGTTTTTCTTTCAGTCACAATTTTTAGTTAAACATCTCGTCCCAAAAATTGATCATTAAGAACCCTTCATATTTCCCTTCGTCTTTTTAAATTTTTCAAAAAATAATTTTGAAGGCCTTTTTGTGTGAAAGTCGTAATAAAATCGTGAATTCCAATAACTTTATAATTTGAAATAGAATATAAAGTTTAAGTAAATGCTAAAGGCGTCCAGGCAGCGACAGGTTCAACTTTCCTAAAGATTAGACCCAAATTTAGGTTCAAGTAACTACGTATTTTTTGAATGTGCATAGACAGATTCCCAAAATATCATAGATTTTGAACATAACATTATTTAGACATTCCACTTTTCCAAATGCTTGTTAATAATAAACGTAAAACTTGGCAGAAAAGATTCAATTTCTCTCTCTTTCATCGATGATTACTATTTCTTAAAGTTAAGAGAAAAATGTTATGATGAAGAGTTTAGATGTAAAATTTTTGTACTTTCAAAGAAATCTTTTAAAATTTGAAGTTCATATCACGAAAAACAGTAAATTGACGACGACTGCCAGTCTAAACCATTTTTAAACGCACTTAGTCGACGATAAATGGAAACATTTTTTGACAAATTTATATGACTTTTCGACAAATTTTAAGTGTAACACCACTGATTTCTAACCCAATTTGTTTTCTTATACATTTCAACAGACGTATATGAAACAAAATTTTGAAAATTGACATTCAGTGAAACTATACTGGGCTGAAACTCAATTTTTAAGAAAAATAACAAACAAAATTGTTTTTTTACAATCGGGTGTTGTTCCTAGGTTAACTTATTACTCACAGACCAGTTCTTATCTCGATTTAAATATTTGTAACGGGGTAAACAGCGAAATAATAATAATGCTTTTATGGAAAAACCTAAAGTTCAAATATAATAAAAAATACAGTATTACAAGTAAGTCATATACAGTACCCAAAAAAAAATTATCAAAAAACATAGTACCATTTAAAAAAAATAATAAAGTGACTAAAAATTAAGGTTTTTTCATTTATTTTTAAATGACACTAAACAATTTTTTTCAAATGATTTTTATTGTTGCTAAGATCCTCAGAGAGTTAACACATATTTTCATGCGATTTGAACTTACAACTTTTTTAATAGAACAATAAATTTAATCGACTTTTTAACCCGTTTAAATTTCAGATTTTGCATTCACGCACTTGCTTAAACAGCTCCTCTTAAGCTTATATTTTCCCCACTAGTATTATTAATAACTATAAGGGCAACGCAAAATCTTAAATTTTATTTCAGAGTAGACTAACTAAATTTTAGCAAATCTGCTTTAATTCTGTTACCGCAACACTTTAATAAAGGTCCACAATTATGTTTATCCTGCTGCAGCTTCTAAAAATCTTGTTTTATTATTTCGACACCACATATTATAGTACATAAAACCCTAGAGAAAGTTTACGACTCGACGCATCAACGTTATTAAAAAACTCAAAACCTGGAATATAGCCCTATATATCGGAAGATCGTATGTAGGCAAAGTATAAACCATTTTTCCCAAAACAGATTTACCAAATTGTTTGCTCTTTTTTATCGCATAGAAATATCTCGAAGCCATTCTCTATTCGACACAAAATTGTGTTTGTTGGGGTCAAAACAAATTTTTTCGTCGAGTTTTATAATCCATTAGCGAAAATCTCGTCAAGAATTTTACCAGAAGTATCACTTATACTTTTATCAGTCCAGAGCAAAATAAACTCGAACACTATTTGAATAAAACCAAATACATAAAAGATGATTTGCCGCACAATCGATCCAACTGTCGCGCGAATGGAAAAAATAAATATTCGCCCGAGAATTCATCAAGCGCCTGCTTTTTACCACCATTCGGTAAGGAAATGTAGAATTAAATTATTATTCCGGGCTATTTCCGGTCCATTCGGAAGCTGGAATTTCCAGGTATTCGCCTAATAAACTCGTCGCTGTTCCAGGGGGTGTGTTTGTGGTGCTTCTCTGCGGCCTGGCCCTCGCCATTCTAGTCGCCATCCTCGAGTTCTGCTGGAACAGCAAGAAAAACGCCCAGACCGACCGCCAGTCGCTGTGTTCGGAAATGGCAGAAGAATTGCGGTTTGCGGTGCGTTGTCACGGCTCCAGACAGCGTCCCGCTCTGCGAAGATCTTGTACAAGGTGTAGTCCGGCCACGACATATGTGCCTGCGGCCCTTGATTTACCGCACATCAATGGGGTAAAATAAGTTTCACTCAGTTTCCGTCAGGCAATCTCGGGCGCGATCACCAAGACCATAAATTATATCGGGAATACGTCGCTTTGAAATTATTCACTTTTTCACGCGTTCAGCCCATCAGCGAATTTGTTTCGTTCTCTTCCATGCCATTCTCCCTTACATTATCTAAAGCCACACTTTTTGCACCCGGTATTGATTCGATCGTAAATTGACTCCGCTTTCAACACAATCATAGCGCCCACGTTAAATATTTCGACGGTCTTGTTTACAAGAAATGGTTTTTCAAGCGTTTTCGTGAGAAATTGCCAATTTGCAAAATTGACTCGTTTGCCGTATTTTCCAGTTTTGGATTTATTGATTTTCGAGAATATGGTCCGCATTGGTTTTGCTAAAATCTAAAAATAAACTGCTGACCGGATACTGAATTAAAAAATTATTTCATTATTTGTAATTTTGTTCATACATGTTTTTGCAATTTAAACCATTTATAAATGTTGACATTTGCTAAAATCCCGAAAAATATACACAAATTAAATGAACTTACTATATGGCTTGATTAGTCACTTAATATAAAATAAAAAAATTGTTCCGAGAATTTTCGCAAAATATAAGTGTATTCCTCTGTGAATAAAAGAAATAAAGGAAGTTCTGATGCTGAACCACCGGTGTTTCTCAAGAATTCTCTCCGGAATTGCAACTTACTACATTTGCGAAGTTGGCTTATTATTACAAATCTTATTTAAAATAAAATTTTGCAAAAAACAAACATCTTGTCCATACAATAAGACGCTGATATCTAATTAAATTGAATGTAAAACGTCATTTGTCATAAGGTCATTTACTTTTATAGAAACAATACCCATTTAATCTAAATTTATTTTAGCATAACTAGTCATATTATTATACAGACTGCCTCAAAACTGTGGGATTCCGAGTTCAAAGCGTTGGAAAGAATCACTTCACTAATTTAAATATAAAAAAAAAATTTTTTTTAGAAAAAAACTTTCATTTAAAAGATGCTCTAAAGAAAAAAAAATAATGTATCTATCAGAGGAGAAAATTTTTGCTTACAAATTAGGATTTTAAAATTTATAAAAACTTTGGAAACAATGCTAAATTTAAGAATTCTGTAATTATTTAATGCCGTATTGTTATGAATTATGACCGTTCAAAGCAAAAATATTCTCCTCTGATAGAAAAACATATTTTTTTCTTTTTAGTGCATCCTTTAAATAAAAATTATTTTCTAAAAAAACATTTTTTTTTTATTTATTGCATTTTAGTCTTTATTTATTCTTAACGTCTTTTTCTCTGAGATTTAGTTTCGAGGTTTTATTGTAGCACCATTATTTCTCTGATTTGTTCAAACTTGTTTAGTAGTATGGGATAGAAAAAAGTTGTTAGCATTAAAAGAACATCCTAACCTCTGTTTTGTCTATAATCTATTGTCCAAGATAAATAAATTTAAAAGAAATTGCGACATTTGTTTGTAACAAAACGTGGTGAAAATGATTAGGTTTTAATATATTTCCCAATGAGAAACATACTGTTAAGTTACGCTATGTACACATCGAAAACCCATTTGTAAATATAACCTAAAACTTTAAAACCCCATTTTACCCTTTTAGGGAATATTTACCACATAGGTTTACATTGTCACGCAGATTAAGTAAGTAAGCAATTTTTTCAATTCATTGGGACAACAGAAATACTCTTTCAAATTTGGCTCCAAAAATATGAAACAGACAGACAGACAACAAAGCAAGTTAACTTTAAATTTAATTTTAAATCTAATAATTGTATTTTTTTTCTCAAAAATAAAACTTATTTTTTTTAAATTGTTTTTTATTATTATTCTCCACAATAATTTACATCATACCCAACAACAAACAGTAGTTTTTGCCTGCGTTTAAAGAAATCGCAATTCAAAGTGCTCCTATAGTGCACCTTCAAACCAATATGTATCTTTGTGGGAAAGCTCCGTATTTTTTTTCTATATTTGGACTAATGAAGTTATTCTCTACAACGTTCTGTACTTGAAATTCGCCAGTTTTGAGACATAGTGTAGAATAAAAAGATACAAATGTTCTCATTCTCATTCAAAATAAATAAATAAATAAACACTGAGCCTGCTGTAAAAATTACCTCTTATGTTCCAAGTTTTGATTATAATTTATTATCAAAAATGTTACCCGGAATAAAATTTTGCAAAAAATAAATATAATCATGTCTAAACAATAACACGCTGTTCCGTCCGCAGATCAATTTTGGTGGATGCGCCAGGCAAAATAAATTTTAAAATTAGAATTGAATGTTAAGTGACATTTATCACAAAAGCGATTCAATTTTAATGCAAAATTAGAAACTCATTAAGCAACTTTTTAAAGAACAGTCGATTAAACGCCTCATTATGGAATATGTAGCATCTTGAATTTTAATAAGATTTTAAAAAATCGCTATCTTACTCGCAGTTTCCAGACATGACAAATTCAGAGAAGCTTTCCATATTAAAAATTTCTCAGTCAGATGGTGTCCTTGTCATTAAATCTTCCTTGATTAATCTCAAGACGGAAGAATTCTTTATCTCCAAGTTTCACAATTTAATTCAAGCTTATTTTTCTCAAATAACTAATTGTTTTCTCTCGTTTCTATAGCCAATGAATTTAATGGAAATCCAATTTATTCCCGAATCGAGTCAACACGCGCAAAGGTAGCCATTTTTGTTCTTAATCCCAACCAAACAAAATTAAAGTAACCGTAGACCACCATCACTTTTACACTTTTTCACGCCTAGCTCTGCGGGCTCGTCGCTCACAGACGTTGTGTTGCAGGAAGGCGTGATGCTGCCCATGATGGACCTGAAGAAGTCGCCCATCAGCTACGACGTCGACACTTAGCGGCGACTCTACGCTGGGGGCACGTCGACGTTCGCGTGCACCTCCAGCGCCATCCGGGACTGCTGCGGGGGCCCGTCCAACTCCCGCCCGCAGCGGGCGGCCACCCTCAATTACCGGGCCACTCCGCAGTGCCCAGATCTGGCGAAAAAAAGTGCCACGCTGGGACGTAACTCCGGATTCTGTCGCGATACGTGTGACATTGTACAAAGCGGTCTGCAAAACGACGTCCCGGATAAAATACTGTGGAAGTTCGATTGTGATATTGGTAGTCCGAACAACCCAGACGTAGTGACCAGGACACTGCCCGACGCCATCGTAAGTAGGACCACCACTTTGTGATACATAGGTAGAATTTGTAAATTGAATCAAATAAATGGACTGATGTTTGTACCAATTTCAATACGATTGTTAGGGAATTTCCGCTGATTTCAATATTTTACAAAAAACGAATTTTAGAGACTGCCTAACCAAAATTCTTAATCAAAAATAAAAAACACAAATCTTTCACCCTCGCTTCTCCCCGTCCCCATATTTTCCAAATCGAACCTTTCGTCGGCCCAAATTGCCTCAGTTCCTTCCGACCCAAGTCACGTCTAACCAAATTCGCGGTGTTCCAACACAGTAAATGGTCTATAAAGATTTTTTAGCAACGCTTTAATTTTTTATGCCTCATCTATTCGTAAAACTGAACGACACATCGTTCAGAGCCAGCATGAACTCAACCATAAGCTGTAGTAGAAACTGGCTAAATATTTTATTTAATTGATTTATTTTATTCCCCCGACGGCTCCGCTTTGTCCGACTGAGACTAAATGAAAGAAATGAGAAAAAATAAAGCGGATTGAAGAATTGAAACTTGGGAGTTGTTATTCAAACAATCGTTTATGTTTCGCAATAAAATATCAACTTTTAGGGGTTAAAAGCTTCGGAATTCATACTTTGGCTACAATATTTTTACGATGCTTTAAAGTTGTGAGTTTTGCGGCGGCGTTCAAGTAACACATCGTGGAATTTTTACCATTAATTTTGCACTGTGCAGGGGAATATACGTAAAATTAAAAGCATATCTTTTAGGGGAATGCGGCAGTCTCTAAAATTTTGGTTTGTTTCTCAAAATTGGTAATGACTTCAACACAGTTCATTAATTTTAAATAATTTCCGTCCATTATATTTCATTGGTTTGACCCGTAATTAACGCTAAATCAGTCGGTATTAATGCAACAATCAAAATTCTTGTTAAAGTTTAATTATTAAAATAACCATCAATGTTATGAGACATAATAAATTGGTTTGTGTTAACTATTTACACTATAATTTTAACCTTGTTACGCATGTATCGAGATGTTATTAAGACAGTTGTTTCAATTCCGTTACCATTGTACTCTCTCTATATTTTATTGTAATCTAAGAATTGTTTATCAAAGTACCTAAATAAATTTTTGAATTATTGTTAAAACCGTCTTTTCTTTGGTGACAAAGTGCGCTGTCTGGAAAAATCAGACGCAGACAATAAAATTTTCCGCCAAAAGCACATCTAGCATGACGCCGTCGTTTGCTGTCAGATGGAGTGCTCACTGAAGAAATGGACAGCAATTACTCAATTGTGCGAAGAAAAATTCTGGTAAGTAATTGTGCTATTTTGGGTAAGGACCGGATTTCCATTAAGACATCAAGGCTTACGCCCAAATAACAGTTATGACGTTCATTGTTTTGTAAATTCGTTATCCCAGTTCAAGCTTAAGTAAATCTCACGGAAGATCTCTCGAGACTATCACACGCACCAAAAGATATTTAACACCAACAATACACAATCCTGAATTATTAACCGACGAGCTGGAACACAAAACTGAAACTGCATTGTCTATACGCGGGTCTATTAAAATATTAACGTCTTTGCTTGTTGTTAATGTGTTTCATCAAGTTCGGGCTTAAATAAGTTTGAATGAGTGAGCCAACAGAAGTACGCTTCTGCTACATTTAACTTATCCGTGAAGAAGACAAATGTTATTCCCATTGTTTGAGTTTTGGAGTTTTGCATGCGAAATCAGATGCCCGACTAGTGGGGCGTTTGATCTTGGAAGTTTTTGTTGTTTACTGACCTCCAGTGTAACCCACTTAATTTTTAACTCGCATCGACCCGATTTTTGTGTGGAGAGGACTCGAAGGATGTATCGACTTGGCAAAATTTCAAAGAGTTACATTTCCGGCCCTTGCCCCAATTACGCCAGTCGATAAATATTTTGCCAACAAAACCGAATTACAAAGTCAGGGGTTTGGGGGCGAAATCTTTTGTGAAACTGGCTCTAAGCAGCTGTAAAGTGCCACTTTTTCCTCCGATACTAATAGCTGCGCTAAATAGATTTCGGTGCGATGTCGGTGGACAAATGTGTCTTTTTAGACGTTAGGTAAAGGCACAAAACACTCACATGTTGAGATGTAATCAAGTGTTGGACGGACACAGACAAACGATGTCCTAGATTGAGTTAGCAGGGCTGTATTCCAGCGGCGCGTGCGAAAAATTGCCCAAGGGGGCTGTTTACTAGCGAAAATACAGCCATCTGCTCTTACAGAATTACTCGGCACAATCTAAATATGCCAATTATATTTTTTCGATTATTTTTTACGAAAGGATTTTACGACTAAAGAAGACGTCTTTGTCTGCTGGAACAATTGGACTTTGTCTAGCTTTGTTCATTAATTTTTGGCGGTGGAGTGTGTGGTACTTCCCGCTTTATTTCCTGTCGAAGGTGAAAAAATTCGCTAATTTGAATGCAAAGGTAGCACTTCTAAATTTAAATTCCCCCTTTCTTGCAAACATAAATCTCTCGAACCGTCACAATCGCACATTAACTGAAAAAACAATTAACTTTTATTTTAGAGCTTCCCGGCAAAGTTTTTAATAAATTCCCAACTTCCTGAATGATATTGAACTTAAAAAACAAAGCAAATAAAAACTAATTACTATTGTTCCATCTACAATTCACGTACTGTGAATAGGCCCTAGGTAATAATTAGCTGAATTTATTTCTCTGTGAAATTTTGCCGACTGTTCTTTGTACAATTAAAATTGTTAATTCAATGATAGAAAAAATTTATTTACGACTAAACCATCACGAATTTCTCTGCATTTAACGTGATTTCAACGAAAACATTTTTAATTACGAATTTTATGAGTATGTTAGCTGTTTCAAAACTACGGACTGCTTACAAAAAAAAATTCGGGACCGTATTTTTGCTAATTTCACTCCATTATCATCCTTACTCTTGTTTTTTGATACAATTTGGATAAAATAAAAAATTTAAATCAATTTTTTACTTTCAAAATTGAGACATTACCAACCGTCACAAAAATACCTAACAATTTTTATTTAAAAACGGCAAAAAATTGTATAAAAAACCCGTTTCAAAAGAACTTAAAACACTCATTCTTTCAAAAAACTCGTGGCTAACGCCACTTGTTTTTAAAAGCTTTTATTTAACTTGCTTTGTTGTCTGTCTGTCTGTTTCATATTTTTGGAGCCAAACTTGAAAGAGTTCCCGTTGTCCCAATGAATTGAAATTTTGCATACTTACGTAATCTGTGTGGCAATACAATCTTATGTAGTTAAGTATCCCGTAAAGAATTTAAATGGAATTTTGAAGTTTTAGGTTACATTTACAAATGAGTTTTCGATGTGTACATACCGTAAATTATACCAACATTAACGGTATGTTGGTCATTGCGAAATATATTAATACCTAATCATTTTCATTACGTTTCGTTACAAACAAATATCGCTATTTTTTTAATTTATATATCTTGGACAATAGAGTCTAGACACAGAACAGAAGTTAGGATGTCCTTTTAATGCTAACAGCTGTTTTCTATCACATACCACTAAACAGGTTTGCACAAATCAGCAAAATAATGGTGCTACAATAATACGGCGAAACAAAATCTCAGAGAAAAAAACGTTTAGAATAAGTAAAGACTAAAAAGCAATAAATAAAAATTTAAAAAAAAAAAAGGCTTTTATTTAAAAGATGCACTAAAAAGTAATAATGTTTTTCTATCAGAGGAAAATATTTTTACATAAAAATTAGGATATTAAAATTTATAAAAGCTTTGGGAACGTTAATAAGTTATAACAATACGGCATTACAAAATTACTTTCTTAAATTGAGTACTGTTTCCAAAGCTTTTAAAAATTTTAAAATCCTATTACAATGTTATCAATCTTATATAAAAAAATTGCTAAAATGCGACGTTGGCGTTTTTATAGTTCTGAAACAGCTAAAACACGTTAATAAATTAATTATGGTCTATTATGCTGAAGCATTATTTTAGAATACGGCAAATATTTTAATAAAATTTGTTCCACTACAAACAATGTTCCTGTTATCGGCATTTCGGAACGATACAATTTAATTTATTTGGTTTATATTACAGTGTAAAACAATATTTTAATTGGGTTAATAATTGCGTTATGTCAATAAATTAATAGAAAATTAGGTAGCCTTGCTGATAATTTTTAACAAACAAACATTTTGTAATTAATACGCATTAAGTTTAATCCCGGGCTTTAAAACTTAAGCTTCTTACCGTCATTACATTTTTACAAAAAATTGTCATTCGGTGCAATTAGTTTTTTATTTATTGTACGTTTATTCAAAATAAAACTCGTTTGTAAACACATCGATAGCTAGCAAGTGTTGCTCCAATTAATAATCCCGCAGCTTCCATAAAGCAAGGATTATCGCGCTCAGCTCCACATGCACAACATTTATACATAATTGCTGAAACACAACAGCTCCATCCCGAAAATTCTCCCATGTGGACAGCTCGTGATGTAATTTGAAAAGATTCCCGCTATAAATACAGCGTTTAACTAGGAATATGACATGTAAATCTTGCCACTTATCTTCCTTATATCCTACTTTCTTTTTGAGAAGGATTTCGGGATGTACGTGTTTCGTAAGATAAAATAGAAAGCAAATGAGTTTAGATGAATTCTTCCCTCAGTTTACTTTTTGGATTTTTGTCGTTACATCGACCAATAAATTCTCTTTAATCTCCTAAAATACGAGCTTTCAGATCGAGTTCACATCACAGAGCTAAATTTATTACAGCTATTGCTTCATTAAAATCAGCGGAATTTAACGCGGCCAGCACCAAAATTTTATAGCTTCATTACTTTTTGTTATCGCCCTCGCAAAAACCACCAGCGCTAGAATAATGTTGGCTTTAATTGGGTTTCAAGACACGTATTGCTTGTCATGCATGATCTTGGAATAATCCTCGTAAGACGTTTGAAAATATGAAATATTTCCGCCCGCATTTGCGGCGAAATTATGGAAAAAATTCCAGGATTTGTCGGAATTAAAACAAAGCCTCTTATAAAAATAGTGGAATATTTCTGGTGCTCAGATTTGATCGGGGCAGAACGGCCTTAAGTGTGATAAATGTGTATGGAGGTCGTGTAAGCAAACACAATCGATATTCAGGTCAGGATCTGCGGTCTAAAAAGACGTAAAATTCAGCGCCGGTATTAGGTATTATTTAAAACCAATTCCGGCTGGACTCGGAGATGAAATTCCTGGTGATTTTTATCTATTTGTCGAACGTCGTAGGTATGTGTTGATATGAAGGCCTTCGGCTGGAACACGATGTTCTGGGCCTGATTATATGGAGACGTCGTGACCGGCATGCTGACCCTTTGCTCATTTTCCGGCAAGAAACTGCCAAAATAAATTTCGGTACAGCGACAGAAATACGATTTGCTGCACAAATATAAATCAACGAGAAGATCATCAATATATTTGTCAAGGTTTATGAGATTTAAACTTTTCAGTTTACTGAGCGATATCGCAGATGCGGACAAATCCAATTAGGTATTTGCCGAGTTAATACGGCGCCGGAGCTGCAAACTTTTCCACATAAGTGAAAAAACTCAAAATTTTAATTGTAAGCAAAAATTAAGCGATTGTCTTACAAAAAAAAACATTTTTCTGGCATGTCTTTGCAAGACCAAATCAGTTTTATTTCCTTATTTCCTTTCAGTGCAAAGTGAAAGTAAACCTCATTTTTTTTAAATTAATTGTCAGTGGCAAAAATTTTAAAATTACATAAAATTACAACATTACAACAATTAAAATTAAAATTACAACATAGGAAATGAAGTTGCCAACGTTGAAACAATTTGACAATTGATTTTAATTCCGGATGGACTTTACTTTCATCATTTCAACTTAAATGTAGAATTTAAACAGGAATATAAAACGATTTATTGATCGTAACTGCTTGGCGAACAATAAATCAGTTAGTTACAAATTACAAATACATGAAATGTTCGTCTCAAGTCATTTCAACGAGCGAATAAAACTAGAGTACAAGATAATCAGTCTTGTGTGCGAAAGCACACATGTTTACAAGCTCACAATTTTAGAAAACTGAATTCTGTCTCGCATCGTAATGTGAAAATGTAATACATAATAGACGTTTTTTATTACATGAAATATCAAACGGTCTTAACGTTGGCACCACTAGCAAATTTATTTGTGGTAAGCTTTCATTTAAAAGATGCACTAAAAATTAAAAAATAATGTTTTTCTATGAGAGGAAAATATTTTTGCTCACAAAATAGGATTTTAAAATTTATTAAAGCTTTGGAAACAGTGCTTAATTTAAGAAAGTAATTTTGTAAAGCTTTTATAAATTTTAAAATCCTAATTTGTAAGCAAAAGTATTCTTCTCTTATAGAAAAACATTATTTTTGACTTTTTGGTGCATCTTTTAAATAAAAGCTTTTTTCTAAACAATGTTTTTTTATTTTTTATTTATTGCTTTTTAGTCTTTACTTATCTAAACGTTTTTTTCTCAGAGGTTTTGTTTCGTTACTGTAACACCATTATTTTGCTGATTTGTGCAAACTTGTTTAATAGTATGTGTTCTGTGTCTATACTCTATCGTCCAAGATAAATGAATTTAAAAAAAGCGACAGTTGTTTGTAACAAAACGTAATGAAAATGATTAGGTATTAATATATTTTCCAATGACCAACATACCGTTAATGTCGGTATAAGTTACGGTATATACACATCGAAAACCTATTTGTAAATATAACCTAAAACTTTAAAACTGCCTTCAGGGGGTATTTAACCAGATAGTATTGCATTGTCACGCAGATTACGTAAGTATGCAAAATTTCAATTCATTGGGACAACGGGAACTTTTTGGAATTTGGCTCCAAAAGTATGAAACAGACAGACAGACAACAAAGCAAGTTAAATACAAAAAGTTGCAGTTTTGGTTTTGGAATTATTTCCAAAAAAAATGTGATAGTAAATGATTAAATGAAAATGTAAAATTGATAGCTTTCTCATAATCAATTTTAAATCAGAGCCTCTGAATTTATTGATACGTAAAGTGTGTTCAGTTGGGCCAAATGGTCTTTATCCTTTCCGTTGAAATTTCAAAGGCCCTTAAAATCATGCCTAATCCTGACGCGTTCACACACCAGCAGCGCTTTATTTGGGTGTATCCAATCAAGTGTTGGTCCGAAATGGCCCTCTTCACACTTGGTCTGACAAATCGCTTATAGAATATACCAAATTGCCAGCCACCTCAATTAGCAAGTAAACCGAGCGTGCAAGCACACAATTAGCAACCCCAGACGCGTACAAGAAATTAATCAGTTTAAAACAAAAATTGCGTCTCGAGCCGAAAGAGAAAAAATTAATAATTTTCCGCTTGTGAAGCCGTCCTGTTTTCACTTTTGTGTAATAGATTGAAGTGTTGTTCAAATTTATGCCACAATAAAATTACGAAAAAACGAGAAAGAAAATGCTCGGCGCGGAATTAAGACGAAATTAAGGTTTTATGAATTATCGGGCAGAGTGGAAGTACTCGAGACCATGCGTTCGAAGTACGGAATGTAAAATGTTGGAGGAAAATTGGGGACGGAGATGTTATTAGAGCGAGAGTGTTGGCTGGCCTTTGCTGATAAAACCATCCCAAATAAAATACATGAAATTAAGAAGATTGCCCAAACTCCGGGATAAACATATAAAGACATAGACGCAAGCCAGAAAAAATTCGATGCCTCCTAGCTTCAATGTCGTAAAGTTTTTGTTTACTTTTCATCGAACCAAATTACATCGTTGTAACTTTGCGATCATTGGACTAATTTTAGTTGGTAAATAATTACAAGTCACAACATCCGTTCAAGTTGATTTTCTCCCAACGAAAGATTTGGCGAATGTAATAAAAACCCTGTTTTGTTATTTTTCGCTATTTGCATATTATGCGGTAGTAGCAGCCTACGCCCGACAGATTGTATTATATTATTAAATTATGTAAATTAAGTCGCTAGCCAACGATGTAGTTTCGTCTAAAAAATAATATGCGCTTCATACATTTTAATCGCGACTTGAAATTAACAGCCAAAGCGATATACAGGGTGAGTCATTGATAAGGGCGTGCTTGACTGCACCTACACTGTCAAAGATATCGGCATAAAGTGCACGTTCTAAAATTATTTTGCCATGAACATAGGGTTTCATTTTTACAGTGCAAAAATTTTTTAATGGGACTCTCTGTATATTTGTACATATTTAAATTTGAACTTTTTAGGCTTTATAACTCAATTTGGTTTTTGCAATTCATTGTAAACGTTCAGAAGTTATTTTTTTTCTACAATTTAGTGCGTCTGCAGGCACATTATTAAAAAATCACAGAGCGCTTGGTTTTTAGGATATCAACTTGGGACTTTGCCCGTGGGTAAACAAATGTCTGGGGTATCTTTCGGTGACAAAACCATATATTTAGACGGTACCATCACCTTGGTAAACTTTGAAAGACCATAACTTGATTTTTTTAAATAGCAACCTTTGTATTTTCTTATTAAGTTTTATGCAGCGTCTCATTTTACATCTCTTTTACCTCCTTCCAAAGGTTGATAGTTAAGGAGATAATTTATTTTTTCCGAAATATGCACACAAAGTATCTCTTGGATACTAATGTAGCGTGCTATGAAAAACAATACATTCTGACATACTAATGTCAAGTTGGCATTTATAGTACGTCACGTTTTGATTTTTTTGTGAAAATAAATAAATAAATTAATAAAGTTTAATAAAATTTTGACAAGTAATTATTAAATATTTTTTTTAGAAAAACCGAGTTATCTCCTAAACTATCAACTTTAAAAAAAATTTAAGAGGTAAAAAAGATGTAAAGTAAGATGCTGAATAATACTCAGTACTAAAATACAGAAGTTGCTATTTGAAAAAAATCAAGTTATGGTCCTTCAAAGTCCTCCCCCGACAGTTGTTTACACACAGACAAAATCCCAACTCAATATCTCGAAAACCGAGCACACTGCGATTTTTTAATAATGTGCCTGCAGACGCACTGAATTGTAGAAAAAATTAAATAATTTCTAAACGGTTAAAGTTAATTGCAAAAACTAAATTGATTTATAAAACCTAAAAAAGTACAAACGTAAATATGTACAAATATGCAGAAGGTACCATTTAAAAAAACTATGTTAAAGGCTGACTGTAAAAATGGAACACTCTGTATATATCTATATCTTTGGTAGTGTAGCTGCAATCGAGGACGCCCATATCAATGACTCACCCTGTATTAGAAAAAATGAAAAAGAATTTGAGTGAAAATCCTTTACCACAACAAACTCTGATAAGTGATAAAAAACAGTGCTCATTGTTAAAACTGCAAGAATTTTCTTGTTAGCTCAGACACAATTATGGCAAAAATCCTCAACTTTTAAGCACACCATTAGCGATGATTCCTATTTTTCTCTCAATTTTTATCCTTTACGAACAGCTTATATTCATTTATCTGAACTGCACGCTTTATGCAAAACGGGTTCAAGTTTTATTTTTTGCCATAAAAGCACCCAAGATGCGAATTCTCGTTAATTGAATAAACGGTACAATTGCGGTAATTAGGTGTGGCGGAAAATAGCCTTAACTCAATTTTAATTGTGTGTAAGAGGTTTCCCACTTGTTTCGCCTTCTCCAAGAAATTAAGTTCGAGGATCGTTTGTGGTGAAAATCTATAATTTTGTTAAACTTTGTATCCGTCCTACATTCTTCAACCCACTTAAGCCAACATTCCCGGCAAAATAAATTGCAAAATTATAAACACCCCTAGGCCACGTCTACAACAAACACCAACAATACAAAAAGTCCCAACTATGCGATAAGCCAACATTGCATATTTATTTTTGTTGGAAACTTTGGCCACGTCAAGGATTTTTTAGCATTCCAAACAACTTTCAGGCCATTTGTAATAACATCGGAACTTTGCATGAACACGACCTCATATCTACACATCAAATAGCAGCCACAAAGATATTAAAACCCACATTTGAATTACACACCGCAAACATGGGCTAACATAATTTCGCCTGGAATAGTTACAGAAACTAGCTCCAGTGCAAAGGCAAAAAATAACTGTTTTTGGGCGATAATTTGGGCTGAAAATATTGCGCCGAGCTCTAACGAGCAATAAACAAGATCCCTGTAAATAAGACGAAAGCCAATTAAAACACCCTTGTAAATAAATTTTGTCCGGAGCTGAATAAAAATAAATTTTTCCGGTCAAGACTTGTTATCTTTTCTTATACACGAGCTTAGCACTCTTAAATTATTTTTATAGTCGCACTGTGGCCACTAAACGATACCACTAGAAAAGAATTGATACGGCATACAAAGTAAATATTATAAAGGTTGATCCTTTTATCATAATAAAGTGTTGCTTGCTGTGATATCTCCACACGAACTCTCCCATACGTCTGCTCGGATTAGAAATTGAATTGAGATTTATTGATTTATACCACTGCGAAGATATCTGTGTAACTTATGGTAGCAATAATTTTCAAATTTACAGTTCGGTTAGATTTATCTTGACATGTTCGCTACAACTGTGCTGTTCCTGATCTGATTATCGCGTTATTGACAAGGATAACGCGACGTGTGTCCTTGTAGCTCTATCATTAATCTAAAATTATGCAACCCGCAAGACTGGCATTGCTTCTGGCGCACACTGTACTTTTTCGAACGCATCGATTCAAATCCTTCCCGTGACAAATCCGCCTCATGTCTAATTTAAAATCGGAAAGAAATGACAAGCTGTTTGCCCAAATGGGTATATATTTTATTCATTTTTTTGCCATGACGGAAAAATCCGCAGCTACGGCTGAATTTTTCCGCTAAATACGCAGTCTGTGTGCACTTTTCAACAACAATGCAACAGGCAATCTTTTAATAGCGCGAAGTGGCGTCAAAAACATCCGCCAAATGCAAGCGAATTTCTCGGGCCTTTCATGCAAAGTGAATGGAAAACTTGAAATTTAAAAATCAATTATAACTTGGTTGAATGCAATATAGCATGCAATGAATAAATTGCTTAGGGAAGCGCAGTTTTAACATGAAATTAAGTGGAATTAAAGGTATTTGCATTTTATTCGCCTTTTCAATTCCGAATAAAAATCCAGAATCGGCCAGGTTTGGCAAACACTCAGTGTTTAATAAAATAACCGGCGTTATTGCTTTCGTGCCGTCACATGTGATACATTTTTGCGAAACGTAATTATTTTTGCCCAACAAATTTAATTTAATCATGGTTTCGGTGTTTACAGTTTAATTACAAAACGCGGTCGAATTCACAGCCACTGTAGTGGAGAAAACAATGCTGAAGTAGACCACAGCAGCTGCATTTTTTCGAATTTAGTTGAACGCATTTTTCCACATATGGAACTACTAGCTTCAAACAAAATGATTTTTAGGTGTAAAATCGATAAACAACCACAACAATACAAGTTTGCAATATGAGGGCAATATTTTTGCACCGTTTCAAAATATTTAGCTTTAAACTGAACCTTTGCAGAAAAAAACGCTAAATCTTTTGCTGAAATAATCACACAAACATCAGTGTTTATTCTTTTCTCAAGAAAATAATGGTCGCTAGCCGCAAAATTACGTTTACGTCAATTTTTAATTTTTGGATAAAGGAAGTAGAGAGGTTGAATCAAACTGATACCTCAATAAACAATGAAAACAAATTTGTATAATTAAAAAAAGAGTAATAACCTAATAAGATTAAAAATCTCAGACTGATTAGTTCTATGAAACACTAATTTGAATTTTGCACTGATTTTACGTTGAAATTACTTGCTGAATTTAAATTCTTCTGCAGGTAACTTTATACTTTATTAGAGTTGAAGGGTTGGTTAAATTAGCAAAGTTATGTAGTAAAACTTTATTCTCAAATGGACGGGTCTGACCGGCAGTATAATAGCTTTTTGCGATTTCATTAACATATTTTGATTGAATATTTGTAGTTGCAATAGATTAAATAATGGCAAAAACTGCTTATTTTAATTTATGCAAATATTACAAATAATTTATTTAAAAGTTTAAACATTTATTTTTACACTGACAGCTATAAAATATTAATTGTACAGGCTATCCCGTCTAAAAATCACATTACAAGTATTTTAATAATGATAGTCATCTGAAAATTTGTGTACAACCATAATCTTTTAGGTCTTGCTCAATAAAAGTATTTTCAAGATGACAGCACTTTCGGTGATACCGGAAATCGCTATCAACTTCCTTATTTTAAATAAAAAGTAATATTTTTTAATACGTTTTTGAATTACTAGAGTTATTTTAAGGTAGTTTTTATAAGCTTTCCCTATACCTAAATTTAGCCGATATTTATAGATTTTTAATTTTTTTGGATTTGCACCTTCCAGTTCAAAAATCGATAACTCTGCCATTTTTAAAAATTTGGAGATATTTTTTAGCTCATTTGAAAGCGGAAGCTCAGATCTTTCCTTTATTGTTTTCAAATTTCTAAAAAAGAAAAACAAACTCCAAATGTTTAAAGTTAAGTTTTCATAACTTTAAGCACCCATGACTCAATTTTTTCAAATGAAATGCCAGAAGTTTTATATTATTAAATCGTAGAGAATTCAATTCTGCATCGATCTGTATAAGCATTCCCTTTACTTATGTTTAATAGTTTTCAAGTTACAATAAGTTTTTGTTGAGACTGAGAAATTCATTAGCCATAGGTCTATTGTCATACTTTAATTAAAGTTTTTTAAACCAACATTCAATTAATTTATTTTGTTCTTAGGGAATTTTAATAGCAATTTTGAACAGAGTTTTAGGTTAAATCAGAAATATTTTTATGACAAACTATGCAAAAATAGCTATTGTTATTAAAAAATCTCCTACAATGAGAAAAAAACCAATATAACTTGAACATTATCACAAGTAGGTATAGAAAATACTAATACAGATCGATGCAGAGCGAAATTCTCCTCCATCTAGTAAAATAAAAATTGAGATATTCCATTAAAAAAGTAAGTTATAGGTACTTGAAATTGTCCAAACTTGACCTTAAATTTTTTGGGTATATAAACTTCATTTTCAATTTTGAACACACTGGAGAACAGATATAGACCTTCTTTTTTAATTCTCCAAATATAATTTCGAAATCTTTAAAACTAAGCGAGTTACCGATATTTTAAGTGGCAGGTGCAAATTCAAAAATTTTCAAAAAATTTCAAATATCTCAAAAACGGTTAAACTTAAGTATAGAGAAAGCTAAACGCAGTCAAAAACATCGCTTTCCATTTAAAATAAGAAAATTGATAGCGATTTCCGGTATAACCAGAATTGATAATATTTTTATTCAGCAGAACTCAACGGGTTATGGCTGGGTACCAACTTTCAGATAAATATTTTTACTAGAACTTTCAATGCTTCCAATGTGGGGTTTAGACGGAACACCCTGTATTTTGAAAAAAATCGTAGTTGCGTACTTTTAATGTTAATACGACGCTAAAAATAGAACAAAACTGTTCAAAACTTTCAAGACCCTGCAACTTTCTCTCAGACTCATCGAGCGTCCAACCAAAAAATAATCTCCCAGTTGCCAAAAATAAAGTCTGGAGATTTATTCGTGTATCAATTTCCATTTTACTGTCGCCGTCTTCTGATACCCACAATAAAAATTTATGTCCCCTGAAGTTAAAAAGTTTCGCAATGTCGGGTGACAGCCCCTGTCCGAGTTGTGGCGCATTTATTATCCCAAATAATCAGAAAATTCACACTTTACACAGACAATGGCCATCGGCACGCTAATAAAGAACAGAGCGTTTTGGTTGATAGCATCGTTCGTTTACATACATGACACCGTTTTATGATTGATTTCCCTAAAGCGGACATTACCGGTGCTCTTCCGTTTCCCGCAACCATATCGGCATTCACCCCGGAATAAATGAGTCGGAAACATAATATCGCATAGGACGAAACTTCAACTGCACATCCTTGCCAATTAGCCAGAGCCTAGCCAGCCGGCCAATTATGGACGCGGTTATCTCCTCATTACTGTTATTCATTCTATCTGCTGGTATTCAATTAATGATAGAACACGGACAGCTCTGACTTCTATGTATTTAAACTCCTGATAAATTGTGCTAATTTACGGCCCTGTGCTTTATTAATGAATTGGAAAACTCGCCACCGCGAATTAATTTATGAACTAAATAGAGCGACACCAGAAATTTGCAAATTTATAATTTTCAAACCGGAAACTGTTTGCATCCAAATAATTAAAAAAATTCAAGAAGGAACTCAACAACCGGGGCTAAACTGGATTAGTGTCTGCGGCTAAAGAGCAACCATAGACCTATGCCCTCATTTGTTTGCACACAGCTACACAATAGTTTCAATTAGGTTCCTTCAAACGGCCGTGTAAACGTTTGTATTGGATGTGATCACTGTGATCGAATTAAAACTAAAAGGGATTTACACTTACGTTTACTGTTATTTGTGTGGGGCGGAAAATCGGCTTTTCTGCACTAGTGCGTTTATAAAAAATTGCGTAAATATTTGCACGATCAATATCAAACAAAAACATTGGTTTTGGAACAACAAAAAACTCAAACACAAACTGGTGTGAAAAGTACAAAACAAAGCTGTTTTTCATAACACAATAATTATTTGAAGAGCATCAAATAAAAATCTGAGAGAAATTATCTCCACTGGCGTTTGATTGAAGAATAGAACTTTGTAGAGTGGATATCAAAGCATTGGAACTTTTTTTAGATAAAAATGACGACGCCGTCATCAAGCCTGTCCTGCTTCCTGTTTCGACGTATAAATCTTTTATATACAAAAACGGAGTCGTATCTATTACAGAAATTGGGGAGATGGCCATTCAACTTTGACTTTTTATAAAAAATATTAAAGATTTTTTAAATAGGTAATGTGTTTAATTTCTACCTTCTCCATTAAATGGCTCTTAAAAAATTAATATCCTCTTTTTTACCAATTTTTCTGAAAGGATATAAGTATTCAAAAGAAAAAGGTTGTTTTATGAAGCTTTCTACTTAAGATCCATTTTTTTCTGATTTCACCAAACAGTTAGTTCTCTGTATTAAATCACGTTTTTAAAAGCTTTTATTTAAGTTACTTTGTTGTCTGTCTGTCTGTTTCATATTTTTGGAGCCAAATTTGAAAAGATTCCCGTTGTCCCAATGAATTGAAATTTTGCATACTTACGTAATCTGCGTGGCAATGCAATCCTATCGCATTCATTTATCTTGGATGATAGTATAGACACAGTATACTAACAGCTTCTATCACAATAATTATGTTACAATAATACGGCGAAACTAAATCTCAGAAAAAAAAGCGTTTAGAATTAGTAAAGAGACTAAAAATCAATAAGTAAAAAAATAAAAAATGTTTTTTTTAAGTTTCTATTTAAAAGATGCACTAAAAAAAATAATGTTTTTTTATCAGAAAAGAATATTTTTGCTTACAAATTAGAATTTTAAAATTTATAAAAGCTTTGAGAACGGCATTACAAAATTACTTTCTTAAATCGAGCACGGTTCCCAAAAACTTTAAAATTCTAATTTGTTAGCAAAAATATTCTCCTCTTATAGAAAAACATTGTTTTTTACTTTTTTGTGCATCTTTTGAATAAAAACTTTGTTCTAAAAAACCATTTTTTTATTTTTTTAACATGCAGTTTGTAATTGAAAGAAAAAAATAAAAGCCTAAAACTTCCCTAACGAAAGATTGCAGTAATGGCCCTAACCTCGTTGGCTAATCCACTTTAAGCTCCCAATTCCTGGAACAAAAATTCCTGCAGGAATACGACCCAACTGTTGAAAACACTTTCAAGACCAACATCAAAATCAACTCGCGGAATTACGAATTAGTAGCAATCGATACTACCAGCCGAAATAAATATTAGTTTTTTATTAGATTAGCAGTTTTTTATTGAAATAAATTGTCACGTTTCAATGTGTAATAAAAGGATAAATAGATTCGTTGAAATAAATTTTGTACAACGTGCACTTGCTGCAAATACTATTTTTTATTTTGTTGTGTATATTCTGGGCTTACATAAGTTTGTAGATTAACAGTGATTAGGAAAATCGAAACAAGTTTTGCCTTTTAAGGAGCGAAATTATTCATACATTTTCGAGAGTGGGCTTATCTAATAAAAATTTCATTCGCGTGATGGCGAAAAAAATCAGAAGTTTGTTTGCGGAACGTCATTAGATTAATTCAGCCGCATATGAAATTTTATGTATAGACACACGTCACTTTTGATATTTCCACTTCCGTCGTGATTTATTCGCGCTAGATTTGGAGTCTTGTTCCCGGCAGCTTTTAAAATCACCACGTTATTTCTTATACAATTCAATCTCATTTATAAAGTTTTTCTGTCACACTTCCGACTCCGCGACTTTTTACTTGGCAGATTCCAGCGATTGACTATTCTCCGCACATAAATAAATTTCCCCTTGTTCTTGCACCAAAACCGCAAGAATATATTGCAGTGGAAATAATTCGTTCGCTAAAATAAAGTGAGTCTATTTGCATTCAAATCATAACGCCAGACAAATTTGGCACCGGTAGTGCAGTCAAAAACGAGGTAAAAGAATAGTGGTGTTATTCCGAAGACTGGATGTCTGAGTTTAGACTTCACTTTTAAACCATAACAAAAGCACGTTTCCCTTTAGTTTAATGCCGGTTAAAAGTTTTAGCGGTTGAAATCCTATTATTTATTCTGAAAAGCGCTTCAACTTTCATAATGTTATTATTTTTAAATTCACATTTCCTTTCTTTTCATTTGAAACAGAAGGAATTTTAAACTTGGCCGACTAATGGCTCTCTCGTGCTAAACTATCGACTGGAAAACAACTCAAAGCGCGAGAAAATAAAATAAACAAACTTCCAAACAAAATTGGCACAAATCACTTTTCACCACGGCTATTAATTCGCCTAGCGATTAACCCAAACCTCTAATAACAAAATGAATGGAGGTGATCTATCTTGCACCACTGTCGTAAATTTCAACACAGCTCCGAATCCTGCATTATGTATACGTCGCGTTATGTTAACTGTTTTAACCGCCGAATATTGGAAATTTAAACGCAAATATTCACACAAAGTCGTTATAATGCACAGTTCCATGTTATGCCTATAAATAATTGAATCAAAGCGCAGCACTAAAAAACGTTTCCATTTACACCGAATGCAAATCACATATTTCAAGTGACCTACAACAAATAGTTTAGCGAAAATAATTTAATCGTAAACAGCGTGAAACCAAATTTATTGGTTGTAAAAACATGTCGAACTGTTTTTCCAATAACAAATGTGAAAGATGGACTACTTCTCAGTCTAGAAATGATGTCCAAGACAAAAATGTCGTATCATGTCACCTTATAAAGGAAACATTCTCTTTGATCGAGAGCTTCAAAGTCGGGAATAGAAAATGGGTTGTTGTACGTCGTTGAGACAAATAACCAAAGTAAATAGCTTTATACAATAGAAAAAAAAAGAAATAGTTTTCTAACAAAGCAACTCCCAAATAAAAAATATTTTTAGGAAAGGCGTTAGTTGTCTGCTGGAAAATTAATTAGCAGAATTATGAGCACATATGTGTGATAAATGATCGGAAAATAGGGAAAAGGACAGAATTTCCCTCGGCGGAGGTCTGAAATATGACGGCCGATTTACATAAACCATTTGTTTTCTTTGAAAGTTCACGACTATGCAGTCAGAATAGTAAATAACCTTGTAAAAAACCTGGAAAACTGCTGGCCAATATTTAACTGCAGCGCTCGCAACAAATCTGGAAAAATCAGCAACGCCACAACTTAATTTAGTGAAGTCAACAAAAATGTGCAATTTCCTCATCAAAACACCGAAAACTCGGACATGAGTTTTGGCCGCAGCAGGTGGTCCAATCGATTAAAAAGTAACTTTAATTAAAGCGTCGAAAAAAGTGCGCAATTTAGCGTGACACATTGCCGACTATTTATCTCTCCAATTTAATGCATTTAATTATAAATGAAAATTGGGAGGTTGGTTGTGGTGTGCTAATTGTTGGTAACGACGCTATCAGTTAAGTGATCACTGTGGTGTAATTACGTGAGCATTTATGTGTTAAAGCTCCGGCAAACTTATACAAAAGCAGTCGCTTTGTCTGATACCTAATTGGGCGAAATTATTTAAATTCAAGTGCTGAATAAGTGCGAGAAAATAACAAACTGCTGGACTCGTTCATTTCCAAAATTTTCACAAGAAAATACATTTTTTGGCACAATTTAAAACCCCCACACACGTGATAACTAAAATCGCGTCCGCAAAATCCTTTAACCTCACGTATTTTGAATAAAGTTTAATGAAGAGCAAAAAACGTGTGCGATTGCTGTTCCATATTCTCCGTTATTAACTTCACTTCCTTCCTAATTACAAAAGTCTGTGTAGAGAGAGGATAGCGATTATTATTTCGTGATTGTAATAGACGCTAGAATCGTATTTCACGGGTTAAAAGGGTGAAATGCGATGACATGCCATCGTAATTTACTGAAATGTTGAATTGTGCTTTGATTGCTTCAGTCTACACTCCAAGTTTCTATCGATTTTTGATTGGTGAAAAACTAAACGGTTATAAATATTAATGAAATGTTTACGGACAAAGAAGCAAAGAAATATGTGATAAAAGTTGTGAAGGAAGTTAAAAGGAATAATTCAAGCGAGATTTGCATCAACGGATGCTGGGATATCATAAAGGATATGGAAGAATTTATTGCCAACAATGCTTCGAAAAAATCCTTTTTGAGTTTTTATTGCGATAATTTGACTGACGCATATGCTCTCTAACTATTATAAAAATCAACATAATTAAACAACGGCAAATGAACTCGAGTTGATTCGTGTTAAACTCAGCAATTGTCAAAAAATAACTTCTTTTAACAAAAGAAATACCAAAACAAGAAGATTTGAAATATTCTCAGGTGACTCAGCTTATTTAAACAAAATAGGTAAATGCCATACGATTTCGCTTGTATTTGTTTATTAAAGAATCGGTAAAATTTATTTATTTAAAAAGAACAAGTGCCACAATATCGCGATTTGCAGTTAAGCTCGTTTTTGAGCAAAAAATTGCTGAAAATAATTTATTTACTCAAAACCAGAACTAAAATAATACATTCTGAAGTATTACCATCTAAGCCAAGAATCATCAAATTTACTTACAAAATTTTAAAACTAGTGCCAAAAAAGATTATCCAATTTGTTTTCACGCGACTTGACTCGTTTTTAAGCAAGAAATTCTTAAAAAAATAGCTAAAAATTGCCATTTCTAATTAAACCAATGTTGATAAAACCCAAAGTATAACGATTTGAGTTATTTGATGAGATGATAATTTGTTTGCAGTTTATTTTTTTTTGAAATGATATGAACTGCTTTCAAAAGCGAAGAATTGCTGAGAATTGTCTCTAATTCTAATCAAACAAATATGCCAATACAAGAGGATTTGAGACATTTCTGGGTGATATACTCAGTTCGAACCATTAAAAAACAATTTACCTAAATAAAAAAGAAAAGTGTCAAAACAATTTATATTAAGATTTGTTAGAATAGATGGAATTAAACGATTTTCTAATATTGGGCCGTATAAATAAAATTAAGTAAATGTTTTATTGCTTTCAATTTTGCTAGTATGTGCTCTAATGTATAAATAAATATGTAAGTATAAGCTTTTACTACAAGCACAACTACAAGTAAAAGCATTTTGTGCGAGTTCTTGCTTTAACGTCAAGGTTTTACTCATTTTTATTGCAAATTAAACGGTAAAACCGTAAGAATAAAGTGCTTATAATTACACTTATTAATGTAACCGCGTTATTATTTACAATAAAAATAAAAACATTAAAATAATCAACATAAATCACAACATAAATATAAAATATTAAAATATACCCCGGCGCCTCCACCATTTTTACTACACCAATTATTTTGAATTACGCGATTATCTATGTATCTTTATTTTAAAGGTGATAATGATTAATCAAATTTAAATTTTTTATTAACTGTTCAGTAACCATAAACTTATCCTTATATTTTTTACAGATAATATGACTTGCCTTCAAAAGCGAAGAATTGCATAAAAATGTCTCTAATTCTAACCAAACAAATAATTCAAAACAAAAGGATTTGAGTCATTTCTAGGTAATATACTCAGCTCGAACCTTTAAAAAACAATTTACTTAAATAAACAAAACAAGTGACAAATTAAAACGATTAAAATTTGCTAGAATAGATGGAAATAAACAGTTCTCTAAAATTAGGATGTATAAATGAAATCGAGTAAATGCTTTGCTTCCAATTTTGCGAGTATGTGCTCTAATGTATAAGTAAAAATGTAAGTATAAGCTTTACTGCAAGCACAGTTACAAATAAAAGCATTTCGTGCTAGTTCTTGCTCTAACATCAGGGTTTTACTCATTTTAATTGTAAATTAAAATAAATTTTGGTAGAACCGTAAGAATAAAGTGCTTATAATTACAGTTATTATTCTAACCGAGTTAGTACAATAAAAATTAAAATAATAAACATAAATCTCAATATAAATATAAAATATTAAAATATATTCCGGCGCCTTCACCATTTTTTCTACACCATTTATTTTGAATCGCGCAATTATCTATGTATCTTCATTCTGGAGGTGATAATAATTTATAAAAGTAAGCTTTTTTTGTTAACTGTCCAGTAACCATAAACTTGTCCTTATATTTTTTTACAGATACTATGACTTGCTTTCAAAAGCGAAGAATTGCTGAGAAATGTCTCTAATTCTAACCAAACAAATACGGGAAAACAAGAGGATCTGAGACATTTCTGAGTGATATACTCAGCTCGAACCATTAAAAAACAATTTACTCAAATAAATAAGACAAGTGGCAAAATAAGACGATTAAAATTTGCTAGGATAGATGAAAATAAACGGTTCTCTAATATTGGGCCGTATAAATGAAATTGAGTAAATGTTTTGCTTCCAATTTTGCGAGTATGTGCACTAATGTTATAAATAAAAATGTAAGTATAAACTTTACTACAAGCACAGCTACAAGCAAAAGCATTTTGTGCTAGTTCTTGCTTTAACGTCAAAGGTTTACTCATTTTTATTGCAAATTAAAATAAATTTCGCTAGAACCATAAGAATAAAGTACTTATAATTACAGTCATTATTGTAACCGCGTTAATAATTACAATAATAATAAAAAAAATTAATATAATAAAAATAAATCTCAACAGAAATATAAAATATTAAAATATATCCCGGCGCCTCCACCATTTTTACTACACCAATTATTTTGAATCACGCGATTATCTATGTTTATTCTGGAGGTAATAATAATTTATTAAAATTAGATTTTTTGTTAACTGTCTAGTAACCATGAACTTTTCCCTATAATAAAAATAAGTTTGATAAGACCATTTTCGAAAATTTAGCCGAAAATTGTTGAAACTAATCAATACAAGCATCACACCTTTCAAAAGTAACACTAAAAACCGGTTTATAGAAGGATCATTAATTAAATTTATAATTCGATAAGTGACTAACTGATCACGTGACCAGAATGAATTAATTTGATTGGTCCATTCGCGTTGTTAAATTTTAACAACGAATAAAATTTAATGAAACCTTCTATAAACCGGCCCTCACGGTAAGAAAAACTTACAAACAACCTCGTTTTAGGAAAAGACTTTATAGTTTATACTATGCAATTCAAAAAAATAATAGGTAATGAAATTTATACTTTCAATCGGAGATTTAATCATTAATAACTATTTTATAACTTTTTCAAAAAAATTTCAAAAAATAATTCAATAAAATGCGATGTTGGGGTTTTTATACTTCCGAAACAGGTAATACAACATTTTTTATACGGCCCTGTGTTTATTTTTTATTGTTGACGACTTTGACAATTTCAAAAAGTGTCAAACAGCAGGCAAAATGTTAAAAATAATTTTAACAAAACTGTTAAAAAAAACAAGACTGTCCGTTCACTTTTACTCAACCGAGGCCACTTTCGAGTTGAAGCCCTTCCGTCTCCACCGCCTTGAGACGGGCCCTGCCACCCAAGTCACCCTCACAAAACCTGACGCTTTAACCATCTACGACCAAATGCAAACCATCCGCAAAATGGAAACGGCCATCAGCAAATTATACACGGCTAAAGCCATCCGGGGCTTCTGCCACCTGTACGCCGGCCAGGAAGCCGTGGCTGTGGGGGTCCAATACAACGTGCGCCCCAACGACATCATCGTCACCAGTTACAGAAACCACGCATGGACTCTCCTCAATAGCAATTTAGACCCCGCTCCCGTCGTCTGCGAGCTCATGGGGACCACGGGCGGGTGCTCAAGAGGCAAAGGGGGCTCCATGCACATGTACGGGAAGAATTTCATCGGGGGTAGTGGCATAGTGGGGGCCCATGTGCCCCTGGGCGCGGGCGTCGCCTTCACCTTCAAATACAAGAACGAGGATAGGGTTGCGATAACGGTGTATGGGGACGGGGCTGCCAACAACGGGCAAGTCTTCGAAGCCTTCAATATGGCGAAAATGTGGAAGCTGCCTTGCTTGTTCCTCTGCGAGAATAACTTGTTCGGCATGGGGACAAGTGTTGACAGACATGCAGCCAATAAAGAGTTTTACACCAGAGGGGATTACATTCCGGGGGTTTGGACTGACGGCATGGACGTTTTAATGGTGAGGGAAGCCGTAAAGTTTGCATTTAATCATTGCATCTCCGGCAAAGGGCCCATTATTATCGAAGCACAAACGTACCGATATTTCGGACACTCTATGTCCGACCCCGGCACCAGCTACCGCACTCACGAAGAAGTCAAAGAGATGAGGAGTAAAAGAGACCCCATTACGAATTTCAAGCAAAAGATTCTAGACGCGAAACTTGTGACTGAAGACGAGCTTAAGGAAATTGAAAACAAGCGCAAGAAAACCGTAGACGATGCTGTAGCCAAGTGCAAGAAAGACAAAGAGGTGGGGCTTGAAGAACTGACGATTAACATTTATTCCAACGATGTTTATAAAGAAATTCGAGGGGTTAGTCCGTTTTCTAAGTTACAGCATAAAGTAGTGAAAATTTAACGTGAAAGCAAAATAATAAATTTTCAAAACTGCAGTTTGTTGTTCTTTTGAGCGAAATAACTTAGTAAACAATATGTAGAAAAATATTTTCACAGAGTTACTATCGTGAAATATGCACTTAGGTATTCTGCAATTCTTATCTGGCAGCTCGGAATGGCTGCGATCTACAGCAGCAAATATTTTAAGAATGTGAGGGGAACGAGTGATATAATAAAATGGTTAGCATTGAATTCTCAATGACTTCATATTCGTCCACTCTTTCAAGACTTCAGCCTGGGTAAAATATAATTAAACTTCATTACTGATTCAGGTCTGACGTGAACGGAATTGAATTTTTTGAAAGGCATTTGCCGGAATACACTTTTGAGGGGAATGAGGCACACCATCTATTTCCCTTCACAATTAATGCACCAATGTTTATACTAATTAAAAAAAAACTATTACTGTCTGTTTATTAAGATTTATTGCAGAATTCTTGAAATATAAATAACTGAGCCGTAAAAATCCAAACTTTAGCTTTCCAAGATAAATATGAAGTTTTTTTGTTGAAATTTATAGTGATTTCTCTTAAACACCATTGTACCGATTCGTTTAGTTTACGAAGGATTAAAAAAAATACGTTTTTGCTAATAATGATTTTATTTATTACAAAAAATATAAAACAAAGATAACAAAATACATAATTATAAATTAATAAGATATCATTACATTTCTAAGTGTTTTAAGTCTATTAGGGGGTCGACCATGTCAAAAATATTCCGATACTTTGAGCTGCGCCTTGCAATATCAAACGCAGTCTCATTGCTGTTGTTCTTCAAATTTGGCTTAACATAGGGATGCATTAGCAGCAGCTGAACCAGGTCGTACCGCGCCCCATGAGACGCGGCAATATGCAGGGGAGTTTGCCCCCCTTCAGACAACGCATTCACATCAGCCCCCTCGGCCAGCAGAATCTGTGCACACTCGATGTTGTTCCAGTGACAGCAAGAGTGCAAAGGCTGCCACTGCATTTCCGTCTTAGCTGCGATGTCTGCACCGTTTTTAAGCAAATATTTCACGACTTCAACATGATTGCCATAACATGCCCTGTGAAGAGCAGTGTAGCCTTCCTTATCGGTTGAATGAATTAAACTGGGGTCGAGTTCGATTAAGCTCTTGATTTCATTCAACTCGCCATTTTCGGCGGCCGCTAAAATGCGTTTGGGGTTCTCTTCTGGAAAATGTGGGGGGTAACAAAAGACAAGGGGTGTTTTGCGGATTTACCGGTGGGATTGCGTTCGGGATCAATGCCATCCTCATCGTCTGACCAACCACTGACAAAACAGCGGTCAAGATTGGACATTTCGCATTTATTTTTTCTTGAGTTCAGTTATTCGAGGTTATGTTGCTGTTGACAACTAACTGTCAGAAACCGCGCCTCGTTGCCAAACCGCAGGCTAAACTTTACATTTTGTATAATTATATGTGAGTTACTCATCGTCATCAAAAACTAAGTTTGCGCTAAGTTTGCCCCCTTGAACAAACTCTGATTTTAACAAAAAAAATGGCAATTGATTTGTAAATTTATGTTTCTTGGGTGCGATTTGGCAAGAAGGCCGATTGTAAATGACAGCAAAATGACAGCGTGATTTATTTTGATGGTTGAAAAAATTTTCAATAACAATAATATTGAAGAAACATTAATTATACCCCAAAATAAATGACGTAGGCATTAAGGATAATCAGTGATTTACACATCAGCAGCTATGGTAAGATAGTTTGCGTTTATTCTTTACAAACTCGGTCTTTACTGGTTGTGTAAACATCCAATTTTAGGCTTACTGTAGTAAAGGCAGAGTATGTATCACTCTGAAGAAGACAAGCCAGCTTAAAACCGACGTGGATGTAACAATTAAGGAAGATTTTGACTTTGCCGAAGCCCTAGAATCAGTCTACCCCTTACTCGAAATTGTGTTCAGTTATTTAGACTACAGTGACTTACAAAAAGCCTCCATGGTGAAAAAATCGTGGCAGGTAACTGCTGGTCGGATTCTAGAAAAGCGCAATAAAATCAGCTGGATAACTGTCTTTCGAAAAAAGCGGCAAAGTTATGTCCATTACAGCAACAATTACTTGTACAACAATGTCAATTTGGGGATTATCTTATTCAATTATCGCGCAGTTTCTCTGAACGACTTTTTCTGCTGCCACGAAAACTTGTCTTCACGGAAAATCAGATGTAAAAAGTCCATTTCGGGCACTGGCGCCTTTTGCTAAATGTGTGAATAGTTTCAGATTTTTTATCTGATCAGGTGGTCCCCAGTGGGACAGAATATTGTGCAATAGGATGCCCTGGAGTGGCATCGATGTTTTCAAAACAAGTTGTAAATAAATCCAGCGTACCTCTCTTTGATGGCTGTTTTATACCGCCCATACCAAATGTCAGGGTTTCAATGTTTTACTGTAATCCTGTTTGTCGAAACGATGATCATTTTCTCGCAGATGAGAAGGTCAAATGCATACTGTTTTTTTCTCAAGTCGACTTTGCTCAGGAATTTTACGATATGTTAGATCACCTAATTTCAGAGTAAGCCCCAAAATCGACTGATTATTTTTGGTAATTTGGTGGTTGTAGAGAGGAATGCGACAAGGTTGCTATAGCTGGGGGCATAGTCCGCAGGACAACGGTGTTCCCACAACTGCCAGAATATCACACCCTTCGCAGACTAAACAGCCTCTGCATAGCTTTCGCAGAGGAGGGTTTTTGTGATAATAGTGTGTTTGACGCGTCTTCCGTCGTAATAAACGGAAACAACTTAACTTCAGAGGACTTTGAAGACCATCTTCTCAAGGTATCTCTCAAATTTTAGTCATAGTATGGAGAATTAAAACGAGAATCAAAATAATTCGGTCTGTTATCCCAAAGAAATTAAAAAAATAGTGTGGCAGAATACTTGTTTCGGCTCCAAATTGTTTAAACTTTAATGAAACACATCCCAGTTCACTCACTAAATTTTGAAAAATAGCTAAAAAGGGCTTATTCTCACCGAAAACAATGATTTATGATATAGTTTGGATAAAAATTCCATATTCTGGCTCAAAAGAACGGTTTATGCACTAGTTTGGAAGAAAACGGTTCAGTTTGAGCAATTTCTTGCTTAAAAACGAGAAAAGTCTACCTCAAAATAATAGTTTATGTACTAGATTTTAAGAAAAGTATTTATTTTGTACAATTTCTTGCTTAAAAACAATAAAACTCCTTGAGAGGTGGCTGAGAAAACGGCTTATTTTAAAAGATTTTTTGCTTAAGCACAAAAAACTTTTTTGGAAGAGAATGAAAACGCTTTATTCTAGCTTAAAAACGAAAAAACTCTGAGAATTGGCTGAAAACGGCTTATCCTAGCAGGAAACGATTTATGTTAAAGTTTGGATAAAAACGGCTTTTTTAGACGATTCTTTATTTATAAAGGAGAAAACTTTCATAAACCAGATTAAAACGCCTTATTTGAGCTCAAAAAAATGGTTTAGGCACGAAAATGATTCAATTTGGAGAAATTCTTGCTTAAAAACAAGAAAACTCTTTGAGAATTGGCTGAAAATGGCTCATTCTAACCGAAAACAAGGTTTTATGTTGTAGTTAAAAAAAACTTTTTCATAGGATTCTTTACTTATAAAAACGAGAAAACTTTAATTCTAATTCTAGCACAAAAGAACGGTTTATGCACTAGTTATTGGACGAAAACGATTTATTATTTCTAGCTTCTTTGAAAAATATTAATTATCAATAAAGCTTTCTAACGATAATAAATTAACTTAATAGGGTTACTAATAATTCCAGACTTATTTTCGATTAATGTCAAAAACATGTTGAAATATTCACCCAATTTCATATGTCGATTACGGCAAAACCATCCTAAAAAGTAGTACTATTTTGATGTAAACCAATGTAAAATGGCCTGGGAAATCGATTGGCGTCGAGAAAATTTCCAAATTTGCAATACTTTTTAAGTTATGATTTTTTTTCAATCTTTGCTTTACTTGCAATTTTCCTAAAAACTATTTATCGAATGGCAATGTTCTTTTTTGTTATTTTTATTTTATTTTCAAAAAAATTCCAACGGTAATAAACAATAATTTCTAAATTCTAAGTGATTACGGCAAAACTATTCAAAAAAGTCGAACTGTTTTAATGTAAGTTTACGTAAGATAATCTGAGGAATAGATTGCCGAGGAGAAAATCTTTTAATTTTCAATAGCTTTTAAGATATAATTCTTTCTAATTTTTGCTTAGGTTTGCAGTTTTCTGGAAAACTATTAATCATAGACTGCGTCGGAGAACAAAGATCTTTTTTGGGAAAAACAGATTATTAAAAGAGCTTTCCAAGGATAATGAAATTACGTCTAATAGATCATGAGTTATTGTTATTCTTAATAGGCTGAGAAAGCCTTGCTAAATTTTCACGAAAAACATGAAAAAAAATAGAAAATCTGACGTTTAACATGCTATTTTTTGATTCGAGAAAAACGGGTAATTTTACATCTCGTCTCGCCTCCTAGTAGGAAGTATTTAGTTTTCCGCAGTTGTTTATTTTTTTCAGTTCAAACGCAGAATAGTCTTAAGGAGTAACAGTCTGGCGTTTAGAATATGTTGCTCGGCCAAAATGCGGAAAAACCACGAGTCCCGAATTTTCAATAAAGTTTTCCCCGACACTCCTCTAATCGGTCTAGAAGCTGAGGGGGAAATTGGGTGGAATTGCTTCAATCACAGCGACAATAACGAGGGTAATTTGTTTATTCCTTTTAAACGGAAACTGTATTATGTTTTTGTAGAAGTTGAAAATAAAGCGAAAAAGTGCAAGGAAGGATACCCCATAGTGCAACACCAGTGGTCAACTGTGATAGCACTTGTTACCTGGGGACACTTGATACACAACACGAGTAGAGATTTATAAGTGACTAACAAACCTCGAACAAATTAAAATTTGAAATTTAATCATAAGGTATTAACTACGATTTTCATAAACGGGACATGTTATTAAGCTAGCGACTATTTTACTTCCACAAAAGTGTTTTAAACGTTATTTTACATCGTGTGATAATCTGTAATTTTTATTTCAGGTGCGAAAATAAAGTTTGGGAAAAAAGAAATTTTTATGACGTAACTTAATTTTATTCAAATTTCAACCATCTATAATATCTATTTTTCGCATTTTTAGTCCACGAATTCTCGTTTTTTCCTTCTCCAGGCACTTTAAACATTCTGAAAGCAGGATTATAATTACAAAAAACAGGTCAAGGTACGAACCTCCTAAATCACTTCGTTGACTTAAAGGAACGTAGTTTCTAACAAGTTCCTTCATGATTTTATTCAAGGCTTGTCCGTTGAAACCGTCAAATTCTTCAGCAATTTCTTCCCAGTTGACATCCCTCCAGTCAGTTTTCCCCTTTTCGATTAAGCTAAAACTGCTCGTTACGAAAAAGTTCTGTTTTTAGACAATACTAACACGTCAATCAAAAGTATCTTAACAACGTTCATTTTAACACTGCGGTGGATGAAGATGCGAGGGTATATTCTAACAAACCACGCAGGCCGCAGCTTAATACTCGGTAGATTCATCCTAGCAGACATTTCCTTCCACTCCTCAACACTGATATGCCTGTCTTCCAGCTCGTCAACACTGTCGACTTTCGTAACATCAACAAAGTGTTGCATAAATTCGGCTATTTTATCCGCCGTCCACTTGACCTCAGTTATGCCTTCGTTGATGTATTTTAACTTCCTGCTCCTTTTCTCAATCGCAAGTCTGTCCCGATTTAGGATTTTCGCTAGATCTGAGAATGGTGTTTCCGATTTGCATGTTTTCAAATAGTCCAGAATAACCTTATCTTCCCTTGGCTCAAACCTAGCAAAAACTTTAAATATCGCTCATGTTTATTTTTTGATGAGTACCTTCCAGTTATAATCTCTTTTGGGAAAAACAATCTCTGAAACCTCTTATATACAGAACACAATAAGCGATTAGGCAGTCCGTGTGCTAGAAATTGGACAAATCTTATTCTTTCTTTGACTGGAATAAGAATTTCCCTTTCTGGAGTAGCTAAACGTAGAAAATATTTAGGGTCTAAAGGCATATCGTGAAGCTACAAGAGGCAAAAATAATAACTCACTATTTTGACCATAGCTGGGTCAAGCAGCTTACTTTACAAAAGTGTTCCCAATTTCTCCTAATAATGTCGTCTTCAGATTTACTGTAAATTCCCTGTTTCAGTTTGAAACCCCTGGCATAAATTATATTCCATTGATCCTTTGATGGCCTTCCAGCTATCCGTGTTTCTACCATGTGTAATGGATGAACTGGCCATGGTAGAAGCACGCTGAGGTCCGTCAATCTCTGTGATAAAAACAGTTAATGTATCCATAAAGAATTTTGAAAAAAAGACTAACCTTACGCTCTTCCGCAGTCAATAATTTTTTTTCATCTTCCAAAATGTCATCAAAAGCTATATCGACTGATTCGCTATTTTGTAAACACAACTCCCTCGTATTAAATTTTTCCTCAGAACCGTCAGTATTGAATTTCTTCTTGTGTTTACATTTGTTGTTTTCAGGACCTTCAGAAACGTCCAATGCCGAATCAGACGACTCATTTTTAACATTTTCAAGCGATTCTCGAGGATTTTCTGACCTACTAGCCACAGAATTGTTTACTTGGTCACTTTCTTCAAATTTTCTCGATTCATGTTGAATTTCTGGAATTTCGTATTCCATATCCATGCTTTTAATATCTACAGAATGATGTAGCAGCAAATCATCAATCGATAAATTTTCAGTTTTCAAATTTTCAGCAAGTAACTGAGGTTTCGTCTTTTTGGTTTTGGAATTTTCGTCTCCTGAGTTAGACACTTCAAGTTCGGAATGTTTGTGCCTTATTGGCGATTTCTGACAATTTTCTACTTCTTTAGGGAGCGCCGATGTTTCGGGAATTGTTTGCAAATTTTCAGATTCCTTTCTCGAATTTTTATCGTCGTCTTTAGAATTATTCTGGAATGACCTACTTAAAGTTTGAATAGGTAATTCTTGGTATTTATGTTTGTGTTTCTTCTTCTTTTGAACTTCGGTTTCTTTGGATGCATTTTCTCCATTTTCGTCAATTGAATGATTTTTCTTTTTATGTTTCTTATGTTTAGTCGGTTCCGTTGTAAAAATTTCCGTTTCGTTTAAATTCTCATCATTGATGGAATAATCAGTCGACATTTCACTATCATCGCGGTTCCATTTGTCCTTCTTTTTCTTTTTAGGCTCTTTTCCATAACTTGTGCTATCACTATCGGTAAAAGTCTCCTTCATTTTCTTCGTAGCGAATTTTTCCGTTTCTTCACCATACACTTCTTTTTTCTTCTTATGTTTTTTCTTATGTTCTTCCTCAACAAGCAATCTATCACTTTCACTATCATCGCGGTTCGTTTTTTCCTTCTTTTTCTTTTTAGGCTCTTTTCCATAACTCGTGCTATCACTATCAGTAAAAAACTCTCTCTTTATTTTCTCCGTAGGGAAATTTTCCATATCTTCCGCTTCTTCACCGTACACTTCTTTTTTCTTCTTGAGTTTTTTCTTACGTTCTTCCACAATAAGCAAGTTTTCATTGTTCTTCTTAACTTTAAATGTTTCATCATCAGCAAAATGTTTTTCTTCCGTGTTGTGTTTCTTCTTTTTCTTCTCAATTTTCTTTGCTTCTTGAAACGGTAATTCTTCGAAAAGACTTCGTACGTCAGTGCGTGTTTCCGTAATACCATTTGCTGGTTTTTTCCAAATATTTCGTTCTTTTGATGCATTTTCGTTATTTAAATTATTTTGCTTTGTATGTTTTTTTAGTTTAGCTTGCTCCACTTCATTTGCATTATCTTCATTGATAGAATAATCACTTGATATTCCAATATCATCGTGATTCCGTTTTTGCTTCTTTTTCTTTTTAGACTCCTTTCCGTAATTTTTGATGTCACTATCAGTAAAACTTTCTTTGTTCATTCTGTCTGTAGGAAATTCTTCCTCCACTTCTTCGCCATGCGCCTCTTTTTTCTTCTTATGTTTTTTCGTATGTTGTTCCGAAACTTCAAGCAATTTTTCCCTTTTCTTTTTAACTTTAAACGGTTCATCACTCAAATCTTTTTCTTCAAAAGTATTATGTTCTTTTTTCTTCCTTTTTTTCCCAGTTTTAATTAAGTCATCACCTGAATGGTTTTCGACTTCTTGAAACGGTAATTCTTGGAAAAGGCTTCGCACGTGAGTATCAGAGATATTCCCATCAGAAGCATGATTCTTCATTTTGGATTTTTTATGTGAAACAGTCACTACTGGTTCAAAATTGAGTTCCCATTTCTTTTTCATTTTCTCACCACTGCTTAAAATTTCCTCTTTAACCTCTACAGGAAAAATCGGGGGGCTTTCGCTCCTGGTCAATTTTAACTTTTTCTCAGGTGATGAAAATGCCTCAGAATCATGCTCTCGCTTTAGACTTTTAGCACTTTTGTTGAAATTGTATGCCATTTTGGGCTTTACACGATTTTTGTGAAAATTCTAAACAACGTGATTGGAAATTTTTAGGTTAGAAATTTCAAATTTTTGACAGATAGCAACATCAGATATCGGTGACGATAGGCTGGCACCATGAACATTACAGTCGACCAGACAATTGCTGCTCCAAGTTTACACCAGGAAAATGATCAAAATATTTGTAGATTATTATAAATACATCAATAAGCTGTTACCCTGACTTGCATATCACATTTGTAGAACATCTCCTAACTATTCATACATTACCGTGCTAGCTCCAAACGCGCAGCGATTGTCTGGTCGACTGTAATGTTCGTGGTGTCAGCATTTCACCGACATTAAACATTAACAACCGAACCAGGCATCCCGAACTGATATAGCCAAATCGAGCCCTCACTGAATTAGGTTTTACTGATGATGCGGATAGATGGCCCTAGTGTTTTACGGGAAAAAGAAATCCTATTGGCGGATTTAAAATTTCAGATTATTGAAGAAAAACGTGGTGCCGATGCGCGGCTGACAAGTAAAAATTTCACAAACGTCACAAATTTCACAAATTTGAGTTTTATGAAATTATTAGTTTGTGAAATAAATAAATACGACACAGCAATAAAATACACCTACCTTCATATCGCTTCCACGTTGGCTACCGTTTGTAGCATTAAAAAAAATAATAATAAAAATGAAACCAAAAAACAATAATAATAATAAAAATGAAACCAAAAAAAATGTTTATTTGCATTAAATTTTGAGCAAGCCACTTTCATTCATTGAAATTAAAGGCAAAATTTCGTGGCAATAAATTATTTGAGAGGTTTATTTTATTTATAATTACTGTATTTAAAATGTGTCACTCAAAATATCACTTTTCAATACCGCATTTAAAGATTTTAATTGCAATTAAGTTTTATGAAATTATTGGTTTGTGAAATAAATAAATACGACACAGCAATAAAATACACCTACCTTCATATCGCTTCCACGTTGGCTACCGTTTGTAGCATTAAAAAAAATTAAAAACAACACCAATAAAAAATCTTTATTTGCATGAAAATTACAACAAGCGACATAATTTTACGGCTGTAAAAAACAGTCAACAATGTTATATTTAAGGATTGCTCTAATTGGTCAAATTAGTCAATAACTAATTTGTCCGGCAAGAACCACGTGGAGGTTTAGAGCATTCTTGCCAGGAAAAATGGATATAAGGATGAGGTAAACAATGATTATTTCAAATGAAGGGAATAAAGGAATTATTGGTTTGTGAAATGAAAAAATAGTACACAAAAATCAAAGCTTTTTCACTTGGCGTTAAATAAATGCTCTTACCTTTATACTGCATCTGCTACCATTTGTAGCAAAACCTAAAAAATAAATTAAAAACACAACCAACAAAAAAATTAATTTGTAGGAAAGTTACAACAAGCGACTTTAATAAATATTATACAGAATAAAGAATACACAATACGGTATAATATATGGCACACAAGCTATTAAATCAACACATCACAAGATAAAACGCAAAAAAATGCACCTACCTTCATATGGCTTCTGCGTTGGCTACTGTTTGTAGCAAGACATTTAAAAAATTAAAACAACACCAATAAAAATCTTTATTTGCATGAAAGTTACAACAAGCAACGTTTGTCAATATTAAACAAAATAAAAAATACACAATACGTTTCAATTTGTGGCAATTAAAATTCAAATCAAATTCAATACCTCAGTAAATAAATGCACTTACCTTCATATCGCTTCCACGTTGGCTACCGTTTGTAGCATTAAAAAAAATAATAATAAAAATGAAACCAAAAAAAATGTTTATTTGCATTAAATTTTGAGCAAGCCACTTTCATTCATTGAAATTAAAGGCAAAATTTCGTGGTAATAAATTATTTGAGTGGTTTATTTTATTTATAGTTACTGTATTTAAAATGTGTCACTCAAAATATCACTTTTCAATACCGCATTTAAAAATTTTAATTGCAATTAAGTTTTATGAAATTATTGGTTTGTGAAATAAATAAATACGACACAGCAATAAAATACATCTACCTTCATATCGCTTCCACGTTGGCTACCGTTTGTAGCATTAAAAAAAATAATAATAATATAAATGAAATAAAAAAAAAATGTTTATTTGCATTAAATTTTGAGCAAGCCACTTTCATTCATTGAAATTAAAGGCAAAATTTCGTGGTAATAAATTATTTGAGTGGTTTATTTTATTTATAGTTACTGTATTTAAAATGTGTCACTCAAAATATCACTATTCAACACCGAATTTAAAGATTTTAATTGCATTTAAGTTTTATGAAATTATTGGTTTTTTGAAATAAATAAATACGACACAGCAATAAAATACACCTACCTTCATATCGCTTCCACGTTGGCTACCGTTTGTAGCATTAAAAAAAATAATAATAAAAATGAAACCAAAAAAAAAAAAATAATAAAAATGAAACCAAAAAAAATGTTTATTTGCATTAAATTTTGAGCAAGCCACTTTCATTCATTGAAATTAAAGGCAAAATTACGTGGCAATAAATTATTTGAGTGTTTTATTTTATTTATAGTTACTGTATTTAAAATGTGTCACTCAAAATATCACTTTTCAATACCGCATTTAAAGATTTTAATTGCAATTAAGTTTTATGAAATTATTGGTTTTTTGAAATAAATAAATACGACACAGCAATAAAATACACCTACCTTCATATCGCTTCCACGTTGGCTACCGTTTGTAGCATTAAAAAAATAATAAAAATGAAACCAAAAAGAAATAATAATAAAAATGAAACCAAAAAAAATGTTTATTTGCATTAAATTTTGAGCAAGCCACTTTCATTCATTGAAATTAAAGGCAAAATTTCGTGGCAATAAATTATTTGAGTGGTTTATTTTATTTATAGTTACTGTATTTAAAATGTGTCACTCAAAATATCACTTTTCAATACCGCATTTAAAGATTTTAATTGCAATTAAGTTTTATGAAATTATTGGTTTGTGAAATAAATAAATACGACACAGCAATAAAATACACCTACCTTCATATCGCTTCCACGTTGGCTACCGTTTGTAGCATTAAAAAAAATTAAAAACAACACCAATAAAAAATCTTTATTTGCATGAAAATTACAACAAGCGACATAATTTTACGGCTGTAAAAAACAGTCAACAATGTTATATTTAAGGATTGCTCTAATTGGTCAAATTAGTCAATAACTAATTTGTCCGGCAAGAACCACGTGGAGGTTTAGAGCATTCTTGCCAGGAAAAATGGATATAAGGATGAGGTAAACAATGATTATTTCAAATGAAGAGAATAAAGGAATTATTGGTTTGTGAAATGAAAAAATAGTACACAAAAATCAAAGCATTTTCACTTGGCGTTAAATAAATGCTCTTACCTTTATACTGCATCTGCTACCATTTGTAGCAAAACCTAAAAAATAAATTAAAAACACAACCAACAAAAAAATTAATTTGTAGGAAAGTTACAACAAGCGACTTTAATAAATATTATACAGAATAAAGAATACACAATACGGTATAATATATGGCACACAAGCTATTAAATCAACACATCACAAGATAAAACGCAAAAAAATGCACCTACCTTCATATGGCTTCTGCGTTGGCTACTGTTTGTAGCAAGACATTTAAAAAATTAAAACAACACCAATAAAAATCTTTATTTGCATGAAAGTTACAACAAGCAACGTTTGTCAATATTAAACAAAATAAAAAATACACAATACGTTTCAATTTGTGGCAATTAAAATTCAAATCAAATTCAATACCTCAGTAAATAAATGCACTTACCTTCATATCGCTTCCACGTTGGCTACCGTTTGTAGCATTAAAAAAAATAATAATAAAAATGAAACCAAAAAAAATGTTTATTTGCATTAAATTTTGAGCAAGCCACTTTCATTCATTGAAATTAAAGGCAAAATTTCGTGGCAATAAATTATTTGAGTGGTTTATTTTATTTATAGTTACTGTATTTAAAATGTGTCACTCAAAATATCACTTTTCAATACCGCATTTAAAGATTTTAATTGCAATTAAGTTTTATGAAATTATTGGTTTGTGAAATAAATAAATACGACACAGCAATAAAATACACCTACCTTCATATCGCTTCCACGTTGGCTACCGTTTGTAGCATTAAAAAACATAATAATAATATAAATGAAAAAAAAAAAAAGGTTTATTTGCATTAATTTTGAACAAGCCACTTTCATTCATTGAAATTAAAGGCAAAATTACGTGGCAATAAATTATTTGAGTGTTTTATTTTATTTATAGTTACTGTATTTAAAATGTGTCACTCAAAATATCACTTTTCAATACCGCATTTAAAGATTTTAATTGCAATTAAGTTTTATGAAATTATTGGTTTGTGAAATAAATAAATACGACACAGCAATAAAATACACCTACCTTCATATCGCTTCCACGTTGGCTACCGTTTGTAGCATTAAAAAAAATAATAATAAAAATGAAACCAAAAAAAAATGTTTATTTGCATTAAATTTTGAGCAAGCCACTTTCATTCATTGAAATTAAAGGCAAAATTTCGTGGCAATAAATTATTTGAGTGGTTTATTTTATTTATAGTTACTGTATTTAAAATGTGTCACTCAAAATATCACTTTTCAATACCGCATTTAAAGATTTTAATTGCAATTAAGTTTTATGAAATTATTGGTTTGTGAAATAAATAAATACGACACAGCAATAAAATACACCTACCTTCATATCGCTTCCACGTTGGCTACCGTTTGTAGCATTAAAAAAAATAATAATAATATAAATGAAATAAAAAAAAATGTTTATTTGCATTAAATTTTGAACAAGCCACTTTCATTCATTGAAATTAAAGGCAAAATTTCGTGGCAATAAATTATTTGAGTGGTTTATTTTATTTATAGTTACTGTATTTAAAATGTGTCACTCAAAATATCACTTTTCAATACCGCATTTATAGATTTTAATTGCATTTAAGTTTTATGAAATTATTGGTTTGTGAAATAAATAAATACGACACAGCAATAAAATACACCTACCTTCATATCGCTTCCACGTTGGCTACCGTTTGTAGCATTAAAAAAAATAATAATAAAAATGAAACCAAAAAAAATGTTTATTTGCATTAAATTTTGAGCAAGCCACTTTCATTCATTGAAATTAAAGGCAAAATTTCGTGGCAATAAATTATTTGAGTGGTTTATTTTATTTATAGTTACTGTATTTAAAATGTGTCACTCAAAATATCACTTTTCAATACCGCATTTATAGATTTTAATTGCATTTAAGTTTTATGAAATTATTGGTTTGTGAAATAAATAAATACGACACAGCAATAAAATGCACCTACCTTCATATCGCTTCCACGTTGGCTACCGTTTGTAGCATTAAAAAAAATAATAATAAAAATGAAACCAAAAAAAATGTTTATTTGCATTAAATTTTGAGCAAGCCACTTTCATTCATTGAAATTAAAGGCAAAATTTCGTGGCAATAAATTATTTGAGTGTTTTATTTTATTTATAGTTACTGTATTTAAAATGTGTCACTCAAAATATCACTTTTCAATACCGCATTTAAAGATTTTAATTGCAATTAAGTTTTATGAAATTATTGGTTTGTGAAATAAATAAATACGACACAGCAATAAAATGCACCTACCTTCATATCGCTTCCACGTTGGCTACCGTTTGTAGCATTAAAAAAAATAATAATAAAGATGAAACCAAAAAAAATGTTTATTTGCATTAAATTTTGAGCAAGCCACTTTCATTCATTGAAATTAAAGGCAAAATTTCGTGGCAATAAATTATTTGAGTGGTTTATTTTATTTATAGTTACTGTATTTAAAATGTGTCACTCAAAATATCACTTTTCAATACCGCATTTATAGATTTTAATTGCATTTAAGTTTTATGAAATTATTGGTTTGTGAAATAAATAAATACGACACAGCAATAAAATACACCTACCTTCATATCGCTTCCACGTTGGCTACCGTTTGTAGCATTAAAAAAAATAATAATAAAAATGAAACCAAAAAAAATGTTTATTTGCATTAAATTTTGAGCAAGCCACTTTCATTCATTGAAATTAAAGGCAAAATTTCGTGGCAATAAATTATTTGAGTGGTTTATTTTATTTATAGTTACTGTATTTAAAATGTGTCACTCAAAATATCACTTTTCAATACCGCATTTAAAGATTTTAATTGCATTTAAGTTTTATGAAATTATTGGTTTGTGAAATAAATAAATACGACACAGCAATAAAATACACCTACCTTCATATCGCTTCCACGTTGGCTACCGTTTGTAGCATTAAAAAAAATAATAATAATATAAATGAAATAAAAAAAAAATGTTTATTTGCATTAAATTTTGAACAAGCCACTTTCATTCATTGAAATTAAAGGCAAAATTTCGTGGCAATAAATTATTTGAGTGGTTTATTTTATTTATAGTTACTGTATTTAAAATGTGTCACTCAAAATATCACTTTTCAATACCGCATTTATAGATTTTAATTGCATTTAAGTTTTATGAAATTATTGGTTTGTGAAATAAATAAATACGACACAGCAATAAAATACACCTACCTTCATATCGCTTCCACGTTGGCTACCGTTTGTAGCATTAAAAAAAATAATAATAAAAATGAAACCAAAAAAAATGTTTATTTGCATTAAATTTTGAGCAAGCCACTTTCATTCATTGAAATTAAAGGCAAAATTTCGTGGCAATAAATTATTTGAGTGGTTTATTTTATTTATAGTTACTGTATTTAAAATGTGTCACTCAAAATATCACTTTTCAATACCGCATTTATAGATTTTAATTGCATTTAAGTTTTATGAAATTATTGGTTTGTGAAATAAATAAATACGACACAGCAATAAAATGCACCTACCTTCATATCGCTTCCACGTTGGCTACCGTTTGTAGCATTAAAAAAAATAATAATAAAGATGAAACCAAAAAAAATGTTTATTTGCATTAAATTTTGAGCAAGCCACTTTCATTCATTGAAATTAAAGGCAAAATTTCGTGGCAATAAATTATTTGAGTGGTTTATTTTATTTATAGTTACTGTATTTAAAATGTGTCACTCAAAATATCACTTTTCAATACCGCATTTATAGATTTTAATTGCATTTAAGTTTTATGAAATTATTGGTTTGTGAAATAAATAAATACGACACAGCAATAAAATACACCTACCTTCATATCGCTTCCACGTTGGCTACCGTTTGTAGCATTAAAAAAAATAATAATAATATAAATGAAAAAAAAAAAAAGGTTTATTTGCATTAATTTTGAACAAGCCACTTTCATTCATTGAAATTAAAGGCAAAATTACGTGGCAATAAATTATTTGAGTGTTTTATTTTATTTATAGTTACTGTATTTAAAATGTGTCACTCAAAATATCACTTTTCAATACCGCATTTAAAGATTTTAATTGCAATTAAGTTTTATGAAATTATTGGTTTGTGAAATAAATAAATACGACACAGCAATAAAATACACCTACCTTCATATCGCTTCCACGTTGGCTACCGTTTGTAGCATTAAAAAAAATAATAATAAAAATGAAACCAAAAAAAAATGTTTATTTGCATTAAATTTTGAGCAAGCCACTTTCATTCATTGAAATTAAAGACAAAATTATTACGTGGCAATTAATTATTTGAGTGTTTGATTATAATTTTATTTACTGTATTTAAAATGTGTCACTCAAACGCGATCACTAGTCACCGAATTGAAAATTTAAACCGGAAAATTTAGATTTGTTTGAGCACACGTCCGTTCGCGACAACGGCAAGTAACAAACTGAATAAATTGAAGGAAACCGCACAATACACAATAATTTAAATAAACCGACCCGACTCACCTCGCCTCCTGCTTCCCGCTCACGATCTGACCCGTGCCATTGCTCGCTGTCGACTGAAGCGCTCTCGCCGCCTGCGCCGCACACCTAACCTCGGGACACGTCACGGATGTGACGTCACTTAAGTCTAAAACAAGTCATTACCAGAAATATTCACTGGAAAAATTCGTCAAATTTAGAAACATTCATACACAGAATTATTTAAAATAGAACAGCATTGATCTAAAAAAATTAATTATGACAAATGTATTTGCCTATAAACGTCTAAAATTATAAAAGTTTCGCATGCAGTCAATGGAAAAATAAAAATGCATGTTTTTATTTAAACAGAAACTGGCAATGTGAAATTTTGGTGCGAAAATTAGTGGTATCGCAATGCGTATAGCAACATTGTTTGTTTGTTTCGTTTTGTTGAAAATTCGGTAGGTTTCAAAAGTAGGGTTATGTTGTCACCCGAAAATGACAAAATTTACACTTTTATGAATTTTGTCTCCATCTCTGCCCTTTCAGAGCGTTATGATAGGATATTTAGGGTCGAAATCTCTACCTTTATTATGTGCTATTGCCAGATAAGGACAAAAGTTCAGAAAGTAGGGTTAGGGTGTATTATGCTCTCTTCTGAAGTGTTAAATTTTAACTTTAATGTTTTTTGTGTGCTTTCCTGCTCTTCTAGAGCGCTATTAATTATTATTGAACATGTTTAAGGACAGACAAATCTACCTTGAGTCAACGACATAAATTTCAGTGAGATTTATTGAAAAATGCACTTCTCGTGTCAACCTTTTCATGAAAAAGGGTGTTTAAACGTTTATAAAGGGTATGTTAACGTGTGTTGTTAACTTTACCACGTAATAAAACATAAAGTATAACTTGGTAATTTTTTACTTTAACTACTTCTGGATTTTCAAGCTGAAACTTACACCAAACGATTCCTCTGAGTGCCCTGATGACCGTACACTATGAATTTTCTTGTGCAAATTGAAAATTACATTAGAAAAATAATTTTTATTTTCACTCACTTTTTACTTGAATCGCCATTTTTGTTGATTTTAATTTGAGTTTATTTTTTATAATATCACGTTAATTTTTATTATTATAGTGGATCAAAGTGTCGTCTTTAGGTTAGACTATTGCCTACTATCGGTTAGGAACAACATGATCTCCAAAAATATAACGTAGTAATGAGCTCCAGAAGGTTTACGTAGATAGGTGCGTTTTTCCCAAAAGTGAGTTTTTTGAGATCGAACCGCAAGTGAGTCACACTGCGAGGAGACTCCCATAGACAGAAGTTGCAAACATAAGGTGCCAGACCGGTGCCAGTTTGGCTGATTGCAAGTATGTCTTTATCATCGATTCGGTGACGACTATTAGTTTCGTAAACTTAATGGATTTAATAAATATCTTTAACATTAAATGTGATCGTGTCATGTTGGGTAAAATTCTTCCATCTGTGCTGTCTGTGGATCCACCTTTTCAAATACAATTAAGAAATTTTCATAATAATTGTATTTGATAAGGTATTGGCATCATTTTGACGTGAGCAAAAATTAAAAAAATATAAAGTAATCGGAATTATTTTAAATTTGCGCCATTTTTAGTACGTGATGATGCGGCTAGATGGCTTCAGCTAGGAATTCATTGCCAACCATTATGTTCCGCTTCTATAAAAGTGTTATTCTAGGAACAGAACCTAAAAGTTTGTCAGTTTTTTACGTTCAGCAATTATTATTTTTACAATGAATAATCAAAACCTGGACTTAAAAAGTGCGTGGATTACGATTAAAGAAGCTTTTCCAATCTTAGAAAGTCCTTCAAAGATCCCTGATAATGATTTCGACTCTGCCCCTTTTGAGGCAATCAGCATTATCAAAAGGCTCAATTTAACACAGCAAATTCAGGATTTGGTCATAATTAAAATAGAAGAACGTTTGAGGAAGGAAATAGTCCCAGATTTTTGGTCCCACTTTAAGAAAACCGAGAACGAGGCGGCAGTTTTTCACGAGTTCTACAGTGTGGTTAAATTTTTGTTTCACAATTATGTGCAGCTCGATTTAATTATTAACAAGTTGATACTGTTGAGAGAAGCAAGCAATTTCACTAAACCAGTGTACAATCAAACTTGCCTGCATGAAGCTTTAAAATTAATCGTTAGGGCCGTCTTGTTATCCCAACTCCCCATTGATCATGAATGGATGATAGTAAATTTTTACGAAACGGCGCTTAAAATGCAGGACCCGGAGGAAGAAAATAGCACAAGTGGGGAGTGTGTTGTGTGCATGCAAGAGGAATTTTCCTGTTCTTGTCGTGAAATGTTTGAAGAAACTAATAAGTAAATAGTTTTGTTTTTTATTTTTTTACTCAAATATTTGTGTCTAGGAAATTGGGCAAGATGACTTTATTGGAACCGTTAGTTGGCCAGGCTCTCACTGATTTAATTTATAGTTACATTCAGACACATATCCAGAAAATCTGTAAAGACAATTTTGATAATTCGCACATTGAGAGTCTAGAAAAGGTAGAAATCAGTCGTTTCTTGAATCGATTATACGAATTATTTTCAGTGGCTTCAAACGGTTGTTATTTCATGGTTGAAAAAAATTTACTTTCATAATTCGGCAGTCAAGGCCATGGATGAGTTTGACAAAAAACTAATCAATTATTTATACAACACTTACACCAAAATACGAATAGATCAGTTATTTAACATCATAATTGGTAAAAATTATTGTTTTTGTGGCAGTCTGTCATCAAATATTTTCAGAATATCCTGATTCTCTTCCGGCCCTTGACGACCTTCGACTATGCCTTCCAAAAACCGACCTAAAACCCCACTTAACTCGGTCGTTGCAAAAAGCAATTGAAACAAGATTATTACATCCAGGAGTAAGCACGTTTGACGTTCTGACGGCTTACGTGGCTACAATTCGGTCATTGCGGATTTTGGACCCCTGTGGACTGCTTCTAGAGACAATTACTCAACCGGTTCATCAGTATTTAAGGAGTCGGGAAGACACAATAAGGTTTAATAATTAAAAAAAAATGGTCTAGTTGGCATATTTGACGTTTAAGTGTCAAATTTTCATAGCTAACTGGAATTTCGGAAAGACAATAAATAGTGTAGTTGGCCTTGAATGACATTTAAGTGTCAAATTTCCACAATTAAGGGGCACTTTGTGTACAATAATTCCGAAATAGGGCGAAATTTTTAATACAGGTGTGTGGTGGGTAGTTTGACTGAAGAGGGCCCAAATGATTTAGCTGAAGAGCTGGTCCGGGGCGAAGCCGTGCAAGTGGACGAGAACATTTCGGTCGATGAGGGGGTTGAAGACTGGGAAACGTGGACCCCAGATCCGGTAGATGTCGTCCCCAGTAAGTGTCTTTTTATCGCTTTGAGGGAAATCGACGTTGGCATTTCCATAGTTTTGAAACAGAGAATAGTCACTTTTGACAAATGATTTTTTCTTCTTACGGTGACAGTTTATTTAAATTTAATAATTCTAGTGCTTAGTCACCAACCAGCAAACTAAATTATAAAAAAATATTTATTTTTGAGTTATTTGTTACAAAAAAATTGTACTTATTAACTTGTTTAGGTGCTAATTTCCTATATTTGCAATTCATGTCCTCCCCTCCTCTCCCCTCGGTCGTGCTGTAAACCACCTGCTTATGTGAAAAATTGCTTTTTTAAACGATTTATTAAATAACGACAACTGATTTTTTCCATTTACATTTTACATGATTATTTATTGTCCTCAAGAAGCCCAAAAAGTTGACGAAACGTAAGCAACAATTATAAACCAAATAAGCTTTGTCTGCCTTCCCAATAATAATTAGACTTATCCCACGTATAATATAAATAACTAATTCCCTCGAAAAATTAAGGCAAATCTTCGGGACTTCCCCGCACTTCTGACATCATCTCAATGCTTGTCAACGTCTACGGCAGTAAGGAGCTGTTCGTCAACGAATACCGCACCTTATTAGCCGATCGTCTTTTGTCGCAATACTCCTGCGACACCGAGAAAGAAATTCGTTATCTTGAACTCCTGAAGTTGCGCTTTGGTGACTCCCAACTCCACTTTTGCGAAGTTATGTTGAAAGATATCGCCGATTCGAAGCGAATCAATCAACATATTCAGCAAGACTTGAGTTATTCAGACGATGATATTCCCATGTCTGCCATGATCCTAAGCGCACAGTTTTGGCCAGCGTTCAAGGACGAGAAGCTTGAACTCCACGAAAAATTGGTGAAACAGATGGAGAGTTACACTGGTGCTTTTGAAACTTTAAAAGGTAGCAGAACCCTGTGTTGGAAAAATCATTTAGGAATTGTGGATCTTGAAATTGAATTGGCGGATAGGACTTTGAATTTGTCGGTTTCACCGGTGCATGCGACGATTTTGATGCACTTCCAAGATCAGAGTGAGTCAAAAAGATCAAGATTTTAAGCGACTTATTTTTTCGTTTCAAGATACTTGGTCTTTGGAAGCTTTGAGTAAAGTAATGCACGTTCCGTCGACAATTTTACGGCGCAAACTGAGTTTCTGGCAATCACACGGGATCATAACTGAGCCCGAACCCGACGTTTTTTATCTACAGGAGGAACAGGAAAATAACGAAAATAATATACAGGATGATATTGTTGTTGAAGATTTTGAATCAGAGTCGGCGATGGCCAGCGCTCAAGACCAACGCGAAGAGGAATTACAGGTAAAAAATCTATACAAATTGGCTATAACTTTGAAATTACGTTGGTAATAAAGTCAGTTGTCAATGCTGCCAACCTAATTTCAGTATCATAGGTCAATCTGTACTGAAGTTTATGGGAAAACATGTTATTTTTTTTAACAGACTTTCTGGTCGTACATTTTGGGTATGTTGATGAATTTGGACACTTTACCTTTGGAGAGAATCCACCAAATGTTGAAAATGTTCGCATTCCAAGGACCCACAATTGAGTGCAATTTGCAGGAACTGAAAGTGTTTTTAGATAGGAAAGTTAGAGAGCATCAGTTGATTTATTCAAACGGACTGTATAGATTGCCTAAATAGCTTTATTTTATATTTATAAGTCTTTGCATTTTGCTACCTACGTATTCCTATGATCCTAGTCCATAACTCAATTTAAAATTTTATAATTTTTAGAGGTTTTTGTATTCAACCAACTATACGACGGAAAGCAGTTGGATTGCCTATTTTTATGAAAGTTAGCAAAATTTTGGACAGAAAATGTTTAAGACAATGAGTGTATATCGCGGACCCCAATTATCTTATGCCCCAAATATATTTGGGGGGATAATTTTTTTTATTAAAATAAGAAAAAGAGCGCGCAAAGTATAAAAAATAGCAAAAAATACTCGTTTTACAACGGTTTTGGCGCTTACGGCTCATTTTCTAACTTGGCATTGTGCGCCAAATCAACTCTAAAATTGTTTTTTTAATATAAAAAAGTGTGCTTTTTGTAGGTAACCAATTATACAAGGTGATATTGTCCATTGCCTGTCTTAGTTAAAAATTTTAGCAAAGTTTAATAATTTAAAACCGGTGACTAAAACCAAAAAGTGTATTAAGGTCACAAGAAAGCATTTAGTTACCTCTTTACTTACAAGAAAAATACCTATAAATAGTAAATACCACTGCAGTTTGTTTCGTTTGCAAAAGTGGCGATTTTTTTAATCTCAGAAAAATGAAATTTGTACAATTTTGTGCAAGTTCATAATATTAATAAATAATTTATTAAAAAATTGTCTTCCTTTGGGCTTCTACGCACTCACGGTGGTGGCCTACGTGACGTCGCGCTCGCCTCTCCACTTGTCGCATTATTTCTGGTGGGGAGTGCAAAATAGTGAATGTGTTAAATTTTTCCATTTTTTGCAATTGTGCCTCTGATAAGTAAATGTTTATCAGTTCGGAGATTCCTATCGAACTGCATAAACCCTTATCACAGGCCAGTTTCGCTGCTTGTATGCGCCTCGCCGAGCCCGTAAAATGGATGGTGATAAGAAACCATGGGACCCCAGCCAGTTGAGAAAGTACGACTTGAACCTAGAGGAAATCCCGAGACTTCACTACAAAGACCCAAAAATCGACGAATACATCAAGGAAAATGTTGGTATTTGGGTGAAAAAGCGGCGAGGTTACAAAAACATAACCTCACATTTTTTGCAAATGCGGAAATTTGTGCTAAAGTTGGTTGTTTTTGGGGTTGTAGAAGCCGGTGGTTATAACCGAATCGAATATCGTTAAGCCCGCGGTGCAGCGGTGGAGTTTGGAGTATCTGGAGCGGAACTTGGGGCACTCGGGGCACACGGTTTTCGTGTCCCGAAACCACAAATTCAAGTATTACGATGAGAAAAAAATATATAATAGGGTTAGCAACACCAAGGGGGTCGAGTTCACGCCCCCGACTAGGAAGGTGGAGATGAGAATTGAAGACTTTATGAAGAGGGTGAAGGAGTGGAAAAAGGGGGACGAAAGGTAACAAAAAGTGTTTATTTTTTATTACTTCCAGTTGATACTGTTTTCCCGTTCGAACCAGGTTATCTTATCAAATTAAATTAACGCTTTAATCTCATTGTTTGTTAAAAATATAGTAACTGCCTAACGTCTTTCTACCTTTGGCAGAATCTACTTGCAACAATCATTAACAACAACCGTCGGTAATAACATAGTCGAGGATTTCGTGAAATTTGACTGGGATTACGTTAACGGCAAACAAACCAAGCACAACTGGGGACCACTAACATCAAATTTATTGTTTATCGCAATGGAGGGCAACCAAACACCTTGCCATTACGACGAGCAAGAGAATTTTTTCGCGCAAGTGCAGGGCTACAAACGGTGCATTTTATTCCCACCGAGTCAATTTGAATGCTTATACCCATACCCAGTACATCACCCGCACGATAGGCAAAGTATGGTAAATGAGTTTTGAACGTAATTTGGGCGTTTGATTGACATTCTGCATAAAATCAGGTTGATTTCGAGCGTCCCGACTATAACAAGTTCCCCAAATTTAAAAACGTCAAGGGCTGGGAGGCTGTCGTAGGTCCTGGGGATGTTCTGTATATACCTATTTACTGGTGGCATCATATTGAGTCGTTATTGAGGGGAGGGCCAACGGTTACTGTTAATTTTTGGTACAAGGTAATTAATACCAGTAATGTAAAAATTGTATTTTATCTGGTGTTGCTATCAGGGTGGGCCAAGTACGTTAGAATATCCGCTAAAAGACCATCAAAAAGTTTCAATCACTAGAAACGTCGAAAAAATGTTGTTAGAAGTGTTACAAGACCCGAAAGAAGTCGGACCATTACTTAGATCGATGGTGCTTGGTAGGTATACTGAATGAAAGTGTAATTAAGGTTCATTTTGTATATTGCAATTGTGTAGTTAGAGAATTTATTTACATAATGCGACTGAACAGATTTGTTGCCGATATTTTAAGAATCATTACGTGTTTAAGTTTTTATTTAACTGTGATTGTATTAGATCAATTGTTAAGAAATTTTGTAAATTTTCTAAATTATAATACGTAGCTAAGCCACTAAATCAACATCAAAGACTTAACGAAATAAGTTTCAAGCTTTGTTGTTTATCATAACAGTTGTAGTATTAGTACATGAAACTTATTTATTGTTGCTATTTTATTACATAAACAATAATAGCTTTAATTTAAACGTGCAAGAACAATATTTATAGCAATTACTTTTTTCTCCGAGATACTTGTTTACAAACATCAGTCATCGTGTTGAGAAAATGTTTATGTTTATTACTTTACAAGTGATCAATATTATTTTTATAAGATCAAAATACCTGTCTACTTATCAATTTTTATAAAACATCTATTTATAATTGAAAAAATAGTTTCTTTTCACACCTTTACTACATTTTACTATGCGTATAGCATGACAATTAATTACTCAGGTAGCAAATCATCTCCTAACTCATCGTTTGCAAAATCATCAAAATCCAAAGGTTTTCCAGCACCTGTCCTCGGCCGGAGTGGCTGTGGGCCCAATGGATCCGAATAACTGGCGTCTGAAAATGGTAAAAATTTTCAAGTAAGTGGTTATTTACTTATTACATATTTTATAATAATTTACTTATTACCCCAAAAAATAAAAAAATAAAAAAAAGTTGCAAAGGTCGAAAGCTACAAATATTTTGATAGAAGAATAGTTGCTAATAATACGAGTGCGAAAACATAAACTTACAAGTTAGAGGGCTGTTGTTATGCAACAAGCGTTTCTGTTGCTATGGGAAGCGTGTTTTAAAGGTAATATTGTCTGCGCCTACCTATCATTGGTTGTCCAAATCCGGAGTCTGTACTTTCCGCGCTGTTGTGCGCCCGAATCAGGCGCGAGCTCCTCAAGTTCCGGTTGGCAGAAGTCAGTGGTCCGTGTTCCGGAACTGGGCTAAATCCGGAGCCGGCTCTAGACGATAGCCCACTGTTGCTCCTGCGGGAACTGGGGCGGCTACTATTAACCCGTTCCCTGACTTCTTTCGCTTTTTCGATTTTTTTCAACTCGAGAATATAATCCTGAGCCTCTCTCATCCCCATGTCGTTGCATAACCGGACCAGAAAGCGCAAACATTCCACATTTTCGGGGAATTTCCGGTGGATTTCTTGGTACAAGGTTAAGGCACGATGCATGTTCCCACTTCTTCGGTGGCAGCCGGCCACCATCATGTTCCACTTGGGCTCGTTGGGCTGCATAAGGGCCGCTTTTTCGAAGTAGACGAGGGCTCTTTCCACCACTTGCATTTCGATGTAGTACGAGCCCAGCCAGTTAATTACCGACAAATTTGCCGGGTAGTACCGGAAAGACTAATTTTTGTTAGTGAAATTTTTCGGAAATCGGGTAGACAAAAAGTATCCGGTTTTGTTATTCCAAAAATATTTGAACTTTTTGTAGAAAACAAGGCTTTCGAATGCAAAAAAAAACTATTTAGGGCTTTCATAATGTGTTTTTTTCCAAAATATTTTGACATTAGATTGATTTTAATGGAATTATTTTTTGGCTAATTTACTGGACAGATTTTTCTGTGGTTATACAGAGATAGGACTTTAAAAAATTTTGGTTTTCTCAAAATATTTAATCATTGGTTCGTTATTCGTTACTATACGAATTATTTTTTGGCAAATAATTCGTAACATTTTGTTTTGTTTTTCTCAAAATATTTTGTGTTTGGCTCGTTTTGTTTTGGCTTTGGAATTCCAAAATAAATTATTCAACATCGCATATTTTTAATTTTTTTCCGGATACCTTTTATCCCATCTATTGTAAAAATTACTTCAATGTGGTAGTGGTGGGCTTGTTGTTTATCACCATCGTGGTCGTACAACTCGCCCATTTTTTGCAGCGCCCCAGCGTCCGTTGGTACAAGACCCAGCAATTGTTGGTACATGTCGGCAGCGGCTTCGCTGTCACCCTTCAATTCTAATAAATTAGCAACTTGGTAAACCACATTTGGGAGAAGGGCAAGCGAGCCTGAAAATCTCTGAAAACACTGAAGGGCTTCCGCGTAGTGTCCTTGCCGTTTCAGCACCAAACCTACGAAATTTGGTTTTGTGTTTCGTTTTTATGTAATGAATTAAGCGTACCGAGGTTGTAAATTGCCTCAAAGTGAGTCGGATCTAACTCCAAGGCGTTTTTGAACGAGTTAATGGCATCTTCCGGCTGTCCTTTCGCCATTAAACACGCTCCCAGGTTTACATAACCGTCCGCACTTTTTGTGGGATTTGTTTCCACAACTTGCGCGTATTTCGTTGCATTTTCGATGTCTCCTTGCTTCAATAAATGAAATTAAATTTTGTTAATTATTTACGTGGGGGTTACCAAGTAATAAATGAAACTCAAATTAATTGCAGCGTTGATTGCAATAACTGAGTCTTTTTCAAAGGCTTTCAACGTGTCGATTGCTTCAGGCAATTGGTTTTGTTTCAAAAACATTACCGCTTTATTAATTTCGAGATTTGAGGCCAGTCGAGCGTATTCTGAATTTTTTATCGACATTACGCACCAGTCATAGCCTTTAAATGTGTTTTAGTAAAAAAATTATTATTGCTTTAATCGCTTTTAATCACCTAAACTAAATGTGTCTTCAATTAAAGGTGCTATAAGCTTAGCTGCCGTTAAAATGCAGTATTCGGCGTCCTTGCATTTTTTTATTTCGTATTTATGTAAATCGTCGTTTTGAATAGCCATAGCGATTAGTACATCTTCTGGATTGTCCTAGATGTAAAAACAATAATATTATGAATTATTTATGAAATTTTTGTACATATTACTGCTTTGTACCTGTTCAAGGTTGTATTTTTCTTCATCTTCGACTTCCAGAGGAACGTTAAGTAACATGGAAAATGCTGTTTTCATTCTATCTCTATCTTCCAAAGCTCTGCAACAGATAATTAAGTGCAAGCCTGCCCTATGACAAGCTTGTTCGCCCATTATGTACTCCAGACTTGAAATTGCTTCTTCCCATTGGCCCATTTTGATAAAAACTAACGCAATATTGTGCATTATTTTGATTCTGTAAAACAAAAACTAGATTTTTCCCAAAATTGTTAAAAAGTACCTCAGATTTTTTTGACTTGAAGACACTTGGTCCAAAGCCATGCGATACATTTTGACCGCCATTTGGAACTGGCCTTGTTTGAAATAAATATTGCCCATATTTATCTTCAAACGGTGTGCATTTGAAAACATTCGATTTTTTATGATCATTTGGTACGTGCTGAGTGCTTCTGTGTATAATTCATTGGCTGCGTACTGGTTACCAAGTGTGAACAAAACCTGGAAGCTCAATTTGAGTAACCACTAAAAAATTTTTTTGGACAAACTGACAACAAAAGTTAAATCAATATCGTGCAAGTCACTCAGATCAGACTGTTCCTGCATTTTGATCAAAACCCGCTCCTTATTTGACGCTTCTTTAGCCTTAGAGAGCGACTTCCGATAGTCACCCTCGCATTCCGCGACACACGCCTCTTCCACAAGCTGCATGATTTTTGCCTTTTGTTGCCGAATTTTCTGTTCGGGACTAGATCAAAAAAATTAGAAATTAGCAACGAAAGACAAACAAAATTACGAGTCATCCTTTTGCAACTCCAGAGGCGGCGTTGGGGCCGAAGCAGCTTGGTTCAAAGGGTCGAAAGGTTTCCCATGGGAGGTGTACCCAGCCCCGCGCACCGCCGTCATGGGCCTGTTCACCACATCGGCCCCAGTCCCTGGTCTGAACCCAGTTCCGGGTTTATACCCAGTTCCCGGTTTTTCAAAACTCGTCTGCTTAAAGTTAGTCGTGGGTTTGAACCCAGTCCCGGCCCTGTATCCCGTTCCAGGCTTGTAGGGGGTCTTGGGAATCCCGGTTCCTTGTCTTTGAAACTGCAATAGTTGGTTTATTTGATGGTTTGCAATTTTGTGACTTGCCTCTGTGGTTGATCCCAGGTACATTATGGGCTTAGGGGTTGATAATCTGGCCATTTCTGCGATTCTTACACTTTTGGTTGTTACAAAATCGTCGGTTGGGGATGACGTGTTGTTGATTGCAATGAAATCAGGCGACTCAATTGCGGTCATTTTTTCGTTATATTTTGCGGTATTTAAAGAATTAGGTAATGAAGGGGTTTCTGGGTTCGTTTATTGATTGTTTACTAATAGGTTTAACCTTCTGAAAGACTCGTTTCGTCGATAAGTTGGGGCTGAAGGCGTAGGTGTTTGTTGATGTTGGGGGTTGCCCTAACAACTCCAATTATCAACACAGGCCCACATGGGGGTACCTGTTGTTTATTATTATTTTATTCAAGGAATTACCAGTAGATACTAGTCGGTATGTATTTTTCAAGTTTTCAAATATTTTTTTATATTTTGAATCGATTTTTCGTATTTATTTTTTACAACAGCTATTGTAAAAAATCATTTAAAGTTTTGACCGTGGTTTGAACAGTGATAACAAATAATTTAATAAATTATTGGCAATAAAAGCAATATTTTTTTATTTAATACTTTTCGCGTCTTGGAAACTTCTGCAACACGCAACTTGGGCGCTTGCGCCCACCTCAGTTTGACAGTTCTTCGTGTTACGTCTTTTTCACAAACGTTGTTTTCGTAATTTTTCCAATCCGCCGTGAATTTCCGCTTTTTTCATGTTTATTGTCCTTCCGCCGCAACTCTAGCCTTGTTCTCGTGTTCGCGGGCCGTGTGGGGGCCCAGTATGTAGTATTAAGTCGAAAACACGAAGTGTAATTTGTTGGAATTGTTAATACACCAAAATGGCCGCAATCGACCCTTCCCGATATAACGAGCTGTGCAGACTTTGTGCCGCAACAACCACGATGATTCTGGCGGTCCACATATTCCAAAACGACGGAATAATAAGCCAATTGCGGAAAAAAATCGAATCTTGCCTTTCCATTCAAGTAATGCGAATGTTAGGTTAGGCGCTTGCCTCCTCACCACTTGTGTTTACTAGGTGCACGAATCCGACGAGCTTCCCAAGATGGTGTGCGAGAACTGCATCTATAAGCTCAACTTGTTGGCGGAGTTTAAGGAGAAGACGATTCTCACGGAGAGGGTGTTGATAGATTTGTTGAAGCAGATCAATTCCAGCAAGCAGAGCATGGGGGTTGTGCCCATGGAGCACGAGCTGATCATGACGCAGAACCAGCAGATCTTGGCCAACCATGGCATGGGTGGGGTTGATGAGATTGATTTGGCTCACTTGGGGCCCAGGGAGCAGCTGATTGTGGGACATGAGATCATTTTGACCCATCAGAGTGTTGATATCAATGGTCACCCTCTTGAAAACATTAATTTGAACCACCATGAGTTAAACCAGGACATTTCTAACCACAGTTTGCAAACGCAGGACTCAATTTTGGTGGAGAATGGTAGTGCGAGGTTTGCCGGTGATAATTTAGATTTAATTCCGCATCAGCAGTTGTTGAATGAGCAGTTTCGGTTGCAACACGAGTTGCATGTTAATATGAGCGCTGAAAATACCGTTGATGGGATTACTTTAAGTGGGGGTTTGGATAATACTGTGGTTCACTCAAAGGTGAGCACTTGTGCCCCTAGTGTGAGATACTTATTTTTTTTTTAGATACAACACGATGAAAATACTTATCATATTCACAATGAAAAAGACAGTTTAGATTATCATTCAAACTCTGAGAATTTAAGTGTTAAATTAGAATCTCCAAAACTTGAAGATAGCAACAGTAACAACTCTCTATTGATTGATGAACGTTTAAATCATGTCAATGAATCGGATAATCAAATTTTTTTGGCTGAAACTGCGAATATTTGTGACCAATATCAAAATCAAAAAGACGACAGTTATGAAGTGCATTACGAGACACAGTTTCTTAAGTGTAACATTTGTTTTGCTGTTTTTCCCAATAATGAGGTTTTAAATGCACATAGAAAGGAGGCTCATGGTAGTACAGAGGAAGTTAAGGTAAGTGTGAATTAAGTTGAGGTCTTTTTTTGTAAAAAAATCTCCAGGAAATCAAAACGCGATTAAAAAGAGCAACTTTACCGATTAAGAACAAAAACCCCGACAGTAACAGCGACGATAGCGGCGGCGACTTTGCTGATGATCCTGAACAGACTGAAGAGGACGAAAATGAAGATAACTTGCAAATAGCAGTGCCAGAGAAAGGCACAAGTAAGAAAAAAATTTGGTCGCCTAAAGTGTGTACAGAGTGTGGTAAATCGTACAAAACAAACTACAAATTAAATGAACATATGAGAAAGCACACCGGGGAAAAGCCGTACAAATGCAACGATTGCGAGAAAGAATTCCGGTCGAAAATAGGTCTAGCACAACATGCCGCCAAACACACGGGAAAATATGATTATGCTTGTTCAATTTGCGGCAAAGGCTTCCAGTGCAAGAGTTATTTGATGGTTCATCAAAGAGTGCATTCAGACGAGAAACCGTATCCGTGTTTGACGTGCGGACGGAATTTTAAAACGAAACAGTCGCTACTAGACCACACGAATAGGCATTTAGGAGTGAAACCGTACACTTGTGAAACTTGCGGACGGGGTTTTATCACGAAGGGTGAGTTGGTGAAATTGTGCAGTCGTGGATTATGTTAAAAGTACTTCAAACATTTAATTAATTTCAATTACGTCGGGTAAAAACGTTTAAAATGAATTTAAATTCAACTAGTTTTTAGAAAAAAAAACAGTAACGGAGAGCATCAAATTATTAAAAAAGGCGAAAAAACTTACTATTAAAAATTTTAAATAAGAGAAAAATATAAAAAAGAAAGTGAAAGAGAATTAAATTTCTAAAAAAAAAAAAATAGGCAAGACGGCAACTCTGTCTACATAATTATAACAATTTAGAGCCGAGGTTTTCAAAGATGCTGACAATGGATTTGTTTCAATTTTACTGGTGGTTAAGTGCCAGGGGAACACTTTAATGCAATTTAAACTTAAACAGTCATGGACAGAGATATGGCCTTAGCGATTTTCTTGAAGGAAATTTAATTCTGCCTATTATACCAGCTTTCCAGAAAATTTAAAATTTTGATTTTTTTTTGCCTAAAACTTTAGTGTTACCACTATTTCCCTTTCCAAAAAAATTAAACTCGTTTTAGCACAGTTTTATGAACTTTTCTATGCCATTCCTCTCGGGTTATTAAAAGTCAACTGCTTCGATTTCTTGATGATTGATTTTAAAAAATAAAAAAAATCTAAAAAAAACTATTGGAAATTTAGCGATTTTCTCCACGCCAGTTGATTCCCAGGATCATTTTACATAGGCTACAATGAGAAGACTTCCACTTTTTCAAAAGGTTTTGCCATAATTGTAAAAATAAAAAAATGCAAAAGTTTACTAAAATGACCATTTTTTTTAAATCAGTTAAAACCAACCCTATCTGATTTTGATTTGCTTTTTACGTTTTCATCTAACTTATTTTAGTTTCTCCATAATCGCCATTTAAAAATTTAAAAAAGTGAGAATTCCAACCATTTTTTTGCGTTTTTCTGGGAAACTACACTGACCGGCAGAAAAATTGGGGCACTGACTTAAAGCTTTAAAGAATATGTGCTTTAAAGAAAAAAGAAAATATGGGTGTACAAAGGTCATATAAGTATCATGTGAGCTTTTTTACGAGATAGAGAAACCTAAGACTTTTTTGTATCTTCAGCTGTATTCGTAGTTTTAAAAAATAAGGGGCACTGCGAAAATTGTTAAAATTTTGAAGTTTTTTTGAAGTTGAACATATTTTTCGATAAATATTTTTCATTATATATTCATATATTCATCCGTGGTCTTTACCTTACTTCGCGATATTTACTTTCTAATTATTCAGAACAAAAAAAAAATAGATGAAAAATTTAAGGGCTTAAGGATTTAAAATCTTTTAATTTACTAATTGGTAAAATGGGAATGAAACGAGTGAATGAATTATAATTATAATAATTGAGGAGTGTTTTAACTAATTCAATTAATTTTTTATGTAATTGAAATTAATTACTCCACAACAACACTGGTATCGTGATTGATTCGTGTGTCTTTAGGGCTCTGCAAGGCGCACCAGAAGGTGCACACGGGCTTGGACAACCGGAAATACTCCTGCAAAGTTTGCAACAAGATGTTTGTGTCGAAGAGTTACTTGCAGACGCATTTGCGCATTCATACGGGCGAAAAACCCTTCATTTGCGAGGTACTTATATTTTTTTTTGTTTGAAATGCGGTGATTAAAGTTTGATATGTGCAGGTTTGTGGCAAGGGTTTTTTGACGAAGGTGGATTTACGAATTCACACAACGATGCACACGGGTGAAAAATCGTACGTTTGTGAGATGTGTGGCAAGGCTTTCGCTCGAAGAGACGCCTTGAGGTGTCACAGGAGGTCGCATACAGGCGAGAGGCCTTACAGGTATTGGAAATTTTCGTTTTGTGGTGATTTGTTAACGGTGTGTTTTAGTTGCGACTTGTGTGGACAAACCTTTACCCAGTTTACACCCATGGCTATCCATAAACGTCTCCATACGGGCGAAAGGCCGTACGCTTGTGAAAGTTGTGGGAAAACTTTCGTATCCAGATCCACGATGATGTCTCATGCCAAAAAACACAGGTAGAAGCGTCAATCTCAATCGTAAAAGACTGTCTATTTATTGTGCTGTATTTTATCATTTACAACTTTACTTTTCTTTGGATCCACAATACACTTGCGATTAATTTGTAGTGTCATTTTTTACGTAAATCATCGAATAAACGATTTTGTAAGTGAAGGGTTTGGTGATTTGAGGGGTTGGGGTGATTAAAAGTCGGCGATAGCATGAAACTACTTTATTTGAAAGTGGATTAATTAAATTAAAACATCTCACTAAAGGTCTATGGTTAAACATCAACAAAACTTATTGAAGGTATTCAATTGAAACAATCTAAAATCTATTACACAGTAATCACATTAAGATAAATATCACAAATTGGAGAATACCCCACAACAACGTAACTGTGACATAACGAGGGATTTCATAACAGGCATTTGTTAAGGTCCATTCATAAAATTTTGACTGAAATACAATTTTGGGTGTGATTAATTTCCTGTAAAATGTGTGCAAAAATATTTGAATTTTATTGTTTTTCTCTCACTGTAATGACGTTATGAAATCCGTATTTTACACTCTTCCGATCATAATATATTTTGTACTTCTGCGTCAATTCACCTTTTTAATATAATATTTATAATTTGAAATCAACTTTTACAATATAAAAAATAGCAGAAGTTTGCAAGCGTGGAGGTAGATATGTAATAGCTTATGGCTTTCAGAGTCGGTTTATTACATATCTACCCGGCAAACAAATTTGTACAAACAAAAATTCGGTCAAATTGACAAAGCAATGAAAACAAACAGTGATATTGTTTCAAATAAATACAGAAATTGTAACATCACAGCATCATATTATTTCTAAATATACTTATAATTTTCAGAATTTGCAACGAAACGAAAAACATCAATCGGGTAAAATTTCTGTTTATGTTTTTAAGCAGCGAACAAACAGGTGAAGAATTTTTGTGGTGATGAACAGTTGGCGAAATTTGTTTGTTACTGTTTAATATAAACTATTAATATGGCAGTGAAAATATACTAAAATATGAATTCAATTCAAAATTATAATTAATACTGAGATCAAGACACGAAAATTTGGGATACAAGTAAAGAAAAGATGGTTTCCCCAATCATTTGTTGTCGCAACAAAATGACTGCATAATGCCTTACAATGTTACTCAAATACTAAGCGAAATCGGAAAACCTCGATTCAAATAATCCAGTCAGTCATTTATAAAAATTAATTTGAGAATATTATAAGCCTCCTTAACAGTATCGCAACATAAAAACTTACTTGACCAGATCCATACTTACAATATAAAATATTGGACAATAATTAACGTTTAAAAACAATAATTATATACACTGGTCGGAAGCCACAGATAAGTGAACGCAAAGATGTTAAACACAATTAAAAAATTAAGAGAGCAGTGATGTATAACTTCCATAACTCAGAAAATTTATATTTACACAATATAAATGTTATTATATATAGTATTCAAATTATTTACAAAGGTGGTCACATATTTAATATGTATGGTGCACAATACTTTTTTCTACCTTTACCGAAGTTTAATGCAAATTAGTAGAAAAAAGTCAATACAAAAATATCAACACATTACGAGTTGAATAATTGTTCGATTGATAATATACTTACCACATTAATTATATTCAAAAATGATCATGATAAATACAGTTTTACCACATGAAATCAATTTCTTAATATTACATAAATAACACATTTGAATCTTCAATAAAATAGGTTTTAAAAACAGACAACAATAAAATTAATATTTAAAACCACAGTATCCGTCATCTCAGCGTCTGTGCAATATAATAACATACAAATCCATACCCACATCCTCGATGGGCCGATGGACTGAAACTGTTTCCTTCCACGGGGGCGCTCCTTTAATTTGTCATGTAGCGGTTCACAGTCCTCAAGGCGTACAGCAGTTCCGCCTGCATCCGCGCCTCCAGGACCATCAGGTTCACGTGGACCTGCGCAAACACCCGTTAGATCGGCCCACGCGCCCCCATGAGTTACCCACCTTTTCGCTGTGCTTGAACTCCCTGAGAACCCTGTCGTAGTCCTTCTTCGTCACGCGCTCCGGGTAACAACAAGCGCTCTTAATGAACGTCTTCAGCGACCGCTCCAGGAGCTGGTTGATCTCCCCGTAGTCGTAGTCGTCGTGGCGGATCCCCAGCAGACACTGAATGTAGTTCCAGATGGCCCTGCGGAACCGCGACGTGTCCACGTCCGTGCGGCCCCCCATCGTGTAGTAAGTCAGGCTTTGTGCAGTCTTGAATTTGTCGTCCAGCAGGTTCCCCACGTCGTTATATAACCTGGAAAAAACAAAATTTTAATTGGCGGCACCGTAGACACTTCCACGCATTCACAACAACAAATTTCAATTATTTTCAATTTTTTCTGCAAACTTTTTTATTTATTATCTTCTAACAATAAATAAATATTCTGCGGCATCACTTATGGGCTTTTAAAAGGTGTATTGGGGAGAAAATTGCCTTTCCCGCGTACTGTCATAGTTGGCGAGCGTGACTGTGGTCAATGTTGGTACCATTTTTTCTTATTAAAATGTTTGTGTATGGTTTGAGTGGTTTTAGTGGTGAAAATTGTTGCTGGTGAGCCAAAAATGCAGTATTTTGACTTTGTGAAGCCGCAACGACTTTATTTTTGGAAGGATTTTGGTGAGTAGTGAATATTTATTGTATACTTGTTGCGGCAAGGGGTGGGTGAGACCTAACCTCACTTTTGCGTACGCTTACCTATTAACGAGGGAGTATCCGTGGTCGTTCCACGAATAGTCCTGTACCCTAAACGTGGGGAAGTCGGATTGCTCGTCCCTTTTGGCGAAATCTTGATATCCGAACTTCCCGTCTTCGATAAAACAACTAATATCCGCTGGAGTTTCTAACCGTTCGGCCCCTACCAATCCTAATTCGGCAGATTGCGTTTCAATATTTTCAAAACGTTTGGCTAATTCTACTGGGGTGCATTCTTCGTTCTGCTCGGAGAGTGTTTTCATGCGTTGCATGATGGTATTTATTCCTACTTCGGGTTCTGTGGGCGATGGAGGACCAACTTGAGAAGAATTTTTCCAGTCTGTAAGAGGGCAAAAACGTTGAATTCGAGTTTCACCAATCGTCGATTCAGTCGAGTCACGATTAGTCAGAATTACGTCCGCTTTTAGTTATCATTGTGATCATAAATAACAATCATCATGGTGTTGTTTTTGTTTCGTTAAAGTGGAGTCAAAGGCCTTACCTTCGGTTATATCGACAGTTGGTATATCTTTGGGATTAGTTTGATTCGTATTGCTGGGATGAGCCGAGCCTCTAGTTTCACCGGGCATTTGGTACTTGAATCCGCCGGCTTGATCCACCTCTTGGTTAACACCACAAGCGAACACAAACGAACACAGCGAATGAAAATGAGTCAATATGACTATAGCGTGTATGACTTCGGCCAAAGACCAGCTATCTTTTCCCTTAGTCAATTTCTGTAAAACAACAATTAGCAAGCAACCCTTACACTCCCCAAACCCGACCCTCACCTCAATATGAGACGTATTCAACAGCCAAGGTCTATGGGCTAGTATTTTATTGATATCGTAAAGGTTTTTTAACTTTGGTGGTATAGAACTAAGGCCTTTGAGCCAACTGTGATCGCCCCCCAACAGGAGAAATTCTTGCTTCTGGAGATTTATCAAATATCCACACTGATGTCGTCCTGCGGCCTGCAATCAAAACGAGTTTCCTGCTAATTAACTTGTACGATCAATTAAAGCTAATATCGCAAAAACGGGAACTTGTTCATGCAAGAAGTGGAAAATATTCGAGATAAAACCAGAGAAATGACTTGCAACAGCAGTAAATCTGACCGAGTTAAAAATTTTATGTCACGATTATTGAAATGAGTGAGGAACCGACTCGGAACGTTTATTAATAAACTTTCCGGTGGTCGTGACGAAACAAAGTGCAATGTGAGCACAGTTCAGCCTTGAAACATATTCTTAATGATTAATCAATCCTTCATCCCGGTTTTAGGTCACAAATAATAGAACAGAAATGAAAAAAATTATAGGAACCGGCGTTTAAAACCGGCTTTCGTCACCTGTTTCGTGATTTCTTGGGTCGATTAGGTTAATTTAAATCTCCTAATTTTAATATTTGGATTCGTTAACGCTTTTGGACTTTTGAATAATAAACGCCAGTTGGTGTGTCCGTTAAAGGGATAACGATCTTTGTCGATTTCTAATCAAACTTACCATTATTGCAATGTAATGCCTATAATGAAACGGAAGTGGTCCATCTCCTCGCAGTATGAAGTTTTGAGTCTTGAGAAAGTGGTCCAAATATGAGGTGTGATACCCCATTACCTGACTCACATGGTCCAATCTGTTGCTTTGTAGAAAGGCATCCACGAAGAGATTGTTCGTCTGTAAAAAAGAAAATCATTGTGAGAAAAATGCCTTTATAAATGGGATTTATTATATTTATCTGACGTTATGAAATAAGTTCATAATGTCAACATTTCAGTATGCAAAACAAGTTTTAGTAGATATATTAAATTTACATAATTTATACTGGTTGCATTACACCTTACAGCAACACGTGGCAAGTTTATTACGGTGTTTGTACCAAAAGAAAACTCAGGTATCAATTATAATTTTAATAAATTAATCTGGCGGTTAATTAAAGTGAGTTTTTACGATTTCTTAAAATTCGCGGCTGATTTTCAAGGGAAAAAGCGAATAACAGGTTAACCTCAGTCGCGCATTAATTTGTTTACGGGATTTTATAATTTCTCTTTACGGGGTAATAAATATTTAATTGTTTACAATCGAGGTAAGTACGAGAATGCATAAAATATGTTATGCTCCTTGCTGCTGGTAGCGAAACAATTACGCGATTTGCATTGTTGACAAATGCCCTGTCGCAATTTTTGCAATAAGGATTTCAATCTCAAATCAGAGGTAAACAACTGATTAGGCCTTGAAAGCAAACTGATAATGCAGCAAACACTCAAAAAATTGTCCGCTTCAAGCCAGACAAGATAATGCCCCTCTAATCTCGCTATTAATAACCCATGAAGAATTTATTAGATCAGGAGACCGGGAAACACGAGATAACGGGAATTTCGATCTGATTCGAAGAATTTAGGCCGAATGCAAATGCTACATGATACTCTACAGTGAGAACAATCTCCGTTTTAAGTGAAGAAAACAGGAAACGGAGAAAAAACTTCAAAGCAGAATTTTATCGCGGCGATAAAACAACGCGACTCGTACGACTATTATGCTAATATTGTCGTGGATTGTTACAATAAACAAAGGCGAAAAGTTACTTGGACGACAAGCACATTGATAATCGTTATCAATTTACACCACAACCAGTCCTATTACGGACTGCGATTAATTCAACAAAAAAGTCATTTCCTGCATTGCGATTAGGAAAAAATCTCGTGTCTGAAATTAACCGCGAAAGTGGGTTAAGTCCACAAACAGATCGAGGGTCCAAACGAAATAAACAGATTTACCACAATTCCCTCCCTTTTCATTCTTTTGGATATACTCCACTTCTAATTTAAACCGAAAACATGATTCATAATAAAGCCCTCGATTTATTTAAAGCGACACGAGCGGTGTCTTAATAAAGACGTGATTTAGGAGAGTTGTAGCCCTGGCTGACATTTCCCAAGTTTTCGGTGGTCCTAATTATTAAACACTAGTCCCAAATTCGCTATTAATTAGTGAACACAAGCGCGATGGCCCAACTTTGTAAACAAATTTATGTATACAGCACGATTTATTTTTTCAAGGATGTTGCATGCCCTGGTTCAGTCTCGATCGATGAGATTCTGTGGAAATTCACCCACTTTTCTCGGTTTTGAAGCGATAATTCCCAGATTATCGGCGATAAGATAAAATGCGAATTTCTGGAACAAGCGCGAAAATTCGATCCTGACGGATTTTAACCGAAATATCCTAGGGAAAAACAAAACAAAGCGTGATAACAATTAGGAAAGATTAAAATAGAAGTTATACGCTGAATTAGTCACGTCTACAAACTTCTGAATATTTTTTAAACTTCTGGAACAAACAAGTCGTTTATCACTAACTAGACTTGGGTAGGTGTACTTTTATCAAGTCGAGTCTTTGCTTTCAGTGATGAAGTCAAATGTGTTTATTATTTCTCAAAAATGGGTTTGGAGTACAGACAACCCTCTACGCACCCTTTCAGAGGGTTGCTTCCCGTGTTATAAATTATGCAAATGCCGCACCTACGGGAGCACTTGAAATTTAGTTATGCGCATTTATTTTTCTTTAATCTCCTCAGCCTTGAAATTCACACATGTTTACATAATTTTCGCACACATGTAACGTAAAAAAATCCGGATCCAGCTGTGGGTCGGTACATAAATTAAAATCAATTCCTTTGTTTACAACTCTCGAAATGGAACTATCGCTAATAAAAACCCGTCCGAGACCATCCGAGCTCATGAAAATTGGCCGGACATTATGGATAACGTATGTGTTTGTTGTTACTTTCCTTGCACACTTTTTACTTAACCCACATATCCAGCGAAGCGTGCGCTACTCTGCACTAATTATTCAAAAAGTCGAACAGAAAAGCTCGAACGTCAACAACAACAAATCGCAGTAAATGGGGGTTTGATAGCCGAGTTAATTTCCTAATTATTTCGTAGTTTGGCCGAATTAAGCGGGGACGTTGCGTGATAACAGCACCTAAATGTGCGGACTTTGCAGCTTTACAGGAACTCTACATAATTGGTCCGAGCTATTAAACCCATAACACGTGCCTCACCTGTGTGTGAGACTCCTTTTTGTGCTTACGCAGGACCCGAGCCTTACATCACTCATATGCCAATAACAGCAGCTCGACCCTACCCGGAATTAACCGGAGCCAAAGCAAATCACTCCCCGGAAACTGATTAAAGACATTTCTGCACGCAGTTCTTTCACGGACGGCCTTTTCAGGCTTATGAGAGAAAATGCATGTTTTCATTTATGGGCCCAGTGTAGGCAACTATACCTCCTCCATGAATAAAATTGGCCCTGGGCTGGTCCTAGGGCCCCTATATGTTCTCGAGTCGCTTTGTTGGAGCCAATAAAAGCGAAAAGTTTGCGAAGAAAAACTAGAGAGTTTTATTGGTCATTTAGTTTGATGTTGTTTTTATAGATTTTTTAAGCGACTTTGCCGAGTTTAATATGGGAGAAAGTTGATATTAGGGGTTGGAGTGCGTATGCGTTATTGTCGCATTTCACGTTTTCAGTCGGGGATGTTTGTTTTAACGTTGTTAAAAATGGCAGATTTTGGGAACAATACCGAATACGTGAAAGGGTGAATCAATTAATTCATGGCAGAATTGTTCACAATGAGTCCATTGTGTAATTCAATGTTGCAGGAATCTACAGCATACAATGAAGACATGATGGAATTCAAGGGAAGGGAGTGACAATGCTACTACCTTCCGCCTTCGACGCTGCTTTAGAACAAATAAAAACTCTTAATCGAATCCGGTAATGGGGTTGAATGCTGTCATTATGTTATGTTGGGGCGTCATAGCCGGCTGCTTTTAACTGAATAAATTTATCGAATTAATTTACTCGAGTCTTCGTGTTTATTTTCGAACGACGGGGCGTAGAAAAAAATCGCGTATTTGCATTGTGATCTTCAAATATTTATACACGTGTCGTTTTTTTCGCGTTTTATCGTGCTCTTGCACATTTATCGCATTTTGACTCTCGGATTTTCAACGCACCATTACACCTCTAGTGGGTTCCTATTACCGTTGCAAAAAACACACAGCAACATAATTAATAGACAGACGAGAAAGTTGTTTTGTGTACACAGGAAACTGCTTTATTCACAAACACAGGTATTTGCAAATTAATGATTATTTCAGAAATGTGTAAATAATAAATAAGTCTGTGAATATAAAACGAGGACTGTAAAAAATAACGGGTTCTCATTTTCCACCTCTCGCATTTTATCAGTCTGTCGTAATTACGAAAAAATTCATCGAAATTTATACCTTTCGATGGAAGATCACTCGATTTTCCACTCGAAGCGACTTTTAGAAGGGTCGACACATGATTCATAATATATTCAAAATTCGATCGTAAATTTCAAGGGGAGAACGCAAGGGGAGCGAAAGGCGTCCAACGATACGGAATCGTTATCAACTAACCACCCGACGACCTTAATTTCATAAAAATATCTCACTCGAGCAAACAATTTCGTGCAAAACAGATCCGTTTTGGGTTTTTTACGTCAAAAAGCGATGCAACTTTACAAAATTGGTTCAAAGTTCTTGCAAAGTCGGCTGATAAGGAGTCATCGGCTTTTCTCTTGATTTTTCTTTGTCTCCCGGCTATCACTATTTACTTAGACTGGTTTACTATCTCATTTTTGAGAGTGAATTTGTTTACAATAATTACCGAGATAAACTATAATTATCTCCGGGCTGTTACGTAACTTTTAATTATCGAGCACCTAAATAATAAAATCATCCCGTACCTGCCTCGCACGGTCGCCTCAAATTTAATTATTTAGTCGATAAACCCTCGCCTCACACGACCAGAGGAGGAAGATTGCGTCCCATAAAGTCCTTCTACTGGTTGAACAAACACATTAACGTCAGATTATATAATACGATTGACCTAAATATATTATCTGAATAAACGTTCGGAGAGCGTTTGATAAAAATATTACGCTTATGTTTGGACCCGATTAAAATTCAAGAATCGGTCGAGATACAGGAATTTTTAAAAGCTACGACTCCCATCGAGACACGGGCTATTTTCGGAGCTACAGGACCAAAATTACCGCAGGAAGCGACTGATAATAGCCGAAATATCTACCTGCCATATTTATGCTCCCTTATCACGACAACCCTAATGCATCCGAATTTTATATTCGGATGAAAACAGTTCAATTTAGATGACAGACTTGCTTGTTTGCTGACGATATTTTAATAACGATAATCACTCAAAACACACTTATCATTAGCGATAAGGCCTTATAATGCAAAGCAGCATTTATTAAAACTGATTTATGATTAAAAATCTAGCCCCACTGATTAGGCACAAGTGCAGAGGCTGTTGTTACTAGGGGAAATTTCGTTAGAGAAATAACACGTAACAGGAGTCCTTCAAGGTGTTTTCTGGCCATCGTCAAATGTTTTTCGACAAAGTAAACACAAAGATAAAAGGGAACTCATGTTGGATGTGTCTGAAATTGATTGACAAGGCTAATTACTCAAAAATCGAGATTAGTTACACGTAAAACTAGAAATAGACAGATATCTGTCTTTGAAAAAATTGATTTTCAAGTGACTTCAAGTTGAATTAATCGTAAACCCTCTCAGGCGCACGCAACTGTCACGCTTGAGTATCAGGGAAATATTTGTTGGGAAAGGATCAAAGTTTGGGTTTCATGACGTAAAAAGGTGACCTGTAACAAAGGCGTTTTGCACTAACCTAGGTATAGATATGCTATCTATTATTTTAGAGTACTGATTATCGTGAATATCTTATACCGGTAAAAAAATAGTCACAATGAACATACAAATTTGATAAAATATCCAAGGCCAAGATTAAATTTCGAAACTCCAAAAATTACTGTTTTGTTGGCGGTGCGTTTTGAAAAAGTAAAACAACACGTAACAGCTCGTAATCCACCCAATTGAAAGCTCTTGATGCTGGAACATAAACAGGCCCAGATGCGGCCCCATAAACCCGTCTCATATTTTTAATAAGGGTCCAGACCGCGTCTGCATCCCGATCGATCCGGAGCCACATACCATCCACCCTGTAACCGGCCCAAGTGAACGACCCATGGAGTGGTCCACGGCCAGACGTTATGGTAAGTTTCTGGGCGCCGGTTACGGTGTGGGTTGACGATTTGAATTTACGACTGTGACCTCTCCGGTCCGGACAAGGGCCCAGTTTTACTCGAATAGTACGTGATGATGAAATGCTACTTTCGATTCCGTGTTCACCTCGCCAACTAAAAAGGATGGCTAATAAGGCTTGAATAAATAAGTCGATGGAGACAGCGCCGGAAATTTTAATGGTACTTTAATATTCGATTATGTAAAGTGGCAGCCAGGACTGGGGAGCGGTCCAGCGGGCTTTGTTTTGAGCGACGCGTTTTGTTAATTAAAATATGTCAACTCATTAAAATCTTTGTTGGCTGAATTTCACCAAAGTGGAGCGTGAAGATTACGTCCGAGATTCGAGAAGAACGATACATCTTGGCTCGTTAAGGGACGATTTAAATTTCATGTGCTGGAAGGGATTTGCATGCGGCTACATATTCATTTCACCTTCACCCCTCGCGGGCTGTCGCCACCATTGTCTTCGCCCTTCCCTGTGATAAATTATTAAATAACTATTGTTTGATTCACCCACTGCTAATTACTGTGTGACGGATCGCTTGAACTTTACTGCGTAAACAAAACTCGAATGAAAGAAGGAAAGTTGAGGCAGGAGAAGCCCGATACCAGCCATGGCAACGCAACAATCCCGACTTGAATGGCAATATAATTTCTCCAAAGGTATTTTCGAATCGTGCCTTACAAGACATGAAATTATTAGCGGCTCCGTACGAAATAAGAAGGCCCAAATAAGGAATGTATAACGCTAATGACATCCCATTGTGCGATAAATCTGACATGGCCCTGAACGCTGTTATTTCCTACAATGGGACAAGTCGACAATTAATTGCTTATCAACGCAACAAGGACTCTACATATCAACAAGTATCGACATGAAGCCGCTTCCAAACTGACGGTAAACAACATCCCTGCTTTGCACATTTTCATTCTTTCGCAAATAAACGACAAGATACAGGAGACGTGACGGCATAAATGTGTCAACACCAGAAGCATCAGAGGTAAACAACACATTATTTTCATAAGGCATCGGTCAAGGACTCGGATTGCATGCGAACGGTATCATTATCTGCACAATCGCTGAAACCGCTTTTTAGAAAAGTGGCTAAAAAACCACTTTCACTTCGCTCAAATCAGGCCTAATACTAATAAGCATACAAATTGCACATTTTTAGGCCGATATTGACATTAATTTTTCTCGCAGTCTGGGTCACAAATCTAGAGATAATTATCATACAAGTTTGGATTGTGACCATCACCTGTCAGGTGCTAAATTTTTAAATTTCATACAAAGTTACCAAAATAGAAGTAAAAACTGATCTCTTGTTGCTTTAGATAATTCCGAGTTTCCCTTTAATGAAATTGCCTCATTAAAAGCTTTTGATGCTTTAGAGCCCTTGTGGATAGATAATAGGAGCAAAAGTGGTTTGAATAACAGACTCGCTCTCGACCTTTGATAATCTCTCCATGATTTTTAGGAATATATCGGGAAGTTATGAATGCACTGACGAAATCGTTGAACTTCACGTTATTGCGTCCACTATTGTGCAATTTTTTTCAAGTTTTGTTTTGTTAAATTCCAACAAACATTGGATAGTAAAAGTAAAATAGTAAAACAAAAATTTCATTGATAAGCCAAACACGTTTGCAACATTTGATATTATGCAAAATTAGTAAATGGCAATTTATATTCAGGAGTTGTTAATTCTACTATTGGCACCAATGTGTGCAAAAACAGCGCTAGGATTGGCTTCTGATAATTGAAAAAGTCGAGTAGTAATTTAATCGGTCACCGCACTTGGTGACTTGAATCTTCCTATTTTGCAATTGACCTTTGGTTTAAACAAATACATTTTTAAAGCATTAGCGTTCTAATTACTTTTTTGTGTAACATCAAATTGTCAATATTTGAGTAAATAAGCCGATTTTATTTATGTTTCCTTATCCTTGTACAAGTTTTGGCGTGAAATCATGAAATAGCCTTGAAGTTGGTTGGCTTCCTGATTTAAAATTCTCTAGTCCAAAAGTTCCAGTGCTGAAAGATGTTTTTCTGTTCGTGATTCATTTCAATTTAATAGTGGGTCCTTTGTGGTGAGGGTGTCCGGAGAAAAACGATCCAATTATCAAGTGAACGATGAAGAGTCATTTCTTTTTTATTAACTATACCTAATCGCGCTGTCTGCTTTTAGTGGCCGTTCATTCCGACTTTATTAACGAAAGAAGGGCAAATGAAAACAGAGTGTTTCGGGGGTGGGTTTCCGGATCTTATCACAATAACTTGAAAGGTCAACAAACTGTCGGTAAAATTTACGGCGAATTTCCTTGCGACATTCTGGTCCTCCCTTCGAGTCAAAAGTCGTTTCACAATAAGGTCGAAGTGAAATTTAACACTGCCGGTTCTTAGGAGGAGACTAATCCTTTTCCGGCAAAAGTTGGCTGCGCTAGTATAGTAGGCGAGAACGTAAGCCGATAGCATCTTGTTTTACTATGCCTTCCCTAACCTACTTGATGAGATTAGTTTTAAAGGGATATATTGCTTAATAGCACTGGATAAACTGACTCAATTTCGTACTACTTAATCCGATAATAGACTGATTTACATTAATGACTTGTGAAATTACTCTGTCATGTTTTCGGTTCACATTAAGACCGTGCCCTCTCTAGATATGTTCTTCATATGTATGATCACAGACCCGGCTTAATTACAAATGCCTTCAAAGCAAAGCAAACATATTAACAGAATAATCAAAACGATTGCCTTTTCGATTAACTCAAATACTCGTAACTCGGCGGTGATTACATTTTCGCACCAAAAATGCTGTTATTGTTTTCATGTTTGTTTCGTGTTGTTTTCACAATACATTACAAAGTAGAGAATTTTATTTTCCACCAACCGTTCTAGCGGCGTAGGTGTTTTTATTAGGCGCAATTACACACATTTCGCGTTAAGGCACCGATAAGCAACAGCCAAACGTTCCTTATCTGCCTCTAAAATGGCATCTATTTACCATAAAAGAGAAACTTCGCCACAAATCTAAACAGGTACAAGAAAATTCTTAAATGTCAACCAGATTTCCTCCGGATAGCAACTTTTCTCTCAGAATCAGGTTGAAGTGATGAAAGCCGGCACAAAGGGACTCAATTCGATTAGAAATCAGATTTTTCATAGCGGTCATTACCGCTCGGCGTGGAATCGGTCCAAAACTCCCACAATCTGCGATTTCAGCTAAAACTTCGCCCCTTGACGATATTTCGGGACCACGGAAGTCCTTCTAATTTTAGAACTGAAATATTTACGCCCCGAGACAATTTATTAGTGACAATTACTCGCTCATCAGATGTCGCTAATTGGCGAACTTTGATAAACAAACTTTGAAAACGCACTGATAAGCCCTCATTGCACGAATCCGTCTCGGTTTTTATCAGTCGTTTTTGTGACTGTTGAGCAGATGTGGAGGCACATCTGTTTGTCATCGCTCGAAAAACGACTGTGGCAATATTATTGACTCAAAGTTTCGATTAAAACGATTAAAAACCGCGACCCCCGCTGTGTTTGTGGACATGGACAGGAATCGAATAATTCGTATAATTTCATTATTTTCCAATCTCTATGGCTTTGTGTTTACAAAGAGATTAAATTACAAGTTGTTTGCTTACATCCTTGCGCTACGACCTGCATTTTTCCACCCACCCTCCGTTATTAAAACATAGCTGAGACTACACCGAAAGAATTCGATTAAAGCCAAGAAACGTAAAATAAAAATATTACCGCTTCGTATCATAAGCAATAAAATCAACCGGACGAAATCGATAAGCGAGCGACTGGGGAGGACCCATCAAATGACCCAAGACCATTTTCGATGGCCTTGAAAAGGGAACGGAGACTTAACGACCCATCGCGGTCGACACTCCCCCGACACGCCAGTGGCGTAACAAGGATTTTTAATTGCAGTGTTACACAACAAGCTCGAAAGTGTCGTCAATTATACAATTAAAACGCTACACGGGCGAGACAGTGCTGCTCACTGCATTCTGATTGTAAATCTGCGAATTGCTTTACCAGGCGAAATTTTAATTTTAATCACTCTGGTGATTCTGGCACTCCAATTTTCTTGTTCCCACAGCATGATAAACATACGTACACAGTGTGGAATATGATAAGTCTCATTATGTTTGTTACTTAAGTATCTTGTTGCTTGAAAAAATAACAATGTTATCGTGCAAATTTTAAACAAACATACACGTAACTGCTGCATTCATGTGTTACAAAAAAAAAACAAAAATCCTGGAATTTCTCCACAGAAAATGAAAAATATTACGGGTTTTATGGCGCAAGTTAAACACATACTAGTATTTAAAATTAAAATCACTGTGTTACAGTGTTTTTATTACTTTTAAAAATCTTTTATTTCATGGAACATTTGTACTCGTATACAGAGTTCGGCAAAAGTACGGAACCAAGCGTTTTGTACCTACATTACGAAAAAAAATAGAACATCAAGTACTTTAAAAATGTGATCATTTTTCACATTTTTTGATCGTTTTTTTTTTTTTTGGTAAAAGATTCTGCCCTAAAGTTACTTCTAATTAAATCTATTTGTAACGATTTAATAAGTATATTTTTTGTAATTTTTTAAGCAGAATGAGATATATTTTTTAATTATGAACGAATATATTTTACTTTTTCATTTGTTCTATGGCCTATAGTAGATGTTCAAGGGGGTCCTTTATTTTTGCTGATTTTTTCTTCAACTCATTTTAAAATGAGAATTACATATTCTTGACGAGTGTAGAGGTTTGTTTGAACTATTAAACACAAAAACTGTAATTAATAACTGATGTTGTTATTCTTCAAACATAACTTGTAATTTCTAGCTGATCCAGCGATCGTAGGGAGGTATTCTTAAAATTCTTTTAAAAATCTAATAACGTCGTCCGGTTCAAAGATTTTTAATTTTTTAGTTTCGTACTCAGTTTCTTCAGCAGTGTATTTACTAGTCTGCTGTATCTGCAAATACATAATTAATTTCATTAAATTTGTATGACATTGAGTCATAATTTTCATTTATAATGTGGCGTTCAGCATTTTTTCGTGATATTCAAGTATTTTGGCGAAATTATTAATGATCATAATGTCAAACTATAGGTACAACTTATAACGGCCGTGGCCGATATATGACGAATCATGAAGTATTTCTTGGTTTTTCTGTGAGTAAAACTATCATACGATAAAGTTGCGCTATAGACTCGCGGATTTAACCCACTCGCAGCTGCGGTCGTCGTGAATTAAGAATTCTCTCATTATAAAAAATTTACAAGTGGTAATTAATTATTATTTTTCCCTTTGGCTACGCCACTGCCGCTGACGATCGCCTTCTAGTGGGTGCTTTTTTAATCGCTTCAGTGGGATCGCACGTCCAATGTGTATTCGTGTCAGGTCAGGTCATCGCTCGCAAGCTATTGTTTGGTCATTTCGCTTCTCCCGTTTTTTCGCCATCGAAATTAGATCAAATGTCACGGTTAATGTGTGTGACCCACATCTCGGCGTTGAAATTAACCGTGAAATCGCGAGCCGCGATCTAATAATCGCTAAAAGTGCGGATAATCATCGCGGATTAGCTTCTAAGCCGGTGAGTGGGCCCGAAGAAGTGGAGGATTTTTTTAACCATCACCGGTTTGAAACCGGTTTCCCGTATGAAAACAAAATCGTAAATAAAGTAACAAGTCCCGGTGATTTTTCGCTTACATTCTGCGGGATCTGACCCATGGTTGTCCCTTCGTGGACCGGTCCGAGGCTGTGCTTGGCTACCGGAATTTTGGCAGTTGTCCGACCTCAGCGTCTAAACCCTTGGCGCGGGGGTGAAATCTCCGGGCACACTCCACTCGAATGTCATCAACACAAAACAAAACAAAGTCGGTGGTTTTTGTTTCGGGTACACCCACTAGGACACAACGGGAGTTAATCGTCCGGAATTAATTTTCGGGGAAAAGTGACTCGATTTATCACAGGGAGAGGAGTTCCGGCGACTGTCACTGCATTATTCTGTCCATAGATGTTTAAAAACTAGATTTTAATCCTACTAAAGACGTGAAGAAACTGACTGCATTTCAGCAGATCCTGCGACGAGAAGCCGGCAAGCCGGCTGTGGGGAGTGGGGGGACGAGCGAGCAGCTGATTGGTCCCCAACGGACCATTGTACGAGGGCTATCAGCTGATCGCTCGCATAGTAACAGCTGAGCCCACTGCGATGTTTCTCCGTACTCAAAATCGGGTTATATAAAACGATTTTAGACAAGATATCGCACTTATTTACTCTATATGATCGCAGACTGCCTGGCTGTGGACATTTTACGAGTTACCCTTTCGCACTTTCGCGACTTCGGAATTAGATCGACGCTGAACTGCACCGAAAGTTCATTGAACGGAATCGCGCACGATTTCAGGAAACAAACTGCACGTAAACTGTGATTTTTTACTCAAAAGGTTCGAAACTCGGCTATCCTGCTTTTTCTCACATAAAAAGCTCTGAAATCCTTAAACAGGATACACTGTCTCGAGCATATCACAAAAAAATTACACAAAAAATGAGGAAAATTTCGCAAATTGCATACAAATGACTATCATCGACTTTAAATATTTTACGTCCTTGTTGACATTTGTCGGAAATAAGGCTTTTAGCCTAAAGTTGTTAACTATGACTCGTACTTCATACATCCATACATTACAGAAATGTATGAGCACGATTCATTAATAATGCATTCTACACAAATTATTTTTTAAATTCGTAATTATTCCGAACTGAATTTTTGTTGAATAGCTTCTAAGTCATAGAACATTCTTTCATAAAAGCATTCTATTTATGTCAGTAAGTCTCTAATTATAGGTTTTGTTGAATATTCTCACTAAAAAGCAATACACGTGTAGTTTATCATCTCTATGAATATTAAACAATTTGAATGTTTCTACAATTGCTGAATAAATATTTATAATGTTATTGTCGAGATTATTTCGTTAATAAATTATTGCAACGAGTTCAATGAGTCATTTCAACTTTTATCGGTTTATCACTTGGAAATTAAGGGGATAAGAGGTCTTCAATAACAAGAAAAGGATTAACCCAGCTTACCCAAACACCCAAAATAACAACAACTCCGCAACTCCTTGAAAAGTGCAATTTTTTTTTAACTTTTTCTCATACACAAATCCTGTTTCCGGTATCTTCTAATTTTGAGTCCTTTCGAACTTGTACCTACACCCCTTTTGAATTATTGCACCGTTTTTGTTAGTTTGTAAAACAACCTTTACGGAAATTAATTAAATCTTTAATAAAAAAATTCGTCATAGTAGCCTGCCATTAAAAAAAAGTTAGCAGAACTCAAAAACTGAATGAATTTTTATTCTTCAAATTGATTATACATCGCTTGGTTTTAAACTTTTTATTCACCTTATTCAGGGTGTCTCAAAATGGCGAATTCCGATTTCAGAGCCTTGTAGAGAATCCCTTCAGTAGTCCAAATACTATAGAAATCTATAAAGATATAAGCCTTTCCCACAAAGATACATTGGTTTGAAGGTCGCTCTTTAAATTGCGTTTTCTTCAAATGTGGGCTAAAAGTTTTAGTGTTAGTAGTTATTTATGGCGTAGACGATTGTGGAGAATAAGAATCAAAAACTACAAAATTACAAACACTAATGCCTGAAGTGCATCTTCATTCCTATGTATCTTTGTGGGGAAACCCCGAATCTTTATTTTGTTTCTATATTTGGACTACTGAAGTGGTTCTCTACAATGTTCTGAAGTAGAAATTCGCCAATTTTAAGAATGAGGATCGATTAAAAACTCCCCATTCTGACGTGCGTAATAATATTACGATTTTAAAATGGAGCCACAATAAATTTTATCAATGTCTTTGAGAAAGCAATAAACGCGACTTTGAAATTCAAAAATAAATGCCCTTGACTGAATCATTTTGTATTTTGTTTGTTTGACATCCCAACAAAACACTCAAACGGTTTTATAGCTTTGCAAATTTATCAGATAGTGCAATAAATTACTCTCTTCTGATCAGCGCTTATTGACAGATAAATTCTTTAATTTTTTTTCCCATTTCGGAGCCAAAAATAAATGGGGTTACCCAAATTTCGGCCAAACAAAGAAGAGAAATTAAGGTGCTGTGTTGTCCTACATCCGAAAACATTTGTTACTTCGATAGCATCAGCATACGTGCAACGGTGATGATTTTTTAAAAAGCGCTCTAAAAATTTAATTGCCATATGAGAGCGCACAAAAGCCTTTTAAGTAACAGCGACTAGAACTACTGTGCACGCTTTCCACCAGCAGAATTATGATAAAAAAACATTGATATTAATGTTCCGACTTGGCGATACAGGACGGTTATAAATCACAATTTAGAAGTTGATTTTTTATGTAATTTCTTCCACGCTGACTACACCTTTCATCTCTAATTGGACTACTTTGTAATTTTTAAAGATGATGTAACAGTTGTGTAAGTGGAAAATATGGAAAAAGTGTCCTTTCAGTCCTTGAATTGTGAAAAGTAACCGTTTAGAATAATGCACTCCATTAATAACCTGGACTTGGACGTGTAGAATCCAGTAGAAATTTCCTATTACCGTTTTATCAAATAATTAATTATTCCTGGGTGACGTGTCGTGTTGTTTTGTTTTTCGCTGATCTAGCGATTTATTTAATTCATGAAAAACAAGATAAACACGAAAGGTGTACACAGTTCGTTAAGAGGAAGTTTTATCAACAAAGTATTGATATCTGCCCTCGCTATTTGATTATTGCTCCCTAGCTTGTCATCTCGTCCTGGCCATATATTATATTATATAAACACCATATTTTAAAAGTTATGTTGGTCTGTTTTAGACACGTATATTCTGTTTACACGTTACATATTGGAGCTACGTTTCTGAACGGAAAATATGTTTGTAAATGCGCCTTTTGATGTCATAATTTTCGACTTAAACGTTCCAGTATTGCGTACACAAACAAAATAAAAATTCAATGTAAACTCCAATATTACATTGTTTACAGTTCAGCACACACAATCAAAATGAAAATTCAATGCACATTTTTAAATTTTATTTTCACAGCCGCTTGATACCGACAGTGATTGCGACTAGAACCGGGCTTGTGATTTTTATTTTGTTACAGTTTACTATTGCATCGAGACATAAAATTCAATTAATGGAAGTTAACGGAACAGAACACCATTGAAACGGAAGTTGTAAAGCTAAAATGTAACGTTTTGATGAATGGTTTTAAGAGTTTTTCCGCTCCTGGGGCGAGCGTGTGGTCCAATCATCACATAATTTGAGAAAAACATTTCCAAGCGGTTGCGCCAAGAACTATTTTGCAAATAAATAGCCAAGTGACTAATAATGCAAATATTTTATCTCTCATAAAAATGTCACAGCCATAATAAACAGCATACTCCTCATAGTTAGTTAATTTTTTCGTTTCCTAACGTCGCTGATAATAAATTACATACCTGTCAATTATTATCTTTTATGTCCCTCAAACTGCACATCATTAAAACCATTCAATTGCCAAGTATCAAGAGCTAACGGATTTTTTCAAGACGAGCAAATTTAACGAGATTAGACAAAATAAATAACAACACAGAGGCACCAAAATCCTCCACTGACAACACCTTTTGTATTTGTGTAGAAGCAAAAAACCCTCATTTGACTGAAACGTCCCTTATGGCCAGGTACAATACAAAAAACTGGTTACAAACTGTCCATTATAGCCCAGCCACAACCAGCAGTTAAGTGCACCTTTTATTCACCAAACCTTGCACCCCTTGATTTCTTGAATAACTCTACTGTGAGAATTCGAAATGTCTTTGTGACGATAAAAATTGATGGGGCTGACATAATCACGCTTGCTGTAAACTCTCTTTATGTTTTTGAACACTTGGTGTGAGGAGAAAACTTCTGAATTGATTCGTAACCCCAGTATTGCAAACTGTATAATTATCACACCACTTACTTTGAAGGCCTCGCTGGAAAAATGACATTACCGTCATGTTTATTATCCTGGAGATATGAAGCATGGAATTAAAGGAAAAAATGCACTGAAAACGTAATTAAAACATTTTTTAACTTTGAATCGAGTTACGGTTAAGTTAAATAAGGAAGTATGCAATGAGGATAATCAGTTACTTTGATGCACTTATTGTGGTTTTAATGATGCGGTTTTGTATTCAAATTATGAAAAAATTACACTTCCTGATATATTTTTCAGGATTTTATAGCCGCGCTTGGAAAAGTGATGAGTGACACTTTGTTACAGGCTCAATAAACAACATCTCCAGCCTTGAAGTTGATTTTATCGTATTGAAATAATTAATCGCATCAAAACTTTGACAAGTGAATTACATTTTCAAAACATTTTGACCTTCACTTTCATTATTTAATCCTTGTACTTGGTATTTTTGCAAAATATACGGAAAATTACTTTGTTATCATTGCAAGCCGTTGGTAATTTGTGTGCATTTGAAAAAATCTGTGATAAATAAGATAAGAGATAATTGTGAGTCATTTTTGGTTTTGGTGGTCTGATCTTTGTCATTTTTAATTGGAAAAAGGCGGTACAATTTCTTATTATTTAAGAAACTGGGGCAATACTGGCAAAAAACCCAGCCACATGTTTCAGAACATCTTCATCTGGTTTCCGTCATAACTCATTGCCATAATTAGCACTAATTACCACCAATTAATTAAACCCGCAATTGATTGTCGCTCATAAATCATAAAAACGCAATTAAAAAAATCTCCGTTGTGATTGTTTATTGATTTTCGGTGCTCGCGCTTCGCTCGGCTTTGTATTAAATTTTTAATATCTCGTAAGGTTTCCATTCACAAAAGTCACTTGGGCATACCCTTCACTCAAACCGCGCATTTTCAAAAGGTCCAACCGTCTTGTTGAATAAAAGATGAGGTGAAAATGAAAGACGTTTATGAATCCGGGCCTCGGAGATTCACTAGTTTATCTTTAAAGTATTAATACTTTGGTTATCATCTATTCGGTAAATACAACAAATTGAGTTAAATTAAAACGTCAATTAGGCCCATTGTAATGATGCGCACTAACAGGAAGTAAAATTTAAGGGGGCCGGTACCTTAACTGTGCACGATAATTAATTTACGACGTACGTACGACAATTACGGAGAAATTTTTATTATCCTGATTTGAATAAGGGGCCCTCTGGAATGATAAAACTGAGTGCTTTATCAGAATTAGCGTAAACGCGTGACAAAGAAGAAAGCAAAATGAGCTGTCCTTGACACCGTAATTTTTTCTTTGTTTCACTGATACGGTTTCGATGTCTACTTTATCAATAATTAATGAAAATAAAAGCGTTTAATTAAAGTCATGAGTCATAATGACTTGAAACAAAGACGATTTTCAAGGTGCATAAGCCGATTCACTCCAACCAAACAAAATTCATTGTTGCGTGTGGATCACCTGATCCGATGACTTTTTCTGTTTAAACAATATTAAATTGTGAAACTGTTGTGAATATAAACTTTTCTCGTAAACACTTCCTTCTGGATTATTCCGGTTGCGGAAAATCCGCCTTCTCCGGGGATTTGTTTTTAAAAACGCTCTCGGAATGGGAAAGTTCAAAGCTATTATTTGTGCGTTATCAAGGCATCGAGTGCCTTAACTGGTTTGAATAGTTCCTAGGATTATAGCCGACATCCCGGAATGTTTGGTTAGGCTTATCAAGGGCTTGTTGCAATAAACTGTGTCTGTATCAGTGTCTTCAGGAGCCCGGCTTCCGCTGAAACAGCCCGGGTTGGCCCTCTTTTTTACATAATCGCCAAGCGAAGCGTCTAATTCCCAAATCCCCTATTTGCATTTTATTCCGTCAAAAAAGGAATACTCCGAGTCCAATATCGTGTGACCGAATCATAATGAAAATACGAAAACGGAGTTTTGTTTGATGTGTAAATTCAAGACTGTCGCAAAAATACACAGACGCGGAGATAATCCTTTTCTTGGGGCGAAATTGTGTTTTTGTTGAGAAGTGCAGCCATAATATTGATGTGTATTTTAACGAAACGCGATTCTGATCTCGATAAAATTCGAAATAACAACTGGGTCAACCGCTGACGCAAAGTGCCTGCAAATATTCAGTGACCTTTCGACAAATTTAAAAGTATTATCTCCTTATTTAACAATTACAAGCTAAATATAAAGTTTGTTTAATCGGGATGCAGAAAAATAAACGCGTAGCGAATGCGGAACTCGCATTTTTACACTCAATCACACGATAATCTCATTAACCGGAGCGTTTTGCGAAAAAAGGGAGCATACACGATCGTTAGAAAATAATCCGAATTCCGCGCTCGCTAAAAAATCCGATCAGGATGCGAAATAAATGAAACCTTGACGATCGCGATCGCTGCTTCTAAAGTTCAATGGGAGAGAGACAGGGACGTTTGACTTGGTAACTGAATTGGTTAAAGTTATGAAAATGCTTTTCTTAAACGAAATCGTTAGGAAAAAATAAATGGAGACACCAAACCGTGCCGGAAGTCAAGATGAATTAATCTTACGGCCAAACTGGTGATGTTCCTTGCCACGGACATGGAGGGAACTATGTTTCCAATTAAAATTCCAAAGATAAATGTTGTAATTGCAACATAGTTCAATGTAAGAAGTAGTACCGGAATGTTCCCCTCATAACGAAATTTTTAAACAAAAATACAAACAAGACATCATTTATCTAATTTGAAGCGATTCTAGCAACAAGACAACTTCTACTGAGATAAATATGTAGTGGGCTTCAAATTGAGTGATTTTTGGAAACCTTGATTTGTCTAGACGGAGTAGTTACATGTGATTTTAGATTTTAATTAGTAAGTCGTTGAATTAGTTTTAATTTCTGATTTTAAATAAATATTCATATGATAACTGGCTACGTAATGGTCCATACAAAAAAGTTCCGTCTAAATATGAAGGAGTTATTCATTAAAATCCAAATGATAGAAATTCTCTTCATACATGAATAAATTTTGTAGATTTAAAAGTCGGAATTATCCACTAGAGTTATCTTGGATTAATTAATTAACTATTCCTCTCAGAGGAATACTTGCTTATGTGGATATATTTTTCCTTAGAGATTTGATTTTTTTCCTTTTGAACAAAGGTCACCTGTCGCACACAGTTTTCTGCCAGATGTGATTTTCCAATTAAGTTAATTTGAAATTGTATCTTAAAATTTAGTTCGAGGATTTTGATAAAAAGTTTTTAACCCAGATCCGATCTTTTCCCACAGTTTCGATCATCTCGAGATAGCTCGAAATAAAAGTAAGAGTCTCTTTCGAAATGAGATCATCGAATCGAGACACCTTGGTATTTAACAAAGATGACTAATAATAACAATCATAACAATAAAAATTCACGACCGTCCATCACCTGACCACTTTATTTGCCCGGATTAACATTTCCACCTAACATTGAGATAAGCGTAAAGGATTGGGTAATCACCCAATTCCCATTCAAAACTTTCCACCGTTCTTCACATTCGCAACCTCAAAAACGCGCCCAATCCCGGCTTATAATAAAATAATCCTGCGATTTGAACGCGCCGTGTTAATTTTAATGCGACAAGTCTATAAATCGGCGAGGGAATTGCAAGTAAAAAGCGCCCTATCTCGGCCCAACCGACCGAAATAACGTCAAAAGCGGCCATAATCCTTCAAAAGTGCTAATTTGTAGTGGGGGCGCACGTGTGACACGGGCAGGAATTAACTTTTGACGACCTCAATTAAAGCGACAAATGATACCCAATTGTACAAATTTAAATGACCAAATCTGGAGATAAAATCTCGAAATTGCCGTTTTTGCGACATAACGGCGAATTTACGGAGACATAAAAGCGGGTTTTTTGACCGGTTGAAATTTCAACTTGCTGACATTGATTTCAGCAATAGTTTGCAAGGCAAACGCCCGGCCGATGGATCGTTACTTCTATTACAAGTTATTGGAAATTTAAATGTTGGAGGAAGATCCTTCAGATTTTTGGCAACAAGCCACAGTTATCGACTTGGGTTGGGGAGGAGTAGCCTTGAGACACTTGGTTCTTGAGCCTTGAGCCATCCTTGGCGGCAAGTAAATACCAGAAGAGCTTATCGCCTTGTTATTATAGGCCTGGTTCAGGCTCGGGCGTCATCTCCTGCATGGTTCTTATAATTCGTGTAATCTCGGCCCAAACAGTCTATTTTTACTTTAAGTATTCTGTTAAAAAACCGTAAACAAGTTCTATTTTTGATTAAAAATAAATGAAAAGTAAGGGTGACGCAATTTCGGTACAAAATCCGAAATACACATATTTGAAATAATAAAAGTAAATGTTTAAGTTGTGTGTTGACTAACACTAAATTAGACGTCTTATCACGTTTTTTGTATCACACCAACTAAATTTAAAATGTGCGCACGCTTTTGCCACTCTATTTTAAAACCTGTAAAAATACCACTCATTTTATAATCCCAGTCCCTTTAGTGGGGAAATGAAAAGATAATAAATGCGAAACTTGGCCGATAAACCGCGTTTTATGGTATTTTACTTCGAAATAGAATTTTTACAAAACGTAAACTTTACAGCCCTACGATAATCTGCTTGATTGCCATCCCCAAATATTAATTTTCCCCGAAACTGCTCACTTTTTTCTATCGAAATTTCGTTAATCTGCTCAAAACTTGGCAAGTTTTAGTGCCACAGAGGGGCTTTACGTGTTGGGACAGTTTTGAAGTTGAAAACTATCGCTGAGAGGTTTCCATTTGTTATCAGTTCGGCCCAAATGTGACATTTGTGTGTAATGCTGCACAAAACAATAATGAGCTTCAATTCCCCGAAGCAAACAAACATATTTCTGCGGCTGAACTCAATTAAACCGGACCCTAATTAATGCCGGGCCGAAACTATCGAACTACTGGCCCGAACTTGGGCATTTTCGGGTCAAAATGTAAATCCAAACAGATTTTTATTAGCGTCCAAATACGAAAATTGACACTTATGACATGTTTCCCCAAACAATTCATTCACATTACGCGACCAACTGGTTTGAATTCAAATCCGTAAATCAAAAAGGTAACGTATTTACGTCCGAGATACGAATGACAAACTTTTAATCAGCTCGCCAACATAACAAGTTAAATTGATCCCGGATATATTTTCGGGAATTACGAGCGTGTTTTTGCAAGCTTTGATTTGTGAAGGGATCATTCCGATAATGACCGCGAGTTTCTTTTTTGATTAACGCAAGTGAGGAAACTGTGACAACAAAAATATTTCAAACAATAGCCGGTCTAGACACCTATCAAAAAGATTATTGTGTAAATGTTATTTTTGTTAATATATTGAATGTAAACACCAAAGGAGGACATCCTACCACACAATAAAAGTAAATGTTTGTTTGCCTTTGAAGCCGACTCTAACTGGATTGGATGCAAAAACGATTTCGCACGGACTTATAAGGGACCTCAAGCCAAAGCCAAATAATTTGCCAAAAATAGACCCCACACACGAATTGCCTCGATTCTACAAAAAATGAGACCTTACACTCAATACACAATAAGACTGACTAAATCAACTGAAAAATCGTAATTCTTTTTAATAAAACTAGAAATCACAATTATCGTCCACAGTTTGGTTACCAAAACATATAAATCATTTCTGGTGTTTTATTTGAAAAAGTAAATCAAGTTTGTTTAAAACGGCCATCAAATCAGCAATAAATGGTTTATTTTTTCATCTGTTTACTTGCAGACTAATTAGAGTACAGTCAAATTAAAAAATAAAGTTCGCTTAATGTAGCTAGACTTGGAAAGTTGTTTCCTGTGTAAAGCGATGTGTATTCCAATAAACAAGTCTAAATGCTATTATAAAAATAGCTTTGTAACACTTTTTCGTGCCATGAAACCCAATCTCCAGATTTATAAATTATGCAGAAGGACCACCACGATCCTCACTCTAATTTTTTTATCTCGCTGTTTTCCTGCTAAAAGTTTAGACGAAACTGCGGGGGTGGACAGAAAATTTACATCTCGTATGATCCTAAAGCGAAAAACGTTTTATGGCCGAGAAGAGGCTCTTCGTTGTAATGTCGGTGCATACATTATTTAATAAAGAAAACGATCCCACGCAATCCTTGAGGGAATTTTTATAAAAATTGTGAGTGGAGTTCGGTCCAAACGACCTCGCTTCGAGCTTACCATATTCTTACCACGGTTAAATCTTTATTGATTTGGGGGAAAAAGCACAGAAATGTTTATTGTGTCACTCGGACTTGTCTGGGGCGTTAATGACGCTGATATCAGGCGCGGTCGTAAATTTCTTTCATTGCACATTAAGTGATAACAGGAGTGAATCACGTTTGGGGATTTCGATTCCTGTGCTCTATTTTAGTGAAATGATTAATGGAGGAAGGCGGATCGAAATATTGCAACGCTTTCGATAAATCTCCCGGAATTTATGCCCGGAGTGGGGCGTTATTGAATTAAGGTGCAAGGAAAAATCGACTTGTTGAAAAAATAAGCGATTAATCCTGGTTAAACGACTATTACAGTTGCGGTAATAAATTTTAACCGCTGTCTTTATTACCAACTATCCCAAGGAAATGGAATGTAAACTTAACAGCGTGGCTTTCCTTGCTGGAAGAACGATCAATTTCCAATTGAACTATCTCATTATTATTTTAACTTGGATAGTAAACAAAAATAACTGTAAAAACCCTTTTAAATTTTTATTGGCCGGAGTTAAAACGCGGGCAATTAAAATTTTAATTAAAATTTCCATTTTCCGATGGCTTAATCAGTAAACAAGTAACGAAATAATTACGGACGCAAGAAATATGCTTAAAACAAGGAATGTAGTAAACAAAACTGTAAAATTATGACTCGGTACATAACAAACACTAAAATATTTATGCAATTTTTTTATCAAAATTATGTGTTTATGTTCGCACCGTTTAGAGGCAATAATTAGCTCGTGACTTGGACAAGCAGTGCCTATTTGCGATATCGCCTCGTTAAATTCATTCCAATTTGAAGCAACCCAAGAACAAAATTTCATAAATATTTGCATAAGCTCGGAGATAATGGAGTTTTTTTTCCGTTGAATGTTTTCTCCTAATTAAGCTCACTCGCAATTCAAATCTCTGCACTCGGTGAAAATATCGTAATTGTGCTTATTAAACGTGAAGGTTGCGAAATAATTTCAAGTGTTTATAACAAAAATTAAACCCATCCTCCCCCCGGTCGCGATTTGAGCTATTGGCCAATAAAACACGCTTATTACGAGCGCATTTCGAAAAAATAATTGGATTTTCACTAAAAACACTCGTGTGGGTATAAAATGAGCCATAAAAGCCTGATTTGTTGGGCACCGTTATCGACAGCATTAATCACGTAAAATATAGGTGTCCCGAAGATTAGCAGAGCTAGGGGTCATTATGGTTGCAACATCTGAAATTATTGTTATCCTAGTTTACTCCGCGATCTGATTCCGGACACGAAACTGAGGCAATAATTTCCAAAAATGATAGATTTATAACACGAAAAGCGCTGGAAATCGAGATTAAAATTTTTACTTTATTTTTGTATGGCAAAAGGGAACCGAATTGGCTCCTGCAGTCGTGTTAAAAGCTCTAATAATAAATCAAGGTCCGGCCATTTGTTAACTGTCTCATAGTTTTAGCAACAATTCGAAGTGATGGATAATGCCCACGTGCCGGAAATATTACAAAATAATTGTTAAAAACCCAAAGTGTGTTCGCAGAACCGATTGTGATACACAATTTTCACCATAAATTTTAATGAGTATCACTAATAAATAGATATGTGAATTAACGTCCATTGCACGCCCACCAGCATTGTTTAACCAGAAAATTTCCATTTTTATTACTAGAAATAACACGTCAATTATCGACATAAACAAAGCATCATAATTTTAGTCAGTGCTTCGCTTCATTTTTGCAAAATAATGCCGGGACTGTGTAATATCTGGATTTTCTCTGATTAGGGAGATCTCCATCTCCATACCGAAGAATTTAATTCGAGTTATTACAACCTGAAGACCCTGAAAAACCCACTCAAGTCTGCGAAAATGCAGCCGAATGACAAATTTTAGCGATTGTAGGTGGTTTTGGTGGATTTAGATAAAATCACGGCAATTAGGGTAAGGTCGAGAGGTTTATGGATTTTGTAAAATTGGCTACTTTCTTATCACATCCTTATTAGAGTTGTGGCTTCGAAACGGTGGAAAAGCGGAAATAATTCCGAAGAAAGTGCAGCGAGATTTATTGGAGAAAACTAATCCAACAATGTCGATCCACCTGCTGTGCAAGTCAGCGAAAAAGTCAACACAACTAATTTATTTAAATGCATGCTAACTCCCAGTGTAACAATAAAAGTAAATATATTGGATAGCGAATAATTTGCATATGGGACAAGCCTGACGTCACCTAACACGTGTTTGCAAAATATTTTTGGGAACACTTGTCAAATTCGCTTCCTCCTGGTCAAGGACAGCAATAAAATTTCATTAAACCGCCGGAGATTTACATCTTGGCCGGTGAACGAAAACAAATGAGGCCGATTAAAAATCGCATCACTCCTTGAAATTTGAAAACAATTTTTGTTTTCGAAAATAAATAATTTTGTGCAAAATTAATTCTAAAGCGAGCCGTTCGAACTTAAAAATACACTTAGCGTTTATTGCCTTGACGCTTCGATTTATTGAACGCTTTTTTCTGTTTTGTTTCTCGGATGGTAAACAGAATTTTATTAAGAAGTTTAAGCTTTATAGAAAACAAATCCCGTGATAGAAAACAGGTGGCAAAGTATCGGTTTTTTAAGTAGTTAAATCCCTTTTTCACTGTTTACCCGACATTAAAATTCAGTGATCGACAACAAGTTTTAATCCGGGAATAAATACAGCGTCACGTGGGTGCTAATTAAATATGATTTGGGACTTAGATGATTCGCGAATTCATTGTTTCACCAGATTAACTATCGCAATTTTTCGTCTGGTTTTAAGAGTAGGTAAACAAACTTAGCTACTGTGTAACACAATTTGCAAGTTCTTTGACCAAAACACGAAAACAGTTTCAAAATAACTAAATTTATAGTAGAGATAAATCGAGTAATTTACTGTCCATAATTGTATCCATAAATGAATAATTTTAAATAAATTTTATGTTTTGAAGGTAAATTCAAACGCTCTCCCGTTTTTATTAAAAAATGTAATACTGCAGTTCACAATTTGGGTGGTCTTGCACCTAAATAAATTTCGAAAGGCTCACCTTTGAACCATAAAAATAAACAACATTTCCTTATGATTCATTCAGTGTGAACAGCGAATTTCAAAGTTCTACGGTTTTATCTGAATTTATGTAATTTTCAGGGTTATATATTTTACAAATATAATCTAAATTTCTAATCAGTTTAAGACAGTTTATGATATCCTCTAGCTCCGATTTGCATAATATAACACTTGAAATTTCCTCTCGTATCAAAGTTTGTTACTCCACATCTAGTATTTTTATGTGGGGCATATTTTCAAACATTATCTTATTTTTTTACTTACATAAATTAATGTGTATGACGTTAAAAACATAATAATCATAAATTAAGGATTAAAGTCAAATGTTTTTGTTTTTAAATGAGGACATGTGATTTAAACAAGCCAAAAAAATTTTACATAAAAAATGATAAATTTGGACCATTTACAAATATTTAAGTCCTACAATTTATTTTGTTTGCTCAGACTGGGATGAATATTGCAAATAAAGGAGTTTAGGGAAGTTGAAGTTATCGCAGATAAGAGTATTTGCAGTTTAATTCATCAGAGAATCAATGAGGTCCTAAATAAAGATAACAGGAGATAAAGCCAAAAAGTCAATATTTTTACATAACTGACTGGTCTGTTAAATGAGTTTCGCTTTTTACCTTTCTTGTAGGTCCATATTTTCAGTTCAGCACTAAGTGAGGTCAGAATAAAACTGCCTTGCAAAAAAAATCACAGTTGCGTTGCCAGACCCAATTGAATTTTATAGTAACAGTTCACCCAGTTTCCTGGGAATCCTTGAACTTTCAGCAAATTTGTATCTCAATCAAACCGAAAGATTTAAAATGTTTTTGCATGAGTCTTGGCGCCTACTCAAAAATCTGCGCCATGTCCATTATTCAACTTTTTTGAATTTCTCGCTCCAGAAACAGTTGTGGTATGAAAAGACGCAATCTTTCGGCGATCGATATCGAATCGAATCTTTCAAATCGGCATAAACAGAATCATCTGCCAAGGATGTTACATAAACAGAACAGATGTAGACTGTCGTCAGCGGCAGTGACATAAACAGGCAGTTCATGGTCCATCGACCAATTCCTGCGACGTTTTTACGCCCCTTCGGAATTTCATAAACACGTACGTACGAGAGGCCTTTAAATAAACATCATCAAATCGAACAGCGCCACTCCAGCAGTCATTACGTTTCGAAACTGTGGGCATTACTCTTCTAATGGATGAGCAGCACCACCATCAATCACCCACTGAAAACTCAATCAAATTTCGGGCTAATAGAGACAACTTTGCAAGCAATTTGTTGATCAATTAGCTATTTTTCAAAACCGGAGCACAAATCAATCAAAAATTAATAAAAGAAGATCCCTCTTTCAAGCAGAATTTTTATTTCTCAGTTAAACTTTAGTGTTACTGCACAGGCGGGCGCAGCAATGTGGCCAGTACTTGTTCGCGTCTTCCTTTCTAGCCACACAATTTTCTCTTTCACTTATAAAATAATGACAACTGAAATAATTAAAATCGATAATATTTCAAAACTTTACGATTTGTAACCTTTTAATGAAGAGAGTTCCATCAGATTGGCAAGTAATCAATTCACATTTCCCTTGCCGTTGCGTCTTTACTGACGGTATTACATGACCAAAGTCGTCGTGGTAACACCCACCAGGCCCTGGAGTAAATAATTTATTTATATTTTCCTACGGGTAGAAAGGAGCTTACTTCGAAGATCGTGTGGTTTTTCGATACGAATATTCGATATGTCGCCTGCACTGCCCTCATATAGCACATACGACAACACCACCACCGTTAACAGTATCTTCATTTTGTACGTTAGAATGAGGCCAGAGCTTTTTCTAACTTATATATAGGTGAAAATTAATGATTTTTTAACAGTAAATCAGGTATTACCCAGTCGATCGTAATCATAAAAATTTCAATATGTAATTATCAGTTATTGCAGCTGAAATGAGAGATTTTTCTTAAATGACCATTTTATTGTTCACATGCCTATACTATAGTTTTCGTAATAAAATACGAGCAATGATCAAGAAACCGACACAGCAAAACCGCGAAAAACCGAAACGAAAAAGTATAGATAGAATAATAACATAACAGATCAAAAAAGTTGAATAATAGATGTAAAAGCAACAACAATAAGTCAGGTCAGGTCAGGCTAGATTATTGTAGACTACGGAAATGAAGAAAACGAAAAAAGTTACAAATAAGAAGCTAACAGCAAAAAACCATCAACAGCCTCTTGGTTTTCTAGGAAAAAAACTTGTGTCTTATAACTCCAAGTCTATGTAAGTGTTTCTAAATTTAGGTGAAAAATTGCTTCACGGGCAAGTTTTAGGTGCTATTGTTCTCAAAACGGCCAAGTTTACGGCCGTTAAGTCATTATTTTTCGTAATTAAGCGAGAGGCCATTAGCAATTTATGATTATGTTAGTTTAAAATATTTTTATGATCAGTTGAAGTATTCGTCAGCTTTACCTCAAGTTGCTCATTTGAGCTTTAACGTTTGACTCATCCATTATTTCGTGTAGATGTGAGTATGATAAAATTATACATTGTTTACGAAACAAAGAAAATAGTTTGCAAAACGGCGCGTGTATCGCGTTGTGTTCCAAAATTCTATCAAAATAAAAGCGGAATTGTGTGCAATATTTCGCGAAGATCATATTCATAATTCTGTCGGGAAATCAGGGTTTCTAAAAACGACCTGCTTTGCCAACTTCCTATTTTATGAGATCTCTAAACTCGGAGCTTGTTTATTTAACTATTTATAGGTGTGGATATAAAACCACAATCAAATCAACAAGTCGGATTAAGCCAACTAATTCGTGCTCTTTTTGTGCACACAATTAACAAGTCGAATTACGATCCGATTAATTCGGGTTATGCGCCACGTGTTTTGCCGTTTATAAATCTTCGATAAATAAAAAAGCGGCCGCCCGCAGCCCCGACTCCGAGCACAAATTCTGGTAAAACTCGGCCGTAACGACGAGGAAGGCTAATAAAATTCTTATAATAAATAACAAATTAAGGAGCCTCCTTAAGCATCGTTATGAGATCATTTTAAGGGCCAATTTCGTCGACGTTGACTCATCCTCTTTATTGTTATTATTTTCAAAATGCGACACTGCGTGTCTTATTCCTTTATAAATATTGATTAATGATCAACTTTCACGATGTACCGGTAATGAAGGCTATAAATTATTGCGTCTGGAACCGGCAACTCCTGTGGTGCAACACCGAAAAGTCTCAATCTAATTAACCAAAATATTATAATTAGAGGGTTTGTTACGCAGAACGGCCGACCCAGTGAACATTTTTGTCGTCGGATGAGGCCTTTGAGATAAAGGGTTAAACAGGAAATTAAACGACAAAGTCAGAAACGAGATGTTTAACTCGAAGTAATGAGATAAGTTGGTTGCAATGATCTAATTTCCCTTTTTTCTCCCATCGATCCTCCACAAACAAAGATTTTCCTTACTTACTTACCAACACCACGAAAGTCTTACCTGAAACAAGAATGAAAATCTGTTAATATTTTACTCAAAGTCAAACACGGCTTAACAAAAACATACTAAAAACTTGGCTATAATTAGCTCAGATTTTTAAGCAAGTGTGTAAATTGCCGGAAAATTTGCCGCGAAATCTGGAATATTCCACCGAGAGCCCCTTGAGACAAAACGATGACTGGACAATTTCGTCTCAATATGTTTGAATTTCTGATAGGCCCTATTACCAACTATGACTTGCATTATGTGCAATTTGGGCAAGAGTTACATTTAATTGATCAATTTTCGAGTGACTAAGGGTACAACAATTTCTCTGATAAGCAAATGGAAAGGTGGTTTGCGAAATAGTAAAAAACACACAAATGCTAAAAAAGTCTATAATTACTTGCATTTGCGTCACATGCCCACATTACTATATCAACGTTGTGATAATTGGTAAATATAAGCGCATAGTAACAAAGGAAATTTGTACAAACAATATTTATGGCCATTAACAGTGAAGATGCAAATAAAAGCAAACAGTTTAAAAAATTGGTTTGCCGAGCACGCGGCTTGATACACAATTGCGGTACTTCCTGAATAGCAAGTGGAAAAATGTTAATCTTGGAATCCATTACGAAAACGGACTAAAAGATGTCGATCTGAGCGGCCAATTGCAATTAAAAGAAAATTCTTGTTGGTCGGTTATCGGCTCGAATTATCTTGCGACTTCAACGTGCCAAGAAAATTTAATTAGGAACGGTTTTATTGGTCTTTGTTGGGTTAGTCACCCCGGGAGAACAAAACGAAAATTGTCACACTTGTTTGTTCAAAAATCAGCGACACCCCTTGATCCTCCTGAGCTTTTGAGCGGCGTCGTTAATAAGGATTTGGCTCCCCTCGGAAGATATCCGAATATAATGCCGCCTAGTCACTTAATTACCCCCATACTCTTTCATGCAAAAGCGCATTTTTCGCGTTTTTCCGGCGTGATTGATCAACTCCTGATTAATTCCGCACCACAACTCCGGGTTTATCCAGAGATATGATCATTTTGCGGATTAAATTGCGAAATGTCGAACGAATCGGCGGTAATCTCTCGAAACGATGTCAAGTGCTTACGAGCGAATTAGAATGATTTTCGTGCACGTAAATATTGACCGTTTCGATTTTAAGCATGGAACAATAGCTACGCTTTTGCACAATTCTCTAATTAACCCAAATGCAAATGCGAGGAAAATAAGAAACGGCGATATAATTTTAACTCAAGGAAACAACGAATATTTTCGGCCCTGACATGTACGCAAACATACATCTCCGAAAAACACAAATTAGAGAGCTTACTAACAACATGTAAACATCTTTTATGTTAGCTCACCGACTGGAAAACAGGACAAGTTTCGAACCAAACGCAAAAAATTCAATTTTGCAAATTTAATTAGAGCACGGTATAAACAATTTTCAAGGATAGCAGGACGAAAAATCCAGAACTAACCGACAACGCTTGGTTATTTGGCGACAGATTGTTCAAATTGCGAGAAAAATTAACTTTCCTGTAACAATATATCGATAATGTTTTAACACAAAGTAAACTTTAATCGTTGTGATAGCAAAAATAAGGGGTTTTAACTCAAAACACCCTGTATTCTTTTATTATATTTTCCAGAGATTTTGCTCGTGTTGCTTCCGCAAATTTAACCGGGAAGTGTTCGGCTGGAATTTTCTTTGCCCTCAAAAGATTTTCTAATGGTTCACACCCTTGGATGGTGAAATCATTAACTGAGTGCGTCCTTCCACGGTTATTAAAATCAACAGGTCATGTGCTTCTCGATTACATCGAAGAAGCCTGGCTTGTGTTTCCAAAAATATATTCACTGAAATTTAATCTCTTTTTCCAGTAATTTGGTAACTGCTTCCATCAATCTACATGTCAATCTTTATTTTCGACCGCATTATTTAATCATGGTCTATTTGTTTTCTTTGTGGAACAAATGTGGAAATATCACGAAGGAGCCAACAATAAAATTCGGGCTCACATGTACGAACGTAATATGAAAGCGACAAATGCAATATATTTAGGGATAGTGGCTTTCAGTCCCGGTTACGTTATTTAACTTTTCGGACCTGTCCAACACGTGCCACATTTTCTTGTTTTTGTGAAATACTGACTTCCGTTATTATGAATTGTTGCGGAATGTGAACTAGCCGGCCATGTTTGTGCTAAGAAAAACTTTGCAGATAAGAAGAAAAAATGATAATTAACAAGCGCAAATGAAGCATGAGACATAAATTAACAAGATTCAAGGAACTAATGGCTGTACTAATTACAGCAATAATAATTAAACAATAAGATTAAATTCGTTCGTGTAGTGTGAGATTTATTAAGGCCGTGCAATCATCCACGAAATAAAAAACTCGAATTTGCACACTGTTACAAATGCGCTCCATTAAGGTCACCAGTGTAATTATGATAATGCCCCGATTATTTATTTTCATAATTAAATTTCGTTTAATTCCGGATAACTCATTTAACATATCGCAAAAATTAATTACAATTACAGCGCTCGCATTTCCTGCGAAAAACAAATTAAAGCAAACTCTCGATAAACCGTCCTTGCTGATAATTGCTGGTGTCGAGCATCACCAAGTAATTGATATTTTTTCAGTCTGGCGTAATTCATCATTCGCGCGGCGAATTAAGTGGCTGTAAAAACTATTCGAGTAATGGGAGCTTGTTAGTTCCGCAAATAACAAATTGTGGTGGCCGGCCGAAATTTATTGCAGTTTGATGTCACTGTTTACAATTTCTCTTGTCTTATTCCGAGCACAATACTTTAATTGCACATCAAGGAAGTGGAAATTTGCTTAGCGCAAAAAGATGTGCTGCATTTTGTGCCAAGAGGGTCTTAAAAAAGATTTATTTCTGCGAAACGAAGGCGTCTGCCAGCGTTCGAACAATTGTGCCACCGAAATATCACTAGCGCCATTATTACCCAGTTTTTTGGAAGAAAAAAGTTGGGTCCCTTATTTGTCAGCGATCGTGGGCTTTGACGATGACATAGTTGCACCCAACCAAGGACAAACAACATTTAAGCATTCTTTTAAATAAATTAATTGTCTTGGTTAACCACATTTGTTTTCTGTCTACACTTTTTTATCATATTCAAATCACCATAATAATCATCCTATCGTGATGTAAGAGGTCGTTGAACATTACGTAACCACTTTATGAAATGTGACCTTGCCTTTGCTAAATAGACCACATTAGGTTTCTAATGCCAGCTAATTCATATTTCGTGGCCCAATTTCATACGAAATTTTCATTATCTTAAGCCATTGTTTCGATCGGTGTTTTCACACCTTTGGTGAAATTCGCCAAAATGACCATGAAGAAATTGCCTTGACTTTGGCGAAAAATGTTTTGTTGCTGTCAACTCCAGCTTATCACTTTCTAAGGCATCACCTTGATCGGATCAACCTTTGGAAATGTTTGTTTCTTGTTCACTTTACTGATAAAAAATAGAATTAAAGTGACTTTCATTATCAGCTGAGATGCAAGTGAAGTTTGACCTGCTAATTGGTGCTTCACCAGTTTCAGCTGCAGCTCGTATTGCGAAAAACATTCAGACAATATGAATCCGAGAGTGAGATCTTTGTCAACAGCTTCGTAGTTGTTCGCTAAAGTTTTTATTACTTTGGGAATAAAATGTTTCTGTACGAAAGATGTAAGTTGAAATGAAAATAAAAGAGGCAACACTTGAGCATCCAGAAAATGTACTTCTGACCCGACCAAGAAAATTGAATAGTGAAACAACAAATCTCATTTAATATGTATCGCATTGTATTCTCCTTGGGTTTGTTTAAGCGAATATTTAATGTTAAGGCTGAAAGACTGTTATTAAATATGATAGTTATTGCAATTAAATGAGTAAGTTTTTTCGTTTGTCTTTTAATCACCAGTTACCTCTATAAGGTAAATTATACGTCTTATAAATGTTTAATAAAGTCGGCACTAGAGTGAAAAATCGTTTGAGCTAATTATTACACATGTTATGGAGATTTATTCCGTAGTTATTGTTTCGCATACTTCTGATAATTAAAATTGTGCATGACTAAGGAGGGAAAGGATACTCGAATTTTCCAAATAAGTGAAATCCCGCTTGAGCAACACTCGGATTTGTTCCTCCGCCATTATTAGTGAGATTTTCTCATCGTTAATTCAGTGAAAAAAGCCGACATATTTACGGAATCGAAGCCTGAAATAACAGTTAGTGGCGTTGTGTTAATTAATGATTCCATCTGCATATCGGTGACGCTGAAATTGCATTTAAGTCTGGACAGAGGCCAAATTAATTTGGAGTCTTTAAAAAATGAAAATTACGGTTTCCCTAATCTAAATATCGCATATTATTACCAATCAGTTTCGCGCTCAGAGTCGAGCAACGTGAGCTCGTGTTTAACAGGTGTAAAAGAAGACGCACCTTTTTTGATAATGCATTCATGCACCGCGACTTGCACGAACAAAACAGGAAACAATTTATATGGCTCTAAAATGACCGAGCGGGCGTTGCGTGAAATTTTATGGCCTTTTTTCATTTCCATCGTGCTTAATTACCGAACTTATGGCTTTGGACGCGGTGTTTGTTGGGTTTCATCATCAAGAACGCCATTAATTTTCAGGTGAAGACAAAGGTCACCAACACGACGGATTAACGCGTTCCAAAAGACGGTAATTCGTGAAAAAGTATTTTTGTTGTGCAACTTTGCCCCGTTTGCGTTTTCCCCGTTATTGTTCATTGAACAATGAAGTTTAAACAATGATTAAAAAACTGACTGCTAAAAATGCATTAAAAGAAAGTAGCTCAGCAAACAAGAATGGCAGTGACGAATTAAAAACAGATTAATATTTTCTACCAGTAATTATCCACAAATTGTGATTCGTCGTAATTGCATTGTGAAATCTCTGGAAGAAAACGAAATCACTACTTAAATCCATCGATGTACCGTATAAACTTTCAAGACGAAAAAATTAAAAATCAAGCTGATTTAAAGATTCTTTTATAAAGAACTAGAAAAAGGTACGCACGCTGCCGGAGTATTGAAAGGTTTAAATTAAAAAAAAAAAAATTGGGTGTGGTTTCAAATTTTTCTAGTCCCTACAGTTTTGCTGCAACCGTCCAAATCTAAATTTGCCTTTAATTATGATCTATCTAACCAACAGAAAGAAACACAAAAAAATAACTCGACAAATTCACATTTACTAAGAATCCAAAAATTAGTTTTTCATTTTTCTAAAAATTCATTATTGAAAATTAAAAAAGATGATCCAGTGACGTTTTATGAACTTTTTTTTAAGTCTTCAGTACTATTAAATTAGATTAAATTAATAATTAGAAACCTGCATTCTGTTTCAATCGAATAGAAAAAAACTCGGGATCCGGGTAGCAAATCCGGATAGAGCGATATTTTATTTTACACTAAAAAATGGTTATACTTTTGTTTCTAGTTTAAAACGGTTTACGCAAGTGATTTCGCTGGCTAATTTTATTGATACATAACAGTTTTTCATAAGTTTTAGAACTAGTCAGTTCACTTGTAAATAAATCCTTTGAGAAACTCAAGAAATAGGATATTTCCGAATTGTGGTTAGTAGTGGATGCCCTGCGTTATACAGGGTGTATCAGAAATGTGTTAATTTTACCAGGTAATAAAACTCATCAAATACAATTTTTCACTGTTTTTCGCCTGTCACGAGCCACTCAGTGTTTAATAATTAGTTTGTATAGGTTGTTCCATATCTAGTGGTGAACTGATAGTGACATAAAAGACTTGAAATGCACCCACTAGGTTTAGATGGGCGTGCATTTTTTTCTTTAAAATTTAATTAGTTATTCTTTTAACATTAATAAATTTTGTGGATGAAGATACACAAAAATATTAGTATTATTACTAATAATTTGTTCATTATTCTTCATCTTACGTATCTTATAATTTTTTTAAAACAGTGGGTTTGAATGACATTTTATTACGACGCCTTTGGGCAATTTTTTTCAATAGAAAAACAGATGTTTAATGCCAAAATTCATTTTTGACAATGTCAGTTCGCCACCAGATTTGGAATAAGCTCTATTTATAGCAACAATTTTCATTGCTGTTTTAAATGTTCGTTTCTATCACAACACAAATAGTCCGGATCTTTTAATTTACTAATCATAGGTGGGCACACATTCCAGTATGTTATCTTTTCCAAATTTGAAGTAAATATGCAAAACTTTTATTGAAAAATTACAAATAGAAAAAAATTTTTAATTTGTTGAGCTCTGTTACCTGTTAAAATTAACACAAGTATTTCTGATACACCCTGTATAATCAAGCTTAGTCAGGACTACAAATATTCCAAAAATATATTGATTTTACGGAAAAACAATCGAAGTTCAAGAAGTCGTTAAATTTTCTAAAATCATCACTTCTAATAAATAAGTTAGAGAAAATAGATTCAGTAGAAATATAACTGTAATCTCAGTCAATTGAAAAACCATGACCGTGAAACAAAACATCCTCTCAAGGTCACTGCCAAAAATTCCGTCCGAGTTTTAATTAAAACCCGGGGAGCGTCTGATTTAGTGCGCGAAATTTGGTGTATGCGCCGGGCGAATTTTCAGTTTTTTCCGAACAAAGCGCTCGTTAATTAAGTTATCTCTTTGATAACTCTCGAAAAACTATAATGGAACAAAGGCCTTTTGACGTGAAAATTGCAGTTTTTGTATCGGAAACTAACCCTCGAAATGACTTGCCATTCCCTCGCACCTGTAATTTCCACTGATTTGATGAATCATTAATTTTACAACCGGCGCGCCTCAATCAAAGCCATTCGATACGACTGCCTATCACCCCGATGGCTCTATTTCTCCAAGAACCAGCAACAGAACGGCAAATGATAAACAATGGATAGAAAGTTGATTGATAAGGAAATTGCGTTCCTTCGAAAATCAATGCCCATTTAAATAATGAAGTCGATTTGTGCCTTAATGCCGTCGTTTTAATAATGCAAATGGTGCGTGGCAGCACGACGTTCCTGCAATAACAATATTACACGTACACACTTCCCAATCCAATATCGCGATCTGACGATTCGCGATTGCGACAGCACATGATGCATGAGGTGAAAGCTCGAGGTTGGCGACCCTGCCATTGTTGCAAATTCTTATTTGCTCGCGCTGCACCGGTCCTTTTTCTCGGCAGGAGAAATGGCGATAAGCAATTTCCGCTCATAATTAGCCAATGGCAGGTGCTAGGATAGCGAGGCCGTTAATTTTTATGGGGCGTGTTAATTGTAACTTTTTTGGAGGAAAAATAAACACGATATTTCGCTTTTATGGCAGGCGCGCTGCAGTTCGAATGCACTTTTGGGGCTGTGCTGAAAAACGACGCTGATACTGGGTTTATGACCCTTTTATTGCCTTGGCTTTTTATGCAGGGAAGCACCACCCACATCGAGAGCTTAAAAATATACGGCTATTGATTCGGAAAACAATGAGCATGCAAAAATGCGCGAAAATTGCATTAACATGAGCTGCACTCGCGCCGAGCGGAATAGACAAACAGGAAAACCTATTATTCTTTTGTTTCGAAAATTCATTTTTAAAAGCGTGCGTGCAGCGTGATGTCTATTACGGTTAAAAGCAAATTCTGGTGCACCAGTTAGCCCAGTTTTTAACAAATTTTAAAGTTAAAGCTTTATATACGAACACTGACCAAGAGAAAAACGGGTTGCTCTTGGTTTCTTTCTGGAGATTTAAATGGGATTCATCTTTACGTTTTTTATAATCTCATAGAAGAGCAATATTACCAATCGTTGAACTTGCTTCGAGGTTGACAAAAGTCCTTTCTGCAGGCAGCACGGTTAGAAAAATAGACTTTCCTTCATCAAATTCAGTGACAAAATTAAACTTTTCTCAACTGAATATGGCATTGACATTTGCTATTTTGCATAGTTATAATAATAAATATTTGAATGTACACAGCATGAAAAATACTCACGACAAGGTGACCTGCCATTTAATTTTTTTAGGATATAATGGACGATAAACAATTGAGTGCTGTGAGCAATTGTTTGCTTTGTTACGTTTTTTAGCGAACTTTTAATGATCATTATAACAAAAAATGTTTAGCTTCTGGTTATATTTTTTGAGTAGGTGTAACTATACAGGCTGATTCTTTTAGGGCCTACATTAGAAATTTTTTAACTTGTAATATAGCCTAAAGCTTTAAAATTTTGTATACCGTCCAAATCGACCATTGTGAGTTCAAATAAATTATTTTCAAAATGGCTGAATTTCTGAAAGTTGGAGAAATTGACGCCAATTTTGAAATTTTAAATAGTAACAACTTATTTTTTTGCATTTTTGAATCTACCTTTTGAAATTGAGTGAATGTACCCTAGTTGTTAGTACTTCTCTGTCAAGTTTTTGACGTATGTAAATTTTTTTATACAAATTTTCATTTGCAGGGGTTTATTTAAAATATCACAGCTCGTAAAACCTCTGCAATAAGTGATTTTTTTTTTCGTTTGATAACCAAAGGTTCGAAGGGCCTTTTAAAATCTTCAAAATTGTCAACTGACAAATTCCAAGACTACTATGATTTTTTGAAAATGATGTTTAAAAATGATTATAAAACAGTTTTTTCAAATGGAATGACCTTGTTTTTTCAATGGCAATCAAAAGAACATCAATTTTCATGCATGCTTTTATTAACATCTTCTACATCTATCTCTTACAGTTTTTGAAATAATCACAAAAAACAGAATTTTAACTCATTATTTTCATTTTCAACCAAGTAAACTTTTGAAAAATACGATAAAATTGTGTCATTAATCAAAAGAAAGGTTCAATTTGTTCAAGAAGTTCAAAATTCGATGGCAGACTGACTAAGATTTTTTTTTAGTTAAATATTATTATTTTATTGCTTATTCGATATTAAACCAACTAAAAACTAAATAAAATATTGAAATTTGACAATTGTTGACCATTTTGCAATGTCTACTTGATTAACTATGAAAATTACGACGTAAAATCCGTTTTCTGTGATTTTTTTTCAAAAACTGTAAGAGATAGGTATAAGACGTATTGATAAGTCACCATAAATATTGATATTTTTCCGATAGCCGTTAAGAAAATGGGGTCATTTCATTTGAAAAAACCGACTTAGGGCAGATTTTTGATAACTATTTTAAAAATTCATACTAACCATGAATTTTGACACTTCAAACCTTGAGTTATCATATGCAAAAAAAATTATTCACTTATCGCAAAGGGTTCAAGGGCTGTGATATTTTAGATAAACCCTTGCAAATGAAAATTTTGACCTCGATTTTAACAGAAAAATTGGCATATGTCAAAAACTATGACAGGTAAGTACCAGTAACTTGGGTAAATTTTACTCAGCCTGAAAAGGTAAATTCAAATATGCAATAAAAATGTGTGGTTACTATTTAAAATTTCACATTTGACGCCAATTTTTTGTATTTCCGGAAGCTCAGCCATTTTGAAAATAATTTAGTTAAACTCAGAATGGATGATTTGGATAGTATACAAAATTTTAAAGCTCTAGCTGTATTAGAAGTTATAAAGTTTCTAATTTAGACCCTAAAAAACACCCTGTATAAGATAAAAACTGAACAATAAATAAGGTCACTTTTTGTTGCTCTGCTTAGAAAACAATCTGACTAAATATCCGAGATGTTAATCTTGGCTGTGTTATAGTTTCAATATTTCTTAAAAATTCCATCCAGATCCCACCCCCACAACAACTAATCTGTCTACAAAGTCTGGCTTCATTTTCTCGTAGTTTCCTGCAATAAACCCGCCAAAGCGATGATTTAATCGGTCGTAAACCGCGTCTGCAAAAATGGAAAAATGTGGAAAATTCGCCCGGCGCATACACCAAAACCGCTCTCGCCGTGAATCAATTGGCTCAATGGAACCTAGGTCAGGTTCAACTTATTAATAAAGTTCTAGCCCTTTGACCCCATGACTTTCGATTTTATTTAATTATCGTCATGAATGAGCTCAGAATCCTATTACAAGTCGTTTTATAATGGGACTCATTGATTATTCCACCGGCAGAGAGGTGAACTTGACATATTAAACTGGCGCAGGAGAGCGAACTGAACTTCTTCAACTCGAAACTTTTTATATGTTACCATCAAAAGTTTAGTTAATAGAGAGAAGGGACCGAGAAAGTAACTTAACCATGAACGGTCGTTGGAGCATTCATTAATTGGGCCTTCATTTACGAAAATGAACGCTAGTTTAACTCTAACTGTCAAGTCAAAATAAAAATTCGATAATTTCGTCAATTAGCTTTAAAACTTTAATCGACGCATGCGACCCACTTTTAATATTAAGCGGCTGGCGGTTAATGTTCATATGAATTAATTTACGAGCTGACTTTTGACGTATCGAGCCTATAAAGCGACAATTATTTTGATTACGTCGCCCGTAATGAGCCTTCTTAATTACCCCAATTTTTATACAAGCGATCACTCATCGCGAGGTCATAAATCCACAAAACCCTATTTATAAACAAACCGGTAAAATCGGCGCCCGAACAGCTACGAGATTGAAAAAATTAACAAGCTTTTGATGGCCCGTCAATATCACTCGTTAGAAATTAATTCGACAGTTGATGCGAGGAAGTTGTAAACAGGCTTTAAATCTTTGAAAAAAGTGATCTTCCTTGTATCTTGATGGCGCAATATTCTGTCATCAACCGTTTTCCCTTTCATTAATTGTTTCACCAGCGGCGTTTCCAAATCCATAAATATTTTTGTTGCTCGTTATCAGATACAGCAAGTAAAAGCGAAAACATTGTATCACCCACACCTGCAGTAATATACTAATGACAAAAACATTCCATTAACAAGAAAAATCTGATATAAATGAAAAGCGATTAATAATGGAAGCCACGGAAAAACAAATACATTATTGGCCAAGCAGTGGAAAAGTTGTATCGTTTTAGAAAAATTCACCTAAAACGGTTTCAACACACGTTTTCTATCTATCGAGATTGTTCAAAAGTAGTAGTTTGTTTGCCCTCGTAATTTTTTTCTTATTAATGTGACATCTTTTAATAACGTAAACATGTTGAGACAGAGCGTTAATTCTAAGTTCAGTGACACTACATTCTTAATAATCTGTAAATAATGCTGTTTTTAGACACGATTTTACTTAAAATCATTAGAAAATTAATCAGTGCTAGTAGAGCAGACATTTAAATATTTAATCAAAATTGTGTGATTAGGACAACACTAATCGACACAGTAAACCAGTTTTAGAAATTTGATTAAATTTGTTGGCTGGCACCACTTTTATTGTCCAATTATTTCTAAACTTCTAATTGAATTTTGATAGTCGTACACTTCTTTTATGTTTGTTTTATTGTTTTGTTTTTCTCCTTGTCCCCATGTAAATTATTGTTGTTAATGCTCCGAGTGATAAGCTTTACGAAAGAAAATTGCCCTGGGTTATACCATTTCTCTAATTATATTAAACGTAAAAAACTCATTTACCTCCAACACGTTAAAATTTCATTAAGTGTCTATGAACCACAATCTTGCACATTATCTCCCGATAAAAATTTCCAAAGTTTCAGTGAGAGAATTAACACCTGCACTTTCACGGAGGCAAATGATATGCAGCAATAACAATAAAACGCTTACGCTTATTTTAATCATGAAGAAAGTTCTTGTAGAGACTCCCGGAGCTAAAAGCGATGGATGTAAGGGATCAGAGAGCTTCTTGCGCCTGTTAACGACGCTGTGGAGTCCCCGAATTGCGTGCGAGCAAAATGAAAACAGTCATAACCGCATGGCAATTTATGATAATGTAAACACCTCCAACTCCTATTATTCAAACAAAACAAACTCCCAAGCAGGAGGGTAACGTATGGATTAAGTTATCCCCGATGTCACGAACTTTAAACTGGAGTTTAATTTGTGTGGGCAACTTTCGGACCAGTCAGTCATAACAAAAGCTCGATACAACATGTGTGCAATTGCACAATATTTTATAGCAGATGATAAGTGACGCAAGGAAAGCCTGATGGGAAAAGTCAGGAGCTCGTAAAAGTGATATCCAATCAACAAGACGAGTTATTTTTCGAGAATTGTGGTCATTTTTAACGACGTGTTTTGATAGACTGACGCAGAAAAACAAAAGCGAGAATTAACCAGAGATAAAATACAGACAAACAACTCAAATAATAGGTAATTACGGCCTAAAGAGCCTCGTTTGCTAGGCCGCTAGAAAAACTCATAAATTCGTAATTGTTGCAAGCTTTAATGATTCATTGTATTCCGTAATGAATATTAAACAAGAACTATCTCAACAGACGTAATAAAATTGAGACAACAAGTCGTAAAGTCATTTAAAAAGTCCATAAAACTCCTGAAAAAATCCGTGAAAGTTTCAGCGTGAACTTGCCAACACGTGACATTTTCCTTTCCAGCCTACAAACACTAATAATTGCCCAAATAAAATCGGTTTTTTGATCAATACTGCCGTTTCCAATCACTCAAAATACCACACTGGGAACATTTTAATCACCAGGACTTGATTGGCGCTTTCAGAGTAGTTAATTTGCCACAAATAGAAAATTTATTGAAATTAAGAAGTTTGCTTGGAGCAAATTTGTATTTCAATAATAGACATTACTGACCAAACACACGTCCAACGTGAGCAACGAGTCATTTTTTCAGAAACAAAATATCAACCGCGATAACCTTTCACATTCATTTCCAGTAATTATTTCCAAATAAACCCAAGTTTTTATATTTTCGTGCACACTTTTGAAATGTCATGCAGGCGAGAGATGGGTGGGACTGAATAAAAAATTATGTACAGGCTGGTCCAAAAACTTTTGGCAAAAATAATTTTTCGTTTAGGAAAAGCTTGCGTCCTTGGCCGCCGTTTGTTTTGATAAAATTAGCCACCATCTGTTCCACTTACGAGTGTCAGAACTAACAAGAACAACAACAAAATAATGCGGCAAGAGCGGGGCAAACATTGGTACAGTTGAAGTGTTTTTTTCTCCGGATTTGTTTATTTTGAATGCAACTGTTAAAGTGAAGTTAATTTAACGCAGCATCATTAACTAGCACTTTCCCATCAGTGTAAATAATTTACGAAGAGTGCGGTGCAGGCCAATCGTGCAACTCGTTAGACCGGAGCTAAATTATTCATATTCGGCCGATTGCTTATTTAAACGATTTCGTCGACATCTTTTATGATTCCGTGCCTGCATGCAATTTAAAATAAAACAAAAAATAAACACGCCAGACGTAAATATTATTGAACTTTTATGGGGACGGTTCAATTCCATATTTTACGATTACTTGCTCGTCTTATCATAAAACCAAAAATCCTGAGGGAGAATCTCGGTGGTTGCGTGAAATAATACGAATTTAAACGCGTAAAAATAAATAACTCCTGGAGAAAATGAAACAGTTGCGTCGAAAAAGTGGTCGCAGATGAAATAATAAATTTCCGAGGAGTACTTGCATAAAAGGCGGAGAACATATTAAAGAGAGACATAAATAACACAAAAATACAAAACACCAAAGCAAAGAAAAGGTAATAAATATGAAATATTCAAATTAGCGGTCCGGCCCTGAACCTCCCTCGAGCGGTTTGAGGAGGGTCCGGTCCACCATACATTACATACACTGTCAGCAAACATCATCCTGCGAGCGAAGCTAATTCAGAATACTTTTCTTAAAAGCCAAACTTTGGATGTCTCTGGAACTTTTAACGAAGTCAACTTTTCCTAATATTTAAAAGTTGCACAAAATTTCGATTAAATTACGTCTTCGCTTTTGGAATATTTTTTTATTAGGGAGGAAACTCGAGTAATAAATGTCCAAGTTGGATTTCACCAAAACAAAAAGAATTAATAATCCAAAACATAACTCTGCTTAATAAAATTCTTCTTTTAATTAATGACTCAATTAAGTGTTTTTTGGAACGTCCTTTTATTGTCATGTTTAATTTCCTCAACTTTTTACCTTACGCTGGCGGAATTAATTAATTTTTGCCCAAAAGTTCGCAACTTCGTGGCCATAATAACAAACAGCAGGTAGGAGACAACTTGAAAAGTAATTTAATTATACGGATAGATACGCAGTTGCGTAAAATGTGGACATTTTAAGCATTTGGTAGATACCAAGTGGAACAGACGATTTATTGGGAATATTACACGAAAAAAACTTATCGAAAAATTTTATTGGGGTTTCTGAAACAGTGCTTAATTAATTAAAACTGTGTTCGGCGAGAACGCGAAAAACTCAAGTGCATCGTTATCTCCAACAGAAGAGAGTCTGTTGCAATCCTTGACGTCAGAGATTGCCTGCATACAATTAACTCATGTTGCAGTAAACCATAAAGACCTGTTTCACAAAATAAAACTATTAAAAGAACTTATCTCTTAAAATTCCAACAGTGTTTGAAAATTCATTTCTCCCTTTCGATTACCACTTTTTAATTAGTTGGAATAGGATTCTGACCTTTCCCTAATTTATGAAAGTCATTAATTCCAGCGATAGGGCCTTTGAAGACGCTCTAATATTCTATTTTACTATCGAAATTTATAGCTGGATATAAATTAGAAAGACCATTACATGGGATTTTTGCCTTGCTATTTTCCATGTCAATGGACCAAAAAATTCTAAAGATATTTCCGAACTTATGTTGGCATATTTTACTTTTCCCCCCCTGGTGGTGCAGCTTTCATCCTGCGGAAAAAGCTTTCCCGTCGGCTAAAAATCCCGAAGTAGACAACAACTGCAAAACGGTTTTGTATCGTGATTATTTATTAAAACTGCGATTCCCTACGGAGGCATGGGTTTCCGTAAAAGGGCCTGCGGAGAGATCGCTCCGTGATGCTGCATAATTCATGCAATTGACATTTTTATTGACGAGTGCACTCTCTACACACTACTAACCCCCATAAGTGACACGATTAGACGGACGTCTAAAAGCGTGTAGCTCAAGTCGGGTTAAATTGGGTCGAATTTCGATTTTATAGGCCAGTAAATTTCCCCGAGCGAAATTTATTCGAATCGAGTTAAAATAATAAAAGTGGCTCTTCGCTTTATGGATGCGTCCGCGTATAGAGACGTCTGAAAACGGCGAGATAACCGCATAATGCGGTATCGTTCGGGGCGTGCGTGTCACAGATTTCACATTAAGTCGTAAATCTTCCCTCTTTAAAACTTAGTTTTATCGAATAGTTTCGTCAGTCCAAATTGCCCGAGTAACAGACTGAATCCGGGGCCTGGAGGAATTTGCGAGACACTGGCGCTGACTGCTGGATTCTTGAGCAATGCACACGATGGGAATTTTAAACTGTCACTGCTCCAACTTTGCGCTACTCCAACAAGAACCAGATTAAGACAAGTTTCACCCGAGAAAACTACACTCGAGCCTTTTATTTTTCCTCTGATTCATTCAAAACTACGCTCGCTCTTTCTATAAATTTGGGGCGATGATAAATAGCGAGAGATTATTTTGGCCGTTGCAACTTTCTACCGCTTCAGCTACAACGGAAGCGACATCAATCAGAGTGTCAACTAAAATTTAAATCTTACAGAAACTGGAAAACTAACATTTTTTAGATTAATTGACTCGAGTTTCACGACTGGAAACTTAATAGATTAGCCAACTGCTATATTTACATATTTTGACAAATAACAAGCTCCGGAGGAAAAAACCTGAAAGGTCTCGAGGGACGCCTCCACATATCTGCTCTGAATACCTATTTCAGGCTGAAGGCTCCTGCACCAGATCGTGCAATAGGTAAATGCAGCCCCAGGCGGGCTCTAATGAATGCTGAAATCGTGAATTCAACGATCGATTTAAGCCCCAGAATATTAATACAAACACTACTCCCAATTGCACCGGTTGTTATTAAATATTGCGAACCTCATAACCTTTTAAACAGAAGCAAGCAATATCTGTGCGAAGGTCTTCAGGATTAACTTTTGTTTTCGAATTACATGTTCTAGTCTGCAAGGAGGTTTAGGCACTAGAAGCTGATTATGAATATCTTATTTCTATTTATCATCACAGAGATATTAAATTTTGTTGTTGGACCGTGTTATTAAACAGCTCTTACTACCATTTGTAAATTACTCTACGTTGATAAACGTAATTTAATTTCGAAAATGTTATTATATTATAGTAGAAGCCTAGGAAGCCCGGGCTTGGTTAAATATTAAGAATATTAAGAAAGATTTTTTTTTTTCAAATAAATAATAAAATCGTGTATTGGTCAGAGTAAAATAAATTTACGATAATTATTTTATTTACAAATTAATAAATTAATGAAGACTTCAGATTTTTGAGCTCCTTGCAAGTTACGGCCACAAAAATGCTCAAAGTCGATTCAAATTTACAAAGGTGATTTACTTCAAATAAAGTGAAGTGCTTATTGTTTTCAGATTTGGCAAAATTATTAACATAGTATTTGCTAACAAGAAAGCCAGAAAAAAGTTGAAGACATTGTTGTTTTTTTTCTTAAGTGTGTATGTATTATTAGTAATTACTATAAATAAACAATAAGCATTTATTAGTGGAAAATTTTACAATCATTGTGATACCTTCTCAACATTACCATTATTAAAATTAATAATAAAAAAAGAAAAGTATCAGCGAATGATACAGAGTGACCCTGGAGTGTATAACTTTTTTGCTTTTTGAAATATTGCCACGCTGTTTTCAATATCCGATAGATCGACTTAAAGTCCACCAAGTAAAAATATTTTTATTTATTAGGCTGGTGAACCAAAGTTATATTGTTTTAATTGAAACACTATATATATTTTTACATAATTGGATTCTACGCAAAAAAAGAATGTAACTTTATATAAACTATTATGGGTCTATCTCTTTTCCTTTCGGCATTATTCAACTTTTCGTTATGAAAAAGACCAATTTTTGAAAAATCACTGTGAAGTCGCCCATAAATATTTTCCGGCAAATTTGCAACAGAAAAATTAAAAACACCTTGTAGTTTTAGCAAATAGTCGACTTTTACTTGAAACACGCAGATAATATACAGAGTGTGTCAAAACGCAAAAAGTTGAATAACTCATTTTTTTTATGTATCGATAGCATTTTTGATAAGCTTTCTAACGGTATAGGGTTTGCACAGTAAATTTAAAATATTTTTCGAGATTTTTCAAAAAAAAATTTTATTACAAGAAAATTTGTAATCTTAGAATCTGATAAGTCAAATGGTAATTTAATTTTTGATACGTACTAATGTGACTAATTACATAAGTAACCTAATTATTAGTTGATACATAAATGAATTTTACTCATCAAGAATTAATAATAAAATAAATAAAAAAAAAGAAAACAAAATTTTGAACACTTCAAGAAATATTTTAAATTACGCTACTGTAGATTGCCAAAATAGCTAAATATCTACTGCTTTATTGATTTCAATCAATTCCGGCCAAGTTAGCCTCGTAATTACCGTTATCCTTAAATGGATTCAAATCTGCAAGGTGCTCGTGTTATTTTTGTACTATTTCGAACACCTCCAACCTTGATACATTCACTCAAACAAACAAAACTCCACCCTCCCTCCTCCATTTTTGGCGTGACAATGGCCCTCCCGGCGAGCCTGAGGAGCGAAAAAACGCAAAAGCGGGGCTAAAGAGAGTCTCAACGTTGCAAACAAAGGCGGATTTGCATTTAGATAATAGCCGTTCCGTTGCAGTTCCCGGTGCATTACCCTTTCGTATCGAGCGGTTGTCCTGCTGAAACTGAAATTGCTCCCCGTGACGTAGCCAACGTCCTTGCACAAGCCAAAGAGATGCAACTGCACTGGCGGCTTGCCAAGCTCATGTTGCATTTTGTGATATAAGTCGTTGAACTTTCGCTTCGACACGAAATTTATTTTGGAGCGCGTGCCCCTCGCGGTGGTGACCCTTTTTCGAAGCTCCGGCACAAAAAGTGCTTTTATCACCGGCGAGCACGGAATCTATTATCGCGCACCTTAAAGGATAATTAATTTAAATAAAGATAAACCGCTTCCTGATCGGGCTGGAAAGAGTTGGACTTATCTCGTGCTCAAAGACCCAGATTGCCGCGATTTGTCAACAGGAGAAGAGTTTTGCTCGAAAATTACTCACGTAACGCGCTTTTTACGCCAAAACGAAAAAATAGTCAAAGAAACTTTACTGTGAAAGCTATCTATGAAATATGGCCGAGCCGTCTAATAAATCACTTTAAACACATGATTATTTTCAACGCGGGTTGTCAGGCTAGATACGGCATATCACAACCGTATTTCACAAATATCCAGTAGCTATAATGTGTTTTACCACCTATGAATGGCTGAAAGGTTGACAGATACATTATATCACGCTTGAACTCGAAGAACAAATTTAACAAGAAGAGAACCTGCAAAAATCCAATAACGTGGGGAGGAAATTCGGAAAAGTATTTTTGACAAGCTTTTTTAACGAGCCCGAAACTCCGATAAAAGCTTAGCGAGATATGTAAGCTTAACCTGAAAAACTTCCGAATTAGATCTCTAACGAGCTTAATCTGTCCAGCTTTGTGAATTACATCTAATTACAAAAATAAATTTGTTTCAATTAAGAGAAGGAAACAAACGGTGCCTCCACTTTTTCAACATTATTTAAAGTGGGTGGCTCACCGGAAATCTCCTCATTTCGAGTTAATTTTATGGTCACTTATGTAATTTTCCTATACGCATAGGAAAGCTCTCGGTGTCAAATACGCTAGCGTGTCCGCAATGAATTAAAGCCACGCAAATTCTATTAAAATAATTGTGTGGGCCGGGGACTTTCGTGTATGCCCGTCTAAATTTACAAATCTTGGTCGATCTTAAAGGTTAATTTCACTCAACAGGTTCAATAGCAAAGTTGCAAAACGTTTCGTGACGTTATTATCAGATAACCATAACGTAGTATTGGAATAAAGGAGCTTTCGTAATGCGGAAAAAATAGCTTTCGGGATAGACTCAGGGGAGTTGTGCCCCATGTGTTCGCTGCACGCGCCGCTGAAGTCAACGATTCCCTATTAACCCCCATAATTAAGAAAGATCGCGTCGGGACGCCCTCGGAAATGAAATTATCACGGTGTATTTTGTCTCCGAAGTATATAAAAGTTTTATTGGTGTGACCTAACTTTCGGCAGCATTTTAATTACACATTGTAATCTCGGTAAGCGTAACGATCTGGCTCGATGTTGATTTTAACTTGGCTTGTAATATTCTCGGGAGGCAAGAACATAATTAAAGGGAAATTGAAATTGCGGAGGTTGGCTCCCAATTATTTTTTAGGCGAAATTTCGACGGTATTAATTCGATCATCTTTGCTTGCCGAGTAATCATCTTCATTATGATTGTAACGAATTCATTTCCTTGGAATATTCTAATTAACTCGCGCCCACAGTGCGTTATTGAAAACCTCCCTGCTATCGACTATTAATTCGCAACACTTATCTATCGTTACGAGAGGATCGGAATTCGGAGCTCACCGCTGGGATTTCGCTTATCTCAGAGCTGAAGGGTGGCTTTAAACTTGCCAAAGTCGCAAATTTCCAACGTGACGAAAAAATTGATATGTACCGAGCAAGTGGCGGAAATAAAGCAAAGCTTCTCGGGACTTAATTAATACAAAAGCTATCGCCGCTCGGAGATTTCCACTTCGTTGCGAGAAAGTTCATTAAGCTAATTCCTCCCAGCCTTGACCAAAAAAGCGTTACAACAAATTCTCCTGTATAAACCGTCTGCAAAAAGCTCCCCAAGAATTGCGGACACAATCTGATTTATTTTAATTAGCTAATGCCCGAAAATGTGGCCACAGCGAAAAAATTAAGTTTCGCAACAAACTGTTACCGTTTATAATAAAGTAAATTCGGGTCCAGGGTGTGTCGTAAAAAGCAGAGCTTTTGACGAAAGTCCCACGTGCGTCCCGCTTCCGTTAAAACAACAATCTCTGGACAAAACGGCAGATTAAGTGGAGGTTTTATTAGCCGACACGAAATAATAAATGTCACGATCCAAAAGTGTGCGAGTTTTTCCGGGAGATGGAGGAATGTGTGCTTCCGGAGGAATGTTATTGGAACAAATTGTCACCGGCAGGAAATAAAATAGAGGCGCTTTAATTGATCGGTGCTACTAAAGGGGGCAAAAGCTCAAATTGCTTACATGATGCAGTTTGTACATCGTCTATTAATACAGATGTACACCTGTGAAATGCGGCTGTTGGCCGGCTTATCTAAAATTTGGCAAGAGACCTGACAGGTACTACACAACGCAGTATTTTGCACTCGCTCGATTAATCATTGGGTATTTATACAGAGTGCATGCCCGTACGTATTTCTGTTGTTGAGGTGCAATTTACGACGTGCATTTTGGACAGATGGGTTTCGAGAAATTTTATTTATAGCCCGATATTTAAATCCTTTTGCCCCACAATTATTGTATGTTTATTATCGATTATTAGTCATTATTGTCTCGTTTTGAAATGTTCAAACCCGTCCGTTGCGTGCAAATAATAATAAAATCATTTTAGTGGGATGGCCTTAGGGCTCTGTTTGGATCATCATTATTCATAATTCGTAACTTTGTTTGAACAGCAAAACATCAGCCTGGGGCAATAGTTCCATTTTTGGTCCGAATTTGAATTATTCAGCTCTAGTTTCTGAATGTGAATTGTTCAATTATTAAAATAATTAACAATCGCCGAGTTTTTGTCGAAAAAAATTACATGACATGCCCACACAATTAATGCCAGTTTATTAAATAATGATTAATTGTGTTCATAGTTGACTGTCAAGGCCACAAATTGTTTGAAACACAGGTGTTGCTACCGACAAACACTTTTTTCACTGCGCCTTTGACAAAGAAACATAATTTGTATTGTCCTCTGGATAATATTTGTTATGCAAATTTGTAAATGCCTAAAATTCGTGAATCACGGCCAGGTTTTTTATTAGGTGCAAACAACTCTATGTATGTCAAAAAAAAAACGAAATGGTATAAACAAGTTAAGCGAAGAAATAATAATGAAAAGCGCGAAGCACGTCTTTAGAGTGTGTTTGTCTAAATTTACCACAAGTTTTTCTTTTGCAAAATTTTTGTGACCTGCTTCACCTCAAAAACCCGGTTGCGATGTTGGCATTGTGCAGACAGTCACGAGGTAGCACAATGCAGTATGTAATGGTAAAATAATTTCTAATGACTTAATTTCTGTGCTTTAACCGACGTTTAAAAATCGCCCATCATAAAATTCATTTATTCGCCCTACAGTTCAGCTAAATTGGTCAATTTCTGCAAAACACGCAAATCCAGCAATTATTTGTATCTGTCCGGAAACAATAAAAGTGAACAATCGACTCTTATTTTTTTGGTCATTAACTTTAGACGTGAAATTTAATTACAGAACGAACGAATAGCTTGGTAATTTTGCCAGTCAATTGAATTTTGAATGATATTGCATGTCTTTTATTAATTTCGCAATTTCCTATTATTACGTTACGCTAAATTAGAGCCATTCTCACCTCTCGCAAGAGTTGGATAACAACTCTACGAGCACAATTGCGTTGAGAAAATCATCAAAAATTGTTTTTGTAAATTCGTCTGCCTCCGGCCTCGAGTGTTTCCCAAACTACACATGATTGCAGTAACCTTCAGCCACCATGTCAAGCGTTTTTCCTTCGTCCACCCTCGTCACGCCACCGGCACCAAATCAATTTTGTAAATATGGAAATCCTCCAAAGCAATGTCCCGAGTGTTTGCCGCAAACACGGTTCGTCGAGGTAATTTATCCCTTTCGTGACGGCCCGAAAGATCCCAAGATTTGCCAGAAGACAATCTTGGGGCGTCTTGTATTGGCGTGACACAAATATAACGTGTGAAGGGCGCTTCCGAGACTCTTCCCCATTGTTAGCGATTGTGATTGTGAATCACAGGTGCTGGATTGCCGGTGTGCGAGTCGAGGGAGCCGACAGAAAATCCCTCAACAGATATTAAGGTGCGGAATACACAGATCCATCACTGATTATTGATGAGGGTCGACGACGGCCAAGAAAGGGACCCTGTTAACCGCTGGCCACGGAAGGGTGTTTCCAGCGCATAAGAGGATTAAAAAATTCAATTTTTACGAAATACTAGCAGTTATCGACGACTTCGTCAATTCTGAATATAAATCTCTTTTTTCATCTAGTTGATGATGGAATTCCTTATTCCACAGCTTATTGTAGTTTCTGAATGTTGTAATTAATAATGAAACCTTTTTCTGTATTTTGTATAAATGGGCAAAGTTGTTTGAATTCTTTTTTAACTACAGGAACAGCAAACAACCTAGTCATTTAGGCAAAGCGGCACTTCCCATTAGAATTACAGAATTCATAAACTAAATATTTTTGAGCAAAGAGAAAATATCATTTGCATTTTTGCTATTATTTTTTAACATTTTTTTGTCGTTCTCTTTAAATTGAAATCTTTTTAGCATTATTCGTCACTTATACCTAATAGAATTCGCCAAGGCGCTTACAGAGAAATATTTCTGACCAGTGTACAAACTTTGATTTTAATTGGAGATGGTGAACTTATGCTCTTTATCTATGACTTTTAACTCAAACCAATGCGGAACCTTTTTTAATGTAAATAAATAACGCACTTTCTCACAAAGGCACATTCCCGCAGTCTTGAAATAAGTTGTTACCAAACAATTACTGAATCTGAAATCCACTTCTGTTTATCTGCCTTCTTATTACTAAGGACAACAGATTTTCAATCATGTTACTTTTATTCTTATGTAGAATATGGTAAAAAATTTGTAAGCACGTTATTATTGCAAGAGTAAATACCCAATATACCAATAAATGCTATAACAATTTTTTCATGAACATTATCTTAACCAATAATAAATTTTCATAAAAATTTTGACACCTCATTCAACAAAAAATCTTAAAAACAATGTTTCTTCATTTTGAACTAAAAGCCAGTTCTCATAAATATAACATAAATATAATCATCATTTTTGTATTTAACCCACATGGTAGTGGAAGTTCTAAGAATCTAAAAAATTCTAAAAATAATACGTGTATCTTCAATGAAGGACTTTTACACTTAACTTCTTTGGCGGCGGAATTTACAACAAAGTTAAAAACACGCGCTTTTTTTATTTTTTGTCTACAGCCTAAATACCAGTTTCATGGTTAGAATTTACGTATTTTTATATTTAACTCCTTTGGGAGGTGGAATTTCGAAAAATCCAGGAACATGCCTTACTGTATTTTTAACCGAAAACTTAAATATCAATTTTCATAAATATAACTTTAAAAATAACGGATTTTAAAATTTTATCCTCTTAGGGGGTGGAATTTATAAAAATCATAAAATACGTATTTCTTAATTTTTCATCAAAAGTCCAAATACAAATTCTCATAGACATAAGTTCAAAAATAATGGATTTTTGTATATAACCCCCTTTGAGCGTTAAAACACACGTTTTTTTTATTTTTAATCTGTAGCCCAAATAAAAATCCTCATGAATATAAGTTCAAAAATGAAAAAAGTTTCTATTTAACTTAACCCCCTTACGCCTGGTATTTCAGTTGACGGTTAAACCAAAAATATTTTGGTTACCAATTTATTTCCTGGTTTAACATATTTCAGTGCTTGGCTATGGATTTAACCAAGTTTAAAATCTTTACCGAAGAAAATGTGTCAGGTTACCTACTATTTTCGGGGTTAGTCATACTCATGCGAAGTGTCCTTATTTTTTAAACCTAATTTTTTCGCAAGTAAGCACGCAATTTTGCCACTTTCTGCGACCCATTTTTGGCTGTGTTTTGGTAGGGTTGTAATTATTTTTTATTATTTTATTATTTTAACCGAAATTCCAAGAGTTAACACTCCATTACCTCCATTTTCCGAAAGTCCTAGAGCACGTGGTTCTTCATTTTTAACTCAAGGCCCTAAATACCAATTTTCATGAATATAACTTTAATATTTCTTTTTGAATGACAGTTTTTTGTTGAAATTTTAACACCCTATTTCACCCCTTTAGACAGAGATTTTCGAAAAATTCCTTCTTAGCGAAACTTTACACCCTCTAAGGAACATATCTTCCAAATTTCATGTTTCTGTGTGTAGGGCAACAACCACTCAAGAGATTTAGGCACTTTGGTCCCGAGGTATATACGTTATTTTTTGCATCAAAATTATTATTTTTTTTGCACTTCCGAGACTAGAATAGATACTTTAGTTTCTGTCAACAGGGCCTAAAGTGGGTCATTTATTTATTCCCTAGGGATTAAATGTGAACTGAACCCCCTAGAGGCGTCATTTATTCCCTACGGAATAATTCCCTATTTATTCCTGAAGTGCAAAAAATAGCAAATCCAGCAGTGAAAACGTTTAGTAATTTTGTGTTTGGAGAGTGGCGTCATTAAACGTCGCCTAAGCCCCCAAAATCAGATAATGTATGCCCTTCATTAAAATTCGCATATCTCGGCATTGCTGACGAATTGTACAGATCTCCCTTGCGCGGAGCTTATCCGAGTTATCCTAAAACTGCACCATCAATCCGGCATTAAAGTATCACTTTAATTACCTACAAGAATCAGAGAAGAGCAAAACGATCCGGGGGATTCAAATCTCCAACCGAGTTATTCTAAAATTAATGACCTCCATCACATACGTAACAGGTGATTTGTTTTCCACGCATGATTATAGATAAGCGATTTACCTTTAATAATTAAGCCCCGTTTAAGTCAATCCCCGCAATTAATTAATGGAATAAAACGGATCAGTTTAAGTGCGATCAGTCATTACACACGAAATAAGCCAGTTTAGCACTGATCCGGAATTAAAAATGAAGCAGGGATTGCATGAGCCAATTTCGCCCAACTGCCAAGTCATCTTAATTGTCGAAAGTTTGTCCAACGCTAATTACCCGCCGACCACTCCAGAATTAAATATTAAACGTGGAAAAACGCCTAAATAATTCAAGGACGGAGGCCCTTTCGGTGTCGGGTCCACCTGTTCGCGATGACTCCGAGTTAATGCCCTTTCTTCCGTATTGTTCCGCAACTTCTGAGAAATAATTAAATTTCATAAAGCATATAACATGGCAGAGAGTCGTTTCGTAATCCTGATCACTGGAAATGATCGCGATAAATCATTTTAATGGTCTCGCAGGGAAAGCAAAGTGCCGGCCACTGCAGACGATACATAAACACCTCCCCTGCAACAATTAATCGACCGCAGTCGAAATATCGACAAAGCGAATTTAATTTGACACATTAGGAAGGGGAAACTCGGTCATCGATGCGTGTTTCGAACAGGTAACATTTGTCACAGCGTGTTCGCAATCGATAACACACATCTCGTTTCGACACTTGGGAAATTTATTTTTAAGAAGTGTGGCCGCTATTCCGGGACGATGCATTTAAAAATATCATTTTAATAATGAGAGAAACCGGCACGAATTTTCAACGCGCTCATTGTTGTAAACAAATTACTCAATTATCCTTTTAGCATTTTATTGTTTTATATAAGTCGTTGCCATGCGTAGGGGTCGGCTTATTATTTTACGGAATCAAGGCGTGCCCCGAAAATTCTTACATTCCTTGATTAAAAAAAATCATCTTCATTAACATTGAATGGGTTTTGAATTGTAATGTCATTGTACTACAAGGGAGTTCGGAAGGGCGGCTCTCTGTCTTTTATCGAGTTTTAACTACTGGAAATTATGTTAACCAAGCAATCTAACTGCAATTAACGATGATTAGTGACCCGCTGAAGACGCACGAAGGGTGGCTGCTACCTCCTGAGGGAGTCAGAGCCGGTCTGGGTTAATGTGCAGCCATTACGACATACACTTAACACCAGTTTACAAAAAATTCTTTTACCAAGAGATAATTTTTACTAATTTACTCGCTGATATCTAAAATTCAGAGTGTCCCAACTAAAATTTTGCACCCTCTGAAATCTTTAATCTCGTACAAGTTTGGAAAAAATCAACAAACAGGTCAATTTAAGTTTAAACGGGGACCAAATTTTAACTTAGTTTCACAGTCATCTGTGCGTCCGTCTTGGGCCCAGAGCTACTACCCCTTCAAAAAATTTAAAAGGCAAGAAGGGTCTAGTGACCCATGGTTTTGAAGCTGTTTTCATTGTCTATGCAACCATGTACTTTTTTTCAATTTTGAAGATTTGTTGTTGGGAATTTTAAAGTTTAAGTCTCATTAAAATTTTCAAAATTGTCAGGGTTCAAGATTAACAATTTTCAAAATATCAATGATCATAAATCAATTTCGTGATTCTTGACAATAAATCGGTAAAAATTAAAAAAAAATGTACGTGATTGCATATACAAAGAAACCTGAACGATGTGTCACTCGACCTATCTTGCTGTTAAATTTTCTGAAGGGGTAGCTCTGGACGCCAGAGGGATGCAGAAAAAACTTTGAAACCAAGATAAAATTTGGTCCACCTTTAAAGTAAAATTTACCTGTTTCACCATTTTTTCCAAACTTGTACGAGATTGGAGATTTCACGGAGTGCAAATTTCAGTTAGGACACCCTGTAAACAAACTGTCCCAACGATCCGAAAAAGCTCCATAACTTGTTTATTATTAGAGATAGTGACTTCTTTTTTTTTAGATTATAGCTTCGTTTCTGCTGCATATTTTAAAGATATTGCTGTATTTATATACAGGGCTGACCCAATATTAAAAAAAACACCAAAGTTATGTTTTTTCAAATGGAACACTCTTAATTGTAATGCATTTTTGGATGTAGCTTTTAATATTGATAATTTTAATTAGAACTTGTACTGGTCGATTCTACTTAGTTTTTGAAATAACTTGTTTTTTTTTGACAAAAACACGTTTTACTTAAAAATTTATTACACAAAAACGAAGAATCGAAGAAAAGTTAGACTTTCACCACTTTATTTTCTCCTCGTTTTTTAATCTTTTTATCTTTTGGATTTGCAGTAAACTAAAAAAATAATATATCCTTTAAGTTGGAACTTTCTTCTTTGAAGTTGTGAAAGTTCGACTTTTCTGAGATTCATCGGCTTTATGTAATAATTTGTTTAAAAAAAAACGTGTTTTCGTTAAAAAATTTAAGTTATTTCAAATACAAGGCAAAATCGACCAATAATACCAGTGTTTTAGGTGAGTCAGGGGGTTAGTATGTACGGCTTTCATAAAAAAAGATAAATTTTCTAGCATTTGAAATTCTATAATGGACACATCGCTACCACTTTATCACGTTTAGTTTTTTTAATGTATTCACTAAAAGTTTAGAAAATTTCTTTCTAGTGTCTAGTTTGGCATTCGTGTTTCTGTGATAAACTAATTGTTAAACGTTTTATTTGCTTTAAAATATCGTCAAGTGAACGTAGATTAAGCTCAAACAACTTTTGGTTTGTTTGTGGTAAAATTATCCTAATAAAACCTGGGAAACTTAAGCGATCAAATGGTAAACGTTTTCATCAAGATTTAAGGTTTTATGGAAAGAGGAATACCAAGGTTTTTGGGATTGAAATATGTTACTAGTTTATTACTAATCTACAAGTGATAGTACAAAAGAAGAAGCAGTCTGTAATAATTCTGAAGTCCCAATTTTTTTTTCGACTTGGGGTTAATTATTTTACCGACACATGTTGGTTTCACCTATTGGTAAAAAACGTAGTAAAGTATTGTAATTTTTAAGTGAAATTCTGCGAAACAGCGACCGTTTTGAAAAATTTAATTACGGGGCAGCCTCTAGACGAAGACGGTTTACATCAGGATTTAGAGAAAAGCTGCAGGGAGGAGCAAATTCGTCGTATGTTTCCTTTGTGTGGCTCTGTACGTTGATGAAAAATTCATGGCACTTCGTTCGCACCTCGAGTCATATTCTTACGGTACATATGTGCCGCGAGATCCACATCTCCGTTTTCGAAGTGATACATGTCTTCGGGTGCTCGACTGGCCCGACGTCGAAATGAAAATTTATCTCTTTCAATATTAAAAAGCGGCGCATCCCTTGACAGAAGAGCCGACTTCATCCCACCTTTCCATTTCCATAAAGTTGCGATTTGAGGAATTCTGGATATCGAATGGTCGGAAAGACGGAAGCGAAGTGGAGTAAACAAATCAGGGTTTGCGTCACGAGAGGGTGGCGAATTTGATATAGCATTGGCCTTGACCGTTTACACATGTAACGGGGAAACGATTACATTTGCGATAGGGAAATTTATACATCACGGCGCGTGAGAGGGAAAGTCGCCCCAAATTCACACTCGCACACGCATCCGGAGACGCAGGGCCGGATTTTCCTCCCTTAGTTGAGCCCGTTTTACACAAAATTTTTCGGACCTGGACCATAGTCTTGGCCCTGGGGGAAGGCGAGGGTGTCACACGCACTGGACGATGATAAATAAGAGGAGGTACACAAAAGGGGTTAATTTCTGCGGCAGGTATTTGCTCTTTGGCGGCGTTTAATCGCACAAATTGCGTGCCTCTCAAGTCACCTAAATTCGTTTCGGAACCACACAAACTTCGGATTATATGTTAAGGTTTACATATCAAAGCAGAGCGTAATTAGAACTAGTCACGTGTTAGCCGAAACAAAATCAACATCAAAGATTGGGGCGAAGACGCCTCGAGTCAAACGAATCCGGCATCCAAATGCCTCATTTTTCCCTCTGCCGACACTTTCCGAATTAATTTATCGCTTCCAATAAAACGTAAACACTGACACAAATCTATCATCCCCTATTGAGGAAACTGCGGCTCCGGGAACCAATAAGTATTTGGGACCGTATTCATGAACATTCCCATTTTAGCTCGCAAATTGCGAAGAGGGTGCAATTGCAAATTGTATGAGACACTGGCGCGATGATGAAATTTGAGACCCGGATCAATTGATTGTTGGCACTTGTTTGGAACGGAGCTCTCGAGATGCTGCTTGGATTGAACACCCGTTTTTGCCCCAGAGACTTTTCAGCTTGCTTTGCAACTTGCAAATCTGCTGCCATAAATTCGACTCCCCTAGAAAAAGTTGACAATGCTAACATTTCCAAATTACTGATCACAACACAAACAAGGGAAAAGTTTTAAAGCCATATTAATTTTTAAATGTTTGTATTAGCCCACTGTTTATCAAAACCACATCAAAACCGGAAACAACAAAACATTAAATATTTATCATGCATCAACTGCCAAAACTGCCAGTGCCAAGAGACGCAGTCCCAAATCGAAAACATCATAAACTTCAATTGTAAATCTTGTAACTAAATACTCCGATTCGAAGTGCAACAAAATGAGTAAAGAGATTGCTATGCGATAATTGACTGGAATAAAGCTCGTGTAATATTTATGAATTAGCTAATGTATGGTTGTTTAATGAAAAAAGTATGCTATTGGTATGAATAACTGTAATTATTATTATAATTTAAAAACATAATAGCCAACTTCCGATACTATCTCGCTGATTTATCAATAATGCTAAAAACTTTAATTACGCGTAATAACAAAGTGTTGTTATGGGAAAAGGGTTGGGTGAAAAAACAGAAAAACAAGTTGTAAAAGAAGCAATAAAAATGGTTCCTTTTAAAGTGTCCATTAAAATATTGTGTCAGTCGGACGCGGACCGAAGGCCAGAAAGTCGCATGATCTTGTTTACAAAGTTTAAAAATTGTTCAAGGTGTTGTCAAAAACGATTTATTCCAGATGCGCTTCATCGCTTGACGATAGGCAGGCCTCCAAAACGTCCATCAGTGATGTTTTTCTAGCTTTGTTAATACGCTAATTGTTAATTAATAGCTTATGAGATGAGGTATTAATCCATTAGGTTCCTTTCGCAAGTGCTGGACCAGCCCCACTATTTTCTAAATTAAGTTTGATAGAGTTCGCAAAAAGCTGCTGAAATATTAACTGGATATGGGGACATGATGCATATTTCCCCCAAGCCTGAAAGCTATCTCGGATCGCTTTATTTCTTTATGCACGGTTATCAGGAGCAGATTTTATGAAATTTTCACCCTCCGAAATTGGAGCACACATTTCTCGTTAAATTTCCGGCGGTCCCTTATGCATGCTCGTGTGCAACTCTTGTGCATTCAAGTATGAAACTGGAATCAAGTACGAGCTCAGAAACTGCAAAGTTTGCAAGGAAAGCGACCAATTTCCAACAATGAGGAGCAATTTACTCGTGTTGCTTGTTTCTGATACGTTCGCGCAATGAAGAAAACACACCCGCCATTTCACAGTTGATAAAACTCAAAAAAGTCGTTTGGTATTCCGGGGGGTACTGCAGGAAGGAGCCGCACAGATAATCTCATTGCTAAACCCCCAAAATTAGATTTTTCTCGTTTTAATAACTCGCGTTTGTGTATTTCGTTATTCGTTCGTACCTTTGTCGCGCGATAAGTGAATCCCGGAGGATCCTTTATAAACCGACGGAAATTTCGGGACCTCGGGGCGAATTCTGATTTTCGGAACTAACAAGGGTAAACTAGTTTTAAGGATACACGGCTTCGACGCCTTGGAAATTTATTGCATCGACGTCAAGACGAAACGTAGACGGTTTTTCGTGTTAACATGAATTTAATCCTTTTAACTAATCGTAAAACGAGAGAAAGCCGGGAGATTGTGATCGGCCGAACGGTACTGCTTGACATAAACGGTTGTTTATCGTAATCAAATGAAAATTGTTAAGTGTCGACCAGAAAGGCGAGGCTTTTACAACATTAAAAAGTAATTGACACGAGACGGACAGCCGTTTTCGAATGGTCAAGACCGTCACGGAGACATTTACAAACTTAATTCGGCAGATTAGGCCTTGACAGCACGTGCAGAGACTACACTCGTTATGGGACTGTTTGCTTTTTTCAACTGTAATAACGCAATTATTCATTTATGACAATGAATTAAACATTCGACGGTTCGGGACCCGAATAAAAATCTAATCATAAATCTTCTCGGCGAATTTAAGACTGCACAGGCACTTTCACCGAAACAGAACAGAAAACTTTATTAAGGACAATATTATTAATAAAATATACGCAGGAAATAACCTCTGAAAATTTCATAAAGCTGATTTTTTCATTGTGCGCCCTGAAAGTCAGCTATTATTTGTGTAGACATGCATTAAACAAATTTATTGTTTGACTCCAAACGAAATTATTAATCCATACATTTATTCAATATTTCATGTATTTAAATGTCCTGTTTGCAGGAATTTATGATAATAAAGTGACATTTGAAATATGATATTAAATGCGGCACATTCTTCAAAACTAAATTATTAAAACGATGCCAAGCTACATACTCGTGCGAAATTATTTATTCAAGAATTTTGTAAAAGTAAAGCAAAATGTAATGCAAAGTAATTCGTGTCACAAATATTACTCAAATGGAATGCTATTATTTTGCGGTACAAATTAAAATTAATAAATAAATGTGGAATTTTTAACTAGAAAAAATTCATAACTTTAATTTAACCGATTTTGGTAAAAATTCCCGAAATAGGTCAATTTTTATTTTTCCTTGCCTACTATTTTGTGCATATGGTTTTTGTTTATCTGCTGTCAGAAATGCACAGCCACCTCTAACTTTTTTTTTCAAATGTAATGGTATGACAAGTGACACGTCGTATGAAAGCCCTTTGCGCAAGCATTACAACGCACTATTTGTTTTTTGAATTTTTTCAGAGCCTACGTGATAAAAAAAATAAAAACCAATTTTATAAGTTGAACAATATTTAATGCAACAATTGTTCAAAATGGGCACCGTTCCTCTCCTGGGAAATAACATAACGATAGTAGCATGAACTTCTAACATTTTGCAACAAATAAACAAAAACCATGTCCACTAAATGATGGACAAAAAAAAACAAAAAGCGATCTGTTTTTGGAATTTTTACATAAATTGTCTATATCCAAGTTATGAATTTTATTCCAGTTAAAATTCCACACTGTATAAATGATTTGGTCATGAGTGTCATGACTATGATTAACCGAAATTATCCATTATCTAGGGTAGGCAATATGAATTACCAGCTTTTATAAAATTGCGATTTTTTGTTGAAAAAATGAAAAAAAATTTTTTTGTCGCATCTTGTATAGATTTTATCCACTCAAGCGTGTCGGTAGTTAGCTTAAAACCGCGTAATGGTTCAAAATAGCATTTCCTTTAGGAAGTATATTTTCATATTTTTAAAAATGTATGATGTAGAAACCCAGGGGAAATCACAAGAATGGTTTCCTGTTTGAGCTACGAATATGCTAAAAAATGTTAGTTTCCGCGTTTGATTAATTTTCGTGACTCCTGTGAGAGTGTAAACGAAGTAACTCGCTACTTAAAAAAACGAAGCTATGAAAAATGCACGTATCGAAAGTAAATGAAGGAACAATCAACGCATCTGGTGAAAGAATAAGTGGGCAACATCGTGACCCATTCTGCACCATCATCGCGTCCAAATTATCCAACTAAACAACATGAAATTTTTCCTAATAGGCTATCTATGCGTTCAACGCTCTCGAGTTACATTAACCATACATAATAGTTGCACCTTGTATTGCACAATAATTTACTGTTAAAAATCACCTTGAGCATGACTCTTTACTCTTTCTTTGACCCGCGTTTGTGCTGTAAGCCTCTCGTTTACTTTGCTCGGATTATGTCTTTGTCGTAATGTGTTGCGGAGGCGCACAATATCCGACAAATTTTCAACTTTCCCGGCAAGAAAAAAGATCACAATCCGGCCATGAATAGGGGAAAATGTTATATACAGAGACTGCTTAGGCGCGCTACAAAAGAGATCGCCGCTCGCTAGCTGATACAATTTTTCCGAGAAATACTTTTCTTTAATTTGACCGTCATAAGAGGACTTCCTGCACAGGGCTTCCTTTTATCGCAGTTTATACTTCTGGCAAGGATCCTTTATGTTTAAGGGCCAAAAAAAAAATTATGATGCTAGTCCAATTACTTTCATTATCACTGATTAGTGATTACCGAAGGCTCTGCCTTAAAATTTTACTCTAATACATATAATAAACATCAATCAAATCGACCGTTTTAGAAACGTAATCATATATAATTATTGTGACTCATGCATTTTCACTTGCAATTATTTACGTAATTATCTTGTAATACTTGACACGAACGTAACACTGAGGAATAATCAAAATTTATCCCAAATCAAGCGAATCAAGCCGTGAAAACGTAACACTGAAAAAAGTCCAGGAAAATAAATAGACCTTGCGATCTCCTGCACTGATCAATGGACTTTTTGGTTTTGCCGTTTCGCCAAGACGTAAATTGCTTTTACATTCCCAAGGCAGTAAATAATAATGTGGTAATTTGCGAACGTCGCTATTTTCACTTTATCGATCTGCACGCTTCACTTACCGCCCTTTTGACCTAATATACATACGTATTATGGGTGATAAAAGCCCAATTCGTTCCTAATAGTTGGTGGATGAAAATTTGTGCATCAGCACTTACATTTGTTGATAATTGCGTGCTTTGCGGAAATGAATGCCGAAGAAAGCGCCGAGTTTTTACTCAAGAGGTGGAGCCGGTACGAGAATGAATCTTCCCCGAGTCATGATATGTCAGATAAAAGCGAAAAAATCTTTGATGATATTTCTCCGATTACGGAAATAAAATAGCAAAACGATAATCGAAAATCCGGCTTCGACGGAGATAAGCAAAAGCTTCTAACGAGCTGTTCGGAAAATTTATACTGTAGTTGTGCGCTACAGGCTCGTTTCGTAACTGTAAAGACTTTCTGCGCGGAAATTTGTTCGAGAGAAATTGGCCTGTCTCAAAAGACGCGGCAAGCAGAATAGTTAACAATTAGATTGTGTGCACGAGGGGGGTCTGAATGGAAACACTGTGTATTTAGCAGCGACGTGTAGCGTATAATGGGTGTAGGAATAATAATAGGCCGAGGATAATACACAACGTATTTATCAATTGAATTATCTCTTGCCGAAACAGGTTGACTTTAATAACTCGCTCCTGATAAATATTGTCACGTAAATGAATGGCTTTGTTCATTTCCTCAACTTGTAAGGGCAATTTCCTGCGAAACTAATGAATAACGCCCCGGGCCACACAAACTTTACCCCCTTCTCATTTTTTGAGCCAAACTCACCAAGCGAGCGAATTCAGGACATCAGTTACGTACCTGCAACCAAAAATAGCACGATTAATTGTGAATGTTAACAAGAAAAAGGACGTACGACGATAAATCATAACATGCAATTTAAAAAAACGGAAAAGTGACTGCAATAAATTACTATCACTGATGAAATTCACATACGGTGTTTTCGTATGTAGCTATGCAGTCAGTAGCAGGAATTCTCTTTAAATAAATTAATAATTAGCCGCAGGAAAAGTAACCAAGCATCACTTTTTATTTACAATAATATGTTAAGGTGTGAACTTTAAATAATCTTGTTAGGCAACAAAAGAGGTCACCGCAAATTGGGTTAACTGCACGTGCCTATGCTGTGGAAATAAAAGATTTTACGTAGGCTGCACTCACATCCATGAAGGATTTAGCTTGTTCATACAGGAGAAAATGTTCCATAAAATAAATAATTTATGGGTGTCTTGTCAAGGCTTTATCGATAAAAATTTACACGCATCGCTGTCGCTTCTCAAAATTTCACAATTAAATCCAGGATTTGTTCAAACAAAATTGTTATTACTATTTTATTTCCTGTATTGGACTGTTATGAAATGATCAAGTTACATAATTTGTTATTTTAAAGGAAACACGTAACGAAGTGCAACCGAATTTCCATAGAAATAAAATCGAAGACGGTTCGGAGTGGTTTAGAAATAGCTGTATAAATGCATGTCCAGCAGGAAAGACGATAGAAAGTGCTAAATGTTTTACGACTCTGGTAGTCACTTGCAATAAACATTTGATTTCTTGACGCAATAAAATAGAAAAACCTGTCTGTCACTTTTAATTAATCTTTAATCTTTTCGTTTGAAAAATAATAGAACCGTTATCTACACGAGACGTAAATCGTAATTTGTTACTTACAATTAGGACACAGACAGGTTTTGAGTACGAATGACATAATTTATCAGTTTATCTGGATACACGTGTTTAACAAGGTGCTTAAGTAGTGATCCAGCTTTGAATAATAACGTGTACTAAAACAAAACAAACAGTAACACAATATTTTGGACTCTGCCGAAAGCATCGAGTTACAAAAACAAGTTTTCAAATTATTTGTTTATTTTAACGCGTTACATTCAAATTAGTTGTTCCAACTCTTGTTTAATAAACACAAAAGTGGAAGTCAAGTAGTTCAAAACTGCACAGCTGTGTTTTAATTTTTACAAAAACAAAAAATTGGGACTTGAGAAACATACAGCTTTTCCAGTTTTTCATAGCTTGGAATTATTTTATGTCTACAGATGCTGTCATATTATTAAAATCTCAAGTTACACGACAGATGGTATTAGAGAAATATTTTTTGGTTTATCTTTTACAATTGGCTTATTTTCGCAAACTAAAACCACTGTTTGTTTTGCAAAATATGTGCGTTACCCTGAAAAACCGTTTGATCTTGACAAATTTATTTACTTAAGCCTCTCTTGAAGTCACTTAACGTTGCGCAAAATTTAGTAAAAATAATCAAAAATTCGGCAGTAACAAAATTTAATTAAACTTCCACCGACACAATATTGACATTTCATCAGTGATAACCACTTGACAAAACTAACACAACATTGCGCATAATGATCTTTGCACATCAAATTTTGACCCAATTTCGAGCCTCTCAAAAAAAGATAATTAATCCGAAATACTCCGTCACGATAGACAAACATACTTAAAAACGCCGTCAAAACAAAGATTAGACACCTACATAATGAATAAATGTGAGTTAATTGAAATGGCGAAGGCAACCCATCCGTAACCGAACACTGGTAAAGCTTATCAGCAAACCAGCGATGACAACTAGCATGATTAAAGTTTGTTGTTATGGTAATTTCAGCAACCTGAATTGGCGATTAGCTGAAACCGCGAAATCTAAGGTCAGCTAATTGAGTTTCAAACCGCAATGCAAATGCACAATTATCAGAGATGTGTTGCTGTTTTAGGTGTTTGCGGATTGATTTACACTGATGACTGTGGAAAAAACGGCCGAAACGTGGGAGTGTCCGTGGCATTTCATGCGAAAATGTTGCCGTCGTGTCTTGAAAAATTGACCAAACTTGGGGCCTGTGTAGGTGTCCACGTTTTTAAATCGTTGAGGCTGCAATTAGTTGATTGTTTCTAATTGTAATTCATTGCATAACACTTTTCCAGCGGAATTAATTTAAAGTGATATGCATTGTGGACATGTTATTTTGATTAATTCAAGGCTAGTTAGAGCACTCGAAATAATTGCGTTCGATGATAGAAGCTGGAACACACAGTAGGGGGATCAATCTACATAACATATTAAGCTGGGAAGTATATAACTCCACGCTCATTATTGTTTACACTCCATGACCCACTTTGCAGAATGAAATCGCCACATGTCGAACGAAAAAAGCCTCTTCGGGAGCTTTCCAAGGCTAATCGGCAAACACCGGCAATAATATTAGCCAGGCTTTACGAGCTTTACACACATACATGTCGCAAAGTTATGATTATGGAGGAATTTCATTAAAAGTTGCGCCGGTTTGTAGCGAATTTTCGCCACAATGTAATCCGGGAAGGAACATCGTGTTGGGCAAAAAATTGGCACCGGCGAAAATTTTTCATAATTAATGGCGCTCGCGCATGCTTCTGGCAGATAAAAATTAACGGGGTCAGGATATCTGAATCTTAAATGAAATTGTCTGTTTATCGCTGTCACTTCCCTAATTTAATTACGTAAACTTTAGCGGAAAACAGAAACAAACAATTATGATTTACGGCAGCCTGTTTCAGCGTTAGGTGTATTTTTAAAAAACGGATTTACGAGAATCGACATACGATCGGCGCCGGTACACTTTTTACCAGAAACTGATTCGCTGTAATGGCGAAAAGTATGAATTATTGGCCAGTTTATGGCATACGCTTGAATCTCGACGAGACTTAATAAAAACTAAAAGAAATGTGCGATAAACTAGTCATTCACATTTTTATTTATAGCCGCAATTATACGCTGTTTTTCCGGTGGCTAACAAGCACATTTAACTAAAATATAAAACTGGTCCTTTATAAATCATTATAAATGTTCCAATTATGTTCACTTAATCCAATGCTGGAAGTAAACAAAAAACGCGTTTCCACCAGACGCTCTAATGGCACAATACGTTATTACTGTTTTCGTTGCAAGAAACTAAAACAATAAGATTTCATAACATTTAAAAAGTTTTAATTTTTAGCTAAAACCGGTTTCTCATTTTACACTTTCAAAACAGAAATTTGATTTTTTTCCCTGATTCATTCAACTCTGGTTATTTAGAAGACGTTATAAAAACTCGTTTTGTTTACCTTTCCACTAGCGAAAACAAGAAACAACTTAACTACATGATTGTGCAAGTGTATTGTAGTTAGGTATTATCGTTATTATTACCATTATTGAGCGGTAACCTAAATTTTCGGGTTTGTGTATAAATAATGACATTGTTCTGTTAATTTCTCTTTAAGTAAACCTGTCGAAGGTTTTGTGTTGGCTCTTTTGTACGTACAGAAACAGTGTAAAAATAACTGAAAACCATTATGCCTCATGTTTACTTTCTCAAACTTGAGAAAAATCGGAAGAAAGCTGCCAAACTGTACACTTAGCGTTCTTTGAATTTCTAATTAAATATTTTTGCTACTTGACAGTGACAATGACAGTCCTCAATTGAACCATCTCGTCAAAGAGAACCAGTTCATCAACAAAAGCACGTCTAAACATCTACCATTACATAATGTCACTCTGACTACTTAGCGTGGCTCTGTCAATAGAACCTCTAAGTGCTGAATGTCGATGGGTGCGGCAGCGATGAGTTATAGAAAAAATCAACAATTTCGCTCGTTAGGATATGAAATACGCCATTCCGAGTGAATAAACCTCGAGCGTTATTGCGCTTACATCACCTCAAGTAAGTGAAATCAATGTTATTTCAATCCGGAACGAAATTAAATTCAAAATAACCGCAACAAACCGAGTTACCAAAATTACGGAAAAATAAAAGGAGTGCTTTATACAGCCACTGAAAGTAATTGTACTTCCTGCATTTAGCTGGTGTGCTATCGCCACATCAAGATCACTCAAGAAAAAGGAAATGGAATTTAACGCGGCGCATCCACCAAAACGGTATCCTCTGCTCTCGCTCTTATTAAATTTGGGTTTATCTGGCTGCGGATTCGAGACGAATTTTACGTGTCTTTCTATTAATAAATTTCGTCTAGCGCTGTTTTATCGCACAATACCATAACAATCTATTTATACAATAATGCGAAACATGCGGCTGTACTCCAACAATACGACGCATAATTTATTATAAAACATGTGCACCAGTAAAATTAGACAAAAGGCGTGTGATAATGCCACAGCCGAAATAAACGCCTGACCCAATTACCCAGCTTTTTAATTTGACTAATTGTCGAATTTTTTTACAACAAAGAATGCGTGCCGTGTTCATAACTCGCAAAGGCGTGACTTGAAACAAAGGTCTTTAAAAGAAATATTTTTAGTTATGGCGTTATCTCTGCTTTGATGTTTCCGTCTCCTCTCGGCGTGATATCGCCTCGAGGAAAATTGTAAAAACATCAAAGACACAACAAATAATTTGTTACAAAATTAGCTCGCTTAATTTGCAACATTTGTACGTTTGTTTTCAATAAAAGATCATTACGTCAATCGCGATCGCGAGATTTTTCGTCATCTGACTCGACAACAAAACATTACGTAGGTAGAAGTATCAAGGCTCTGAAATCTATCACAGACTAGACGGACACCTTCAATGTGTAAAAAGCGGTAAATGTCAGCGAGACAGCATGACAAATTTTATGGTTGCGTTCTGTTTGCCTTGGAACGATTCGCTCAGTCGCGTCGCTCAGTTCGCGCGACTGAGCGCCAATATTTGCGCCTCCTCTCCCTTTTTGCGTTTACTTAACCAAAGTTTGCTCTAAGTCGATGAGTCGCGTTTTTCCTTCGGCCTTCCGGGCTTCCACCCTTTCTAATCTGTTTGGTTTATTAATTGCGAACTAAAAGTGTTGATTCACTCCGTACATTGCATTAGACCTCATTCGGGCGTAAAATGTAGCGTAGACTTGTGCGTTGATTACAACTATAATTAAGGTGGTGGAAAATGAAATAAACATATAATTACTGCAAACGCGACTTCCACAGCTCTTCTAATTGTGTTTAATTATCACTGCGAGATTGTAGCGGCTGAAAGGGTATTATTATTCCTTATTTGCGAATTTATTCCATATTATACAACCCTCATAAATAACAGATTTTACAGCCGGACGCTCATTACAGCGTGATAATGAATGTTTTGGCGTAGATGTTGTGTCATTTGAAAATGGCAAAGTTAAAACCATTGGGTAGGTCTCTTGCGAGTTTTTATGCACCATAAAGACGCCCCTAAAAGAAGAGATTTATGTGTGTACACGCAATTAAGCAAAAAATCTCAATATGGTCGCTTGCCATTTGGATGCGATCGGGGATAAGAACACGACGGTAATAAAAAGACAATTAAATCGACCACGAACGCAAAATCATTCTATTAAATTAGGACAATGTCGCTGCTGTTTCGCTCGAATATATCACAGTTTCGCGTTTTTTTCCATGCTTTTAGGGCCGCCGCTAAATGAGAAAATGTAATTTTCCTAACAACTCCAACACTATAATTATAATCTCGCTGTTTGCCGTTTCTGAAATTCTTTTTATGGCCTCTTATTTAATTTCATTCGGGAAAGACACGACAAGAGCTGCGCTAGAAAGCCACTTCAATTAATTAAATTGTAATGCTAGAAAATCAAATTGAAGCATCATTTGTTTGGAGGGCCGTGTGCTGAAAAGATGAATAAAACGCCATTTTTCAACTTCAACACTTGAAACAGATTAGCCGGCGAAAAAACTGAAATTTGCGCATTTTAATATATCTACATATTTTGCTCATTTAGCATTATGACAAATTGATATTTAGTATCTCCTTCGACGACGCCTCCATACAAATTCATCAGTGACAGTCGGCCTGTTCGCTCTTTTATGTACGATAAAATATTCAATTTTTTACCGCGCATCTCCTATATTAGATTTTTGGGTCGTTAGTTATTATCCCAACACAACCATGCAAAACTTTTCGATAAGTTCTGAAAGCATTCTTCAGCCCATCAAAAATTTACGAAGCCATCTCCGGGCATATTTTGTGCATTGCATTTCAATCAAACCAAACTTTAAATTCTGTTTCTTTTTGACACTGTTAAAGCAGCTCTGGTAAAAAATGTACACCTAACACAGAATAGCCTGAGTTCAAAGCCCAAGTTTAGCGAGTGGAAGCTCTCTAAAGTGGTTCGAATGATATCATCTTTGGTACTTTTTCCGCTCGTCCATCCTTTCTCGTTTTTTGCTGCTGAAAATTAGCATAATTGCACGTTTTCTGATTTATCTGCCTTCTCCAGGCTGTAATTTTTTAATTAAGCGTCTCACGTGTGAGCTGAATAATCGCCGGTTTAGCATCCGATGCAGATTGATTTATTTTTCGCAAGTCATTAAACCACCGACATACAGACACACTGACGCCTTCTAAACGTTATTAGTCCCAGAGACACTGACATTAATATTCATTATTCAGAATTAGATAGTACATATTGGAGCTGCGATAATTAATATCCGAGAAATCGTTGCAGAAGCGTGCAAAAAACTGCTTTAGCGGAAGATCTCGCACATGTGGTGCAGTCCGCGATTTGAGACAATAATGGCAATGCTCGACCGCACCTTCTTGCGATAATTATGCGACCTATGGCGTTCACTTCACCCATAAGCAACAAATTACAGTCCGTGGCAGACAATGAGGTGTTTATTTATGTGTTCAAGAAACACTTGTTGGAGTGACCTACCTACATTGTTGCGGCATGCGAACGAGCCTCTTTACACACTATCCTTATGTATCGAACCGATAATTGGCGATTGTTTGAAAGTGATGGATAATTGCGATGCCGGAGGCGTCGTCTGCGTCTAGCTTGCGATTTTTCCCTTCGCAAAACGGAGCAAGATCGTTGAACCTCTTTGACAAGTTATTCGCAAGTGAATCGCCCGCGGACTCGCTACTGGTATTTACGCGACCATTGGAAATTAATATACGCGCACTGTGTCAAATGGCTGCAGCTGGAATTGACTCTGAGTGGTTGTTAAAAGCGATCGTTTTATGCCGACTATAAACTAATAATTTCCACTGACGATATGGATTGCAGCTGCGGAGAATTGGACGAGGATTAATAAGAGGAATTGGCGAATTTGGGCCATTTCCAGAATTGCAATTTTCCGACTTGCACACGCTGGATTTAGCACATTGACTCCACGCGGGTTGTTGAACTTTCTGATTACATATTATGTATCGCATATTGTCTACTTTTTCTCATCTCTTAACGTGTTTTCGCAGCAAACAGCGGATACTTTCAACCGGGCCATTAGGTTATGAATTCCAAAACAACGCAGGAGAACACACAAACACGCTTTTTGAATCCTTTTTTAACGCCATGCAAAGATTATTTGAAAAAAGTTTCAATTTCTTAAAATATCTAGTATTCAATTTATTACAATTATTAGCAAATGGTAGCTTTGCGAAAAACGAACGGTAGTTGACATTGTCAAAATAACGCTTCACTTCTTCTCAAAAATTTAAAGCTCTATCAGTGATGTAGCTAATAACGAATGTTTTTTGGGGAGATATACACAGCGTGGAATTTTTAACTTGAATAAAGTTCATAACTTTTATTTAAGCAATTTTGGTAAAAATTCCTAAAACAGATTTTAATTTTCCCAGCCTACTATTTGGTGCATATGGTGTTTGTTTATCTGTTGTCAGAAATGCACAGCCACCTCTAACTTTTTTTTTCAAATGTAATGGTATGTCAAGTGACACGTCGTATGAAAGCCCTTTTCGCAAGCATCACAACGCACTATTTGTTTTTTGAATTGAAAACTCAATTTTACAAGTTGAACATTATTTAATGCAACAATTGTTCAAAATTAGTACCGTTTCTCTCCTGGAAAACAACATAACGATAGTAGCATGAATTTCTAACATTTTGCAACATTTCTAGTGTGATTTAAAAAAAAAATATTTTTTTTTATCGCGTAGGCTTTGAAAATATTCAGAAAACAAAGAGTGCGTTGTATTCCTTGCAAAGTGCTCTTTCACATGAGATGACACTTGACATATCGTTACATTTGAAAAAAAAGTTAGAGGTGGCTGGGCATTTTTGAAAACATAAACAAAAACCGCATGCACAAAATGATGTGCAAAGAAAATCCAAAATCGACCTGACTCAGGATTTAAAAAAAAATCGCTTACACCAAGTTACAAATTTTATTTTTGTCAATAATACCACACTGCTTTGATTTTTTATTACTTTTTTATTTTTTTATCCTAGAAGAGAATGAGCATTGAAACGAAAACTGCAGAGTTTACAAAATTCGAGAATATCAAAGATGTTCATACGTTTAATGCCGATTTATTTAGAGTCAACACCGATCAGCATTTTGCCAAAAGTTAAAAGTAATAATTTGGATTTCTTGGTGGATTATGTGGAATCATAGGATTCTCAAAATTCTTCTTGAATTTGAGAAATAATATTTGAAAAAATATGGGCAATGGTCGTGCAGCCTGCAAGTGTGGTTCTCCCAAAGCGTGGAGCTGAAATATATGCATAATCGCTCTGCATAATGGTGAAGATCCTATCATCAAATCAACGCAACAATAGTAACAATAGAATGAGCATAACGAAACGATATTTAAATTTGACTGCATAAAAGCTACATCTAAAAGAGTCCGCGGCGGTGCTCAGCGCACTGTGAAGCGAAAAACTAACACAAAAAGTCCGGAGATAAAAGAACAGTTTGAAAAAAGAAATTAAATTATGACCAAACTTCACCTATACATTTTTTCGTTGTACGGAACATGATGTAGCGTCGGAAGTAATTTTTAAACGTTGGTGGAATCAAGATAAAATTTAAACTTTTTTCTATGCAAATTTGATTGTTGAACCGATCCGGAGGAAAACAAGTATAACGAGATGTTGCATTTAAATAAATTACATCGAATTGACGTAATAGAAAGGCATCCCTAATTTATGCCCGACTTCCTCGATACTTGGAAACTTTGGTTGAAAACAAGACATTCCCATCGATGTCAACATAACATCTAATGGTAAGGCTTTGTGTTTCAATTGGTCATCGACTCTCTCCCTTTATGCAAGAGACGACCTTTGCGCATTTTTGTGACACCTGTCCGATTTGTTTCGGTAAAACATTCAAAGACAATAGGCCTGATGGTATCTCTGTTTCCACTAAGTGTGTTGTTGCTAGGTGGTAATGAACACATGCGTAATATACACAGTGTATCTCTTCACGCTATGCGATAAGTTCCTGATTGTGTAATAAACTAAAACAAGTTTACCTTTGTTTATGACCCGGTGAACACTAATGATATACCGCGGGGAAGTTAGCGAATTAGTTGAATGTACGAAGTTATCGGAAACTGGAGCAAATTATGTGCTTTTCATATGTATCTCTATATACGGAATCGTCTAAGGACGCTGAGATAATTTAAACTCGACTAACTCGTGATTTCACTACTAATAATTATCTTTGTATTAATGGCTTAACAGCTCTGATCGCCCTAAGGGCCAGAAGCACGAAAGTGAAACCAAGAATAGCTCAGCTGAAATCTGTAAAATAACCGATGCTATCTCCACATGCTATGAATTTTTTTCCAATTTTTATTTAAATGTTCGCATGTCGAAACACACTTCAGGGTGGTCAGAAAATTATTTTTGTCTCATGAAACCCTCCCCAGACCGGGGTCGTGCCAGTTCTTAATCCTGATTTGCCTAAATTAGTTGTGTGGTTTTGTGTAAATTGATACATTATCCCACGTCACCGCCAGCACGTGCAGTTTTTTACGTCTGTAACAAAGAATGTCAACGTTTTATGCATACACCTGATCATGATTGTAAATTAGAGATTGCAAAGTGACACAGAATACAATTTTATTAGCCTTGAGTGCGAGTGAAAAAATGATGGTAAACCAATTAAACCCATTCTTGTTATATATTCCAATCAGCACAAAGCCGCGACAGGAACACAATATGTCAATGGAAATAAATAAATTTATTATGATAATTAGCACAGGTTAATAAATAAATAACAATTGTATTGCAATGAAAAATTACAATGCAATGCACCGCAGCATTTCCTATACGAACGGAATATAAATCCATCAGCGATTTAATTATTATGTTGTTTGCGTTAATTGCATTTTTATCTCCAGACACAAACGCACCACTTATTTTAATCAATGAAACAGCAATTATCATGATTATGGGCTTAACCCTTCCGTGATCGGGAAAAAAATGATGGTGATAAAATTTTTATGGGAGGTTTGGCCCAGTTCAAGGATCCATTTAACCAAAAAGAAATAAAATTTATCATAGTTATGTTATCACTCCTCATCCTCATAGTTTGAGTCGTGTGCGAATATGATAAGCTCTCACTCCAAAGTTGTAACTTTCGATAATTTTTATCAGTCTGAGCAAAAGTTATTTATAATTAAACCGAAAAAATGTAGGTCATAGCGTTTAGATTACACAAAAATAAAATATTAAATAACAAAATAATCAGCCTGAGACCCTCGGGGAACGGTGAGATATGGCTTCAGCATTCAGTGTTTCGATCTGAAAATAAAACACGAAATATCTGATTATTACAACAGTCGGCAGCGCCCGCAGGAACGACCAGCTAATTACACGTAATAAATAATTATTGCCGCACTTGCGAAATAACAAGATGTAAAATAATTCCAAACGTGGGCCGAATGTGCGAGCGTGTAAAAATGAAGTTCAATAACGTTAAATCGGATATATCAGAGCCGACAGTCATAACAAATACATAAATCATACAAACTGGCTTAAACAATAAGATTTTTTTACAGTGACACAGTTACATTTGACCTTGAATGTAATTATCTATTTTGATGCCGTATGCTCGGACGATAACATCGAATTGAATGGATAATTGCAATATTGTCTGCTCGAAGGACAATTCGAGGATAGTTCCTGAAAACAACAATGAGTTTCTTCAATTAGCACGAAAGCGAAAAGTTCACGAAAGAGTTAATAAGTACAAAGATACACAGAAGAAAGTTCTGTGATAAAAACTTTCGAGGCACGTTAAACGCTTTTATTAGTTCTGGAAACCTGGCCAAGAATGCAACTACGAAATTTAAAAAAGGGGAGCATTTTTAGAAGGGTTCTTAATCGAAGGAATGAGTAATTTTCCTGGACTCTCCCCAACTCGAGGAAATCGCCACTGATTGACGCGGGAGATAAGTCGACGTCCTGGAGCTCTCAGGCACGTCCGGTGCCCACTTAACGGCACAATTTTAATTTTTGTAAATTGACAAGAAAGGAGCAGAATTTTTTATTTGTTTTGCGACACCTCAGAATTCAAAGTCCGCTGGTCATTTATATGCATGTATGCAAATGGTGAATTTATTTGCAATTCAAGAATTTTTATTGGCACTTGAAACAAGACTCGAATTGTGATTCCAACGATCAATCATTGTCGTTTAAAGTTGGAAGATTTTGGCTGCGCCAGCATTCCACTAGTTTTGATGAAATTCCGCAAGGACTTGACCAAGGGTTGAATAGTTAGTTTCCAATAACCATAATAGTAATTGAGTTTGCGAAGAAACACCTCGCCGCATTATCGCCTCAAAATTTCCAGCCCCGAGCGTCCTTTGTGTTTTATTTTTATTCTTGCCAACCATAAATTGTGGTGTGCGGTTACAACACCGGCTTTTGATCTCGATCTAATTAACTTTATGAACTTCCAACAGCTGGGTTGTGGCATCCACACCAAGAAACGGGTGGCAATTGGCGATTGACAAGTCCGCTTTTTCCACTGTTTGCTGCTCGTTATTCTCTGGTTTATCGCCTGTTATTATCTTTTTAGTAGTGTTCTCCAGTGGATCAAAAGATGAGGGATCGTATTATCACAAGTCGATTCTTTTGTTGGAGGCGCAGATGGGCAAGAAGCGAGTAATTCACTCGTAATCAAATTTGTGTGATTGTGACCGAGCAAATAGGTTCCGGTTTTCACCAGAACTGAATAAATATTTTGTAGACATACTTTAACAGTATTGACAAGAGTGACAATAAGAGTCTGTAAATATCTGATTTTGTGGTTTCGTTCAGTCAACAAATTGGAGAATCATGGAAAAAGGAGAATAATTAACCGCTCATTAGCGCAAAAGGTCAGGAAATCGTTATGAGTAATGGTACTTTCGTGGTCACTGCGTATGTAAATTCAAAAAATACAAATATATTCAATGCCACTTGTGTCGTACATTCCTTTATCAGAAATTAAGTCAATATTGCTGCAGATGCCTCGAAACCAATATAGGAACAGCCACTGTGTGGCGATAAACCGTGATATGAAAGACGGTCGGTAGGTAAACATTTCCATATTCAATAAATCCATCTTCGCACCCTGTTAGGATTTTTGTCGCCTATTGTTTTTGTTGGCAACACCTCATAATGTCAAGAGCCGACTTTCTTAGTGACGTATTGTTGATAAAGTTTTGAAAGTCGGTAAACATAAAGGAATTTGCTAAAGCCCGCAGAAAACAAAAGCATTAAACTAAACTAAAATCCTTAGCTCCACATCCGTCAAAACACTTACGAACCTGTCCTTTTTTTGATAATTCGATTCGGGCCGACTCCACGTGGCAGTGTAAACATGTTGTTATTCAAATTTTTATTCGCAATACGTTTTTGGCTGCAATTTATCAGGTTTAAGTAGATGCGTTGTGTCAGATGTTTGTGGGGAAAACCGTAACAAGTACACATGAGGTCTTTCAGCGGCAACTTCCTTATCAGGGGGTGTATGAGTGTCCTGGGAGGTCGGCAGTTTGTCTCATCTCGAGGACAGGACTGCGTCGCTCATGTGGAAGCAAAGGCGGTGGTGATCTCCGTGTTGCGTGTTCTGAATACTGATTTGACAGCGCTCCTTCAAAACATCTTAAACCACTGATCCATGAAGAATACAGCTCATCTCGCCATTCTATTTCGGGGATGAATTATTATTAAATATTACAAGCCCTTTCAGACGAACGCTTCCTATTCCCTCAATACAAAACTCCCGCTGGATGATACAAAGTTGCTGGGTAGTCCCTTTTTGGGGAGCTTTCAGCAGTGATAAAGCGCACGGTGCACGTCAGCACAAAGCTCACAAAAGAACAAAATTAAAACCAAATGAAAACCGGGACCGCGAAGCCACAATTTCGGAAATCTCACTCGAAATCCAAAGAACCTCAAAAATTATGTAATTGTACAGAAATCCACCTACAAAAAGACTACATCTTGCGACTAGGGTTGAGCAAATTTTAAGATATAGTAAAATCCTATAAGCGGACGCCTCTGACAAACGGACATTTTTGTTAGCCCGGTGTAGTAAAGCCTCGAAAAACATTTTCACTAATTAATAATGACCATATTTTTGACTAGAAAATACACAAATTTGGTGATTTTTGGAAAAATTATGTTCATTTTTGGTCAAAAACGTGCTGAAAGTCACAAAAAAGATAAAAACAATTTTAAAATTGTAGAATCAGCTTATAGGCCCGGTATCTTTTTATGAAATCTGGTGAAAAATTAGAGAATTAAATTAAAAAACAGTAAAAGAAAATATTTTCTCGAGCTAAATCGCCGACTTTTGAACTGGGGGTATTTGCGTTTTAGGTGAATTATTGCAATTATATAGTTTATAATGTTGATTTATTTAAAAAGTTTGTGTTAAAATATCTGCAAAAGACGGTCAGTACCTGGAGCCCTGGTGGCCCAGTGGTATAAGCGCCACTTTCGACGGGGGAGGTCGGGTGTTCGCACCCGGATCAGGGTAACAATTTTTCTATGAAAAAAAGTGTAAAAAAGGTAAGGAAACAACACGTAAACAAAAATAAGAGATTGAGAGAACACATAGACGTATAAACGTAAAGCGGAGCATAAAACTGACAGAAATAAGAAAATATGCAGCAAAAGGTAAAAGTACGTAAAGGCGCCAAATTGTAAACGTAAGAGCACATCCTAATAAAGGCAAAATACCTTTTGCTTTGAGAGAAAAAGAGATAAACGTAAAGGTAAAACTGCTCCTGTAAGATAAAATATTTTCTAGACCAAAATAAAGCGAATGTACGAAATTTACAAAGAAATAAGAAATAGGGAAATTCAGTAAGCAGCAAATAGTGTTAAAAATAAAAATTAATTGGTGAAGAAATGGCATGGAAATGGAAACTTTTGTAAACAGCGAAGTTTTTTTGAAGACTAATGAAAGCTAAGAAGTTTGAGGGAAATTTTTTTTCAAGAAATAGTTAATTGGACTGTACCAAATAGTATCATGCTCCCAGCTCTTTAGTAAATTAGTTTAGTTAGTGTCTATTATTTCGCTTAAGAGGGCACCTCCATTAACTGAACAAAAAAGTGTCACCGTCGCCGGTGTCCGCTTATTGGAGATTTCACTGTACTACTTAAGATATCTGAGAAATTCGAACCTCATTTTATAATAGCTGGTCTAATATAAATATTGCGGTTAGCAAGCCCAGTTGTGTGCTTACGTTGAGAGGTCAGTGATTCCTGGGGTTGTTTACTGAAAGCTCTGCGGCTATTTCGGAATACTTTTTGCGCAAAGTCGTTTGGCCTAATTACGTGTAATTTAGTTAATAAGACGTTGAGTTAATTTTTTATTTGTCGACAATTCGCCAAGCTTCCGAATCGTCCTCTGCAGTAAGAAACAAAAATATCGTGGCGAGCGAAAACCCTCTTGACCGAGTGAAGCGCTGGTTGTTTACGTTTTCGCTGCCGTTCATTACCGGTGATTATTTTGAGTAAATTTCTGTTGGAAATTAATTAATGGAAACACGTCGAGTCGGTGGTCCATATATCATTGTCATGGTGTTGAAACGAAGTTCCAATCTCGACCGGCAATCTGAGAAAATTCGGCAACACAATGAAGCCACTATTTCAAGGTTGCTTTGGGCAGCACCGAGAGGCTCGGCTCTTATTTATTATTCTGATGTTGTTGGCTGGCTTCTGTGTACAAATATTGAATATCTAATAGGATCACAGCGCATTTAAGACGCCGAGTTGAAAGCAATTACCATTAATTATATAATGAAAATTTCTACAGGTATGAGCGGAGACATAAATCACGAGCGTAATTCATCAATCTCGAAACACACCCGGCAAAAGTCATTCAACAGCTAAATGCACTGGGTAATTACTAGATGTTATTATCGCGAAATCTCGCGAACTGTCGAAATGTAGGCACCGCTCGGTTATAATTTCACCTGCATTTACATAGCGCACGATTACCGTTGTGATTACAAGGAGTGGTATAATTCAATTTCGTTTTAATTAAAACGCACTGGAATGTCGGATTCGGGAAAACAAAAACAACGTGCCAGAGAAAAATATACGGAAAACTAATTATTTTAAAAACGGGGCGTAGAGCGAACTTGACATGTTATTAACCTAGCACTTTATTTGTCACTCGACCGTTTATTGACTTTAATTAATTAATCCTTTTTAAACTACACAATTTACTGACATGTAAAAATTAAAAAACAAACTTTGATGATACCATGACTCAACTCGCATGTAAACAATAACAATCACTCGGCGGCCGTAGAAAAAATTTGTATGCCACCCAGGTGGTGATAAATCCAGTGGCCCCCTATTAATTTATGAGCTTCGGTTCCAGAAGTGCGTGGTTAGTTGGCAACAGATTTACTCCGGTTAACTTTGAAACAGTAAATAACAATTTTGTACAAGATACGATTACGGCTAACTTTCACAAAGTATAGTTCCGCCAGATGTAGTGTTACTTTATAAGAAAATTTCTCCTCAAAGTTATTTCAGTAACTTTATTTAATCATACTTTGAAGTTGAAGCAAAACGAATCAAAAACCACGAATGCGAATTAAATTAAAATTCAATTCATAAAGTAGTTCATCGAACTGAATAAGGCTTCTTTTCCATCTTCCTGTATTGAACACGTTCGTTATGAACGTGTAGAATTTAATATTTCGTAATTTTACGGCGGCAGTGCAGTAATAACAAATTACTGTCTCAAAAATGCTACTATTTTAAGACAGAATTATGTAAATCCCTTATCTCATTAAATGAAATGAGTTAACTTGTTAGGATAACATCTTATCGATTTCGATTAATTAAAAGCTAAAATTATATAGGACAAAATTCAACTTATATTTAGAAAACTGGTTACTAGGCGCATTATTAGTAAACAAAACCTGCTGTTTGTAAAAAAAAGAGGAAACACACTTTAGTATAATTTCGAAGTCACTTCGCTTTACTTGAATTATATAAATCAGTCTGGTCCGCTTAATATTCACTAATAAACAAAGGTGAAGCTTGCAAAAACTGCGAGTCGTGTAATTCTGTTTGCCTTCCAAATAAGCAATTTCCTGTCGCATTAAGTCCCGTTTTATGGCAACGGTGACCACCATCATCTCGTTGCTGTCAATTTTCATCATATCAAACGAAATAAACCTTTCCAATGTCGTGTTCGCCGCCCTGCGCTGGTTTCCATGAAAATTTTGCTTTATTTTCCAATATAAATATGCAAATTTCGTTCTAGCGAACTGCTTATCTTTTTAACGGGGTTGTTTTTTCGCCGATAATACTTTTCAATTATTGTAAGTCACGCAACGATAAATCGTAATTATTGCTCAAGCATGATAAGTCAAAATGGTCACTCGCCCGTTTTTAAATATTTAAAGCTGAGCCAGATAATGCGAATTAACCGAGCTTATTATAAATAATTACGCCTTTCACTCTCCACACCGAGATAACTCCGAATTTACGTTTGGCGGTAGTCATTGCGAAAACATCCCAGCATTGCCAATTTAACGTTATCGGGCACGTTTTCAAATCTCACTTTGTCAAGACCTAAATCATCCTCCGGTTTAATTCCGGTGACAAAAGTGACGTTTGTCGGGCGGGCAAGACGGAAATGATAAACTTTGACTGGACGTTCAGCCGAAAGGCGATGCGTTTTAACCGCAAATGTGATGATTTAAAACACCATTAATTAGCTTAATCAGGTCGATTAAAGAATTACAACATTTTTTAAGAGAAATGCGCCGTTAAAATAAAATATTGCCGGTTGGAACGAGTTAATTTTAAATGCACACTCTTCGATAAGGTGCACTCCTGAAATCGTTTAATTTATGGCTTTTCCTTGTGGATTTACTGCAACAAAAACGTTTTGTTTCGGAGCAAACATCTGTAACAGCGGGTAACGAAAGTATCTGTTTTATGTTGTTGAGGTATTTTTATTTTGACACTCCTCTAGCAAAAAGCGGAATCACATGAGTCAAGTCCAAAGTCTGCAATCAATGTTTCCACAGTATCAAAAATCCGAATTCCCGATTTAAACACTGGATAAATATTTAAATTTATGTCTCAACTTTAATAAAAATAAACGAACCGGTCTGAATCGAATACCAGAGTTATTTATTTAACCGCAGACTATGGTTTTAATTAGAGTTTTAACCTGATTTTGGCCGGCTGTGCTGAATCCATTCAAATATTTACGATCGGCGGGGGAGAGAGTATTTATTTGTAAAGATCAGCAATTGTTGTTAATTGCCGTCCTCTGGAAGATGATTCAAAACACGTCGTGTTTACATTTTTGAGGCCACATTATCGTCAGAACATTAAAAAGATAACATTTGTGTAAATTTGCACTTCCGTATTTGGTCACATGGAGAAAAAAATCTCGTTTCCCAACGCTGTTATTGAAATAAATATTTCGGAATTTTTCAGCGCGATAAGGTCCGAATGACAAATACTCTCGCCTAACAGAAATAACCTTTTAAACCGCTCCTTTTTCCATCTTTTTATGACTTCCACCCTTCACGAGGACGATTCGCCGGAACGGATGTAGATGATTTTTTACAGACGCGGAATAAAATAAGACGAAAGCTCGAAATCGCCTTTTTCCTTTGATATTTCTGTGTTAAATAAGCGTGCGTGAAGCTTTGGCACTTTTATGACTGGAAGGATGCGGCTTTCATTGGCCGCTGGTCGATCTGGAGGACGTTCCAGATCATAAAATTAAAGACTACAAGATAAAGCTCCTTCAATAAAGCAATGGTATTGTATGGAACTGTGAAGCAGAACATTGCCAATAAAAATAACAATAACAATTACCAAACCGCTGGATCACATTTGGCAAGGAGTACAATGAGCAAGCAAAAGATATTTATTCTGCAGCGATAATATCAGCGCTACCAGATAAATTCCGGCGTGCTTGTAAAGAAGGCCCCGAAATAGGACGATGGGTAAAGACTCCTCCACGCCCATAGACGTGGAGTCAAGGTAAACCGGCCGGCTCTACTGCCATCCTAATCGACATCCGAACATCCTTAACCTTGGAGCCTCGCCCGGCTCGTGGCAGTCCCGGAAAACACCCAGAATTTCACAACTCGCAGGATTAGAATGTACCGAACTTGTTAATGAAACGCGACTAACTCAAAAATTTGGGGCCGAATTATTTCGAATTGAAATAGGTTTGTTAGTTTAAATGTGAGCAGATTTGATCAGCCGGTGAATTTTATTAATGGAAAACTCAACCACAGCTATTTTTTGCAGTACAAACTAAAATTATCAAATGCATGTTTTTTACAGAGTGGAATTTTTAACTAGAATAAAATTCATAACGTTGATTTAGCCGATTTTCGTAAAAATTCCCGAAACAGGTCAATTTTTTTTTCATTGCCTACTATTTGGTGCGTATGGTTTTTGTTTATCTGTTGTCAGAAATGCACAGCCACCTCTAATTTTTTTTTAAACGTAATGGTGTGTCAAGTGACAAGTCGTATGAAAGCCCTTTTCGCAAGCATTACAATGCACTATTTGTTTTTTTAATTTTTTCAAAACTTACGTGATAAAAAAATAAAAACCAATTTTATAAGTTGAACATTATTTAAGGCAATAATTGTTCAAAATGGGCACTGTTCCTCTCCTGAAAAATAACATAGCGATAGCAGCATGATTTTCTAACATTTTGCAACATTTCTAGTGTGATTTCAACTTATAAAAATTGGTTTTCAATTTTTTATCGAGTAGGCTTTTCAAGTGTAGAGTTTGATTTGTGTTTTATATTTTGTTTTATATTTTGACGGCTTTCACAATTTAAATTAAGCGGCACACTACGTTCAAATTTCATAGGTGACTTGATGAACAACCATTTTTGAAGACACTGTATAAAACACTGATCACAGAACATAAAAATAAAGTTTTTAGAACCTATGAGCTCAAAAAAGTTAAAAAGCTAGCAGTATATTAATTCTTCGGTGTGTCCTCGACGTTATGTCTTCATCGACACTAATAAATATAACTTATTTGTGATTACAAATGCTAATATTAAAATTTATAACCTGGAAATACCTCTAAACTCAACTGAAAACTTATCTTTATTGTAACTTATTGCAGGTTAATTAGTTTGTTAGAGGAATGTGTGCAAGTGATAAACCTAGATTAATCAAGGTAAACGTGAGTAAACATTTTAATTTGATATTAACTGTGTGAGATGAACCTTTTTCTTCAGCAGACAATGTATCGCTTTGACTAATTTATCGATACTAACGTCAAGATAATTAATAACCTACTGTACATGTGGGTAAAAATATTTTGATTTTTTCTAAAGTGTACAACATTGCATCATTTCGTTTCTGAAAGACTGTGAGAGAACCTTGGATTTCTCGAAGATAATTGTAAGAGATAACCAAAAATAGTCGTTCTTTATAAACAATTGCTTATTTGCTAGAAGTTTATTTATAGAACAACTTCTAGATACATATACAAGTGGAAAAAATGTCTATCTAAGGACACGCTTCTATGGTAATTATTCTTTCTAATTAGCGGATTAACAACGAGACACCAAAACACTCCAGTTCCTGGAAGCCTTATCACCACTTTCAAAAACCGCTACTATTCCAACTGATAAGTTACATAACACTATAACCGTCACAGTCACCCGTACATTCGCTTTATCATCATAACTTAACCCCAAACTAGACCAATCCCTCTAATCGAATCATCAGAGTTCGCTCAAACCCCGATTTTCAGAAACACATAAATTTGAAAAAGATCGCTGATCCCACGTCACTCCGAAAAGGCATAATTCTAAATAGTCCCGAGTGATCCTTTATAAATATCATCCCTGATCCGATTTTATTCGGCTCGATTTTCTTTATCTCTCCAATTACACGGAAACGGCACATAGAGCATCTCTCGACGAATTGGAGTGCAAGGGCTGAAGAAAGTGAAACTCTTGATAATAATAAGGAACGGAGGCTGCGGACCACAAGTGTCCTTACAGCAACAACAACCTCCCAGGAAGGAAAATCCCTTAAAACCACGGCTGTTTTGTTCCAGTAATTTTATTTTGACTTGACGAATATGTCGTGTCACTTGTTGTTGATGGTCAAGGATGGCAACAAAATGTGCGCATGATTAAAATAAATTTTAAAGCCATCAAGGACTTTGCCAATATACGGTAAATTTATTTACTTCGCGAATTTAAATATAATCGACTGGCAGACAATAAACAAAGCTTGGAAATGATTTACCATTTTATAGCTATGTCTATTTGGAAATAACAAGAAGAAGCCTTGTTTGTAATCTGATTGCAAATTTAAATTTTAATTATTCAAATTTAAGCAAAGTAAAAGTACGGCAGCTATATCTAGTAAACAATACCTTATAAATCTTTTTTTTCTAATTGGTCGCCTTTTAATAGCACCCGAGGCCTTGATCGCAGGAATTTACGGTAAAAGTAAATCAAATCGCGATTTTTACGTCTTGTCCATTTCGAGAACTTCTGTTCTAACGAGGCCATTGCGGGCAAAACGCTATCAGAACACATCAATTCAGATGTTTGAATCGTCATGCATTAGATAATGTATTTACAGAGATCACAATATGCAAAGAAGATAAGAACAAGAGATGTTTGTCCAAGTTGTTCGAAAACAAGAGTACGCCGGCTTATGCAATGACGCGCTTTGTTTCAACAGACTTTTCAGCCGTGTGATTACGATGGCCTCTTCCGAGTTTTGTGCGGATTAAAATCAGGAAACGAGGAAAACAAAGTGAGCAATCACTCTTTGTATTTACCTGGTTTTAAGCTGGGCGCTCTGCCGTGGCGACAAAGGGAAAAATCCCGAATGTCAGGCCGCCAAGTATCATTGAGTATTTAGGTGTTCGTGTATTTGCTATTGAAATTAGTTTAGCATAATGCACGACGCTGTCATTACAATTAGTCGCTTGCAACGGTTAGGCTTGGCTTCATACGACACAAACACTCAATGCATCAGCTTTATTCGAGTGCCAGCACTGGAGGCAAATGGAAATTATACAATCACGAATAAGCAATAAAGTTAAAAATAAACAAACACTGGATATTGTTTACAATAATTAAACCAGGAAGTAGGCAGGACATCAAAAATCGATAGGCGATCCTTGCAAGTCAATTTTTAATTGTCGGTTACCGTAATGACCCTAATTAGCCATTTAATGGGTAAATTATATGTTATTATTACTTCAGATAATTTAATGCAAATATGTGATTCTGAGATTTATGTGTCTATCCAATCAACCTAATTGGTCCGATTTTTTCACCAATCTCAAACGAATTATCTGTCAGATTATCAGCGTGATTCTGCAGAACCTTAATTAATATTTATTTTTTGTGCGGAGGTTACGATATTTCGACGGTAGTGTGTGTAAGTCAACGGTTAATTGGTGAAACGATTTTAGTTAGCAATAAAATTATTTGAAAAATGGCAATAAAAAATTACAGCCACATAATGTATGAGATTTATGTCCCAAAGGTGGCAAATTTTGGCCATTGAATATTTATCACTTTAGTTGAAGATTTGACTTCTGGGAACAACTGACTTCTGGAAAGAGATCAGGTCGACTCGGGTCAAATCACTTCAGGTAAAAAATAATAACAATTTATGGTGGGTCAGGTCAATGAATTTAAAACAGTAGCTTTGTAAAAAAGATTTATTTATTTCAATACTATGCATTTGCCCACTGATCCTTTTGATTATCCTGCCACTTTCGTCCTTTAAAATAAAAGATTTATCCCAACTTCGATTCCACTCAAACGACAAAATGCCTTTTTATTGATACTTTAGGGTCGTTTCAAGTTCATCGATATAAATCTATATTTAGAGAAATTTTGTAAAAGTTTGTCTAGCAATGTGGCATTGACATAACACTATGAATATTAAATTTTATTTTATTTATTAATTCCTGCAACATGATTTATTCATCAATGGACCAGACTTAGCAAAACGAGTGCTTTAGTAACTTTCTTTAAATTCCTGTCACTGGGCAAAGAAGTGCATCAAAATTTTTAAATTTCAGCTTTAACGATTTTCGACAATAGCTAGTCGAGAAACGTGTCTATTCCTCGTTCGAATTTTATTGGGCGAGCTGTGGGGTGTCGCCGATAATACAGATATTCATAACAGTACAAACGCATAGGTTTGTATTCATAACAGGATCAGAAAATCGGCTTCATGCACACACGTGCTATAAAACTTCCGCATAACGTTTCGAGCATTCATCTTAAGAATTGTTAAATCGTTAAAATCTCTTACACACCGTGAATACATATTTACGAAATAAGGAGTAGCCGTCGATTCTCTCAAGTCCGTTTCGCATTCAAGTGCAAATTGTATCGCGAATATTGACAGTAAAATCATGATTTACGTCGGTAAATGTGGCACGTCGGCCGCACCTAACATCTCCACTAATGGCATCACTCGAAAATCCGCCACTGTTCCACATAACCCACACCCTTTACATAAAAATAAATATTTTTTCATCCCCATCGAATATTTATAAGCCGGCCGGAACGATTGAATATTCCCTAGACGATGTTAAAATTACAACGCGAAATGTTCTTGTAAGCTCCCGAATTAAATCCGCACTTGTGCCAACGCAATTTTTATAGATTGGAACGTTTTTACACGCTCGGAAAATCATTCATTAATTGCCAGGTTTTTTTCTAATTATTTCGTAGCAGACCCCTAATTTGACTTCACCACCAAAATAAACTTAGACTTCGGCAGAAAATGCCACTGCTGACGGGATTGGAATCTATTGAGGCGGTTTAATACGGCACGTACGAAATTGGGGGAAGAAAAGTGTTTTTTCTTACATAGGAACGGATTATTTGAAATTATTGACACAGCAAGCTCGCTAAGAATATAGAATTTCACCTAACGCCAAACGAGAGGAAAAGGGAAACGGACAGGGATTTTTGTGAGAAAAAACGAATTTGCACATACCGATAATGAGTATATAACATTCATGATTAACTCCCATTCATTACTACCATAATGTAATGATTGTGCAACAGCCGGTAGAAAGTCATTTGGATATTTGTCATAACGGCTGGTGCAATTTCTCGTATTTGGAATTCTACATTTTTGTCCCCGCTCATGTACAGTCACGATCAAAAAGAATGACACCCCTACCAATTAGGGTGCCATTCTTTTTGATCGTGACTGTACTCGTAAACGAATTTGTTTGAAGCTTTCCGGAGAATTGTACGAGAGTATAATTTATAATTTTTCACTCCTTTTGTGAGAGGGAAACGGGGTTGCTAATTGTTTAATTTATTGGGGGCTGTCTCCCAGTAGTAGCTTTGTTTTGGCGCAACATCTTCATCGATCGAAGGGGCCGTAACTTAAACATCGTTCGTAAATTTTGTCACTAATGACCCGTCCATTTCCTCGCCTCTAATGTTACAATCTCTGGGACCAATTATTTTTTATCGCCCCGACTTACGACTTTGTGAACAGTGTGAGGAAAGCAATTTTTTCAACATTAGGAAGCGGCAAAATCAGCTGACCGAGCTATGATACTCGTAAATTGCAACCCGAAACAAGCCGTGTACGGCATCATTTGCATCTAAATGTGGCAATTTTTCGCGAAAACTCGAGATAAGTACGGAAGGAACCTCCAATTCCGGCGCTCAACTTCAGAATTATTTACAATGCGAGCGGCTTCTTGTTGTTACTCCTTTTTTGTCAAGTTGACCGTGGAACTAACCCGGATGTATTTTATTGGAGGCGACTCTTCCGAGGTAAATCGACGGGGAAAATGGATGCATTTTTTCATTGTTCCATCTGACGGCGAAATGCGCGAATTATTTATTATCCAGCGTAATAATCCGGTTAAAAATTGGAAGGTCCGGGCGAAATTGCCTCGGGCCTGCCAGAATTGACACGCGCTTTTGTTGCAACCGGAAAAAGCTCAAAATTCGGAAAATTAATTTGAAAGCTGGGCTTTATCTGACAATCAGGTAAGCCGTCTCGAATCAACCCTCGTCATGGGGAGCACCGAAATTATTTTTTCTAAGCCCCACAAGCCCAGAAAACTTACTTACAATTTGCAACTAATTAAAGCGATTATCTAACACGTGCAAAATATTCTAATTAGGTTGGGTCACCTATACAATAATGCAAATCCGATGTTTATTCCAGTGACCGGTTTTTGAAATTTTTTACGTCCTTGATAGTTCTCTTCTTTGGGGACGGCCGTCTATTTCTGTCATTTTACGACTGCCAATAATTTCCCCGAATAGTCAAGATCCAATTTCTTTCCATATAAATCGAACTATTCATTTGACGGTCTGACCCTAACGGTATTCTCTCAGAGTCCTCATAACAAACCGCGACTAATAAAATTCAGAATCGGACGAAATGGAAATGCGACTTTGAAATTTATGTAGTCCGATCCGGTCAAATATTCACTTCGGTACCGATCGAAAGCTCGTACAAAATAGACCAGCTTTGCTGCTCCAAAAAATTCAATTCCACTCGCATTTAATTTATTATAATTGACGTTATTAAAATGTAAAACAGGACTGCTGTTTCGCTAAATAATTAGTTTTATTTCGACAATGATTAAATGATTACAGCGAAATTCATTCATTGCGTTGTTTCAAAAGCTCTGCGAGCAGTTATTGACAGATGAGTGGAATATGCAGTGTGTAATTGATGCATACAATTATTTATGTTAACATTTACAGCAATTATTTCAACACACGATACTGCAAAACAAATAAAGAAACAATTGCAATTTGCTGAAAAACACTATTTATTTCCTCCTTCTGTTTACTTATTATTCAAATTAACAGCAATTTACAACTAAACTGTTAGTTCAAACTCTTTTTTAATTTATTCACTAATCTTCAATTCTATGCAACAGAAAATTAGAATTCAAGGACATGCCTTAGATAACACGAGTAATAAAAAGTGCACTTAACGTTGCATTTCACTGTCGTTAAAGAATACTTTAATTAAGGTTTTATTACAGTCTCAGATCAGATTAAACGAGCTGAAGAATAATGTCGGTTCCAAATTGCTGTGAAATGTTTGAAAATTCCCACTGGCCACCGCATGTACAACGATAGCAACTTGGGAAAATTTCCGGGAGTAATAAGAGTCATACGGTGATAAACGTGTTTTGTAAATATTTGCGATAAAATAAAACAGTAAAAATGGGTAAAAATCCCAAAAACTTATGCAATTCAACATGTGATGGCATCACATGTCATCGACAGCGAATCCTTCAGACTGGTATTGAAACTTATCCGCTCTTGTTCGTCTCATTATTTTTAATTGAATATCAACAATAACAATAACAAAAACAGAAGATAATGAACGTATCAATGTCGCTGCTAAATTTGCAGTCCAGAATCGCGGAATCAAATTTGCAAACTGGATGGCACACACGAGGCGACAAGGCCATTCAGTAAGATTATATTTGTAACCTAGAATTTATGTTTAATGAAACAACTCCCTCCATGTAACCACACACCGCGAAACTTGTTTACCTGTCTTCGTCTATTTTTCCAGTTTTAGCACAATATGCAAAATTATTCACGTTGACGTAGGTTGTTTGTTAAATTCGATCAGGTGACTCTTCATGATAAACTCGAAATTTTGTATGCTAATGTGGAAATAAATTAAACTGATGGCTCCTAAATTAAAAACCAGAAAAGCCGCTTAATTACTATTTGGGCAAATTATAATAAGCAATTGACAGATCGTTGCCTAATCATGCGAATTTACTACATCAGAGATTAAGTCGTGTTGACAAACAATGTTTCCGAGAAATTTATAAAAATTCGTAAAATGTCGTATTTTCTGAACTTTGGCTTGTTTAATGTTAACCATTATTTTAATATCCACGTTTCATAATAGTTGATTAAGCGCTGCAAAGTGCATATTGTGAAAAAATCGAACACCAGATGATAGCAATTATCACCAAACTGTTTCTGGAATAAAATTTCACAACAAAATTAATAACCGAACAAAATAATTGACACAATGTTTTCCCCAAAAGTGAAAACAATTGATCCGCCCCAGCTCAATCAATTCATCAATAAACCAGCTTTTAGCCAAGTCCAAGTGGGTGTTGACACAATCGTCATTACGGCTGATATTTATAAATTTCATATTGCAGACCGACTGTACTTATCTAATATTTGATTTGCTTCAATAAAATATACATTTAATCAAGAATTAATAAGGTCAGCACGAACATAACACAAATGAAAATAATGTAAAAAAAGTGGCCGAACCAATCGTAAAACGATAACGAAATGAGTTCGGATCAATGCACTTTATCAAACCATCCACACGATTCCAAGTGCATAAGGTATTTTCGTTACACTTTTCATTTTCCAAACGCTTGTGCAATGCTTCAAATCCTTATAAGCTCAAAACAGCAAAAAGGTTTCTCTTCATTTGTAATAAGTCGCGCATTGCCCATAATCGATAGAGAAACTCGCAGATTCCTTCACGAATGTGTAATACAACAGGGGATCACACAAAAGAAGCACCCCTTCAGCTGAAAATTGGGTCACAGGACGACTTGCGTTTTTTCTTCGCAACGTGACCACTTATTTAATTAGAAGCGATTCTTTAATTAAATTAGAGCCAAATTCGCCGCCGTATGACAACGTGTTGATGTCAGTGTTCAATGCATTTAAATGAAAATTTGAGGGCAAAAACCCTCGCCGCAAACAAGTGAGCTTGCAAAACATAAACAAACCGGCAGGGTTATCAACCTCTCTGCAACCGAGTTAATTCGCTAACCTACAATGAAATTAGGCACATCTAAATTATTGTAGATGTTATCGCGTTTCACAACTGGGACGAGCGTCAGTGCGTTATCGTCTGGACAAAGAAGATGAAACGAAATTTGGATTATTTAATACATTACGTGATCGTATTTTGGTTGAGCCATCACAAAAGCTAATAACAAATATTTAAAAAATAACACGTTAATACAAAAGGCAAACAAATACGACAATGTGATTCTAGGGCCTTTGGTTTTAAAAGATTAAAAAAGCAAACAACTGCGACGATTTAAAGTGGGTCAAAAACAGCAGGGGTAATAAAGTTATCAGATCAGCGATACGAATTTTTCTCCTCGTGAGGTGAATAAGACGCCAAAAGGCGCTCCTTCAACACACTTTCTCGAAAAAAGGACAATGAAATCGGTGGCGTGACCACTACTTCATCAAAAGCCAACAAATTTTAAATAAAAGGACAAGCCAAACAATATTTGGAGGCAACTTGTTAATTAAGAATTTGTTGGTTCGAGTCCTGATACAAGTCGTGCCTAAGTAAAATCTGAATAAATATGCAGTAACGTTAACCTGTAAGGTAAATAGTGTGAAAATGGGTTAAAGAAAATGCAAACAAGTGTGTGAACCGCAACGTTCCGCTATTTCAGATTAAGTTCGGCCCAAATTATGCGGAAAATTTGAATAAATTTCATACCTACGCTCCTATAAATTACAATAAACTACGAAATAAACTATTTCATTTATACGCAAACATTTGTTCACTAGACTTGGTCGTGGGCATTTTGGAACAATTTCAAAATTTTCAGTGCAGCGTAGTACGCTGAAATATTTTCCCCCGCATTTATTTCACTGTTAGATGAGTTTTCCTTAGTGAAGCCGACATTATCTCGAGTTTGTTGTTTCAAGTAATCACAGAATGCTTAAACAAATATGAAGCTCGACTCAAACCCGACAAACATTGTGGGTACACGACGTTTTTCGCCGAGAAACTATTTCTAATTAAATAAAACCACCGGCCCAAAAGCGCCCATCTGCTAATGAAAGTGCAAAAAATAGGGTCGCACCTTGAAACCTCCCAAGTAATTAAAAATCGCTAAACCGTTAATTTTATATTATTTGTAGACCAGGTGAGAAGGTTTCAAACTTTTTATCACCGAATCGCCACAATTTGCGAATTTTTTTACATTAATTGACCCACTTTTATTTCCTCTATTTTTGTGTTTGTGATCGCGATCTTACTAATTTAAATTCATACAAAGGCCGTGACCACCTGCATGACCAACAGGACTTCCCATCCTAAAACAATAAATCCAGCAGTGACTGCCTCCGCCGAATTCACCGGGCGCAACTTTTTACCAATCGACCAAAAAGTTAAGAGAAGTTCTTCGTGTCCAATGAATGGGGAAAAATAATTATTTGCCTATTGCATGAACGTAGACAGCTAAACGTTTCTTAATCAGAAAATAAACCATCACGCAATGCCCCAAAAGTGTTAGCCAAGCATTTAAATAAATCATTTTAGAGAACACTTCAAAAAAATGTTAAGCAAAAAGTGTCTCAGTTTCTCCACTGCTGTCATAGTGTAATCAGCGTAATGATAGTAATCTTTCGAATCATTTTGCTAATTAGCACACCCGAATTCGCTCGCTTTTTTCCCGCTTCGTTTGGAGCAATAATTGCAGAGAAGAGCGAATGTTTAACGATTGATAAATTCAGATGATTAACATTAAAGTAGCAATTCAGACGATATGATTGCATTATTATGATCCAAAGCAGCTGTCGTAATTTGTCTTTTCACGGTTGCTGCCGCAAATAAAACACATCAGTATTAAAATAAAGAGGCCGTTAATTTATGTTACGATATGACATAACTCTGTTATTGTTGTTTTATTGTTATCACAGCGGTTCTAAAATAACTTCCCGCAAAAACTTACCTTTTCATTGAATGTACCCAAGGGTGGCAACTGAAACAAATTAAACTCAATTAATTACATTCGTTCAAATATGAAACTTTGTACATATTCAGGTCGGACTTAATAGTCGAAAATGAAATAAAGGAATTGAACCGGGGTCAACAATTAAGCAGAAATTAACTTCTCCTTGAGTGCGAATTATACAAAGTGAAATCTCTCGACTACTGATATTACGGAGACCATCGCTAATCAATAACGATGAAGTTTACAGAGACGTGAACAAACATCCTCTCGATGGACTATATTCAGATTTAATGGTTTTAGTTGCGCCACCTTGTATAAATTTAAAAGAGTTTCACAAGTTTTCTCCACCAAACAAATAATAAAATCCTAAACCGACCTTGTTCGATGTGTGGATTTGCATTCTTATCTTTACAAAAATTGCACAACGTCCAACTTTTAAACAACTCGCTATAAACACGACAATTATTCAATTATCAGGAAGGGAATTTCAAGAAATTGTCTACTGATAGAGTTATCGCCAAAAACAAGTCTTCTAAAAAAAATCAATGATAATGCGTCAAATGATGCTCCTGCAAAACAAGCCACCCACTACTCGCGATAATATTATGCATGGGGGCTAGGAAAATTAAATCAGCATGAATATGATTAGCGATTAATTCAGCTTTCATTTAAATATTTAAAAGTGTTATTACGACACTGAGTGTTGATTGGTATATGTAATAGAGTTAACTAAGCGTAAAATTTAGGTTCGACCGACACTAATTTTTAATTTGCAAAATATGAATGCGAAGAAAGTGAAATAAAAGCAAACAAAAACGAAAGATCGTTTTCCTGAATTGTTATAGTATGGATATTAGCTCCGCGGTGCTGTCCTAATGAATATTAATTAACTATCGCATTACCATAAACTTGTTAAAACACTCGTCTGAAATTATGTTAATGTGTAAAAAATGTAAGGAGCGCCATCACGTAAATATTAGCAGAATTACTTAATGTATGTACACAAATAAAACTGATAGATTCAGTTCTGCGCACTTTATCGGCTCATAGATGGCGACAGCACTCGAAGATTAATCTTTCACGAAAAAAATGTAATTAGCAATAATTAATAAAGCATTTTAAAAGCTCACTCAACGAGCTTTCGCAACGAAAGCCCCCATTTCAGTTTTTTTCTCACAACAAATTAATAAAATTATCTATTATTTTAACCAAATTGGACATTTTCAATTAGTGGCGAAGATTGGAAATCACTTAAGGTTCCCCACACGCAAAGTTCGACACACTCACGTGCAGTAAACTGATAATAGTGTCTAACAAAAAGTTTTCGTGAAACTTTTCCGTTACTCTTTTTTATTATAATTCAATTATCCACCACCGACAGAACTAATATTTCCATCACTTTTACTATCCAAACTTCCAGGAATGTTTTCTTGATAAAAAGCATCACATTTGGAAAACGTTGCTGATCCATTTGATTGTAAAAATGTCGGGCGGCTTTCGCTCGCTTTGAAGACGATGCGCGTTTGTGATAGTTTTCCCTTTATCGCATTCATGAATTTCATCACCTCTGATAAAAAACTAGTTCTGGACGTAACGAAAATGCGCCGTTTTGTGCAAAAACGCTAAGCGCTGCATGTGTTACTAATGGCCAGTTCTTTTGATGGAAAAGCGATGACGGCTGACAGATTGTGACTGATATGTCCGTTAGCATTAATTAGTCGACGAATTAATCAAACGTCTTTTAAGCGCTCAATAAATGCATTAAGTCACCGACAAATTTAAAACTTTTTTTCGTAATTGAAGACAATTAGTGAACGATTAGACCTCCAACTTGCCAATTCATTCTCTCGTTAAACTAATCCTTGAAAAGTTCAAACAGCCTGGCACCGTTAAAGTTATAGATAGGTTCAGACCCTCGGGCCTGGAGGAAGTAAATAAAACTGTCTCGCTTTATCGAAATCTTATCATAACAGAGCTTTTGCACTAAAAAAGTTAATTATAGTCCACCATCAGTTATAAATTTCGACTATTGGGGCAGTTTTTTGGGTACATCAATAATTAAAAATGATTTAAGTAGGTGGTGGGCATATCTGTTTTAATAGGCTTATTATTTCGCTCTATCAGGTTTTTCCTAGCCAAGTGGGTTGATTTAATGTGCCATTAAGTTTAAATTATGTATTATTATTAACCGTTGAAGTTGCCGGAGGCTCGGTATCCTCAAGGATTTTTCGAACGCACATAATAGAATCGGCAAAAACGCTCATTATACCTCAACCTGACACTTTCAAGATTTACATTACACATTTATCAAAACATTTAACAGAGAAATCGCTGTCTCAATAAAAAATTGGGCTAATGCTGTTTATGGGCCACCTGTTGTGCGCTTATTAGTAAAAATGAACATCTTCACATGAAGAACTTAATAGCCCAAATAATTGCGCCTGAAAAAACATATTAGAGGAATTGATCGCTGTTGGTTGGTAAATCCGCACGATTAATGGCTCAGTCAGTCTTTTAAAATATTGCTCCATTCCATGTCTTCATTCCATTCCGTTTTAATTGAAATTTTTCAAAATAGATCGTTCTAATTTCGATTGCAGAATCAGATTTAAACAAGAGGGGAGAACCCATTCGTTGATAAAACTACTTTACGAGGGTTGGTCAGCAAGTCACAAGCTCAGAGATTGAGACACGTTGTAGCTATTAAATTTTATACGTCGAGATAAAGATAATGAGCCTAGAGAGAAATCTTCCGCGGAATTGGCCACCAGCAGGGCTTGGGAGATCAAACAATGCAGATTTAATGAAACCGGAACAGAGGCACCAGTATTTTAATTCCTCCACCACAATATCCAGTAATTAATATTCCGAAGTCTTGGCTGATTTTGCTGACAAACAAATAATACACCCAAAAATGCCAATTCATGCTTGGAAACCCTCTCTGGAGATGAGTGAAGACCTTGGTAATCTTTAATCGAGTTAGACTTGCGTCCGTAAAATCGCCTCTGCCAGCTAGAAAAATAAATAGATGGGCTCATTGTCGTCTCGCATTTCGGAGACTGTTCTCGGTACAACCGTGTCCATCATCGGCCGTTGATAATCGCAAATTGGGCATCACAAATGAGAGCGAGACAAAAACCAGTAGCTGACAAAAGACCCCAGCAGCAAAAAGAACAATAAACAAATTGTTTGTTTTTTGAGCCGGTTGTCGGAATTATAATTCGCTGATGCCTGTTCAAATGTGTGGTCGACGAAACGAAACCAATTCCGATAAAAGGGTTAAATTATGCCTACGGAATATATTCGGGGGTGGCGGATTGAAATTGTTGTTAGTCATCGTTGAGGGGTGGAAATGCAAATGAAACGGTTTGGACACACATGCTACTACTTTACTTCATTACGCAAAGCGGGCATCTGCGCCCATTAACTCGATAGCCGAGCAAACCGCAAAAAAGACATTTGGACGAGTGACCAGAACTTCTCAAACAAGGGAGGTAACAAATTATTTTCACAAAGCTTTGATTTTTGTTTTCCTGGCCCCGACTACACATGACAGGTTTATTAACTTGTAAAAATTATCTGAGAAATGGAAGTGTTAAAAGCGGTTCAAAAGATCTATTAAGAGGAATACCGTAAAATATTAAAACGAGCTAAACATTATATTTCATTTTTATTGTCGCACATTACAACATCAACAATGATTTACCGTTACTTCCAAAACCTCTTAAGCAACCTATTTTTAAGTAAAAAATGACAAAAACCGAGGAACGGGACACTGAAAAATTAATAGTAGCAATGAAATCGTAAACTTTGGCTTTGGAAGAATCGTGTCGAATGTCTCCTTAATCAAGTTTTTATTTCAGATGCTGCTTCTCACAACAATAAATCGAAGTCAATATTATGTTTATTATGTTTTTTAGAAAAAATATTCAAAAGTAAAAAATAATGTTTTTCTATCAGAGGAGAATATTTTTGCTTACAAATTAGTATTTTAAAATTTATAAAAGCTTTGGGAACAGTGCTCAATTTAAGAAAGTAATTATACAGGGTCGCTAAAAAGTATGGATACAGTTAAATATTTTCAGAACGATTTAACAGAAAATGTTGAAATTTGGTAAACAGTTAAAAGTGTTTAAATTCTATCGTCTGAGAGCTTTTTCAAATTTCTATCGTCATGTATTTTGAAAATACAAGGCTAACTTGATTTTTTTAAATGACGAAGGGTCAAATTTAATCATTTTTAGAAGAGCATTTTTTCCTGAATTTAGTGATGTTACACAATACCCACCTTTACTCAAAAGTTAAAAAAACTTCTGTAATAGTAAATCTAAGTTAGCTTTGAAAATACTGTTATCAGCGATATCTGTCACTCGTATATTAGCCAAAAATTAAACTTGGGTGTGATAATTAGTTTAGGAATGGTAGATTTAAGTAGAACTGAGCGAAAAAAATTCTCAAGTTGATCATCTTTTGTAGCATAAAATCAAATATTTCGTGTGTAATTTTTTTAATTAAAACGTGTTTTTTTCAGTTAAAAGTGTTATTCTAACGTTTTTTTTAACTTTTACTTTTTTTTGGACAGTGTTTAAACAGCAAAGAACTAACGATAGAAAAGACAATATTTTTAAGGCTAACAAAATTTTACACTTTTCAAAATTTTTAAGTTTCGGTTAAATTAAGGTATGCATGTGTTATTTCAGTTATATTATTTGACCCTTGTTTCTATTTAAAAAAAATCAAGTTAGCTTAGTATCCGAACAACAAATGGAGATAAAAATGTAATAAACATCTGAAACGATATAAATTATAGCTAACTTGAAATTTGGTGTATGCTAAAGAGTATATAATTTAGAGTACAAATTTCAATAAGTTTTGATAAATAGTTTTTAAAATATTTAATTGTATCCATACTTTTTAGCGACCCTATATAATGCCATATTGTTAAAACATTATTTTTTACTTTTTAACGCATCTTTTAAATAAAAGCTTTTTTCTAAAAAAAATTATTTTTTTTATTTATTGTTTTTTAGTCTTTATTTATTCTAAAAGTCTTTTTCTCTAAAATTTAGTTTCGCTGTAATATTGTAACATTATTATTTTGCTGATTCCTGCGAACTTGTTTAGTAGTATGTGATAGAAAACAGCTGTTAACATTGAAAGCACATCCAAACCTCTCTTCTGTGTCTATACTCTACCGCCCATGATAAAATAATTAAAAAAAATAGCGACATTTGTTTGTAACAAAACGTAATGAAAATGATTAGCTATTAATATATTTCCCAATTACCAACATACCGTTAATGTTGGTATAAGTTACGGTATGTACATCGAAAACTCATTTGTAAACATAATCTAAAACCCCATTTAACCCCTTTAACCACATAGGATTGCATTGTCACGCAGATTACGTAAGCATGCAAAATTTCAGTTCATTGGGACAAAGGAACCCTTCCAAATTTGGCTCCAAAAATATGAAACAGACAGACAGATAACAGAGCAAGTTAAATAAAAGTTTTTAAAAATCGAAAAAACGAGCAAAGTTTCCGTACCTACGCCAGCATAAAAGTTAATAATTTGAAGCAGCAGCTGGTTGTACGATTCTAATTATAATTTCTAATTCACATCATCAAGCTATTCATCTATTCATGTTTTAGCGTCCAACAAACAAATTTCTTGATTTAATTTTAAGAGCAAATCGTCAATGAGCGGACGTCAGCAGATCCGTTGATAACAAACAACTCGCTGTAGTTTTTAAATTCGCCGTTGCGTCGTGATTGATCTCTTTGATACGAAGCCGTAAAATCGCACGGATTAAGGTCGGGCAAGTACAAGCGACCAAAACCACCCGATCTCATTTCCATCAGGTCAGCGGTCAGGACTCCCTCGACTGTGAAATTAATTGTTCAAACATTTCATTCGAGTTAGGGCTCCGTCGTTATTTACAAATCAGGAATTAAAGTTCGCCGTTTAAGTCGATTAAGATTTCCGAGGTGTTTTCGGGATTGAGGAAAGCCCTCGCTTTTTCGAATGGAAGTCGGACGGAAATTGTGTTAAATGCGGCCTGAAATGTTTTTTTAGATGAAAGTGGCCAATGTTACATGGGCTTCTGGCAGTTTTCCAGTTTTTTGTTTGGTTTTTAATATTGACAGGGAGTTATTTTTAAGACGGTAATGGTGGTTTGCGCTATTGATTCAGCGAAACATTTTCCAGTCGTCGATATGCATCGCCAGGTCCGGGCCTAAGGACGAGAACAAACAAAGGAGAGAGTGTTACATCATTTGGCTACAGGGTGTGTCCTCGATAAATAAAATTTTTCCAAAGTAAATGACTAGCAAGAAAACGAGGATGCATTACAAAATGGTGTTTTATGATTATTGCTATCAGAAACAAAGGAAAACTGTGCAATACCCGCGTGCATTTTAAATTCCTTGACATCAATAAATGCGAATTTTACCAAGTAGCAAACATCCCTGCATGAGGCGATTACCCTCATTTGCTGTGACATTTTCCAGCGTTCGAGTACCAATTTTCTTTCATTCCGGGCACTGTTTTAACCTTTGTGGAAGTTTATAAAGAGCCAAATTTCCTAATGCGACTTTATGCTAAAAGCCACTTTAGCCAAACAATGTTATTTAATGGCACGTCGCTCACAGAGACACCTCGGAACAATTTGGTAAATTACATTATAACACGTATGGTTATACTAATGGAAAAAAATTCGAGGGCCGATGACCCCCACATACAAACTGAATCAATTCCAACCCCTGCATAAATCGACTCTAATTCGATCATCTGCTTGACAGCATCGAACCTGTGGCCAAAATTCGACAAAAATAACTCTATTAGTGTGGGTGATAAAATCATTGCTTTACAACTGGTTAAATTTATGTTTATAAATGCGTATGCTGAGTGTCAAAGTCAACTTATTAAACGTATTAAGCCGCTTGCGCATGTCTGATAGGTAATGTGTCAATGGTTTATCTAGTTGTTGCCGATGTAAGTTCAAATGTTGCTGCGAAAACATTTGTGCTAAATTTTGCCCAACTTTTGAGCGACAGGTATGTGAATAATTAGCTTAATAAATTGCCGATCGAGAACACTTGCTGATTCCTTTATAATAATTTGAAAGGAGCAGAAAGTAACCTCGATTATTATGTAAATGTTTCCTTTAAGTTATTAACTATAAAATTGATATACGCAACTTGATTAATTTATTCCACGCGGTATCTCCTGATTTAAACTTCGCTTTTAACCCATTTTCTCGCAAATGCTGATATAAATAATTAACACAC